>NC_138508.1:61341173-62541173 GCF_964252035.2 Podarcis erhardii
AGATGCCTCTGTGCTGGTGGTGACATCTGTTGTCAAGGCAGAAAGCTCCATAGATGTAGTTCCATTGCCAGTGGTAGGCCTCAAAAGGTGTATTCTAGAGACAAGATGATGATGGGGCAGAAACAGCCTTGGATCTGCTGGATCCACAGTCTCTTTATTGCTGTGATAGGCAATGGGATTGGGCTTATTACCTATGCCAACCAGGAGCTGGTGTGGGTAATTGCCTTTAACATTTGTTTCAATGGACAGGATTCCCTCCATCCCTACACTCAAAGAATGCTTGGGTGACAATAAATATATTACTCATCCCCACCTCCCACCCTAGCCGGCACATCTAGGAGATAGGCAGGGGTGAATTTGTGTAAAATGGCAGGCTAAGTGTTTAGTGAACGTGGCACAAAACAGAGGTCCTGATTTTCAGTAGCTGGTCAGAAGGAATCTTTCAAGGAGTTAATGTACCTTCACTTGATTAATAGTACCAAATTTTAACTCTGATACATTTGAAAGAGCACAGCAGAAAGTGTTCCCTTCATTCTATAGTCAATTAAGCACTGTAGGAAAGATTAAGAGAAATGTAGTAATATTTGTACTTGAACTCACTGCTAAGAGCTATGTTTTCAACATTATCTTGACAGTGCTGCCTTTGCCATTGTTGGTTTTGCTGCTGCTTTTTTGTCATACTAGGTATCTTCAGATCTTCCAATTGTCAGTGGTGACCCAATTCTCACCGTAGAACCTGGTGACACAGCTGCATATACTCTGACTGTATTCCCATGGAAACGCGGAAAATTTCAAGGTAGGTTTTAACCTAGTGCTACATTGTAAGTATGAGATAATTACCACATGATTCCACAAGACACAGCTAACTGCTAATGAAATTATGCATCACTGACCTCTGTTTTTTCAAAGTATCAATTAGAAAAGTTTTTCTCCTTCCTCAACAATCCACTTTTAATAACATTGCAATTCAAAATCTAAGCTCTACCTAGATTTATCCTAATTCAAAGGCAATTTGAATTTTCACTTTCCTGAAGGAATGTTGAACTAGTCTAGGATTGTGCCATTTATGCCAATTTGTCTTTGACTACAAACCAAAGAAAGAAGAGAGCATGCTCAGAGTCAAGGCTTTCTCTGCTGTTTTTGCTACAGTTATCGTAGCCAAAGAGACATTTCACTGATTAAACAACACAATAACCTATTAAAGGGCTGCTCCTTCAGCAGCTGAGCACAGGGATTTGTTTTGAGTAACATAACTGAGCTGAGCTCACAGTCCTTCCATACAAAAATCCTATTCCTGGTAGCCCCAAGATTTCCTTACTTGAGCAGTCTAATTTAGTGAGGAGGTCTTAATTTGTTCGTGCTGTTATGAAACTTGGGAGTCAGAAATCCTTGCCAACCTACAGCAAGGTATCAATAGGTCTACCAGTAAATCCTGATCTACCTTTTGCCCATCTCTTATCTAGTCCAGAACTGTCTCCTTCCATTAACAGGAGTTTCAAACAGAGGTTTCCCCCATTTTTCTCCCTGACAACTTTATACTGAATTCTGCAGTGGATTGCATCCAGACTTAGTCATGCTTAGAGTAACAATGAAAAAATGAAAATAGTGGGACTTAAGTAAGTCATGACTAATTTGTTCCACTGATTTCAATTGTCTTTGCTGAGCATAGACATCTGGATCCATTCTAATAATTAGGCAATACGAAGATTTTTAATATTCTGGCTAAATGTGGCTGGGCAAAGAAATATGAATATGGTTTCTTTTGCATATTGCGTTGTGTCTTTTACTCTGTTTTACATTACATTAAGTTATATCCCCCTGTTTTTGGGGTTTTTATTTTACTGCTGAAAAGGGAAGCAATACAATATTCAGTTTTATTTGTTTGCTTAAAAATCCCCTTTTAAAATTCCAAATTCTTTTGTAATTGATTTTTCATTGTAGTCCTGCTTTCATGTAAAAATTAGTCTATATAGCTTACCTGTAAAAGTCTCCTACCTTCAAACTGGAGCCTAGGTGCTCACTTCATCTTCTTTAGATTTCAGAATGAGATTTCCAAAAGTTGACATATTCACTAGGGACTTTTCTGTTGCAAAGGGTAAATGAGATTGATTTCCATAAAATTCCTAAATTTTACAACAGGGAAAAATAGAAGGTATTAACTTTGCTTAACCACAATTGACAATAGAAAGGTGGGGCAGAATTCACACGCGTGGTGCTGAAAGGAGCGCAGCCCCCCAATAATAATAAGAAGAGTTTGGATTTGATATCCCGCCTTTCACTTCCTTTAAGGAGTCTCAAAGCAGTTCACATTCTCCTTTCCCTTCCTCCCCCACAACAAACACTCTGTGAGGTGAGTGGGGCTGAGAGACTTCAAAGAAGTGTGGCTGGCCCAAGGTCACCCAGCAGCTGCATGTGGAGAAGCAGGGACACGAACCCGGTATCCCAGATTACGAGACTACCGCTCTTAACCACTACACCACACTGGCTCTCCAATATCTAACAATATCCAATATCTATCTATGTCTAACAGGTTAACAACATTATGTTTGCTTTGGGGGTCAGGCCTTAAAATTTGAACTGGAAAAGGGATGTCATTTCCTGAAAGCTTATTAAGCCATGGTCCGTATTTGAAGGCCCCAATTCCAGGTATTTCTCCAAAATGAAATATCTAATACAAAAATTCATTTAAGCTAAAAACATGGATTTTGTCTGATAAGCAGGGTTGCATGAGGGTTTCAGACCATCTGATGAAATGAATGCCTTGATTAATAGAACATCTGGTAACTATTTGTTTCAGGTGTAATTGTATTTGCTGCTGAAGATGGAGAACAGCAACGGAAGACAGATGGTGTACAGATCCCTCAGAAATTATCAGAAGCACTACCGAAAAAAGCCAATGCAGCAAACACTGGTAAGTTTTTTATTATGGGTAATTTCATTATCAGTCTGTATGGATGTTCTATCATCATTCATTTTTCAGTGAAATGCATATTTTATACACTAAACCATGTGCCTTTTTAAATAATGCATACTGCCTGGATGTAAGCTGACTAGTCTTTTGTTGTTTTGAGAAACATACTTATTTAGGTTAAATACAAACTGCTTGTTTGTATTTAAAACACTATTGCCAGTAATCAAACTTGAGGCTTTTTAGACCAAATAATATATCAGAATAGTATAGAAACCTTTCCATTGAAATTATACTTCATTCAGTATAATTTATTCAGTTTAAATTATCCTCACAACCAGTTTGTAACTATAAAGCATTACTATGCTACGAGTGGAAACCTGGTAATGTTTGTGACTGTTCAGTTGAAAATAAATTGCTTTGTGTCATCTTTTTGCAAGTCACAATCATGCATCTGATAAAGTGGGGTGTGGTTCATGACAACTTATGACACAATAAATATGTTACTCTTTAGGGTGCTACATGACCCTTAGTTGTTTTAGCAACCATATGTATGAGTCATAGAATCATAGAATCATAGAGTTGGAAGAGACCACAAGGGCCATCGAGTCCAACCCCCTGCCAAGCAGGAAACACCATCAGAGCACTCCTGACATATGGTTGTCAAGCCTCTGCTTAAAGACCTCCAAAGAAGGAGACTCCACCACACTCCTTGGCAGCAAATTCCACTGTCGAACAGCTCTTACTGTCAGGAAGTTCTTCCTAATGTTTAGGTGGAATCTTCTTTCTTGTAGTTTGGATCCATTGCTCCGTGTCCGCTTCTCTGGAGCAGCAGAAAACAACCTTTCTCCCTCCTCTATGTGACATCCTTTTATATATTTGAACATGGCTATCATATCACCCCTTAACCTCCTCTTCTCCAGGCTAAACATGCCCAGCTCCCTTAGCCGTTCCTCATAAGGCATCGTTTCCAGGCCTTTGACCATTTTGGTTGCCCTCCTCTGGACACGTTCCAGTTTGTCAGTGTCCTTCTTGAACTGTGGTGCCCAGAACTGGACACGGTACTCCAGGTGAGGTCTGACCAGAGCAGAATACAGTGGCACTATTACTTCCCTTGATCTAGATACTATACTCCTATTGATGCAGCCCAGAATTGCATTGGCTTTTTTAGCTGCCGCGTCACACTGTTGGCTCATGTCAAGTTTGTGGTCAACCAAGACTCCTAGATCCTTTTCACATGTACTGCTCTCAAGCCAGCTGTCACCCATCTTGTATTTTTTTGCCCAAGTGCAATACTTTACATTTCTCCCTGTTAAAATTCATCTTGTTTGTTTTGGCCCAGTTCTCTAATCTGTCAAGGTCGTTTTGAAGTGTGATCCTGTCCTCTGGGGTGTTAGCCACCCCTCCCAGTTTGGTGTCATCTGCAAATTTGATCAGGATGCCCTTGAGTCCATCATCCAAGTCGTTGATAAAGATGTTGAATAAGACCGGGCCCAAGACAGAACCCTGTGGCACCCCACTAGTCACTCTTCTCCAGGATGAAGAGGAACCATTGATGAGCACCCTTTGGGTTTGGTCAGTCAGCCAGTTACAAATCCACTGACTGGTAGCATAGTCAAGACCGCATTTTACCAGCTTCTTTACAAGAATATCATGGGGCACCTTGTCAAATGCCTTGCTGAAATCAAGGTAGGCTACATCCACTGTGTTCCCTTCATCTACCAGGGTTGTAATTCTGTCAAAAAACGAGATCAGGTTAGTCTGACATGACTTATTTTTCAGAAATCCATGCTGACTATTGATGATCACAGCATTCCTTTCTAGGTGCTCACAGACTGTTTGCTTAATGATCTGCTCCAGAATCTTCCCTGGTATTGATGTCAGACTGACTGGGCGGTAATTATTTGGGTCCTCTCTTTTCCCCTTTTTGAAAATAGGGACAACATTTGCCCTCCTCCAGTCTGCCGGGACTTCGCCTTTTCTCCAGGAATTCTCAAAGATGACTGCCAGTGGTTCTGAGATCACATCTGCCAGTTCTTTTAATACTCTTGGATGCAGTTCATCTGGCCCTGGAGACTTGAATACATCTAAACTAGCCAAGTATTCTTGTACTATCTCCTTAGTTATTCTGGGCTGTGTTTCCTCTGCTGAATCATTTGCTCCAAATTCTTCAGATCGGGCATTGTTTTCTTTATCGGAGAAGACTGAGGCAAAGAAGGCATTGAGGAGTTCAGCCCTTTCTGTGTCCCCTGTTTGCATTTCACCATCTTCTCCTCTGAGTGACCCCACTGTTTCTTCAGTTCATATTGTGTTGGTGCAAACTTCATTGAATCATTCAAATGTTTGTTCTAAATCCAAATTCTTTTTGCAACACAGAGTGATAGTTTGTTTTCAATGCATATTTTATAACATTTACCATGTAGTTTTTCACACTGTATATTTGTCATCAGTAATTTGTTCTCATATTTTTACAAAATATTTTAAGCAATGCTCTTTACTATATGTTATTACAGCACATGTTGTTATTTGAGTTCACAGTGCATCTTAGTTTTGAATATGTTACTGATGCAACTAGTCACATATTTGCTACAACTGTGTTTTGTTCCTTTTACTTTTGCAGTAGAGAGAAAAGTATGATTCCTATTTCTTGGCCTATAATCCTATATTTCTAGTGACCCTGAGAAAATGAAAAACTTGAAGTGCAGACTATTATACAGTGCATGGAGAGAAGGGGTGAAAGAAAGAACATAAGGTTGAAATACATAATTGGGGATAAAAGTTATGCAATAGCATTGAGGTGAAATTGGCATAGTAGTTAATGCAAACTGAGCATGAGTGAATGGGGAAAAGGGAAGGATCTTATTTAAACTATACCAGAACCTTTACAAAAAAACCCAACCCCAACAAATTGGTGAAAGATTTCATAAGACAAAGACAAAAATGCATTATGTACTGCTGTGATAAACGAGGATCCTATGTTTTGCAAAGAAAAAAAATGATATAATGGCTAATGGAAAATGTCTAACTTTTTAAACTTTATGACCACAGTCCACATTTACTGATGTTGCATGCCAGGCATCAGGCATTCCACATAGGAATATTATTTCTTAGAGAATATTTTTAGCAATTTTTTTGCTAAATTTTTCCCCCCTGAAGATAATATAATGAAGGCGACATGATATATTTTCTTAAAACAAACCTTTTGTAAAGAAAATAACCAAGAATGGCTGATAACTTTTAACAAATTAGATCACTTGGAACTTGGAATCTCTTTGTACATGTTTCTAGTTTAAGGACCAAAAATGAAACTTGGATCATAGACTTATCTAGTCCTAGGTTTTATTCACTGGAATATTTAATTCAGGTTTTCTTTTGAAGACTAAGTTGAAATTTGTACATTTTAAATTTCTTTACTACCTGCTGCTTTATTGTGGTCTATCAAATTTTAAAATAATTATGTTGGTCAATTGTTGGGCATTATATTTACTTCTATTTATTGTCATGTGATATATTCCCTCAGAGCCTTATTTTATTATTAGCAGTTTCTGGGAAATGTTTGAGAATGTATTTTCCAAAAGAATAGTCTAATGAAAACCCATTAATCTCAAATGTACATGTAGTATGTGGCTGAGTATGATTTGCCTAATTGCAGCTTTTTGTTCTCTATAATTGCAGGGATGCTTATGTAATTAGGGCTGCCTTATTGTTAATATTAATGGACTTAAATTAATACTTGTTTTAAGGGTTATTTCATGTAGGTGATTCAGATTTTAAACTGGAGTGGCATTGCATTATCTCCCTGAGATAATCACACTGAAATTGTTAAAAAACAACAACCCAGCTGAATCTTATATTAGGCAGGCAGAATTAGCTTCTTTTATATAATGATGTGTTCAGTCTAAAACAAGCTAAACATCCAAACAGACTAGTATTTTGAGGTTGATTGACACAAGTCCTAAGAATATAGACAGGCCAATAAACAGATGAATAATCAATAAGGGCACTTTATGTATTTACCACAACCAGTGCCATAAACTCTTTGCTAAATCATAAATAAAGCATAACTTTCTCACCTATTATTAAAAATCCATTAATTGCTATTTTTGGATACAACTTGCCAAACCAGAGGAAAATCACATAAGGTGCACACTTGCTAGTCCACATTTTTCCAATTTATTTTTTAATTGGCCTATGATTTTTTTAAAAAGACCTCTTACCTCAAATCAAGTGCTGTTATTTCTACTTAGTTTCCTTCAGCCATCTAACCAACTCTCTGTTAAAGAAGGCATGATTTATTTTTCATCAAATACATATTTTCTCCAACTTAGCTTGCATTCTTCTATAGTTTGTACAGCTTTCCTCTGGCTCATTTTCAGTACTTCAGCCAACAATACATTTCCTGTAACTTACATGACCCACATACTGACCCGAAAAAATTACTAATTCCTATTGCCTATGTATTTTCACGTAGGTGGGTGTGAAATGGTAGAATCTAGAATGATAGATCACACTGGGTGAGAAACAGAAGCTTATTCCATTTATATTCAAAAGCTGTTTTGCTCCCTGCTGTGGAAGATGTTTTGTTGTTGCATTCTCACAAGTCTACTTGATAAACATGTAGAGTCTGGCTGACTACTGTGGGAAACAAAACAGTAGATAGGCAGACTGTGGTCTGATCCTGTAAGGCATCTCTCCTTTTCCAGTTAAATATAAATGCCATACAAAGTTTGCATGTGTGTGTGTGTGTCAGTGTCACATTCTGAAATAAATATGTTAGATATAATTACCATTAAAATGTTTTTCTTTTGGATTAAACAAGAGAATGTTACTTTTGGTGTAGCTCCAAGCCACAAACATAAGGGGATTCTTACATTTTCAATCAAGAAACATTGATATATGAATAGCATAATTTGCAGAGGTTGTTGCCTAAAAATTTGTGTGATTTCAAACCAGACTTCTCAACATATTTAAGCAACAATACTGAAGCTATGTAAAATTATCCGATGCAAAATAATTTCTAGAAGTTAGGGAACTGGAACCTCCAAACAAAAAGTGATGGCATGATGCTTTAAGGCAGATTAAAAAGAAAGAAACCCCACAACAACACAATGATCTCAGTTTTCTAAGGAGTACATGTTTAGAAGATTTTGTTAAAAGCTTCTGAAAATTTCAGCCTTTTAAGGTTTGTTTCCCAAGGACTGCAACTACATGTCATGTCACGAACAGAATTTTAGATGACTAATATCCAGTTAATGGGGTTATGGGGAGAATTGCTAGAGTTATAAATGTGGCAAGAAATGGGTCCAGTTCCCATACGTAGTCTAATACCCTGCCTGACCCAGAGGGAAGGAGGTTGTAACTTCTCTCTGTTTCTGGTAGAGTAGTGGGGACAAGGAGTCTTAATTGGCCTTGCCTGCTGGGCTTTTAACTCACTTTTTGTAACCCCAGCAAGTACCTCACCCATCCTAGAACTTCCATGAGACAGGTGGAGCCTGAGCCATGGGCAGTGTCATCCGCTGGTTTTACCTGATGTTGCTCCTCTGCCTGTTGCTGGAGAAGTGGAAGTGGTTAATAAAAGGTTGTCTTGGGGCTTTCTCTGGCCCTCAGCTGCTCTGCTTCTGGCAACAGCAAACCCGTAGACTCAGTACCCTGAGCAACTCTCTCTATCTAGATAGTGATTTTAGATGGTGAGAGAAGTATTAATAGATGCTCCATGGACAAATGACTTTGTTTAAAGGAGGTGGACAAAACTCTTGGCTTGTTGTATTGTACTCTAAATGTAAGTGAAAAATGTATCTCAAATACATGGGTATGTAAATAAATGACATTAGGTTCTTGAACATTTCCATCATTAAGCTGTTTTGGTTCAAATATTTTGAATGTCAGTCTATATTAGCCAGTATCCAAATAATCAGGAAATTATTCAGTGAGACCAGGGGTACCTCAGATTTGTTTGTCTTGAACTGTAGCCTCTTGACCCTCTCAGTCACCTGGCAAACTTAATATTTCAGGGTGAATGTGGGTTTCATTTTAAAAAATACAACAATTGCACAGAGCTAGTGCAAGGCTTTGCATGCCCCTAAGTTGCAATTTGGATCCAAGGCTATAGAATTTAGATATTAAGGGGGCATAAGTGCTTTCCATACAGGAAATGATTTCATGTCTGCATTAAGTCTTCAGTTAACACTCAAGATTCATTGTGTTTCCCCCTGCCCTCCTTGTTTCTTGACCTGTTTAGGACAAAGTCCACCATACAGCAAAGTCTGGTTTTCCCTGGAAATCAATTGTATACCAGCTGCACCAGAAAAAACTATACATGTTGAATGCGCTGTTCTGGTAAGATTACTTTCACTTATGGCCCAAAGAGATCTCCTAGCTGTGTATTTGGATAGGTTCATGTGATAATTTACATGCTCTCTCAGCTCTTGTCCTCCACGGCTGTTAAAGATCTTGCAAGAAGGGACTGTCTGGGTGGGTCCAGGGGATGGTTAATGCCTTCTTGTAGGAGGAGTTGATGCCCACCACACTGAAGGAGGTGGTTGCAAAATGTATTGTAGAAGCCGTGCATTGGAGACTATAGCTAAGGTCAGTTTGGTGTAATCTGAAGCTTGTCAGAGCTTATGCTTGGGGTGCTTTTATACAAAGTTGTGATTTCTTCTCCAGAGTACATTGGTTTAAGGTATGAGTATTACTTTGTAAGAACAAAAAACTTTACATACTGTATATACATTTTGAACAACACCATTGTTTCTCTCTGTGTTGCTCCCCTTTTAAAAGCTCTTCTTGCAGAGTATATGACCTGATTTTCAGCACAGATTGATTTGCCCCACTTTTAGAAATGAGGGAGAAAATTTTCACCATACAGATAGATGGAGGTTTAGGAGCTGAAGTCAACGTACAGTGAATGCTTTCCTAAAAGATATCAGACCCAGGAAAAATGCTCAAAATTAAGGAGGTAGTTTCTGTATGAAAAGAGTGGAGGAGAACAAGTGTTAATGAGAATAATATTAAATGTGACTTGGTGTTTATCGGAAATCAAAACTCACAGTGGAGCGTACAGTGTTCAGAATTGGGAAACCACAGGTCATAAACCCAATAATTCTGCTAAATGAGATCATGGTGTTCTGCAGAACTCCAGTGATGGCATGCTTTTAAAGATCTGTGTTGGTGTGTCTGTGCCTTCAATAGGAGCCAGATTTTTATCAGACAGCATAAAAATAGCTGACAGATAGTTTGACAGTTTGCTGTTTTACAGGTATTTTCCAATTGTGGCTTTATTTCGGCAGGTTTAAGTCATTAATGCATTATGGAAATTCAGTATCTGTTTATATAAGCTGCCCAGCAGCCCACATCTGCAGCTGAAACAGAAAGGTGTTTGTTTTAATATGCAAACCATTGCACTCTCTTTGACAGTAAGAGAAAATAGTACAGCTATTCAGGAAGAAATGGAAAAAACAAAACAAAAATACCTACTTCCTATGTGCAGTTTTGAAAACATTCTCTAAGAATGTATGTCGTTCTTGAAATGTGCTGTTAAAATATTAATAATAAGTGATCATGCTGTGCGTGAAAAAGCAAACAAAATGTGTTTGTTGAGAGGATGTTCAGATGTGCTTAACTTTTGAAAATGAGGAGTGCAAATTTCAGTAAGGGCCAATTTCCATTTAATTTCTCTCTGTACAAGCTCACATTGTGGGGAGGGCTGCATTTTGCATGGTAAAATACTGTATAGGGATAGCCATACCAATATATTTTCTCAACACCATGTTTGCTTCTGCTTTCTGATGTGTGTACTGAGACAATGAGTTGGTTAATCCCAGTTACAAAAAAGACCACTCTAGTAAATAAGCATTGGAATGCCATGCACAAAACAACAATCGAAACCCAACAAAACCATCTCTGTTTCTGAGCTAAATTTTGGGAAGCAAATCTATGTGCTTGTAAATATGATTACCCCAGAATGAATGTAAGGAAAGTTTGGTCAAGAAATTCTCCTCATGCCTGAAGTAGGCTTGAATGCCTGTCTGGAGGGAAGAAATATCTGTCTGGCATTTGAGAAGCAGAATCATGACCATGCTGTAGTTGTGCTAAGACCCCAGTGTGGATAAAGTACAAGATCTGTTACTGGATGTGGCTAGCAGCAGTGGATGATCTTCATGAGTCTCCTTGTGCCCCCAGTAAGAGTTGGGATCATGTCATCCTCTAAAACAATGGAAAATTGCTTTTGCAGGTGTTTGTTCCATGACTATCATTTACCAATACGTAATTGAATTGTAATGAGGAAAAGTAGAATGCAGAAAAGTAGAGATAATTAATGGGGGTTTCAAAGGACCCAGTAGCCAGTGCTAGAGGTCACTCACTTCTTTGCTTAATATTATTTTTGCTTAGTTTCAAGTTTAGCTAAGAGATTTTTGCATGTTCTGAGGCTTCTGAAGGCCTGCTTGCCCTTTTGCTGTCTTTTTAAGGGGATTAATTTCTTGCTTTGAGTAGGTCCCATTTTCTGTTTTTTAGGCTGCTCTTGGCCACTTTCTCTGAACCAGTCTTCTTGGGCTTGAATAGTTTAGATGTATTATTTATATGGTTTCACCCCCTTCTGCCCCTTCTTTTCTCTTTATTTCCTTGTGAGGTTCAGAATGCACTATTTCAATTTTAAACTCTCCCCTCACTCTATTTCCCCCTGAATTCATTTCCTCTTTGGACCATTCTGGATCCTAGACACTAGATCCTGGATTCATCTTTCTCATTTTCTCACCTTAGCCCCCCTTGAATGATGATTTAGCTCCATATACTCTGCTCTGTAGCTTTTGTAGCAGAATTTTATTGTGTGACCATAGGTTGTAAAAACAACATGAAATTTAAATGGTTATATAAATCATTTTGTAGTTTAGCAGCCTTGGCAGGGTAGCCAACAGCCCTGAGGGTCTCAAAGTCTACTTGCTTTATTAAATCCTTCTTGCCTCCAAAATAATTCAGTATATACTGGATTGGATCTGGTGTACGTTTTGAGAATTTGAGAGCTCCTGCCGTTTATTAAAGTGACTCTGATCCATTGGAAGCTCCCTCTGGTGGAAGAGGCAGGAACAGTGGCTTATCTTGACTTCTCTCCTTCCCTCCCACAGCCTCTGGGGAAGAGCTTTCCAAACTGTGTGTCGCAACATGCAACATGTTGACTGCAGTGTGTAGGTGTGTTGCGAAAACATTCCCCATGTTCCTCCTGGGGCTGGAAAGGGGTTAGTTTAACCTCCAGTTTGCTAGTAAAACTGAATTACTGTGTCATGAAATGATGCATGTCTAAAAAGTGTGTCACCAACATGGAAGAGTTTGGAAAGCTCTGCTTCGCATGTCGTTAGCCAGGGACTTAGTGAGCCAGGCAGGAACTTCAGAACTATTACCTATCACCTCAGCTCCTGTCGTCCTGGGGAAGACGGGTGGGCCTGCCACCTCAGGGTCAGCCAAGAGCCCATATTTTTGACGTGGTTGTCCATCTGCAAATTCTGCCTTGGAAATCAAGGCATTTATAAGAGCAGTGAACTATTGGCATCCTTCCCAATCATTTTCTGTTTCTTAACAATTAAAAAACAGCACTTGTATCAATTTGTGCTTTCCCTCTCTTCTTTTTTTCCATTTTGTGTTAGTTTGCAAACTTTTAGGAGAGGTCAGTACAGGATCATTTTCCTTTCCCTTGGTTCATTGGTAAAGCTTTTGGTGTGATTTGTTTATCTATTTCTTCATTTATTTCTGTTTTCAGCAAACAACAGCTACTTGATTTATTTGTCCATCAATTCATTTGCTTTCTCTTCTTTTCCCTTTAGACTATACAAGGTTCTTATGGAGAATCCCTCACCTCCCACCTCCACTCTGTGTTTGTTTTTAATGCTTTTTATTCATTTCCCGTTGTTTATTTCTTTTAGTCTGCTGGTTCAAAGTTTTATCCTCTGCTCTACAGCTCTAGGCTATCTGTGATTTCATTGTGTTGAATTCTTTTGGTGCAGTATTAATAATATTATTAGTTTTCTCTACTCCTCCCTCTAGGTCTGGTGTCTCTCCCCCCCGCCCCCCGCTGAGCCTTACAAGGGGATGTACAGTGGTACCTCGGGTTACATACGCTTCAGGTTACAGACTCCACTAACCCAGAAATAGTACCTCGGGTTAAGAACTTTGCTGCAGGATGAGAACAGAAATCGTGCTCTGGCGGTGCAGCGGCAGTGGTAGGCCCCATTAGCTAAAGTGGTGCTTCAGGTTAAGAACAGTTTCAGGTTAAGAACGGATCTCCAGAACGAATTAAGTACTTAACCCAAGGTACCACTGTACATGCAGCACTGAACCTTTCTAAGGGATGGACATGTTAAACCATCTGCTTAAGGATTTTTTTCTTGCTGGGTTGGGCTAATTGTTACTTAATAAATTGGTTTCACATTAAACTAAGTGACAGTCCTACTGATAACTTTATAAATGTACACCTATTCAGTATAGTTACAGAGCATGTCGTTATGGATGTAGAGAAAGTAATAAATGTTTATTTTTGTCATTTTAAATGAGAGGACATTTTCTCATAAACTTCAAATTGAGTTGGCATATTTATAATAATAATGTTTCTCGGAGTTGAGAACCACAAGGTGGATTTTCATTTGTAGAAATTGTGCACTTCCACAACACCTGGCAGTGTTCTGTGAAACAACAATGGTAGGGTGGCTGATGAGCAAATATCTCAACTTTGAGAAGGCTGCTGTTAATCATTCTAACTAAAAGCTCAGTATAGAAAATAAATTTATTCAGATCATCTTGATGGATCATAAGAAGTAACTATCAAAAGGAGAATAAACAGCTATGTCTAGTGTGAAAATATTTGATATGTACACAGTCGCTGCAAAATACTACATTAATCAATTCTCTGGTGCATCACTAGGTGGCTAGTGTAGATCATAAAAAATCTACTGTCTTGAAATAAACCTGGGAAGACTGAAAAATGGTCAGCAGAGGGCTATTCATTGAATGGTTAGATGTGTGTTAATGCTCATGAAAATGAGTTGCCTAACATGTCAAATAGCAGAACATTTTTTATTAATTTGTCATTAGCTCAGTGCTTTCTGTAAGCTTTAAACATAAAATCATCCCATTGAATACTGCATAAATAAATGCAGTTGAAAGTAGATTTAAAGCAGTGGTAGAGACAATTCCATAAAACCTGGTGTGTGTTGAAATGCTATCTGAAATTCAACAACTAATTTTCTGAATAAGATGGAGACAAGTTTTGTTTCACTGACATAAATGTGCAGTAACTCTCTTTCAGTGTCTGGAACTGCTCTGGGCTTATGCATTTTTTCTGAGAGCTAAATTAAATGCATCATAAGGTTTAAAACAACTAGGGCTGGGTGGGAGATAATGCTAGGGAAATAACAGTTTGTTTTTTGAAGGGAAAAAAAATCCTCATCATTATGTTTGCTCAGCAGGAGTTCTTAATATGAGGCAAGCATCAACAGTTTGGTTATTCAGCAAATTTCCTGTTGTTGGAAGCAGATTTTGACATACTATTTTTCAAAAAGTTGCTTGAATTTTACCACATTTCTTTACATTAGTACAAAGTTAATTACTATAGCAATATAAAATGTTGTTGCAGCATTGTGCAGGTGCCATGGAAAACCATGCATTGAAACTGCTGACTAAGGAAGGAAAAACTCTGAGGCAGAGAGTTGACCTGGCTTAGATGAACTTTCGCTCCTTTTCACCCCTGTAATTCTATGGCCTTCACTACTTCTTGGTAACTGAATGATACCTTATTGCAACAAGGCCTCAAATCAATATATATATTTATTTTATTAGATATATTTATAACCTAGATTCCTAAGTTATTTCAAATATAATTTTGTTGTACCCTATTTTACAGGCTTTCTTTTAGGACAATGACCAGGGGGGTAAAGAGACAGTTCAAGAGTCCTTTGCAACATACGCATTTGAAGATATGTTTAGCAATTCAATTTAATGATATTTCTAAAAACTCTATATTTCACTCCATCTGTTATTTAAAAAACACACTTGTGAATAAGTTTGCAGTGTATTATGTTTTCAGTGGCAAAGAGTAATATGTTGAGTGCTTTCTAATGCTTCCTCACACAAACTTCTGTAGTTTAGATAACAACCAGTGGAATTTAAACTACAATATTAACACTGTAACAACTTTGCACGGAATCTTTGCAATTAAGCCCTAAGGGGCAAGAATGCATAGGAAAAGGTCTCTGCTTTCCAAATGTTGGGAAAATATTCCATATAAAATTTAATAGGAGTTCAATTAAACATGTTAAATGAGGACCACTTACGAAGGAGCTGAATGTTGGCAGATGCAGAGATATTAACAATTTGTATAGACCACACTTTCTTTGTGAAGCAGTTCTTTAATTAATATATGCAGAAAACTGGAGCATTCCGAAATTCTATAATTACTTCAAAAGTGGAAGAAAATGTGAGACAGCTTTGCTGCTTTCCCAACACACATGTTCCTGAGCCAGTTATCTTATCACTTGGTTTATTTATTGATAGCTAGAAAATATTAAAGCTATAAGCATGCAGCTTAAAACCCCAAAGGGTCTAGAGCAGTGTGAAAAAACGTCTAAGATAAGGTTGCCATACGTCCAGAATTTCCCAGACATATCCAGAATACTGGAGTCAGGCGGAAATTGCAAAAATGGCTGGGAAAATCTGAACATATGGCAACCCATGTCGGCAGCGTCGTTTTTGGCAATTTCCCTTAAAAATAGCTCAAAAACTTATTTTTTGTGGACTTGCCAAACATTTTGTGGATTTTTGAGCAAAACTAAAAAAAGCTCAACTGTTCTGTCTGGATTTTCACTGTTTGAAATATGGCAACCCTACCTAAGAGCTCCTCTGGATCTAGCCAGAAACCCATCAAGTGTGCATCCTGTTTGGAAACCCACAAGTAGGATACAAAGGTAACAATCTTTCCCCAACATTTCCACCCTTCTCCAGCACCTAGTATCCCTAGTACAGTGGTACCTCAGGTTAAGTACTTAACCTGAAACTGTACTTAACCTGAAGCACCACTTTAGCTGATGGGGCCTCCTGCTGCTGCCGCGCTGCAGGAGCACTATTTCTGTTCTCATCCTGAAGCAAAGTTCTTAACCTGAGGTACTATTTCTGGGTTAGCGGAGTCTGTAACCTGAAGCGTATGTAACCTGAAGCGTATGTAACCCGAGGTACCACTGTATTCATCAGGAGTTTCCAGGCACATTAGCTAAAACCCCTGACAAGTATGATATTTTCAAGCTTCACTCAACAATCCTAGTAGCACGGTTGAAATTTGTCTGCTTTGCTTCGTTTATGATTATTACACCGTTTTGTTGAATAAGTGCAACTGAAAACCTTGTTTTTCATGGGCTTCATTTCATTGGCTACAATGTGGCGGGGAGATTACGTGCACCAGATCCAGGCTGGCATAGAACTCCTGGGTTCTCCTCAGCAACTGAAAGGGCCTTGGGTTCAGTGAGTTAACCTGCGCCTCCATGGACAGCTGTGAGTCCAAAATGACTCTCAGGCTGCGCACCTGGTCCTTCAGGGGCACAGTTATCCCATTCAGGACCAGGGAATCCCCCACACCCACCCGCTCCCTGTCCCCCCAAAACAGTACTTCTGTCTTGTCAGGATTCAACCTCAATCTGTTAGCCGCCATCCATCCTCCAACCGCCTCCAGGCACTCACACAGGACCTTCACCGCCTTCACTGGTTCTGATTTAAAGGAGAGGTAGAGGTGGGTGTCATCTGCATACTGATGAACACCCAGTCCAAACCCCCTGATGATCTCTCCCATCGGCTTCATATAAATATAATAAAGCATGGGGGAGAGGACGGAACCCCGAGGCACCCCATTTTAGGGACATAACACTAGCTCCTACCTGTGAAATAGCCACCAGCACCAGCTCAGCACCTGTGGGACTATCTGTGGGTAGGACAGGTCCTCTTCTGTAAGGGAAAAGGCACCTCTGCTCCATCTTATCTTCCTCCTGTTAATGGATCTGGAGAGTAGCATTGCTCTGCTCATAGATGTTAGCAAGTGTTTAGACTCTTGCCAGGTTCATCAAACAGGATTTCTTTAAAAATAATGAATTTTTTCTCAACTCTTGGCTTAAGCTCCTTTTACAAGGTTTTGCTATGAAGCCCTTAGTGGTAAAAAGTTAATGGGACTCTAAAATTTGTTTACAGCACTAAAATGATTCATCTGAGCCTTAAAGTATTTCATTGCAACCTTAAAATGTGTCTTATTGATGCAAGGCTATCGAATGATTTAGGTGGATATAACTCTGCCATCTGTAAAACATTAAATGCTTTAAATGCATATTTAGTCTAAATTGCCGTTTTCTGTAAATGCAAGGGGTCTTATGAAGGGCAGCAGGCAAAGATATACCACACTCCTTGTAAGGCAGTAAATTTCCTGCCTAAGCTTTATTATTGTTATCTTTCTCATTTATTTACACACATACCCCACCCCATCCTGTTTTATTATACTATACATAAATAGAATGATGCATATTTTCCACAGAACTATCTTTAGCACTGTTGGTGTAGTGTTTTATTTGTTTATAGGGGCATCTCAATGAAAGGACTGGATCTTCCTTTTGCAGCATATTTCTAAAACAAATATTATGGTGTTGTGATCATTTATTTATTTCTTTTGCTAAGTAATGAGGGCTGAAAACAAAAATTGAAGGTTATTTTGCTATACTGTGTGAGATAAAACCCATTTGCTTCCTAGTTTTGATTGTCAGAGAGGAGTCAGTGGTAACTCTTTCTTGTTATGCAGTGGCAAGCATCTGTGGCCAGTTTATACTGTTGCTGTTATTGTTATATGATTTGTTAGCTGCTTTGAGGTTTAAGGAAAAGGCAGGATATAAATCCTACAGAGTGTATATATAATATATAATATATAATATATAATATATAATATATAATATATAATATATAATATATAATATATAATATATAATATATAATATATAATATATAATATATAATATATAATATATAATATATAATATATAATAATGTGTGTAATTTATTATTTTATTATTTGCACTTCTGTGCTGCTTTTCATTATATAGGCTTCCACAGCAGTCTACAAATATTAACATGCTATTATATCAGTAAAAGTAATACAAAAGTAAATACTATATATATTTAGAAGCTGGAATGACTAAAGCAGTGTTAGGGTAGCTTCCATGAGGAATGGCTGTTGACATCAACAGAGCGAACAGCTGACCAGCAGACTTGCCTTTGCACAGTGCTATCTGCAGTCCTCCTCCCACCTATTAATATAGAAAAGTGAGAATGGAAACTCCCCTTCCCTTTCTATGGTCATCCCATGCTTACTGTCAGTTTTACATATGAACCACCTCAAAGGCCAGGAGTAATCCTGTTATAGAAATAATCCTTGAAACATTAAAAGGTAAAGGTAAAGGACCCTTGACAGTTAAGTCCAGTCACGAATGACTCTGGGGTTGTGGCGCTCATCTCACTTTACTGGCTGAGGGAGCCGACATTTGTCCGCAGGCTGCTTCTGGCAAAACCAGAGCAGCGCATAGAAATGCCGTTTACCTTCCCACCGGAGCGGTACCTATTTATCTACTTGCACTTTGTTGTTCTTTTGAACTGCTAGGTGGGCAGGAGCTGGGACCGAGCAACAGGAACTCACCCTGTTTAGGGGATTCAAACCACCAATTTTCTGATTGACAAGCCCTAGGCTCAGTGGTTTAGACCACAGTGCCATCCGCGTCCCTCTTTAAATGTTTAGAACCCTTCTAAACTTCCCTGTGTTCTTATGATGCATCTCAGACTCCTTCATCACCACCAAGGGTGTTGGGATTTGTAGCTTTAATTCCTCTGTGCCCAGCCCATTAAACTAGGAGGAATTAAAGATTCCAGAAATCCCAGAAGCAGAAGGAGGGAAGCCAATGGCAGGCATTGCTGGGAAAAGCAGGCACCAGCATTTGGACTGAGCCTGGTCTTTCTGAGAGGTCTCAGAAAAACCCTGAGCCCCCCAACCTCCCGCCCTGCCCGGATTTTCTGATAAATCTCAGGAAGACTGGAGCTGTTCTGTATTGAGGTGATTTTATATACCCATCTATCTCATCTGATGAAAAGGCATGCATTAATCGACCCTAGAACTGAACTTGAGGCTACTTTTCACCTATTGCAAACCTTTTTTCATCTTGTAAAATCATATCAAACATCTGAATTGTATCAAGGCTTGTGAAATTGTGCATATTCTCACTTGATGTTTGGCCTAGCAATGAATCAAAAGGGAATTTTGTAACTGGGTTTAATATTGGGATGAAATGATTTACTCCATCCTCTGATTTTCTGTGTTTTGGAATGGTACTGAGCTTCCTGGCACTTGTTGTGATGAAACAACTATAGAAGCACTTATTTGGCATCTCTCCTGATTGAAATTATGCCTGTTTATGTGAGGTCTCCATGGAATATCTCATGAGCACAAAAGTCAGGAGTTGCTTTTTTAGCATGGGTTGTTATTTCTTCAGTACCCACAAATATTCCTGACAGGTAGATGGCCTCAGGCTTGAACACCTCTTGCTGTATGCTTGTACCATTTTGTGGCAATTTCTTTCATTCTCTTGTGGACTCTGTGGATACGCTTTCACCACTGTGATGATGCATTTAGCAAACAGATCTGGCAAAGTGGATGTAAAGCCAACTGTTTCAAATAAGCATTGTTTTCTTGACATGTTTGGTAAAGGCTAAGGACACATGGTCTTTCTTTCTTTTCTAGGATACTGTTTGCATTGGAATTCCTGTAACCAATCCCACAGCTGATATTCTGGAATTAGAAGTGGAACTAATAGATCCTGTTACACTTAGTGGTGAAAGAAGCCTTGTTCTCCAGCCAAAAGAAACATTTCACTATGAAGTAAAGTACTCTCCAGCTGTTACTGGAGCGTCGGATGGAAGGTAAGATCTACAGTTGTGGCTGCTAAAACAGAGTTTCACTAGATCTATCGTCCTTCTTGTCACTTTAGCAATATTATTTAATTGCCTTTATTCTACTTTTTTCCATGAAACATCATTTTAATAAAGCTTGCACTTCACTGAGCAGAACTGACTTATAAATGAAGAATGGATTTAGTCATTTTCTGTAGTTGGAGCTGCTTTCTCATGCTGCCTTTTCAATATTAATGTTAACTTCAGATTGATAGCTAAATTATTTTCCATATGTTATTTACTATAAATGATGTGATCCAAGACTTTTGTTTCAAGATTCCTGTGAACTAAAAATAATTTACAGCTTAATGAATATGGAGGGCATTTAAATTAAAGACGTCTAATCACGATGGAAACCTGAGTGAGGCTACGGTGTAATAATTAGAAACAATAAGACTGCTGACCTTTTGATCTTGGTTCCTGCCTTATAGCATGTTTTCATAGTCTTCAGCTGAACCAGACTACTGAACTCTGCCAAACTCTTAAGTCACTTATTTATCGGATGCTTAACTAAGCTTCTAATATGAAGTCATGTCTAATAGAGCATCATGGCAAGGGGAAGACCAGATTGGCTCCATCTATCAGTCAGCTGCAAGGAGCTTTCTTTCTCCCACCCCAACCCACCCTGCCGCAATGGGCATTTGGCTCCATCTTCAAAATTGAGGGAATGCATACTCCACTCAAAGGCCACTGAGAGGCTGCTCCCACAGAACATCATGGCAGAATAACAACCAACCTGGCCTCATCTATTGGCCAATAAAGGGGCAGCTGTTTCAATGTTTACTTTCTTCTTCTTCTTCTTCTTCTTCTTCTTCTTCTTCTTCTACTACTACTACTACTATTACTGATCCCCATTTCTTTTTGTTGTGATCCCCTCCCCCTCCCACCTGGTAGTAGTTGAGGGAAGTAATGAGAATAACGGTTCTGTGATGGGCTTTTCCACCACCTTTACAAATGGCCCCAGCCCTCACAGAACACCACAACCTTTAGAACTGTTGTGCACAGCAAAGTCATTTTAGTCACAACTACTTATATCTCTCATTTCAGTGTTGTATTCCTGACAGAGAAGCATGGAGAGTTTTGGTATGCACTGAAACTGAAGGCACAGAGACCTCGGCCCACAAAATTGCCTATAGCAGAATGTGAACTTGGAAAGTAAGTGTAGGATTGTTCCTTAAAAGGTAAAAGTAAAGGGACCCCTGACCATTAGGTCCAGTCGTGACCGACTCTGGGGTAGCGGCGCTCATCTTGCTTTATTGGCCGAGGGAGCCCGTGTACAGCTTCCGGGTCATGTGGCCAGCATGACTAAGCCGCTTCTGGCGAACCAGAGCAGCACATGGAAACGACATTTACCTTCCCGCCGGAGCGGAGCTACTTGCACTTTGACGTGCTTTCGAACTGCTAGGTTGGCAGGAGCAGGGACCGAACAACGGGAGCTCACCCCGTCGTGGTGATTCGAACCGCCGACCTTCTGATCGGCAAGTCCTAGGCTCAGTGGTTTAACCCACCCGCGTCCTGGATTGTTCCTTACTTTAGTTCAAATATGCTGAAATATGAAATAGTAGTGCAATATCTTATTATATAATATGTTATCATCTTCCTCATCTGACTACCTTGATGTTTTAGAAGAGATTGTTTTGGAGGTGACTGCAAGGGAGTTGAATGATTGCAGCCAGAAAGATCATCAGCTTAGCTTGGTTGATGCCTGAGGAGCAATGTGTGCATCAGTATAAAGCAGTGTAATGGAACTGGACTGATTCCCTTAATCATTTGACTCTGTTAAAACTCTGTACAGACTTTAAATGTGAAGGATACTTTGGACATCCTAGTTCAGAGTCGCTACTACTCTGTCTCTCCATTTACTTGACAAAGACCCCTTGAATATTGCCTCGTAGCCAGGTTCTGCAAATATACCATATAAAAGAAAATCACTGAAGTTACACAGGTTGGGAGAATAGGTCTCAGGTATTTTCTGTTATTCCTCCATAAGGACAAATAGTACTTTGTGCTTCAATAACTTTTGCTCTGAGAGGTCCTGCTCACATGATGAAGATTGCCATCGTGTTGCGAGCTGCAACATCTTATGAATGCTTCAATCACAGCAGGGGGAGAGAGCAGCAGAAATCACATGGCCTGTAAATTTTTCTTCGACCAGATCTTTACTATTATGAAAAATCGGTGGAGATAAGGAGTCTGCAGTAAGGTCACTGCACCTTTTCTCTCTCTCCCAGGTATAATTCAATCATATTGTTTCTCAGAATGAGGTCTTAGTGGGAGCTGTGAGGATGCAATCAGGTACAGCAACGTGCTTGCAATCACAGTTTTCCATCATAGACCTTTAGCTTGTCCCATCCAGCATCTGCTTTTTTCTTTGCTCTTGTCCTATGATTTATAGTGACATTTTTATTAATGGAAATCATTCTGAAATTATAGCACAATCCAGATAAAACCAGTGTTGTAATACAGGTGACCTTTACCTTGGAAAACAGTTGTTTTTTTAAAAAACCCTCTGCATCTTTTGTACGTGCATTTTCAAGAATTGCAAGAGCACTGAGGAAGAAGTACATATTGTTGGGTAGTGCATATGCTGATTTTTTTAAAAATGGTTTTGGTTTCATAAATTACTAAAGGTTTTTTAGTTGTTGTTTTTTTTTAACTAAAGACCACCACAACCTCAACATAGAGCAGAGTACCTAATTTATATGTAAGCTTAAAGGTTGATAATTCTGCCTCAGTCATAAATACAAAGGCTGCCCAAAGAGCAATTGGTAGTTAACACATGTGGACAAAAAGCTGGGAGTGAAAAGGAGTGGATGGATCGTCTTTTAAGTGGAAGGCATAGAGCGGTCATCTTGTTTGAGTCCTCAAGGTTACACAATGATCAAGAGGAATTGCAGGTTTATGGCATTAAATCAAATGCTATTGGAGGAGTCAGTTAATTACAAGTTTCCCTTGCAGTTTTTTTCATTGAAGGGAAATACAGGTATCATCATTTATAGTTTGGGTATCATTAATTTTTGTTCAGTTTTACTGAGGGTAGACTCTATAGCTTTTATGGACTGTGTTATATGGCAATTTGTGATCTTTTCTTGTTATATTTCTGTTTTAACAGTTCTATAATTGAACATAGTTTTATTTATTTATATTTATTGTATTTATCTCCCTTCCTTGAACAGAGTCCAGGGCAATGTACAACCCAGGATAAAGGACAAAATTACATTCGTGATAAAAAAAATACAAAGCTAAAATATTCACAAAGTAGCAGTCTATAATAACCCGATCCATACATTGAGTCGGTTGGCTTAGAGGAGGCACTTCTTTAGCTACTTGGGCCCTGAGCCATTTAGGGTTTTGTAAACCACTGAGCCTCTTGGCTTGCCGATCAGAAGGTTGGCGGTTCGAATCGCTGTGATGGGGTGAGCTCCCATTGCTCGGTCCCAGCTCCTGCCAACCTAGCAGTTTGAAAGCATGCCAAAAAGTGCAAGTAGATAAATAGGTACCGCTCCGGCGGGAAGGTAATTGGTGTTTCTGTGCACTGCTCTGGTTCGCCAGAAGCAGCTTAGTCATGCTGACCACATGACCCGGAAAAACTGACTGCGGACAAACGCCGGCTCCCTCAGCCTGTAAAGCGAGATGAGCGCTGCAACCCCAGAGTCATCTGCAACTGGACTTAACTGTCAGGGGTCCTTTACCTTTTTTTTTTTTTTAGACCATTACCAACATCTTGAATTGGGCCCAGTAGCTTACTGACAGCTAGTTCTGTGATTTAAGGAGCAATGTTGCATTCTAACATCTTGCTAGCCCTGTTGATACCCTGGCAGCTGCATTCTGCACTAACTGCAACTGCCAGACCATTTTCAAAGGTAGTCCTACATTAATACACTGCAGTAATTCAAATGCAAGGTCACCAGAACAAAAGTTACTGATACCACACTATATTGGTCCAAGAATAGCCGTAGCTGGAAAAAGGCACTCCTTGTCATTGAGGCTTCCTTGGCCTCTAATGACAGTGGGTTAAGGAATACCCCCAAGCTATGTGCCTACTTCTTTAGGGAGAATGCCACCCCATCTAGAACAGGCCGTCACACCAATAAATGAAATACTCTTAACTCACCCTATGGTGAAAACTGGATCAAAGGTATAATCTATGTGTCCGGCCACAATATATTACTATTAGTCTGGAAAAGAGAGCTACATTGATTATAAATCTGTTAGGTGTCAATTTAATAATAGAGGAACAGTGATCACTGATAATGTGATACTTCACATTGTTCAAAATGTTAAAATTGATTTATGAATTCCATTCAGTGCCTATTACAGGTATTTAAATATTGGTACAGCTATAGCTCTAGAAGTGGGGATTCAATGCTAGAGTGAATGTTTAGTTTGTTTAAGGCCCCTGTTGATCTAGGCTGACAATTAAAAGATTTTAGATAGCAGGTATAGGAAATATTTACTTAAGATCCAAGAGGGCAGCTGCTAGTAATAGTAAAAAGTTTTGTTCTGCATTGATCATTACATTACTTTCTAAATACACAAGAATAATCTTATCGGAATATTCAGTAGAACCTGAATCAATCCCAGTACTTAATAATGATGTAATAACATGATTTTTTATGCTTGTTGCAGATGGGTCCGTCAAAATATCCATCTGGTTAATCCTACATATGAAATTCTGGAGCTGAACTATATGAATAGCAATACAGCCCATTTTATTATGGAGATAGACCCCGAAATCCCTGTAAGTTGAAGAACAAAATTATTTTATTATCATATGAGAGAGTACCATACAGGAATGTAACAATTATGGAAAACATGTGGTGTGGTGGCTTTATATGTTAAAGGCAAGAAAACTCTGGACAAATAGAAACAACAGAGCATGTGCTTCTACAGTGCCTGTATTACAGAGACATCTATACTAGCTTCATCTAACCATTACTGCATAAGGGTGCACAGGACAATTCTTTACCTTCTTGCTACTTTCAGATACCAACCCTGCTACAACATACAATGTTGGCAGATTCTGCACAGCAGTGCTTAAAATTCATTGGACGATGACCTGTGTCACAAACTAGATTTAATGAGCGCTCATATCAGAGTGCTCTGTAGACTGATAGCTATAGTCTTATATATGCTATCCTCTTATGCTCTGCCATTCCCGTCTAATGTTCCTAACCCTTATTTTAGACTTTCCTTGTTCCCTTTATATTTTTATAGACTTTTAATTCTTTTTAGTTTTTCAAACCGTTTTTCAGATTTTAAATGACTGTACTGGTCTATGACCGTAATTAAGATTTGGTTTGATTTGTATATTCAGATTGTATTCTGAAGCTTTTTGAGCAACAAGGAGTAGTCTCTAGACAGAACTTAATAATCTGATGTTGAGAAAGCATGCAGTAGCTAGTTATTTTTAAAAGTCAAGACAGAGCCCCAAGAACAACATAGATGCTGGAAAGAAACAAATATACCTTAGTGGAGCATTGATATTGGGAACTAAGATCCCCAAGAGAGATGTGAAAAGAGAGGATGTAACATGAATCTCAAAGAGCAGAACTGCACAACCATCTTAATAATAAAGTATCAGAGTACAGAGAAGGATGAACCCCAAAGATGCTAGAAATGAAGAAACTTTAATCTTGGAGACAAGGGATTGCCAGCCATTTAAGGAAAGATTAAGCCAAACTTCATAATGGATAGAATCCAGGTGTTGCCCTCTAACACAGAATTGTTTTTACTTTTGGAAAATTAAGAATATTCCTTTTTAAAAGTGTTCAGGGTTATATTTAAGGGTGACTCCATTGAAAGATGGCCACTACCAGGAAGAGCATAGTGGCATTCCTGGAGAATGAAAACACTAATTATGACAGTTGAATAGATTTTGTCACTGAAGATCTTATCCATTTTTCTGTCATGAATTGAACACTATTTTAGGACTCTTGTTGCCATAGCAATAGGACCCAACCTGCTTAAAAGATAAAAATCCAACAGCTTTTAGAAACAAGTGGGTTTAAAACCTTTCACACTAAATATAGATTATTTTTGCATGTTTGTTTTTACAACATCCTTATGAATAATGATGACATATAAACATCTGATAATGAATTGGATAAGCTGAATGGAGGGAAACAATTGCTAAACGTCCTCAACAGTTTGTGATCTATAGAAGTCAAAATTCATTATCATTAACTCCAATCCATCTCTGGGTTAATGATCTGACCATAATATGGATGAACCTGTTAGAGCTCTTGCAGAATCTTTCTACAGTAAATAATATAATGAATCAAGATTATAGAGTTTGGCTACTTGCACAAATGCTGGTTTGTGAAATGATTAGTAACAGAGAGCAGCCAGCTTTTGCTTATTTTATAATGAGGTGTTTAATATACTTTAGATTGGATATACTGAATACAATAAATTGATACTTGGTCTTATTTTCTCAGTTTGATATCATATGATTGGGAAATGTTAAGTGCTTAAAGGAGAAAATGGGAGTCTGTTTCTTTTCATTTTTCAAAGGTGACAATAAAACTGTTAAAGAGGCAAAAGGGGAACAGAGGATGTTCAAAGCATAGGTTTGGATCCAGAATTCCCATGAGCAGAAACGCTTCACCTCCACTCTCAGGATGCGCAACAGCAAGATACTGTGGTTGGAGGAAGCAGGGGAGGCACTTTTTTTGCCAATTCTTTTTTTTTTTAAAAAAAAATAATATTTATTGAAATTTCCAAATATAACAGAAAAAAAAGAACATTTACTTAGGCCTTATTTTCATTAACATCTTTCCAGGACTTCCCCACCTCACCCCCTCTTATATTCCAATTCCATTAAATTAGTTCAGCAAGTTCTTACCCCAAATTTTGAGCTTATTATCATTGACCCAATGTTAAAAATATTTCCCCCCCCTAAAATCGACCCCTGTTCCCTTCCACGAGTTCCCCTCTTTAATATGCAGAACAGAATGAAATAAAAAATAAAGAACAAAGTATAATTTTACACCCTTTGGATTCCAAATTTCCCTCCCCGCTTTCCCGGTTATGATCCCCAATGTCCATCAATGTCTGCTGTCGGCCTGGAGACCCCACATCTATGTCCAAATCTCTCTCAGCTCCATTTTGCCGTCTTTTTAATAGTCATTGCCATCTTTTTGGTAGTCTTTAGTTTCGAACACCCAATCTTGGAAGGACTCTATCTCAAGAAGGTCCATTTTTTTTCCATCCAGATCTCTATATTTAAGAGTAAAACTCAAATTTTATTTCTTAGACCTTTTAATTCTGGATGTCCCAAATGTTCCCACTTCCAGCTTTGTCCAGTTCTTGTTGTTCTCTTTCCTCACTTTCCTCTGGTTTCTTTTCCTGTTCCACTGCAAAAACGTTCTAATTCCAAAAGCTTCTAGTTCCTCTACAGAGGCTTTATTTGTTCAGGAACAAAAACTTGCGTCAAGTCCCTTCCATTCTTCAATAGATAGATCTATTGTCTCCTTTAGTGTAGAGACCTCTGTAGACAAAATAATGTTTCATTTCTGCAGTTTTCCCAGGAGATAAAAAGTCCTGTTCAATTCCATGCGTATTTTTCCACTTGCAGCAATTCTTGTAGTGTCCTAAAGCCGCCTCTAGAGGGATTATGGTAACTCAGTTTCCTTCCAAATCACACCCAAGAGTCAAAATAACTTGTTATCCCTTGTTTTCAACAATTTATATCCAAATTGTAACAAATATAACCGGCAAAGTCATCGTAACAAAGTTCTCTTTTTATTCTTCAACTTTGACAGCTACTTTGACAGCTGTCAAAGCCTCTATATCTCCTCACCAGGCGCTCTCACGGATCGCTCCCGGTTCCCGGGGGGGGGGGGTTACATTTTAGCTCACACATTCCACTTTTCTCCTCCAGCACAGTCTTGTAATTTTCCATCGTGAAATTAATAACTTTATCAGTGAAAAGTAGACCCTTCTCTCGATCTTAATTGTCAAATCCTTGCTTTAAATCCTCTACAACAGGGGGGAGACGGACTTCCTTTTTGCACCTCCCCCGCTCGTTCCAAATTTAAAAAATTTTCCCTTTTAAATCCGATTTCCCAATTACTCACGGGCTATTCTCTTTAGTCCAAATTTTCAATAGAAGAAGTCAGCGCTCTCCGTCAAATGGCATGCGGCTTCACTTGGCAGGGGAAGCGTAGGACTCATAGCACCACACCACCCCCTGTCCCCCGCTCCGGAGCCTTTAAAAAGGCTCCTTCGGGGGTCGGGGGGGCGCAAACGGTGCCCACCGAGTCACCATGTCCATGGGTTTCAGCGCCCATGGTTTTTGAGGGTCCCCGCGTTGCC
Organism: Podarcis erhardii; assembly: GCF_964252035.2. Lineage (NCBI taxonomy): Eukaryota > Metazoa > Chordata > Lepidosauria > Squamata > Lacertidae > Podarcis > Podarcis erhardii. The sequence continues at coordinate 61,369,402 of NC_138508.1, forward strand.
GGCGCTGTGGGACCCAACCCCTGCTGAGCAGGCTCCCTCCGGAGCTCGGAGGGAGTCCGCCATTCGGCGATGGCGCCAACCCGGAAGTACTTTTTTTGCCAATTCTAACCCTTGCAGCTCCCTTTGTCCCATGAAAAGCTGTGCAATCTGGGCTTGGGAAAATCAGCAGAATAGTGTGAGAGGTGGCACAGGGGGCTGCAGGAGGAAGGACATCTCAGTGGCAGTCACCTTCTTCCTCCACTGGGTCTGTTTCCTTTGTAAGCAGGAGGAGTCCTTCTGTTTGTGGAAGGGACACTCTGGATCCAATCTATTGCCTTAAGAGCAACTGGATATTATGCAAAATGGCTGCCAATTGTATCTCAGCATCTACATCTGCTGAAAATATCTGGCGAAACTTACTATGTCACCTGGGACTCGCATATATGGCTGCAAATAAAACATTTTGAATGTGTTGTAAATTGCAATATACAATTGTGACACTAGATGGTGGCTGTGAGCTATAGCCAATGCAATGCATTTTTTAAAACGATTAAAAAAAAAATTTCCCACAACATTTTTAACATGTGTGTAGATTCCACCCTGAAGACATTCTTTGAGTTGCCCCATTCCTGATGGTGGCAGCCATTGCCACCCACAGCAGGCTTGCTGTGTTCATTTTTCTGCATTAGAATCAACATAGAGCCTAGCGGTACTATGAAGACTAACAAAACTGATTGTGGCGTAACTTGGACTAGAGCCCATTCCATCAGATGCAGCTGATTTTACATTTACTGCAGTCAGTTCTAGTCAACAAATTTATACCGCAATAAATCGCTTAGCTTTAAGTGCCACAAATCTCTCTGTTGTTATCACACAAATTTATTTATTTATTTTATTTATTGAAATTATATACCGTCCTACATCTTGAGGTCTTATATTGAAACAATAAATTTCACTAGACATTTGGAGATAGATGGGTAACTGGTTACGGGATGTCCTTTTAGTAGCAGCTCATCGCCTTTTGCAATGTCTAATTCCACTCAAAGTTTCAGGACACCTTTGAATTTCAAGGTAACATTTGTCTCCTTCTATGGTCTGCATGGCAGATGGAGGCTCTAGATGGCAAAGAGGAGATTTGCAAGAGGCTGTAGTGCAGCAATATAAGTAATCTCATCCACTCTGTGCTACTCCCTATAGCTTGTTTCCTTGTGGTAGAAATGCTGCTTCTGGGATGCAATTCCTTTCCCAACTGGATGAAAATCTTGGCTCAGTGATAAAAGACATGATTTGCCTGTTATAAAAGACATGATTACTGTTAGCAAAAGTTCTTTGGTCAGAGTGCTTCAGAAACCTTCTCGACTTGGTATGTTGCTGCCAGACATGGTAAACAATGCTGGATTAGATGGAGCAGCTTGTCAGATTCTATATAAGGCAGGTTCAGGTGTTCAGGAACTTTTAAACTATGTGATCTAGACTGTTAGGTCACAGAATCATAGAACTGTAGAGTTGGAAGGGACCCCAGAGATAATCTACTCCGACTCCCTGCAATGCAGGAATATGCAGCTGGCCTGTACAGGGATTGAATCCACAACCTTGGCATTTCCAAGCCATAGGATGTTGAGATGGGCAGCTGAGTCCCTTCTAGAAATAGTCTGTCCTGTAGATTCGACACACATCAGGCTCCAGACGGGGAAATTTGAACCATGGACCTGAGAGTCTCATTAACTGTCAGACATTATTTGGACATTAGTAGTTCTGTTGATTGTCAGACAGAACATTGCCAGCAACATTTTCTGCCTCCAAAGATAGAAACAGTACTGTGATTTTAGAATGTTGTGTCCTTTCCATTAATGTTTTATTGAAGCTGAGTCACTGAGAAGCATCTTTTCTATGTGTTGTTTATGTATTCATGTTGTGTTGGTTCTTAAAATGCAAGGTCTTTTGTAAATTGTTACAAGTTTCTGAAAGGTAGAACAAGCGAAACATGTGCCTCTATCAGATAAACCTATAAAATGCCTTTGTGGCATTTAAGATAGACATTCATGTTCTAAAGCAAAATAAATTAATCTTGTCTATTAAGTTGTTTGCTTTTTCTTGGCTTATGATAACAAATTTCTGTTTTGTTGTAATGTAGCGTAATATTAAGTCAAAATTCAGATTTTTCTGAATTCAATAAAATGACCTTTCTATGTACTGAATATTTTACTGTTCTGTTTCATCAAACTGAATAAATATGCTGGAGCGGACATTTTCTCATTCAGTTTGTTTAATGTAAAATATATTAAACACTTCATTATAAAATAAGTAAAAGCTGGAAGTGTTCTGTTACTTACAATTTCACAAATCAGTATTTGCATGCATAGCACTATGATCTTGATTCATTATATTATTAGCTTGCTGCAGATAGATTTTTGGAAGAGCTCTAACGGGTTCATACATATTACAGTCAGATCATTAGCAGAGAAATTGATTAAACTTAATGATAATGAATTTTGACTCCTGTAGCCTGCATACAAACTGTCCAGGCAGTTTAATATACCCTTCCTGCTTTCAGCTTTTCTAATTCATTACCAGATGCTTAAATGCCACCACTATTCATGGCACATTATCTGTAAAGGCACATTAAAAATAAATTACCTAAATTTACTTCATGAAAGTGTTCAATCCCAAATGCATTAGTCTTCAGCACTGGGCATGTGAATTTCAAACACTTCCACTTCTGCCTCTTTCTTAAAATATGGTGGCTTTGAGCATTTTTAGTAATCAGCCAGCTGCCACCTTTTTGCTTCAAGAGAACCTTCAAAGTGCACAGGATCTCAGATTCTAATTGAAATTGTGGGACATCCATACCTTTAGCATCTCTTAGAGTTTTTTGTGTGTATTTGTGCTATAGTATATGAATTATTTTAGAAATGATTTTTTTTATCAAGTACTGATTTCTCACCTTTTGAGCTTAACACTTGATTATTTTCTTTAAAAGCTCTTAATATTGCATAGAAGAACAACTTTTTAAAGATGAATTTTCTGCTCCACAGAATGCTAAACATAGTTGCCTGTGTATAGTTAACTGTAGCATGGTATTTCTGGAGCTAGACTGAGGCAGGGCTTCTAATAGACATATCTCTTTATTATAAAAATCTAGTTTTGCTGGGTGATGCCCAAGTATAATCAAGGAACACTAACTGTGATTTAATTGTATATGCCAGCTTGCATTTTGTGTAGTTTTGTATTTTCTCTCTTTGGACTGAAGCCCACCTGGAAACCCTTGAGTGAAGGGTTTGATATAAGTTGCCTAAATAAACTAACTAACTAAATAAATAAGAAAGAAACTCATCACAGGAATCAAGCTGCTGGGGAGGGAGTCAGCGTAGGAAGCCATGCCTTTAGCAGCAGCCTGAGGGATGCCAGATAGATATCACCAAGTCCTGACCAATAGAGCAAATTTCATTGTAATCAGCCTAATAGCAAAGAAGCTTCTTGAAAGTGGACCAGCTTTTGGGATAAGGACTGACTTCTATAAAAGCTTTAATCTCGGCTTACCCGGAGGGGGCCCAGGGTCTAACTGTCTTGCATATGTTTTATGTGATTCTCAGCAAAATTTATATTTCATGTTCAATGCATGCACAGTTCTGAATAACGGCTTGTGAACTTGAACCCTGAACCAAGCATACAGATATTCCCTTCTGCGCTTTGACAGTACCACAGTGCAGTCTCATCTTATTATGCTTAGTTGCATTTGTATGATTTTGTAAGTGAGCACTGTGAATACAACAAAGGTGTTGCATGTTACACATTGTGTTGTGCCACACAGACAAGTTTCACATTTAAACTGTATGGTTAGTTTAGCAACACTTCTGTGGATGCTTATATTATTGATATTTGTCATCGGGATCTTAATATTCTTAACATGCATGAATATTATATTTATTATTAACATAAAAATGAGATCATGCATTTGCTTTATATCCCATGTAAAAAAATGGTTTGGGAAACATTAATTGGATATTTTTGTATTAAAATGCAAAAACAAACAAAAAACAACACAACAATGACCGTGTTTATCTTGTATCCCTAACTGCTATTTAGATCTGACTCATGCCTTAAGTGAAACATAGTTTCCTGGTTAAGGAGAAATCAGACAAAAAGAAAAACATGGCAGCCTTTATATTAGCAAAGTTGAAGGTTATGTTTGGATGGTGTGCTAGAAAAACCAATTAGAAGTTGCAGCAACAATATGTATGTTTCAGGCAGATATGCTTCTGGATGTCTGGCACTAGGCTGCACGTGTACCAAGTAATTTTATTCTTGGATTTAGATGTTAGTTCCTTGCTTAGAAGCGTCAAACAATTTTATCTTATCACCATATAGTTGGCCACTTTGCCGATCCCTATGGAATTGTGAATCCAACTCTTTTAATTTGGAGTAAGCACATCACAGCATGGTAGTTTCTTTGAGCCCATATAAATGTGCATAACTGTAGATGGAAAACAGAGACAACTGTACATACTGTAAATATATACTGCACATTGCCTTTTAAAAATGGTATCTGGCTTTTTAATTGTGCAGCAATGTAAGACTTCTAAGCATCTCTGTAATGTGAAAAAAGAAGATATAGTGGCAGTATACGACCTGAAAAACTGAAGCTCTCTTTCTTTCATCCATACTTTAAAAACAGCCTCCACTTCTTTCTTTGTGGCTAGTAACACAATCTTCTTCGTTTCTGGGGAATACATGTGCTGCAACTGCCGCTAAGCACTGTTTACTGCAGTACACTTTATCAGTCTTAGCAGATCCTGCATGCTGAGAGTGAAGAAGGCATACAGTGGAACACATTAATTACGTAAACATCAACAGTGTTGATACAAGGCACAATAAAAGAACTGGCTCCAAAATAAAATTGATTTTTATTTTTCATTTCCTCCCCCCCCCTCTCTCTCCTCTCCCTCCCTCCCAATGTTTGTGCAGTTGGTTGTAGCTCCTCATTCCACCACTGAAGTACCAGTTCAGTTTTTTCCTTCTGCCCTAGGAAGGGCCAACCACACAGCAAAAATCACTTTCATGTGCCCACAGGTATGGATGCTCAATTAGATTTGATGAATTAAATATTATCTAGCATTGTAAAATATTATGATATGGTCCAGCGGCAGTAAAAGTTAGGCTAGTGTACAGTATTTCACTTGCCAAAGCTTCTATCCTGCCATTTTTCCTGAATGACTAGCCTATAGAAACAACATGGGGTTGCAGAGGCTGAAGAAAAGTGCTATTGGGCCTGATAAAGCTCAGGGCCTTGTGATTTTAAAATCCTGCTCAGAGGTTATTGGAACGTTGATATTGGATCCTTCATGGGTAGTCCATTTGAAAATGCACATATTCTTGATTTTCAATTAGGTACTTGAGATTTGACTGAGGTTACTAACAGTTATCGCTTAGTTAACATTCAGGAAAGTAATCTAAAATGTATACAATTACAAATGCCACTGTACTTTTGAAAAACCTGTTAATGACTTTTAAAAAATACAAGTCTCATATGCTAATGTCCTATTTATTACAAAGAAGTGCTTGAAAACACTAGATCTAATTTTACTTAAAGGTTTCTTCAAAATATTAGCATTTCCTGCCTCTTTACTGTGTTGAATTTTGAAAGGGAAATAACTAAGTTAACAAGATTCATCTCCTTCACCAACTCTACCTTACTAAAAGCTGAAGTCAGAGACAAAATAAATGAGCTAATATTATGACACATGCTGTAATGTTTGCATATTATTTGTGCTTGAGTAAAATGTTTGATTTCTGAAATGCATATTATTTCCTTGTTGGGTTATTTGATTCTCTAACCTAATGGGATTAGCACTTCAGCTGAATACTAACTAAAATGTATGACTCCTTATAATGTAGCAAAACCAATATTTTTTCTGAAAGTTTGAAGTGATTTACAGACTAATCCATAACCAAATTAAGCCAAATTGCTGGATTCACATCAGAGTCCTTATACTTTAGCCTTGGAAAGACACAGTTACCTGGAAACAAGTCTTGCAAAACACAATGGGACTTACTTCACAGTAGACAGCTATAGGATTGCACTATTGCTATTGGTATATTTTAATTCCACTGATTTCACTTTAAAAACCCCATTCATCTGAAAATCTAAGCAGATAAGTTTAGTTTGCTTGACAAAGTATACTGTTTGGATTCTTTTTTCTCCTTTAACATGCATTTGGAAGAAAAACAGCAAGAAAAACTAAGTGCTAGCAGTTCTGGTATATATGGTGTATATACAAGGACAGTTCAAGAAGATGAAGTGCTATTATTCTGTCTGAAACCATGATAGCTCACAGAACTTTGATCAATAAATTAAAAAGTCTTGTTATTTATCAAATACCAAAGCCATAAAATAAGCAAATAAGTCACTGAAACCTTTCAGGTTCAAATTGAGGACTGACACTCAATTTTTGTCAACATGCCTCTCCTGTCAAATAGTGGCAAATCTTCAAGTTTTATCTCAGCCAAACCTTTAATCAATATCTCATCCTTTCACTTGCTGTGTCCAGCCCTCTCAACCTTTTCAGTGTTTTGCTCTAACCTTTGTGACTCACTTTGCTCTTTTCATCCTTAAATCATCTGAAACTTTTGAATTATCGACTGAACTTCATAAGAGAAAGGTATTAAACTATTGCATGATGGTAGCAGATTGAATATACATCAGCATTACGTTTCTACCATTCCAGTGCCAAGATTATTTGAGAAAGGCTTTCAAGGGTCCTTTTCACTGTATATATAGGAAGCCTGGCAAAACTTTAACCTTAAAAATTGGCATTGATTTTCTTCCCTTGATTTCACTGATTAAATGCTTCTGAACTGACACTTTAAGCTGTCTCATAGCTGAGTAACTGACTAATATAAAATCAGCTAATGACAGGACTTATAGGACAAGGCTTAACTGTTTCTGATTGTGCCTCATTGCTGAATTGAGAGAAACCACTATGGGTTATTATCTGCTTCGTTTGCTTCTGGTTTGCAGCTGTGCGAACACTCTGCAATACGAATTTGAACTCTGACTGCAATCACTTTGTTCTTGTTTTTGAGCACTGAAATTAACTTTGTTGGAACAGCACAACTGAAATGCCAGGATGAGTAGAACAGTTAGTCAAGATACTAATATACTTATAGCACCTAGTTTTCCCGGTAAACCAGCAATATCTGTATGTAATGGAGTGAGACTAATAATACTGAGCAGTGTTAAGAGACGAGCAGGATCTATTATTAGAGTGTCAAGTATTCTTTGATTACATTCTTTTCAGCTTCTTCTATTTAATATGCTGCTACGAATAATGCATCATCTCAAATTCACTTCAAAAAATGTAAGCAGTGAAGTGGCTGAAACAGCTTTCCTCTAATGCTTAATTAGCTTATTACCAATTAAGGGTAACAGGTGGAATGTATGAAACTTTTTTAGAGAAGGAAGCCAAATAAATTGTGCTAGAATTGGCTTGCTATCTATCTAGTGCTGCAAGTGAATGGTCTTCCTTGCATTGAGCTCTGAGTTTGCATTGGAATTCCTTATGTATATAAAAACCCCACTGACTGGGGCCATCATATTTTTACCTGAAGTTTAACATTTACAGGAAAATGAAAAAAAAAGAACAAAGAAGTGGTTTCTGATTAAAATGTGAATATTGTTATTCTTACCACAGCTTGAGGAATGGGTATTTTTATTGTCTGGGGTTGGTCTGATTCCTCAGCCATTGGAACCATCTTGTGTGAGTTCTTGCCTTGGTCACCATTCTTCTATCATCATAAGCTTCAGGAATCCTACATTTGAAGACATAGTGTTGGATGTCTTTTTAACAGGTACAGTAGATTCCTTTTATCATTATGTAATATATGTTGAATGCTTAAGTCCTTATTGTTCAGTTGAATTCAGTACCCAAACATGTTGCTTTGCCTAAACAATAGGGGGTTGGGCATTCAGCACATACTTTAAGTTTGAGTGGAAATCTTTGCCAGCCCACAGGCAAAGAAGTGTGTTTTCTTCTTGGGCACAGAAGGATTTATCTGTATTTACAGTTGGTGAACTAAGTTCTCCAGGGTGGGGTGGGGATATCACTGCTGGATCTCACATCTGCTTTTTAGTTGGCAACCTGAAGGACTTCAAGAAGGGTTTACCCTGTTCACCACCCCCCAGCCCTAGCCAAAGTAGGAAACTACAAGGAAAGCAGCTTACCAGCAAGGGTGCATCTTTTGCTAACAGGCCAGAGCAGGTCGGGTAGTAGACCAGGGCTCCCTAAAACAGTTTCAAGTCAGTCCTCCTTCTGTAACTTGGATTGCTTTTGGCGATGGACCACTTTCCCCTTTCTTCATCATTTAGTCTGTCAGCATGCTGGATCAAATGCTTGAAACTACTATTGTATGTTCAGCTGTTTCTACAGATACCTGGTACCATGGCAGCAATAAAGCACAGCTTCAGAACAAATAAAATTCCACTGCAAAGCATCCATAGACAGGTTTTTTTTTTAAAAAAAACCCCTAGACAAATAAACAGGTTTTCACCTGGCTCCCAAAAGAAGACAAAGACAGCCCTAGGCAAGTCTAAAACCAGGGTGAGGTTAGACAGTACTTCCCTCACCTCAAACAATGCGTGGGACTTAATGCTCTTAAGATGAGCCTAGGGCAGTGTTTTCCAACGTTGGTTCTCCAGCTGTTTTTGGACTACAACTCCCATCATCCCTAGCTAGCAAGACCAGTGGTCAGGGATGATGGGAATTGTAGTCCAAAAACAGCTGGAGACCCAAGATTGGGAAATACTGGTCAAGGGATTATTCCTTATCATACAAGCAGGGACCTTTTTAGCTGCAACCGATGTGTATGTCCACGACTGCTCTCATCATGCCAAACCTGGAAGTGACCCAAAGATGTCACAAAATGTCACAAAAGGGGGAAGAGTGGGGCGGGGATGGGGTGGAACAGGGTAGGATGGACTTATACAGGCCCTGCCAATGTGCACAGGGATCCAGAACATAACCCGGGCACAAATTGGTTGCTACCTATATGGCATTAGTTATTTTTTGGATAAAATTCTGTGGTTCTATTTCAGTGGTAGAGCAACTGCTTTTCATGCAGAAGGACCCATATTCAATCCCTGAATTCTGCAAGTGGGATTGAGAAAAGAACCTTGTCTATAACCCTGGAGAGTCACTGTCAGATGGGCCAGTGATCTGACTTGGTAAAAGTCTGCTTTCTCTGATGGGACAGTGAGGAAGACACTTCTTGAGCTACAGGAATGTTGCCAAGTAGCTTTAAAAATACACCTTTCATATGGCTCTGAAATGCAACTGAAGTGAACAGAGACTCTCCTAAAAATTATTCAGTAAATCTGAAATATTTAATCTCTACTTCTTCCACCCGCTCTAAATTGGCTCCAAGCTTACGTGACCCTTTCTATATCGTAGTTGTGTGTGTGTTTAAGACTCTATTTAGTGTGCCTGGGTAAAGCCTGGAATACGTTTGGGGCTCTGGGGAGCAAGATGAAAAAAGAGCATTAAAACAAACTGACAGACTGCCAGGCTGCCTCCTCCTTCAAGAAATTCCTTCCTTCTGAACATCACTTATCGAGACCAGCTAATATTGTGTTGGATTCAAAGACATGTGAGTGAAATGAGTTCACTCATTAGTGCTATTCCATGATTTGGTACGCAAGCACTGAAGAAGAAACAGTTCACCAAAGTATTTGGAGCTGCATCGCACAATACAAAGGAATTGTACACCTGTCTGTACATGGGATTAACACAATTCTGCACTGAAAAGCAAGCACTAATGGTTGATGTTCCCCATTGGAACACTAGAATTGCTCTGCCATGAGAAATTGCATGAACCCCAGGCATTTGGGACTTGAATCAGCCTTTTAGTTGACCCAGGATATTTTTAAAATCTGAACCGGAGAAGTGTAATGGACATGGTTAGGAAATGGCTATCAACAGTTTTATGCTGCACGCATATTGATGACCACATTTTTGGAAAGAAGAGATGTGTTACTATTACACCATTTCATTCCGCACCATTTAGAAAACAGCATGTTTTGTCCTGATTTATCATTCAAGTCAGTATCTCTTCTGACTTGCACAGCAACAGAACTATTATAAGAAGCAAACCGAGTCTAAACACTGTGCCAAATGGCGTATTTAGAAGTATCATTGTATTGGGCTGCTATTTGTAATGTGCTTTCTTAAAACAGTTTCCACAGAAATGATATAAGAAGCGACCTTCAATATAATCCCTGCAGAAATCATGTGCACAGATGAATACTATTGTGGCAGACACCAAGCAAACTTGGGAGAGAAAGGCACAGTAAGAAGAGGAAGCAAATAGGAACCTAGGACACATCTTATACAGAGAAGGACCATTAGTCCATCTTCCTCAGTATTGTCTACACTGACTGGCAACAGTTCCAGGTTTTCAGACAGGGGTTTCTCCCAGCCCGGCTTGTTTATGGCAGGGATTGAATCTGGTACCTTCCGCATGCAAAGCAAATACTCTAACCACTGAACTATGCATGGCCTTTCTCCTAAACAGATCAAGAAGCTAAATGCATTTAGGTTTACATAATGATTCACAAGTAACTACTTGAATCTTTGGCTTCAGGGTTCAGGGAACATTATTTTGCAAATAGACTATTCATTGTTGTTTATATTTTTGTACTATCTACATTAGGTTCATAAGACTGCATGGTTTGGTTGTTGGAATTCCCCAACATATCAATCCACATCAACATTTGACCTCCAATTGCTAAAGGCACCAAGACCTAGATTTTTCCTCTGCAACACTTACCAAATAGCTCTATCATTGTTCTGGGCAAATAAAATTCTGGACTTGTAAATTCATTCATACAGTAATATTTAAACATGTTTATCTGCATAAATCGGGATTTACATATTGGTATCTCCTCACAGGGGGAAAATACATTAAATGTGCAACTGGCATTTATGCTAATAAGTGCTGAACTAAAAGATTAATGTCTCTGCAATTACTAATCAGTTTAGGAGAGTAATTGCTCCATCTTTGGGATCTGACTTTATCTACTTGTGTAAGCATCTTAAGCTTAAAGCAGATCTCTGTAGCAATATTTGGGGTTGTTCACTGCCACAGTATAGCAGCTGCCTCATCCTTTGCATTCCTAAAGCTAAAACTATTTACAAAACATAATTGTATGCAGTGTAGCTTGGTCACCCCATTTTCTTGGTGAAATAGCCATTTTGCTTAAATTGGTGTGGAAATATTTTCTGACTGCTCTTATGCTTCTCTGGGAACTCTTTTAATTTCTGTGAAGTATTCAGCAGAACTAAATGCTGGATTTGTAGCAGTCTAGTCTAAACTTCTTTTTGTTGCAGTTTTTCCCTCTGGGTAGTTGGTATTAGAACCTTCAAAGACCATTTAATTCAATATACATAATTAAGAGCAAATAAACATCACATTTGTTGAAAACGTTAACTAAAACATTTATTTTGAGCATAACTATAGCTCTGTTTTTAACCATTGCATTATATTTATTTACTCAATATATGCCAGCACACTGTTATAAAATAGCATGGTCCTTGTTTTAGGCAGCAATTTTTTGTACACTTACCTGTGAGTGAACACAACCGTAATTAGTTCAGAGTAAAACGTACATAGGATTCTGCAGGTAGGCAAGATATAGGTTGGAATTCAGTGTTATCTGTAGAATCTTTTCAGTTTGTCAGACAGAACGATCCCTCTCCTTCCCCTGTGTACTGTTCTGGGGGTTTTTTCTGACCACCCCTTTGAGCCAGTTTTGGCAGCAAACGGAGAGGGAAAGTCTTGTTGTAGTAGTGGGAGTCCTTCTACAGGACATTTGCTGATAAGGCTTCTTAGGTGAACTCCACCCAAAATATTCAATAATTGTACAAATACAATTTATCAAAATTATATTACAAAAACTAAGTTTGGCAGAGAATAAATATTTCCAGGCACTAGCAAACTGTCAAATACATGAACAAATACCCAGAAGAAGTAATTTCTTATAATCTCATTAATCGATTATCTGGGACAACACATTCCGAAACACACTGTTTGTTTAAGAGCAATCTGCTGCTTTTGTAATTTAAGAGAGCAAGACTGCTTCTTTGTCTTTGTACAGTGTAAGCCAGGTGCACGTGGACTAATATTGTAATGTGAGTTAGGTCATTTAGAGTCTCATTTCCAGTAGAGTTGGAGAAAGCATATATTCAACTCTTACCAGTGTTGCTCTGTATAACAATCTGCTAGACAGTTTGACAGTGCAGATGTAACATCATTTGATTCTTGACAGCCTATTTTTCCACTCTCACTGTAATTTTTTTCACATGTGTCATTCACCATACCCGGTACAATGTTGCTGAAATTGGTTTTCCATTATAGTCTTTTTGGCAATCACTGTAAATGTCAACTCAACTAATTAGGTACCTATCTGTTGCTGCTGTGATCACCTTCACATTCCCAAGTTTGAGATAAGAGTTGTAGTAAAGACCACTATTGTAAGTTTTCGGAAAAAGAGGTTGAGATGAATTAATGGATGGTATGACAGTTAAATTGTCGCGTTAAATCATGCAAAGCAAATTTGTGTACAAGTTATAAATCTTTGTAACTATGGGATGTTAGGAGGGAAGGGCGAGTTGGTTCTTTGCATAATTCAGCCTTGTAAATAAGCCTCCAAAGTTGCTATCCTGAATTTTTAACTAATCTATTAAGAGGCTAGTAGGCTGCGTTACCATTCTGGCCACTGGGAATGAGAAACCTGAAAGTGCAGGCTTCCAGCTCATTATTAAGTTGCTGTTGATCAAGCAGACTGGTGGGGCTCGGGAGTGGGGAGAGGGACGGAGCCATCCTTCCATTCTAGCCCAGTGCATTTCCATGGTAACCATGTGGTTAGCACAGATACCAAGCAGGCTCAGGACTGCCCAATACATTTTGGCACCTGAGGTGAACCAGCAAAGGGTGCCTTCCCTCCTTGCCAGGGAATAAGGGATGAGCGAAGATCTACATTGGAATCTGCTACCCCTGTGGATCCTGCTGTCTGAGGCAGTTGCCTCACCTGGCCTTATATGTGGGCCATCCCTGAGCCGGCTGCTGGAAAAAGAACACAATGAGCCATCCCTTCTCCACCATCCTATTCACTTACCTTCATGGAATTCCTGGTCACCTATGGCTACCATACAGGCTGTTAAATATAAGGTAGACATAGTTCTCCTGTTATTTGCCATTCGCTCCCTCAAAAGCTAGTCAGCTTGGCCTGTTACCATATATTTCCCTCCACGTCATGGCCATTCTAATGAAAACCACATATTTATTAGCATGGTGCTAATAACACCAAGGTTGCAGGTTTGATCCCCATATGGGACAGCTGCATATTCCTCCTGCATTGTAGGGGGTTGGACTAGATCAGGCATAGGCAAACTCGGCCCTCCAGATGTTTCGGGACTACAACGCCCATCACCCCTAGCTAACAGGACCAATGGTCAAGGATGATGGGAGTTGTAGTCCCAAAACATCTGGAGTGCTATGTTTGCCCATGCTTTGACTAGATGATCATCAGCGTCCCTTCCAATTCTATGTTTCTATGATTCTATGATTCTATATATTCTGTATGAAAATAGGTGATGTTGCTTGGCTTATAATATAAATTCATTATTCCTTGGCTTGGAATATAAATTTCATCAGTGAGTGACTGCTCTCAGTTTGAAGGCAAGCATTATGGCATCTCAGTTCTTCTCTACCTTGAACTTTAAAGAGAAGAAGTCCCAACTCACTTATCTAACAGCTGCAGTGTCTACAGTAGGGTGAAATGTCTCTCTTCCCCATAATCTGTAATCCATAGTAGCATGGCAGGTATTGGGGATTGTGTTTCTCTCAATCCTGCTCTCAAGATTTGGCCTTTTTGGGGGCCATTACACTGTTAATCAATGGTGAGTCTGACTTAATAATAATAATTTTATTTATACACTACCCAGCCACTCTGGGCGGGTTCCTCTTGCTGGGCTGCCTGCAACTGGGCAAATGGCATTTAGCCAGCAGTGAGTTGGTTTTGCATTTTGGCTGGTTGCACTGTATCCTAACTGCCTCCAGGCTGGCAGATTGGAGTTTGGATTGCCCAGTGGTAATTCATCAGAGTTTGTATAACTTTATGTTTGCTGATTATCAGATCAAATTAATACTGATGATTTTCTCACTGCTGCAACACCAATTGTTTCTTTCTGGTATCATATTTTTCCATAGCTATGTATTGTGTGAGACTGAGCTTTATTTTTATTTTGTTGGTCGTCTCACCATGTAGTACAGTCATAATTAAATTTGATCTATCTGGGATGGATTAAATCACTTGTCCCCAGAAACTTCTATACAGCAAGAAGTAACATGTTGAGGTGCTGCAAATAGGCCTTTATGAATTTAGTTAAAATTTCAGTTTGGAATATAATTTCATAGAATTGGAGAGTTGGAAGAGACTCTGAGTGTCATCTCATCCAACTCTGTGCAATGCACAAATCTCAACTTTCTGCTTTAAAACCTCCGAGGAAGGAGAGTCCTTCTTTGCTATATATTTTTAAAGAACAAACATTTTTGCACATCCCTTTTCCAAAACTTTGGTTTTAGGGGGTATATTATTCCAAATAATTTTAATAGGATTCCATGAGCAGCTATAGTCATTTTTGGCATGCATAGGAGAACGATTAAAATGCAGAGAGACCTTAAAAAACTGTCATCTCCTATTTCAAAGTATACTTTGAAGAGCATTCATCAGTTCTTACATTAGAACAGCCTTTGATCACATTTCAACCTCCAGTGAATTCCTTTCCTTGAATGTGACATTGAAGCATAACAGAATTTTCTTTTTCTTTCCCTTCTTTTTATTAGATCAGGAGCATGTCATGCATAATCCCCATGCATCTGTATCCCACCATTCCAATAAGGACAGCATTTTCTGGCTTTCCCTCAAGCAAAAACAAGGTACACAATTGTATGGTTTATGTATGTTTTTGCAAAGTGATCTGCATAACGATTGAAAATATATATTCATTTATGTAGCTTAATTCCCATTTAACGAAACAATAAAGGCACAACTGTTTTGCTCTATTATATATTGTAGCGGTGGGACTCGTATTTGTTTAACATGGGTTGGGAGATATCCTCAAATTAGAGCAGGCATAGGCAAACTCAGCCCTCCAGATGTTTTGGGACTACAACTCCCATCATCCCTAGCTAACAGGACCCATGGTCAGGGATGATGGGAGTTGTGGTCCCAAAACATCTGGAGGGCCAAGTTTGCCTATGCCTGAGTTAGAGGAAGTGTGGCCCACGCAGAAAATGTTGAGAAGGAAATATTCCTCCCAGCATCCCAATTAAGTCTTAGATGAGTATTCATTGATGTGGTTCAGTTATGCTTATGGGTTTGATAGATGCTGTAGTCATTTGAGTTTTGCTGGAGAAGAATGTACTGGTAGGCAGCCTGCTGCTGGTTCACCTTATCCTATCAAAAGCCACCAAACAGAGAGTTATGTTGTTTATTGCCAAAGGTTGGTGCCAAAGGTTCCCATGATCTTTGTGCCTTCCCTTTCTCTGGAGTAGGAAGGTCCAGAGAAAAAAAAAAATTCTACTGCCATCTTGTCCAGGAAATCCCATGCTGATAGTACAAACATTGCTGGCATAGGTGTAGTACTTGTTGAATATATCTTCCAGCTGTCCCATAACTCCAGATTATAGAAAGACCCAAAGTTAGCTCACTGTTCTGTTTTTTGGGTCCCACTGCTTTGAATATATTGTTTACCTTCTCCATAACTCTTATAATCTAGTAATATCATAACTCTAGTTCTCGACAAATGGAGTTATTTAAATTGTTCACTGTAGCGAAAGATTAATTTAATTAAAATGAATATATATACCCTATTTCAACACTGTCATTCTCTTCTTTTTGATACTCCATCATATATTCGCTAGGATTAACAAACTTTTCTAAACATTATTATAGAAGAGATAATAAATCATTCATATCACATATACAAACCTATCCCTTGCCATGATTAAAGGGAATTTAGATTTCCCAATTTACTGTTCTGAATAGTGGTATTTGGATTAGATAAAACTTGTGCTGTTAAACCTGTCTGAGTTAATATAAAAGGAATATTCTTATTACTCCTATATTTCAGTTTGTATTTAGCTATTCAGTTTAGAACATATTATTTCTACCCTGAGTCTCTTGGGCTTGCTGATCGGAAGGTTGGCGGTTCGAATCCCTGTGATGGGGTGAGCTCCCATTGCTCTGTCCCAGCTTCTGCCAACCTAGCAGTTTGAAAGCGCACCAGTGCAAGTAAATAAATAGGGATTGCTGTGGCAGGAAGGTAAACGGCATTTCTGTGTGCTCTGGTTTCCATCATGGTGTTCCATTGCACCAGAAGTGCTTTAGTCATGCTGGCCACATGACCCGGAAAGCCGTCTGTGGACAAACACTGTCTTCCTCAGCCTGAAAGTTAGATGAGCGCCGCAACCCCAGAGTCACCCTTGACTGGACTTAACCATACAGGAGTCCTTTACCTTTACCTTATACTGCTACAAAATGAGTACAGTATGTGACTTAAGGTTGAAAATCTAATAAAATATTACATGCTTTTAATATTCTTTGATAACGAAACAGATGGAGTTTTATTCCAATTGATTTTGGAATAAACATGCCCTGGTGTCTACAAAGGACAGAATGTAAATTTTAAAAAATTAAAAATTAAAATAGATTGATACTTTGATTTGCTACTGGTTTAGTGTTGTTGTTTTTTTGAAAGCAATGTAATTTTTAGAACTTTGAAAGGAAGCTGATTATTAGAAATGTTATTTTATATGGTAGTAACAGGGACGCGGGTGGCGCTGTGGGTTAAACCACAAAGCCTAGGACTTGCCTATCGGAATGTCGGCAGTTCGAATCCCCGCGACGGGGTGAGCTCCCATTGCTCGGTCCCTGCTCCTGCCAACCTAGCAGTTCGAAAGCACGTCAAAGTGAAAGTAGATAAATAGGTACCGTGCTGGCGGGAAGGTAAACAGCGTTTCCGTGCGCTGCTCTGGTTTGCCAGAAGCACCTTAGTCATGCTGGCCACATGACCCGGAAGCTGTACGCCGGCTCCCTCGGCCAATAAAGCAAAATGAGTGCCGCAACCCCAGAGTCGGTCATGACTGGACCTAATGGTCAGGGGTCCCTTTACCTTTAACAGGGACCCTGCCATGTTTCAAATACACAGATGCTAATAAAAACACAGTCGTTGTACCGTTCTGCTTCTGGATTATGGTACAGAAGCTGTCAGTTTTTAAATATCCTATAGAAAACAAATTAGAAAAAATGAGGACCAAACTTTAGGTTTACAATTAAATGCCATTAGATGGGTTGGTTACTACTACTACTACTACTACTACTACTAGGATTCACTCTTCAGTCTATAAGCCAGTTAAGAATTAGATTTATTGTTTCACACAATGTGTCGCTGCTTTTTCTGATGTCCATTCCTTCATACGTATCTGTGTACTATAGTAAAATGTCAATGTTTTAACATTACCTGCATCATCCTGTTTACATTTTAAATAGAAGTTACCTCCATTGAGTTCATAGGGACTTATCAAGCAAGCCTGACTGCAACTATTGATATGTTCAGGAAATTGAGAAGATTGTAAAGTCAGGATGTGAGTAACCCGTACTAGGTGTTACAGCGTAGGAGGAGGGAATTAGACACATGGCTGCCATCTTCATAAGTAGAAACATGTTTATCATAACCTCTAGTTGGGACCTGTCACTCTTATTAGCAAGAAAGCAAATAGTTTATTAATGTCACAGACCAATAAAATTCAGTACAAAGAGGCACAACATTTAAAAGCAAATACAAATAATTATATATTTTTCTCCTCTCAAGAAGCCAGCAATATTTTTTCCTGATCTAATCACTCTTGGAACTTCCTCTCTTGCCAGTTATCAAGATAAGACATTTCTTATAAAATTCAAATATTTGAATTTGAACAAATTATTTACTTCCTGCAATTTTATGAACATTTTACTCTGAAATATGAACATAGACAAAATATTGGTCTACTGGAATTGATATAACAGTTAATCCTTTTACTTATATATTGACTTGGAATACCTTAATGATATAAATGGAACTCTAAATATTTAGAATAATTGGGTGCAAAGATGCAAACATAATACAGTGGTACCTTGGGTTAAGAACTTAATTCATTCTGGAGGTCTGTTCTCATCCTGAAGCAAAGTTCTTAACCCAAGGTACTATTTCTGGGTTAGTGGAGTCTGTAACCTGAAGCGTCTGAAACCTGAGGTACCACTGAAACTTTAGAGGGTGTTTGTATCTTTCTCTAGCAGAAACCTTTATGCAACATACTTTCAAAATATGTGTAGCTAACAAATTGTCCCAGAGTTGATGTATTAAAGTTGTAACATTCTTTATGTTTATTCCTATACTGTTTGGCAATGTGTTCTTTAAACACCTCATTCTTAGACATATTTTCCTGGATGTAAGCCCACTTGATTCCAGCAGAACTTTGCTAAATGTGCAGAGAATCATGGCATTAATCTTGTATATGATAGTGTTAGTTGTAAGTGCACTTTTTATGATAAATTAATATTAATTGCCAGAATATGTGACTGGTTGTTTGTTTTCTTTCGGGGTTTTTTAGCAGCAGTTATTAATGGCCAATCTTTAAGCAGGCTTCATTTCAAAACAAAGTAAATTGCATTGTCACTGCATATTTCATTACTGATATCAGCGCTCAATCCATTTGTTCTCATCTAAACAGCAACTGGTTAACTTGCTTTTCTTTAATACCAGAAGAACAGCTTTTAAATTCAAGCTTTCAATCAGTGAAAGTGTATAGAGCTTCTGTTGGAAGTGCCAAAATCTTTATGAAAGATAAGCCTCATGAAATGGCAACCAGAGCTTGTAAATATTCTGTCTCTGGTAAATATTCTTTCCTGAGTTATGACAGTCGTATTAACAAATAGATGAAATGTTCATTGTGTTTTCTTTAAAAGTCTTTTCACAGTCCCTCTTGCGGACTTGCCTTTGAGGTCTTTGCGGGTCAGAACATGACTGAGTCAGTGGCATCCTTTTAATGCTTGAACTGCTCCTGCCTCTTTATGCTCCCAGCACAGCACAAGCCGGGCAAGTTTTCCAAGGGGGAGGTAGGATACATACTGCACTGTTTCTTCTTGGCTGTCTTTTCAAATGGTATGGATGCAACTCCCCAGTTACAAACACTATCTAAAAATTTCTAGTAGAGAGGCTTTTTGCTTCAGGTTTTCTCTATAGCAGTAGACAAAGAGCATCTTGGTGGCCCCCTGCAAGCCATTCATGCAAACCAGGTGGTGATCTGCTTCTAGAGATTTTCACATCCAACCGCTTGCAGGTCTTTTGTTTGTTTGAAGAAGAACAAGAGTGTTTGATATTGTGGTGGAAATGATCAGCAGCAAAGACATTTTTACTGCTTTTACTCACATTTAAAAAATGTGAGATGGGCTTGGGACAGGGGAGGATAATAATAATAATAATAATAATAATAATAATAATAATAATAATAATAATATTTGTACTCCACCATCTGGGTGGGTTTCCACAGTCACTCTTTTCATAGTCCCACTTGTTTTGGTACTGTTTCTTGTGTTTTTGTTTTCAAAAAGTAATTTAAAAAATACTCCTTGTATTAGTTGCCTAATGATATTAAGCACTATAAGATCTTGCCTTATATTGCTCACAAAAGTGAGTAGTCCGCTCGGGGGGGGGGGGGGGCGTAATGTGAGCTCACCTGATCCTCCCCATCCTGACCAATGTGAGAACTGTTGTCTGCTGTGAAATCTGCAAATTGCTGGTTTCTATCAGGTCATGTAGATTCACTTATAAAGGCTGCCTCTCTCCATTCGCATCAAATTCCAGAGATGCCCTTTCCATTGAGCTCCATTTGCATCCCAAAATAGGCACTTTCCCCACCTGCCTATACATGCAGCTATGCATATTGCTTGATTGTAGAAATGGCTGTTGGGAATGATTGTACTTGATGGCATATCATGAGGTCAGCCATGCTTTTTTCTGTACAATTCCCTCTGAGAGCATAGTCACAGCATCAAGTCTTGTTGCCCCCAGGGGGACTTCCTGCTACTAAATTATTTTCAATACATGCAATGACAGGAACTCATGTGTTAGCTGGCAGTTTGTTGGTGGCTGTAATTACTTTTCTAAAACTACCAAGAGAAGACCGAGGGGCATATTTTAAACTCCAAAGAACTAATTGCAGTTTTTAAGGATTTGTGTTCATCTCCTAAAAAAACCAAATCCCTGCACTGAACCAAGACAGGGTGGGCTTCCCATGTCAAACTGAGACAAGGCAAAATTGTTAAATTGAGGAGCTGTGATAACACAAAAATCTTTGTATGTTGAGTTGTTCATGCAAGTGGATTGCTTATGTGAATATGTGTCTTTTGAAGATGACTACAATAACAAAGCATAAAGATAGCACCACATAGAGTGCATTACTGTGGTTGAGGTTGCCAGTATGTGGATCATTGTGGCTAGGCTATTCTGAATGGCAGCTGTACTTTCGATTTGGTCCACTGAGCCCCTGGCATGCACCTGTGATGTCCTTTGCATGCTGGCAGCTAGCTGAGTGGGGGATTTTTTTTATCATGACCTGGTGCAATCCAGGTCAAGGTAAAAACCCAGATGGATTCAGTTGTCCCTGAATTTTGTAATGGTTCTGTATGAATCAGAGCCAGTGGCCAGATTATTATAACATTAAAAAGAAATGCTTTTAAACAAAGTAGACTTTTAGCACAGGTAACTCGCAACTTATGCGGGTTCCTGGCTCTTGCGTGTATAAGCAGAATTGCACTTCCTTGGTTTCTCAACAGCTGATGCTGCCAACACCACCTTGTGTTTGAGGCCCATTCTGCAGTCTGAAGCTCTCCCAACCACCTCTTCCACACTCCAGTCTCTTTCGTTGGCCCTCCAAACCTCTCTGCATGTCTCTCTGGCCTCTTTAGATCACCCTCTCTAATTGCCTCTTCCTCATCCAAACACTCTCAAGCATGCGTTGCGAGTTACCCGTATTTACTTGGCATGTGAAAGGTGCCCTGCCCTATTTTAGGAGATTCTCCCTACCCACATGGTTCAGGAGGGCTCTACCAACCACTCACACAGGTTTTTCTGGGGTTAAGCAAGAGGATATTGTGGGAGGAGGACATAATAAAATCTGCCAAGCTTCCCTCTGCTTACTGTTCTTAGGGTTCAGCCCATTGACAGGTTTTTAAACTGCTGGTGTCAATATCAGATAAAACAAGCTGTTGTTGAAATGTCATGAAGTTGTGCTTCTGGTAGCTGCTTTTTCCGAAGTGTGTTCTTGTATTTTGATGGAATATCAGACATGATTTCTCCAGTGACTACTCCTGCACCCAAACCTAGATCATTCCAGGTTTTGATAAATTACAGTGGTACCTCGGGTTACATACGCTTCAGGTTACAGATTCCGCTAACCCAGAAATAGTGCTTCAGGTTAAGAACTTTGCTTCAGGATGAGAACAGAAATCATGCTCTGACTGCGCAGCAGCAGCAGGAGGCCCCATTAGCTACAGTGGTGCTTCAGGTTAAGAACAGTTTCAGGTTAAGTACGGATCTCCGGAACGAATTAAGTACTTAACCCGAGGTACCACTGTACATGCTAAGTGGTAGGCAGACAACGTCTGTAGGCACTAAATGTACTTTACCTTTTAGAGTACATTGGGGAAATCAGTACCTGCAAGACAAGTAGGAGATGGTATCTGCATCTCTTTAGTTTTGGAGTGAAAACCCTGCTGGCTTCCTATGGAGGAACCACCAATAAACTATGTAAGGAAAACTTTCCTTTGACACACTGTACCTGAAACACAAGACGCTTTTGCTCTTCTAATCAAACACTTGAATTTCTGTTTCCATCTATTTTGAATATTTATAAGGTAACAAATATAATTTGTAACAGAGTTAAAATATTTAGATAAGACTGGCACAACTCTACATAGCACCACTGTTTTGATTTTTAGAAGCCAAGCACTGCTGTGTAAATTGTAAAAACCACCATACCACAAAACTCCAATTAAAAGACAATTTGCTGTTTCTTTTGAGACAAACACACACACATGGAATTTTCCAGTGGAAAACTGTGTCACTTTTAAACCAATTTAAATGTGCTTCTTTATATACCAGAAGCACGGATTCTCAAACTTTCTGTCCACAGAGTCTTCTTGAAAATGTTGAAAATTTTACTGAACTCAGCAGTTGCAAAATGTCAGCCAAGAAGGGGAGGTCAGCCCACATTATGGTCCACAGTTTGAGAAATACTATACCAAAGTGTTATTTCCATGAAACTGACACTGAATATATAGGAGATAAATTTCTGGCATGATGGTGAGTAGTTGACAAACCACTCCTTTCACAATATGTGTTTAAATTACTTATTGTATTTTTAGGAATCGTTTTGGCTCCAAAAAACAAGTTGGATATTCCAGTATTCTTTGCACCTCACTCAATGAAACTGTATGAAGTTGTGCTGGTTATTAAAGTTGAAAAATTGGATGCTGATAAATGGTCTTACGATGACACCTTCGAATTAAGCAAAGCACTAACAAGGTAAACATTTTAGTCACAGAGGAGATAAAATTGATATCTGCTATTATTTGAAGTAAAAAATAATTGTGAGCTCTATCATTTTAGAAGATTGTTTATTGTAGTATTTATATATTGCTATAAATGTTGCAATGGTTAGAAATGGTTAGAATTTACTAAGTCTAGAATGATTTTTCACACTTTGCAAACCTTTTAAGTATTACTGTACATCAAATCACAGAACTGTAGAGTTAGAAGGGATCCTGAGGATCATCTAGTCCAACCCCCTTCAATGCAGGAATATGCAGCTGTCCCATGTGGGGGATCAAACCTGCAACCTTTGAGTTATCAGCACCACACTCTTGACAACTGAGCTATCTAGGGCTTATTAGATTGATATTATTGAATTTAGAGGTGTGAAGATGCTAGTTGATATGATAGTACCCTGCCCCTGGAGAAAAGTGGTGGAGAGCAATACACCTGGATTATGTTCCAAGTATTCTCTCTGCCAGCCTTAGAAACTCAGTCCTCTGAAAACAGCCATCTTGCAGAACAAATCTTAGCTGGCTATCCCAGCAAATCTTCTCAAAGTTTTTGTTTTTTAAGAACTTTCCCCCCATTATTCAAAATACAAATCGTAACAATGATGCCCTCTGGATAGCTGAAACTGAAGTGGTGGCTCTGGAACCTGACAAGATTGCTTCTAGGTGTTTTCTAGAAAGTGGCATATAGACTCCACTGTTTTTTGAGCTTTTGAGGACAATGGAACTATTGTGATGACAGCTACAGCACAAATGATGGGGGATTAGAGTTGAATACAACTGAATGCATGTTAGACCTCATGTTAGTATCTACTCTGTGGCAGTGATGAAAGCTTTCTTTCTTCAGTATGACTGAATCTGTGCAGGGTCATCCAGCATAGATCTTCTGAATGGTGAGAGACTCCTACCAAGGAAGTTAATGGAACCTTCAGTAGTCTGCTGCCACTGATTTGCTAAACACCTTAAGGATTAAGGCCACTGCATACAATTCTGACTTGGAAGCTGCAGTTACAATAGTAATGGTCTGTGATGTAGCTATGGCTCTGTCTGGTCAGGCTGATATGGATACCTCTCCACCTGTTCACCCAGGGGGTATGGACAGGATACTCAGAGCCACATATGTACTCAGCCTGTTGCCCTTGATTGATAGTGGTGGTTGTACCAAACTGTTTAATTGATATACTTTGAGCAATGAATTTTGTAATCTGTATTTTAAATTATTTGATTGTAGTAATTATTTTGATGTGTTATGCTTCCAGTCTGTTATCTCCTTTGACTATAGTTCTCTGTAGAAAAGAAGAGTAAATAGTTGAGGATAGGATGGTAGCAAAACACAATAGCCACTATCTTAGAATATATTTGTGTCCAACTCCAACTGAAAACAAATTTTACTGCGCAGATTAACTTCCGACATGATTCATTTAATTATCTTTTGTTTTGATTTAATGACAAGTGTTAATAAGAAGTCTATTTATGATCGTCCTAAGAAGTGGATTTAAAAACAACCAAAAGCCTTTTAATTGAGTGTACCACTGTTCCAAAAAAGGCAGCACCTTCTGGAAGCTGGTCCCACTGAACGAATTTCAAAATGGTCACAAAGCATTGCTGGAAATCTTGGTTAATTGTACTGTCAATATCACTTGTATCAATTTTCTAATCATATTCATATGTATATATTACTTATGTCTCTCAGCAACACTGTAATAATGAAGGATGAAGTCATCCGGGGAATTCGTTGGATCTATCCAATTCATGGAATTCCTGAATCACCACCCTATAAATCTGCACCAGGTACATATGAGCCAAGAACTGCAAACTTTTCTTATATAAATGAAAATAGTACCCCCCCCCCCAAGCTATAATTCAGGCTGGAAATAGATGGAGCCATGGTCGGTAACATTTAGGTGACTAAATAAATAAACAAACTGGCTCTTCCTAAATGTCTCTTTCTGACCTCTAAATTCTTTTGAATGTTGCTGTAGCCAACACTCAAGAAGCGGAATGTCAAAAGGCTTATTTGTAACTTGCATCCCAATTGAAACCTGTTAGGAGGACTTTTTATTTCTGTTTATTACCTGAATGTTTCTAGCATGCCTGTAACATAAATTGTCTGCTAAGCTCAGAAGACAAATGAAGCAATTAAAATACAATATGAAACACAGATTTTAAAATGGAGAGGGCCAAGACATATTTCAAAGTCTTGGATGAGCAAAATGGTTCTGTCACCAAAAAGGACCACTAAGATAGTACTGGAGAGACCTCTTTGGGAAGACTGTTTCATAACAGGGTGCCACTACCCAAAAGTCCCTCTCCTTGGGGGCTACGTACCCCACTTCAATCTATATGGATATGTTTTATATTTATATGGCTATATAAACCCAATTTATATGGGAGAAATTGCTTTACCTGTTCAAAGTATTTTCCATATACATCTTTTACTTTTATTCATATTATTATTTCAGTTGTTAGTTGCTTAATACACAGCAGTCTCTAGGAAGCGTAGAATAAATACAAAAAAAAATGTTAAAACATAAACAGCTCTCAGTAATAAATAATTATAGAACACCAAAGCAACAAATACTTCAGAAAGCAGCAGGAAAAAATTACATAGCAGATCCAAACAGAACCAGCAGGGAAGCCAACAGTAGCTCCAGTTAACAGCCCACTCAGCTTGCCCTATCAAATGCTTGAAAAAAGAGGAAGGTCTTAACCTGTTGGCAAAAAGATGTTAAGTCAGCACCAGGTGGACCTCATTGGGGAGAGCAGTCCATAAATGAGAGGTCATAACAGAAAAGGCCCTTTCCCTTGTCGCCATCCTCCTAAGGACGAATGAGTCTCGGTAGGCTTATGTCGGGACAGGTGTTGGGTCAGATATTAGGCTTCCAAGCCATATGGAGCTTTATAGGTTAAAACCAGCACTTTAAATTTGGATTGGAAATGTCTAAGCAGCCAGTGAGTCCTGCCAAGACTGATGTTATACAGTCAGATTGCTTATTCCCTGTCAGCAGTCTGATTCCAACATTCTGAACTAGCTGCAGTTTCTGAACCATTTCCAAAGGCAGACCCACATAAAGCAATGCATGGGCTGTAATTCAGCAGTACTGATCTCTCTATGTAGCAATGGGTTCCTCTTGTTCAGAATGAGAGACTAAATCTTTTGTGGCTCCAGCTAGCCGTGTACTACAGGGTTATCATTCAGTAAGGCTAACAGATAGCAGTTCCTCTCTGAATATTGTTTAGTAGGGAACATGAGTGGATAATGCTATTATAATCATGTCCTGCTTGTGGGAGCAGAATGCTGGACCAGGTGGGCCTTGGGTCTGATCCAGCAGGGCTGTTCTTATGTGAGACCAGTGAAAACCAGTTTGCTACTTAGGTGACAGCAGATGTTGGGAATACAGGAAGTTGCTTTATACAATGACACTGTTTCTCCAGCTAGTTTAATATTGTCTAAATTATGCGGCTCTTTAGGATTCTAGATCGGAATCTTTTCCAGCCCTCTGTTGGGCATCAGGGATTCAACCTAGGATGTTCTGCATAAAAAAGTACTCTAGCCTTCCCCAGAACTTCTAGAAAAGGTGGTATTCTGCATTAATCCTAGTCAGAGTAAACCCTTTTGACGTTGCTGAGCATAACTAACTTGGGTACATTAATTTCAATGGGTCTACCATTTAAGTAGGTACAACCAATAGTGCATAGTTATACATAGGCAAAATGCACTGAATTCAGGTATATGTATTATCATAGAGCGCTATGTGGAATATTGCAACAACAAATATATTCTTAAAAGCAGTTCTGGGAAACTAAGTTTCTGTGTAACAAAACGTTAACCATATCAGTTGGATTCCTAGTTTATTTCAAATTGGGGATAGTATGCCAAAAGTATATACATTAATTTCTTAGCTAAAGCACAATTACAGAATTAATTTGTTCCTTGGGTACCTATTAAGAACATTGGAAATCAGTTTAATGATGAAGCTAATAGCCTTTATAAAAACACACCACGTGGGCTGATAAGGGCACTTCAAAATGTGTGAGTCAATTATATACAAAAGCTTTTGTAAAGGAATGAAAACAATAGTCTATTTTGGTGTTTGAAGGTAATTGAGAGACTTATTGAGGAATGAAATTATTGAACTTAATGGGATAGATATTATTTGTACTGCCATTGTTCTAATTTGTTAAAGACCTTTAACTTGAAGAAAAATGCCAGTATAATCTTAATTACAGATTTCATCTCATTAATTTGCAGTTTAATTAATTAAGGATGGAATGCTGAATATTACCACCAAATCTTTTCTTTCGTTCTCTCTTTGCACAGCATGGCACCCTCATAAAGTACTATAATGACAAATGTGTATATTGGTATTCTTTAAGTTAGTTGTATAGTGCATGGAAGAAAATCCACTCACATGGATGTTTTGAGAAAGTAAAGATAGACAATGAATGTACATACCATGTTACCCCAGAATAAGCATGTGTTTTGGTCCAGATATTCAGTAGTCCAATGTCTGCTCTTCACACTTTGCACCTGGGGTCCCCAACATAACAGTCAACCACCAAGGCCTCCTGCCCTTCTCTATTTTAAATTGCTTTTTTTTGCCTGAAGAAGGCTGCCTGTTTGCAGGGTGGCAATGGCTGCCTGCTTATTTTTGTCTGTTTTTGTGATTGTAGGTGTTTTGCCTATGGGTGGCTGGGGGTGGGGGGCTTGTCTGAGCATCACCAGTTTATCTTTTGTGAAATATCTATTTTTGTGATACCCGCAAAAATTCCTTAAATTTTGAAATGTACCCCCAGGTCCAAAAAGATTGAGGACCCTTGCTTTGCACTACAATAAAGAAGCAGTGATGGGATTTGTGTTTTTCATGAAGGCCTTAATTCAACAGTACACTTTTTAAGCCAATTTAAACAAATGAACTGTCCTTTGGATTGTGACTGCACTCAGCATGACCACATTTGCAGTGCCAGCTCTAGTCAGGGATTGCTAGCTCAATGCTAAAGAGCTGAACTAAGAATGTGGGATGTGCCCTTAAGCTGTTGTTTAGCAATCATGAATTGCTTATAAGACATGCTGCATTTTATAATCACAAGCCACCATATTTTAATATTTTAAGCTGAAAGCTTCACAAAACACATGCAGTATTTATGGTTCACTCACCATTGACTTCATGTGCAGTCAGTTTTGTGCCCAGGTTTCAGAAGTGGGGTGGGAAAGGAAATCAATAATTACAATGAGACAGTTAATGGTTTTAAAGTGGTCAAAGCTTTCTTATTGTATGCAGCTGAAGATATACCAGGTAGAGCCTGGTGTTTTCTTTAAAATTGCTGTACTTAGGTTATTTCGAAATGGACAAGACTTTATAGTAGTAGTACCGATGGTGGTGATAACAACAACAACAACAAATAATTATTATTTACATCTTCTTCTACATATGCATTCATAGTGGGGTATATTTTGGTCTAAGAGGTTTAGTTTGGTCAATATTGAGTACAGTGGTACCTTGGGTTACAAACGCTTCGGGTTACAAACACTTTGGGTTACAAACTCTGCTAACCCAGAAGTAGTACCTTGGATTGCGAACTTTGCCCCAGGATGAGAACAGAAATTGTGTGCTGACGGCAGTGGGAAGCCCCATTAGCAAAAGCACACCTCAGGTTAACAATGGTTTGGGGTTAAGAAAGGACCTCTGGACGAATAAAGTTCGTAACCCAGCATACCACTGTATACACTTCTAGGTAAGGTAAAGGGTAAAGGGACCCCTGACCATTAGGTTCAGTCATGACCGACTCTGGGGTTGCATGCTCATCTCGCTTTATTGGCCGAGGGAGCCGGCGTACAGCTTCTGGGTCATGTGGCCAGCATGACTAAGCCGCTTCTGGGGAACCAGAGCAGCGCACGGAAACGCCGTTTATTTTCCCACTGTAGCGATACCTATTTATCTACTTGCACTTTGACGTGCTTTTGAACTGCTAGGTTGGCAGGAGCAGGGACCGAGCAATGGGAGCTCACCCCATCACAGGGATTCGAACTGCCGACCTTCTGATCGGCAAGTCCTAGGCTCTGTGGTTTAACCCACAGCGCCACCCACGTCCCCATACACTTCTAGAGTTAATGCTAAATACATTACTGGTAAATGAGCCACTATAGCAGTTAGCAGGCCATGAAAATTTTGCCCCATGTTTTTTACACTCATCTACCCATGCACTATCTGAAACCAAAGGGGGCATTGGTTGCCAGATGCGATTTTTCCCCAGCCCCACTATCATGATTTGACTCACCAACTTGATCATAAACTAACAAAATACTGTCATAGCTGAAAACTCATTTAAAAACAAAATATAATAGCAGTTAAAAACAAAGACTTTTTTCGTCTAAAACTGATACAGCAGCAGCGAGAATTAGATAATCAAATGTTATAAGCCTATTGAAACAGAAATCTCTAACTTCTGACAGGTAGTTGTTAGTGGGGAACATATCTCAGCTGGAAGGGTGCTGCAAAGTTGTGCAGCTGCCATTAAAAAGACCCCATCTCTCATGCTCACTCACCAAACATCTTATGATTGTAACTGAAACCTCTCATGATCTTTGGGACATGTGTCTTCTGCATAATGTAGTCAGGTGTAATGTGCTCTCAATATGAGCTCCTTTTATTTCAGAGAACTAATTATACAAAATATTTTTCCTAGCTGTTGTATGCTGCAGAGCCCGCAGTAGACTGGATGAAAGAGTAGAAGTGCTGTTAACTGGTGTAACACCTGCAACATCTGGTACACCTATAGTCTCAGACAGTATAATTATAGCTCCTTCCAAAAGCAAGTCCATCACTATTAATGATGAAGGTAAGAGAAATAGAGCACAAATTATTTATCCCAAATGAATTAGCACTCCTACAGCTGTCTCAAATCAAGATAAACTTAAAATCATTTGTAGAATTTCTGGGCTAAAACACACTGGCAGAAAAGAATGTACCTTGTGGGACAAAAATGATTCAATCAGTGTAAGACATAGAAAGGCAAAATGAAGACAGGTAACTCACATCTAACACTTATTTTACTTATGCAATCACAGCTTTGCACAGGTGGGAATAAATGGAGAATGGAGGAAACCCACTGTTCATTAATTTATTACCCCACCTACACACAGCTGCGATCGCGGGCTTATCCAACATTGGGAAGGAGGCAGGAGGGTTCTGGGACCCTGCCCAGAGCCCATGTACCTCCTTCCCAAAGCTAGGCAACCAGCCTTCTACCTTGTGGGGGTAGGGGCAGTAACAGGGGTTCTTAACTTTTTGCATTTTTGTGTTTATGCATGGTCCCCCAAGAACTGAAGCCTCACATAACATGTGAGTTACCCGTACATAAATGCCACAATTGTTAGCCAATCTGATGAAGGGAGGATTTAAGTTATACATAGAGTTTGATCCTGAAGTAAAAGTCATCCACTAAACTTTATTCAAAGAGAAACTCAACAGTTTAACCCTTTTATTATCCCAGACTATGCATGACCACCTTTGACATGTCAGAAGGAGGGGATACAAACCTAGCTCTCCTGAGGAGGGCCCTTGAGACCTCAGGGTGTCTTTGTGACAAATGTGTTTTTCACAGTACAGTGTCTAGTCAAGTACAATATGCTCTCAATTTGAGTTACGTAATCCCTTGTATTTAGAATTGTCAATATTGTCATGTGAGTTCATACGATGCTGATGGTTTCATAGCAAAGACTGTGGTTACCGTTCTTTCATAATAACAAGGTAGCACATGCTTGGTGATTAGAAATGTGCCTAATAGGTCAGTTAAATGCTGTTTCATTTAGTTTCCTAAATACCATAGTGTTTAAATGGAATTCAGTAAAATGTGCTTACTGCAACACAGTGACCACAGTTTGAAATGTTTCAAGTGTTGATGTGTCTGTCTTATATGAAGATAACAATATTTCATGATTAACAGTAGATTCTCTTACGTATTGCAAGACACTGGTTTGGAATAATAGAACTTTTTAGGCAAGTAATGAGGTAAAAAATACTTTGACAGAAAAAAAATAGTAGGATCAATTATTTTTTTCTGACTTCTCTCAGTAGCATTATAATGTCATTATTTTAAATGAATTTGCTAGAATGTGATGCCTTTCAGTAAGTCAGATTTAATGGTGCTTTTAGTATTCTTCAAGCAACTACTTTAAACATACATGCACATTGAAAGCTCTAAGATAGCAGCTTGGCAAATTCTCTCTCTCTCTCTCTGACCCACACACAAACTGAAAAATTCTGCATCAGTCAGCGTGTAGCAAGCAGTTTTTATACCCAAAGATCTATGGTGATAATTATAGGAATTTCACATTTAAATAGTCACAACTATGGTTCAGGATTTGAATTATTTAGATGTGAATAAATTCTTAAGTTATGAAACTTTTCCAGGCCTTCCTATGGCCTGTCATTGTGATTTGAAAATCTACTGACAGTTATATTAAAATTCATTAGGAAAAGGCATGCCTATGTCTTAAAAGGCCAGATTCAGTGAAAGCATGATCTCAAAATTAAAGGCTTAGGTAGGATTCATCATTTAATGGTTTTGTTAAGAAGTGAATTACAGCACCAGCTATTCTAATGTTCAAAACTCTAGAATATTTGAGGGTTCTGCAAACTTTACAATACAATGCCACAAAAGACTTACAGCACAAACAAGCTTAATGTTGGCAAACTCTTCCTGCAAGTGGCTCCTTGGACATTCTAATGAGTGATATATTTTCAATGCACACCTTTGCTCTTAGCAAGCTATACCAGCAGATCAAGAGATACAACTGGGCAGGTTGAGATAAAAGTGTCCCCCAGTCACAACTGACATCACCCTATGGACTCTGTTTTATACCTTAAGGACCCAAGTTTATTCCAGCATCTTCTGTTTTGTCTGCTCACCAGTAAAGTTTTTGAACTGAGAAAAGCCATGTGACCTCAGTGGGAAGAACTTTTGTTTGTGTGGGTTGGAAGGAAGGAGTTAACAAAAAGGGATGTCAAGCTTTTGTGGAGAAGAATGGGAGAATGGAAGGAAGCTTTAGGACTGATCCCACCACCCGCTACACTGAGAGCAGCTGGAAATCTCCAAGACGGAGAGCATTTGTAATCCCTGCCTTGTTTCTGCAGATGGCAAATGAAAAGAGAAGTGGTGATGCAGGGACACCTTGCCAGTCTTCACTAGAGCAGCCAAACATCTATTTATTCAATTTGTTTAGTTAAAAAAATCACACCCCACTTTTCACTTCATTTGAGTCTCAAAAAAGCTTAGAAAGAATTATTATTTTTATAATATATTTATTTATTCCCCGCCTTTTCCCCTGACAGGGTACTCAAGGCAGGTAAAATAGGAACTGCTGAAAACATAGAGGAATCATGAAACAAACCTATTAAACATCAATAGAATTAAAACTATATGATATATATAAAGATCTGTTAAAAACATAGAAATAATTACAATAAAATCAACACGGCACCAGCCATTTCATTAAAAGCAGCCAGTTCCCCAAAGCCTGTTGGAATAAGGTGGTTTTCTCTTCTGTTTTCTCTCATTTCTTGAAAGAAAGATGTTCGTGATTATGGAAATGACAGGAACATTGCTCTAAAAAGAGAAAAGAAGAATATGGTTTGAAAACACAGGAGACATCATAATGTCTATAAGTAGTTTCAGCTCCCTTATCATTGACTTAGTGGCCAGGGTGCATTCCACTGAGGCGGTTCAGTGCAATAAAGCAAGACTTTCCCATTGCTTGATGTTCATTTGGGGGTGAACAGGCATTGTGCTTTGCTGCTCCACTACAGGTATTAATTAGGTCACAGTGCTAAGATAACAGATGCTCTCTTTTGGCATTCACTTGCTACACGTGATGCAAATGGCACAAGGGTGGGGCATGCTGCCAATACAGGACCTGGGCAACATGAGCCATCTTTGCTGGTGCCAGGGACCCCTTTCCTCCCTCATCTGGTTCTTTTATTATTAAAAAAAACCCTATTAAATTTTTGTAGAAACCTTTACCTTTGGGTACATGAAGGACTATTTGTAAGTAAGTACAGCATCATTTCTGATCATGGGGCACTTCTGTTAAGTCATCAGCCATAGCTTCCAATTTTCTGGCTTTTTGGAGCTTGAACCAGCATGAGAGTCTTATTTCCTCTTTGCAATCTCTCTCTCTCTCTCTCTCTCTCTCTCTCTCTCTCTCTCTCTCCTCCCCCCATATTTCTCTCTGCCTCCACTTGAATCATCACACATGAACATCCTTTGCTGGCTATAAAGCGAGATTCCCCCTGCCTTCACATTTAAACAGTTTCCCATGACATTAGTTGGTAGTCTGGTACAGTGCTGCTATAATAGCTCTGCAGTATTTCCATCTTATGGAATTATTCTGAGAAACAAAGCACATGCAAGTCTTTAGATACATAGATATATATGGCTCTCTGTGTTCAGGAATGCTTATTTCTGATTAAGACTGCTCCCTCACCAACTGTCAGAATGCTGACATGAGAACTGCTCTGCTTGACTTATGTAATATGATGAGCCCATTGACTTGAATGGGCTGGGTAATTTAACACCTGCTTTACAAATATTAACTCACAAAGCTAATCTTAATGGCATTTAGCCTGTTCACTTACTATCGAGGAAATCTGGTTTATTCAGCCATTCCCAGCTCCCTAATTTCTCTCTACTTATCCCTAGGCCCTGGCAGAAACCAAGCTTTGGGGCCCGAGGTAAATTTGGAAAATGAGAAATTGTTATAGGCAACACCTCCCAATTTCCCCAAATAAATTCCAGTTTATCTCTCAATCCACTTATTTCCCCTCTGCCGGCAAACTCCCCATCACCACCCTGGACCTTCACTCATACAAAACAAAAACACAAACCAATTGCTACCTGCATTGTGTGGTGGGTGTGGCTGGGTGGCATCTGTATTGTGGCATATTCACTGTATGGTTGTGGAGTGTGGTGTGTTTACATGTTAACATGGGTAGATGAGTCCATCTCACCTTTTGCTATGGTACCATACAGCCATGTCTGTGAAGTAAACTTTGTGTTTTTTCCTTGTAGCATCTTGGCCCCTCTTCACTTTCATTTGCAATAATCTGTTATCCCTTTCTGTGTACAGTGGTGCCCGCAAGACGAATGCCTCGCAAGACGGAAAACCCGCTAGATGAAAGGGTTTTCCGTTTTGGAGGTGCTTCGCAAAACGAATTTCCTATGGGCTTGCTTCGCAAGACGAAAATGTCTTGCGAGTTCCTGCGGGTTTTTTTTCCCTCCCCCCCCCTTTTCTAATCCGCTAAACCGCTTATCAGCTGTTCCGCTAAGCTGCTAAGCCGCTTATCAGCTGATCCGCTAAGCCGCTAAACAGCTGATCCGCTAAGCCGCTTATCAGCTGCTCCGCTAAGCCGCTAAGCCGCTTAACAGCTGATCCGCTAAGCCGCTAAACCGCTAATAGCGCTAAGCCGCTAAGCCGCTAATGGGCTTGCTTCGCAAGACGAAAAAACCGCAAGACGAAGAGACTCGCGGAACGGATTCTTTTCGTCTTGCGAGGCACCACTGTAATTTCTTATGAACCAAAAGCTCATTCAGTTGTTTAAATACCCTCCCCCCCAGGATGAGTCACACATTCTATGGAACTGTGTGTTTAATTGTATGCATATATGTTGTTGTGAATCACCTTGGTATTTTATGAGTGGGCGGTATATTTTAATTAATTAATAAAATAAAAAGGCAAGGCTGTAAATAAACTTTAAAATGGATTTGAAGTTAGTTAAGGTGAGGTTCCTTTTTTCTTTATAAAGCACCTTTGAATTTTTCTATTGGTCTGAGATTCCCGCATGAATGCAAATGACAAAAAATACAAAATAAACCTAGAACATTTTAGGAAATATACATAAAAATTACATTTCTATAAATGAAAGCTGCAGCGTATCTGCAGTTTTGATACCCCGTGACAGGAAGATAGTTTGAAGCTTTGCAGATGGGGCTAATAATTAAATTTTAAGATAAGCAGCTGGCTAAGAGTTTTATAGAAACACCACAGGCATGGAATGAAATTGCTATACTGCAGTATATTCATATTTAAGCTATTTTTGAAAAACAAACAGTGGAATATCAATTTGGCAAAAACAGTTACTCCCATAACTTTATTTAAAGCAAGTGAGAATAAGCATGTTCCTCCCAGTAGTATAGCATTTGTCTCAAAAAACAACAGCTGAGTGAAGATTTATTTAGTCCCTTCGCCAGTCTCCACCTTTGCAACTCATCATTGGTTATTAGTTGGGCCTGTCAAATTCTCATCTCCTAGCATATTGACAAGGCACAAATCAAGAAGACATTCAGAGAAAGAGGAACTAGCACAACATTGACATCCATTTTGGCAGAAGATTTTGCGCTTTTAAAAAAAATAAAAATAAAAAATGGTTTCTCTTCAAATGCTGGAGTGCAATGCATTTGAAATCAGTTGCGTGTTCAGACCCAGAGACCTCCTCCTTAAATAAATTCGCACTTCACTCAAATTTTAGTTTGGTTTTTGGCAGAATTTAGGCCACAACTTTATTGATTACAGAAAGTGAGTGGTTGCATAGGCTCTGGTTTGACTAGCTCCCTGCACCCTTGCAGGTAGCGCTGACCCAGGGTTCCAGCACAGGTCAGCCAAGGGTGAACACCTGGATGGGCAAAAAGTCGGGAACAGACTACCGTATTTTTCGCTCTATAACACGCACCTGACCATAACACGCACGTAGGGGAGAAGGAACACGCGTAGGGTGTGTGGAGAAGGATGCTGCTAATAATGCAGGAGAGGGGTTTAAGGGGAGAAGGAACACGCGTGGGGGGTGTGGAGAAGGATGCTGCTAATAATGCAGGAGAGGGGTTTAAGGGGAGAAGGAGCTCGCATGGGGTGTGTGGAGAAGGATGCTGCTAATAATGCAGGAGGGGGGTTTAAGGGGAGAAGGAACACGCGTAGGGTGTGTGGAGAAGGATGCTGCTAATAATGCAGGAGGGGGGTTTAAGGGGAGAAGGAACACGCGTGGGGTGGGTGGAGAAGGATGCTGCTAATGATGCAGGAGAGGGGTTTAAGGGGAGAAGGAACACGCGTGGGGTGGGTGGAGAAGGATGCTGCTAATGATGCAGGCAAGGGGTCTAAGGGGAGAAGGAACACGCGTGGGGTGTGTAGGGAAGGATGCTGCTAATGATGCAGGAGAGGGGCTTAAGGGGAGAAGGAACACTGGGGGGTGGGTGGAGAAGGATGCTGCTAATAATGCAGGCAAGGGGTCTAAGGGGAGAAGGAACACGCGTGGGGTGTGTAGGGAAGGATGCTGCTAATGATGCAGGAGAGGGGTTTAAGGGGAGAAGGAACACGCGTGGGGAGGGAAAGAGCACTGTTGCTTTAAAGGAGCCAACCGGACAGCAGCCACTTACAGCAGTGTAAGCAGCTCCTTTCCTCTCCCGCTTTGCTCCTTCTCTCCCTCTTTGCTGCTTTACACATGGCCCAAGTCCTGCTCAGCGGATCAGCTGAGATGCTGGGAGAATCGTAAGTTCTCCCATCCCTATCACCTGAACCAGAGCCTATCCGCAACCTTACAAGTTGTGACGATTTGCTACGCGGCAGGCGAAACCCAAATGGCAACAGCCAATCAGCCAAGTGGGGAAAATTCCTGCCATGCCCCTGTCCCAACGACAGACGACACAGGATGGCATAGCAAGGTCAAGTGCACAAGCCCTAAAAATAGGGAGAGGTGGGCGGGTGTTCCGAATGCACGCGCTGAAAGAGGAAGCTCTGGGTCACGTGCATGGGTATATATAGGTCCCTTGATCCGTTTGGACTGCACCCCATTGACCAGATTGAACCCAACATCTAGGGACCTACCAATCGGGTGTTGTGGCTGACCAGTCTTACCCACCCACAACACAGGGGATCGGTCTCCAGGTCTCACCGCAACACATGCCCTCTTTTAGGGAGGACACGATTTGTCTATTTAAAAGTGTAGCTCAGTCTACCCTATTGCTCAGACTTGTAGCAAAATTCAATATTAGCTGGAGAACAAAGAAACTTTATTCATTCCTGTGTTTCATCATACTTCTAATTTGGCAGATAAACTGCATATCTGAAAAAAAAACTATTGATCTTTATGTATCTCAAAACTCCATTTTGAAAAAAAGGTGTGAGTTGAGTGCTTAAAATATGTGGCTTACCTAAACTGAGAGAGTTAAATAGAAGAAGTATGAGAATCTCAAGTAAAATCATGTGCATATTAAAAATGAACATTTAAAATTAATTATGCAAGAAAATATTTTTAAAAGACAGTAAATTATTCATTCTGTAATATTAAATTGTCAGATCTAGAGTTATAGATCCTTTTTACATTGCTGACAGACTTTAGAATCATTTGGAATCAATTTGAAAAAGACGAGACTTTGTCAACCTTTCTAAAACCACTGGGGCTGTATTTCTGCTGTTAGTTAAAAACCAACAGAGGGCCCTTAGGAAGTGACATAAATATTGTAAGTGTCATAAGTCCATGAGCAGGACGCCACATTCTCTCCAGCCCAGTAGGCCTGCAGAATGTTTCATTGACGCAAATGGCCCACCAGTGATATTCAGCTAGCAATAGGTATTTCTAGGTACAAAGTATTTCTAGAACGTGTCAGGAGTTGGCTCCTTGGTCCCCAACACTCAGGGCTGGATTAACCATTAAAAAAAATAAGCATGTGCTTAGGGCATCAAGGGAATGGGGACCCCACAGAAATTTTCCATTGCTGGATTTACCATAGGCCTTTTGGTGCAGCTGAAGAAGGTTCCACAAAAAAAGGCTCCCACTCTGCCCAACAAGGAGAAGGTTACTCGGCCCATGAGATTAAAAATGGCAAGTGAATTTGCATGCTCTTGCCCTTGCCCCACCCCCCATCGGTATTCCTGAGGACTATGCATTTTTAAAGTTTATAAAATGTATGCAATTCCTATTTATGTGACTTGACAGTGTGATTTGACCATTTTTAAACATCCTTGCTTGCACCCTCTTGGAAATCATATCTATTTATGTAAAAAAAAAAATCTCTTTTGTTTTAAAATACTAGAATATTTTTAATCATTTATGAGTGGCATACCATAATAGTTCATTTTACACACTATAGACCATTTCTGTGGCAGGGGAAGCTCAGGCTGTTTTAACCTTATACTTTCATCATGCTATCTGCATTCGCATATTATCTTGGTATGAATTCACACCGGGGATCACAGTGATGATGTTTTGGGGTTTGGAAAAATAAAAGTGGTTTATTGCAGAGTTAAAAGTGCTTGGAAGCTGGAATTACCTGGAGCTGCACAGTGCCGCTGCCACCTGTTCTGTCTCATTCACACATCACTAGCATTGCTTAAAAGAAGAGATAAAACACACCAAGGTTGCATTGCTAAAGGGGGAAAAATGTTTTTTTACTTACAGTTGCTTCATATTTACATACTTCTATTGTTACAGGGTGGAAACTAGTTTCCTGGTTGCCTCATGCAAAAGACAAAGGGGAGACAGAGCTTGGGGTTTAGTGGGAAGTGTCTTTCCCCCTATCTGTTAGTCGCAACCCTGCCCTCTACTGCCTATAGACATGCAAGGTAGCTTATACCCAAGAGATGTTGCACTGGTAGTCCTAAATCCTACAAAAGTATTTGTTGATTGAGATAGTCGTATTGTATCTTTGGTATGCTTTTAAGGCTAGGGTAATTAATGCTGTCAGTGTTTGCATTTATTTATTTATTTAGGATAAACATTATGTTCTTTCTTCACCCTACATTAATTTTACATTTCCCCTTTTCTTGCATTATCTGGGTTTGACCGTTGTTATGAAATGTGCACTTTGCACAGAACCCTGCAATTCTCACATGCAACCCTGACATCCCATTTTTTTGGGGGGGGGGTGTCTTTTGTCATTGAGACCTTGGATGTACTCCCAAATTTGTCACCCCAAAGTTTAAGAAGGGCAAGAAAGAAAGATAAAAGGTTACTTTTATTGAGTCAAAAAAGGCATTAGCACATTCATTAAGAACTTTACGCAGAATCGCAGTGGGGTTGGGGAAGTTTCAAAGCAAGAATCTGAAGGAAGCAATATGGAAGGCTTTCTGGGCAATGGCAGAGGATGGGCTTAAGTAGCAAATGAGCATAAAAGGAACAGATCTCCTCAAGAAAAAGGCACCTGGTCAGGCTTACATGCAAAAGATAGAGGAAGGGGAGAGAGTCAGGGCTTGGCCAGCTGACTGGGTTTGCAGGCGTGGGGGGTTAATAACTGTCCTTATATATGCAAGCAAGTGGCTTGATGTGTTGGAGTTGAGGGTTCCTTTTCACTATGCAGAGAGATGAGAACTCTTTCTGTTGGAGAGATTCCTAGCTGCTGTGGTGAATGCATCACTGTTTATACTCAGGTTGAGCTTTAATAAATATAAACAAAGACTACCAATCCTGTGCTCCTGGCAGTTACCAGGTTGGGGGGAAATTAAACAGTGCCAGTCAGGAGGCACTTATCCTAGATGTCTGAGAAATGACTTCCAAAATTGCATCTTCATTCTGCTTCCCCTGTGAGTAGGGGTAAAGGGATTGACATACCTCTTGTGCTTTTCTCCCTGGAGCCTCCCGTGATTTAAACTTCTTTGTTAGCTGTTGTTGGGGAGGTGGGCAGGGACACTTTAGCTAATCATATTGGCTTGACAGAAGGAGCCTGATGCTCTTTTGTTTACTTTAAATTTACAAATGAGAAGAGAGGGAGGCCAGGTTTTACAGTCAAAGAGACAGTAATGAATGGATATACCAGGAAGTGTTGCAAGTCAGCTTGTTTGAAACATGCTGTAATAGAGGCTTTCTCTCCAGGCATCTCCAGGCCAAAACAGAGCATCCTTTCACAGGGAACGCTACTATAGCAAATGCTAGATTTTAGGAGTGCTTCATAGCACAGTTTTTTTTGAGGTATCTACAGATGGTGCCTTTGATGCTTTAGCAGATGCAAGGCACATCTAGGCAGTTTGGCTTCAATGGAACTGCATAGCCAATGATACCCAGCTTGCCATGGATACGTAATGTTTGTTCAGGAGTATAAAAAAGTATTTCTAATCTCTGTGGCATTCGTTTTGGGAACTGGGTCTTTCCAACTATCATTCTTAGCATGAATTCTTCAGTACAGTAAGCGGCGTCTAGGCCCTGATGCACACCAGTGCTCAGGATTACCTTTCAGGCTAAATTAATTCAATGGATTATACTGAATTAGTTGCAAATTGAACTTTTTTCAGGTTTGTCCGTCTCTTGACGCCTCCTATTCAAAGCTATTGAAACAAACCCTGGAAACTTTAATAGAGATATTGGCCGCACTTCCTTCTTCCAAATCCTGCTGCATCCGAAGAGAAGTAACATTTTTGTTAGCTGTTCAACCCTCTCTGCAATCAATCTAAAACACTATAGTCCTATAATAATTGAGTCAGGCAAATCATGAGCATATTGTAGCCATTTTATCCAATAGTTTCTATTTCTGTACAAGTGCTCAGTTGGAATTTCAACTTCATTTCTCCTAAGCCCTTTTGGGATTGATAGCCACATTATCTTTTCCAAAACTATAGGATTTCCATGAATCACCCCTACATTCACATTTGAAGTAGCCTAAAAACATTATTTTGGACCCAAAGGCTAGCATCCCATGATGGAAGGACTCCCTCTTTGGTGGAAAGATTCACTCCTCTAGCTAGAGCTCTGCCCTTATCAGTGCTGCTTAGGAGACAGATGTGCATTCCTCCTCATGAGAATATGATTCACATAAGAATGATCCATTGTCTGAAAGAAGCAGCAGCATGACAACAAAGACTTAAGTTGCCCTTGCAAACAATTAGAATCTGTCTTGGTGAGGCAGATATGACAAAAGTACAGCCATAAATTATTCCCATCATTTCTCTAAAGACAGCCAAAGAGAAGCCCTAAGTATGAAACCCTTGATGAATATCCAGCTCATTACATAGAAAAATGATCTCTACACCTCATGGCTGGTTATGTGCACTGAAGGAGACTTGCCCCTCTCATTCTTCTATTATTGTGATTTTACTTTACCTCACTTTATGTGATTCTCTGATTTTTTCCCTAAATTAACAGATCTTACACTGCTTATTTTTTTATACTTTTAACAAAAGTACAGGATTTACCATGTCCTATAGCATATCACTTTCACACATGATGTTGCATCAATAATTCCTATTAATATAACTTTTTGAACAATAATATTGTGAAATTATACCTTCTCTAAAAAAGCAGTCAAAATAAGCTGTCATTGCCCCAGAGTTAGCATCTGCTGGTAGAGGCAGTAAACCTGCCTTTGGGTGGTACCACTTTATTTATTTAGAGTATTTAAATCCCACCTTTCAGCCGCAAAAATTCCAGGATCAGCTTACATATACTTGTGCAATGGAACTTTCTTCCCCCTCTCTCCTTCTCCGCCATATTCCTTGAACTTTCCAGAACAGATCACAAAGGCAGGAGTGGGAGTTCCATTGTGCAGTTGTAAACCCTTGCCCTATTGAATGAGTGTGCTGAATACTGCCCATTGTTTAATGTGTGTAGGTAGAAACACTAGAAGCTTCATTCTGGCTTCATCTTCTATTTTGTAACATTGTGTTTTTAAGACTCCAATATTTTCTAAGTTGTGTTATAATTTTCATCAAGTCTGTGAGCTTTTTATGAGCATCTGGAAATTTCGTCATTTGATTTTAATCGCTCAACTTTAGACAATTTTGTGATGATGATACATAGTCTTTTTTTCTTTTCTGCTTCTAGCAGTTGTCACTGTATTTAGGCAGCATGTGTGTCTGGGAGCTGTCTAGATACTAAAACTAAAATATTAACATATTCACAGAGGGGTTTTTATAGCATGATGATGTGGTCGTCTTTAGAGTTTGCAGCTCTCACTGAAAATCTAATTACATTATTCTGTTTTGAGCAACCCTAAATTAGATTTGCAGTGGAGATTCACAACCAGCTATGGGACTGGCAAAGAGAAATAGTTTTATATACCTTCAACTGGTACTTACAAAACACGTTTTTCCTCAGGTGCTGTAAAATACTTTCAGAGTGCTTAACAGAGACACAGCAGAGTTCATAAAACAGAAAGCCCCCAGCAAAAATAAATAAATATGTATTATTAGTGAATGACGGCAGGTGCCACATACATATGGAGGAAGCAAAGCTAACAGAGTCCTTTTAGAAATGCATTGACAGAATGTACAACATAATTACCAACTGCAGCTCCATCTTCTTCATATCTGAACGGTGTGAACAATACAATAAACATTCACTCTGCAGTATCCAGTGATTTGATTGCTGAAGGAAACATCTGTTCAGCAGTAGCAATTTTGTCTCTGTGGTAGGTTTCAAATGATGTCATCCCTCCTCTCCCCCACCAAGTTCATTTTTATGTTAGAGCCTCTGTGTGGTGACAGTTTCTGCTGAGGAATAATTATGAGCCTTCAGTTGTGTCCTACTGTGAATGTCCCACTTTAGTATCACAATTAGCAGTGGATCAATTTAACAAAGGCAAGAAATGGTTTTCATACCTTACTGTCATAGCATGCATAGATCCCCAAGAGGAGGAGACCACAATTAAATTAGCAGATCCTATATGCCTACCCACAGAATTATGTCTCTTTTCATGATTGTCATTTTCAGCATGTGCACTGTATAATTCATTGTACTTTAGTGACATGTTAACCATAGTACAATAGTGAAGCACTTGCTGTTTGGATCCAGACATGCTTCTTCAGAAGTGGAAAAACTCCTTTCATTCATGCAAAGAACCATGATCCAGTGGGAACGCCTCACAAGAGGAAGAGGACTGGGCAGCTGTTTTGCCAGTTCCTCTTGCAGACTCACGCATCACTTCCCTTGCTGTTCCATAGAGTCTCTCCAGCTTTTCAGGAGATAGACACCTGCAGCGGTGAGAAATTGATTAAAATCACCACACCGCACCATTTCTCTGGTGCTAGCTATTCAAACTGAACAAGGCCTAGGTAACTTTTGAACTCACATCAGCATATAAAGTTGTGGTGCCTCAGAGCACATTGCTGCACTCGAGGTGCTTTTATCCATTCCCTACTGTATCCTCAGGTATACATAGATAACTTCTTAAATTGCTTATTATTCAGAAACTCAGGTTTACAGTCATCTGTAATTGACCATAGCCCATTAAATTAGATAGCATAGAGAGCTGAAAGGTTCTAATATGGCCAACTATGTTTTCACAGTACTGGTGTCTGCCTTTCAATACATCACAGACAAGGAGCTAGGGGCTGTGCTGTGCCCTGACCGTTAATGAGGAAGTATATTGTTTATATTATGGTATTAGTACATGATTAATAGTTGCTATTTTATCACCTTGTATATAATGTATCCAGCAGCCAGATTGCGGAGGGAACAATTTGCAGACAATATATATACACATAGTTTACTTTCTAAGAGGGCAAAGGATGATATTGTGGCTGGGGGGTGGGGACTGTAAAAAGCATTCATTTTTGGTATCAAACCTTTTCCAAAACAGCAAGCCTCTCCTCTTTGAAACCCAGTTTTATTTATACTACATGTACAATGCTATGTTCTTATTTTCTCTCTCTCTTTTTAGGATTCTTTACCCAAGAAGAATTTGTGTATGATATTGAGTTTGAATCTGATAGACTGGCATCTCAGCTGAAGTCTGCAGTAGCTATAAACTTGCTGAAGAAATTTCGGGATCTGAAAACTGGAATTGTGACCTTGATCTTCAATATCATATTTGCACCTAGCAAACCAATGAGGTACAGTGCCCAATTGTGATTTCTCTAGACCTGGTACAAGGCCTCCTTTCTTTTCCTTGAAACCCCTTTCTGTTGTTGTTTCTTCAGGCTTATTTAGGTCTGGATGTTTTATTCATATCTATAGCCAAGTATGGCATGTATGTCTATTAATTACATAGGACTAGAAATGCTTTTTCCTGTGTGCCATGGGGATGGTGATAATTCTCTTATGCATCACAGACACCCAAGGGGCCTGTAAATACTGGCTACCACTATTCCTGTGCATTCAATAGATCTTTCCAGGTGCTTCCTTTCATGCAACTGTGGTCACATGGAGAGACAGAATATGCTAGCCTAACCCCCACATTCTCGAAATAAATAAATAAAATTTAAAATTGTCAAGTAGCACCTTAGAGACTAACTAAGTTTTTTCTGGGTATAAGCTTTTGTGTGCATGCACACTTCTTCAGATATATGCACACAAAAGCTTATACCCAGAACAAACTTAGTTGGTCTCTAAGGTGCTACTTGACAATTTTTTAATTTTTTAATTTATTTCGACTGCGTCAGACTAACACGGCTACCTACCTGACCCCACATTCTCAACTGCACATTATTATTATTTTGAGGGGGGTGGTCTATAAAGAGAAGCTTGCTATGTTTGCATAGACTTGTGGCATGATTTGGAATCTTGATGGCATTGGCCCCAACAAACCTAAAAAAAATGCCATAAAATTTGGTCTATGCACAAGATAGAGGAAATAAGTTTGCACATGCATACTGAAATATGATGTGCAATATAGATTCAGGTTTTTGTCTGTGGAGTGATGGCATGTGTGTGCGCATGCTTGGCCAGTGGCTTTGGAACTTTATAAAAAACAACAGTTGCTATCCTGATTTCTGAAGCTGTGTTTCTAGTTCAACAGTTCATTCTGATGCAGGAATCTGAATTTGTACATGGAGATCCATAAAAACGTCCGCATTCATGT
The DNA here is from genome assembly GCF_964252035.2 of Podarcis erhardii. Lineage (NCBI taxonomy): Eukaryota > Metazoa > Chordata > Lepidosauria > Squamata > Lacertidae > Podarcis > Podarcis erhardii. The sequence goes on from NC_138508.1 coordinate 61,413,851, forward strand.
GATGCAAAAACATGTTGGAACTGTGCCATCTCTTAAAGTGACCACAGAAGCTTGCTTGCATAAGTGTCATATGCCCTGGGGTTCATACAGAGCACTGTATCAACAGCAAGGAGTAAATACATTCTGTTCCTTCCCAATTCCATTCCTGCTTTTCTTTTGAAATTGACCAATTCTTGCCATTTTTATATCATTGGCCCTAGCTGGGCAATGAGTGTCAATCTAAGAGGAGTTGAATTGTTCTGAAAATGCACTACTTCTCATTATGTGAAACACCAAATGGTGTCTCATCCTGCATCATTATGGGAGAGTGAAGAACAGTGAAGAAAATAAATCTAGGGGCTTTTGGATAACGTTTGACTGAGATATATGGAATCAGATTCTACTTCTCTGTGGAATTTATTGGATGGTGTTGGACAGCTCATTGTCACTCATCCTTTGTCCCACAGTATATTTTATTGTTGTCAAGATTAACTATATCGGAAGAACACGTTAAATAGTTACAGCAGTTCAGGGGTGGGTGGAGATAATAATAATTCTTTTTAAGCTGCAGCTTCTTTAGGAATAAAATTCCATCTCCAGTGAAGTCTGTGGGAGTTGTCATTGACTTTAATGACAGAATTTTACATTTCTTTGGAAACTCGAACTTAAATTACATCTCAATTACTGAGCTGTCATACTGTTGCCATACTGTAAACAGTTCTCCTTTTCAGCAACATGATAAATCAAGGTGTCACCTTGCAGAAATCAAGACTGCTACTGAAATGTAAGCGTAAGGTGAATTAGACTGCACCAATTAGTTTGGTTCTTCATTCTTTACAGAAACAGATGGGGAAAATAATGTGATATTTAGCTGACAGCCCTTTCCAAAGTAGGAATGGATATACTATCCTGCATAAAAATAATATCTGCAATCCAATTTATGACCAGCTGTGTAATGCATTACAGGTCTACAAGAATATAAGTGCACCTTGGACATTGATTTATTTGACTTACGTTGCATTATGCCTTCTATTATAATGAATATTTTAAACTTAATTTTGAAGGCATCCGGCAACGTTGGTGGTACAGTGTGTCACGGGAGGCATTTGGAAGTTTCCAATACTGTTTGTTGCCACTGAACCAGAAGTGGATGATGTCATCAATATTGAGGCAGCTGGCTTAAACAAGGAATCGGTAGTTAAATTTAAGCTTACAAGCCAAACAAGGTAAGAATATCTAAGGGGGGACGGACCTAAAGGTCTTTTTCGAGAATGAAATGTAGCATCCAACGGGATTCAGCTTATTTAAGGACAATATGCAACTAGTCAATAAGACTGATACCAGATTCCTCCCCCCATCAAAAATAAATAAATCCCAATGAGCAAGTAGATCAGGACATGTTTGGAAATAATGCTATACTAAGAATGTGGTGCCTAAACAGGTTAACGTTTATTGAGGCTGTGGGACCATAGAAATAATTGAGGAATCCCATACACAAACACACCAATAGAAATTGTTTCAGGTGAATAACTTTCCTGGATCATTATGGGGATATAACTATCATCATCATCATCATCATCAGGCTATTATTATTCCTGTGTAATCATGTAGCATAAAAAATGAATATATTGTCCAAAGATATTCTGTCTAAAATGATGGTGTTCCTTGTACCTAGAGCATTTTGGGGTTTGCATTTGTTTCTTGCAACAAATTTCAGGCACTGCCCTAGCTCTGCCTTGCCCTAACAAAAATGAATCAATCAATCAAAAAAACAATTACTAAACAAAACGTACCAAACAAAAAATCTGGTTAATTGAAAATGTTACATAGTAAGATAATGATATCATCTACCAGGAAGTGAATCAGGGCAAATTACTGAGAGTAAATTAAGGCCTTTCTCCCCGGGCTCCATTTTGTATCAACGTGTGTATGTTGTATTAACTAGGAAATAATGGAAACAAAGATGAAATCTAGTCATTAAGCAAGGACTCGATAGCAGACTGTTCTTACAGCATTTCCAATGGTATCTTAGAATGTTAATAATTAGTGGTAAATGCAAAGGATTACGTTACATCTAAAAGTACAAGGCAAAGCTGGGAAAGGTAGTATTGTTGCAGGCCACCTCCACCTCTGAGTAGCACGAGATTCCAGAGTTCCAGGTACGCATCGAGGGTTCATGTTTCCTTTTATAAATGAGGCACAGTGCAGACTTTGGTGTCATTCTGACATATGGTTTATTTACACCTATATACAACCTGAGCCTGTGATGGAGGGGTTCAAAGCATCAGCACCCTAAGAGGGTCTTGCTTCTCCCACAGCCAAAGCCTTGGATCCCTGCAGAAATCAGTCAGGCGCTCTCTCTGCCTTTTCAAAGCTGCTGCTTTTGCCTCCAGCATCTCGCTCACATAACCGCCCCAGTTCAACTCCCTATCTATCAGTTGCCCCTTAATTCCCCTTACTGACTCATCACCCAGGCTATCACTTCACAGGAAGCTAGTTTGACTTGATTGGATATTAACACTTGCTCGATCCAGGTATTAGAGGGGTCTGACACCATCTTAACACCCCAGACTCATAACAGTATATACATGAGAGACCACATTGTCTTCCAATGGAAGACTGGGATTTAATTCAATAAATAGAGGATAAATAAGTTTGCAGCATAATACATTTATAAGGATTCTGGAGAGGGAGAATTTCAAAAGCCTATAAAATCCTGCCTCAAAAACACGGTGATGTTTTAAAACTCCCAGATTCTTCTCCCACTAGGATTTGAAGCCCAAACAAAACAATGCCTTGGCTGTCCAATTCTTTCCACTGACTCAGCAAAGTCCTTGTCAGCCAGGGATCATGAGAGCTTTGAAACCCAAAACCAGAGCCCTCACCAGCTTCTTAAAAAGCTTCCATTACATTGCACAGGGCTTGATTTTAAGAAGAGCACCGGGCAAAATCTGGGATGGGGTTGGAACTGCAGCAATAGCTCCTCCCTCTTACGTCATGTTTTCTCCCACATATCTTTTTTCCTACTCTAATAGGAATTAATGGAGTAGTTTTCCTTCTCTGCCCATAAGATTTGATGGTTCCATTCGTTTCTATGGCCAGGGTTGTCAACGTGCTTTCCTGGGTCCAGTACATTGTATGTGGATTCGGGTCTTCCTGCATTCTTAAACCCTGCAATCTATTGGCAAGCACTGCTGCTTACATACATATATTATCTCAGTCTAATTCTATGTCTCAGGGTTGTTCTGAAGAGAAAAAGGAGGGGGGACAATGCACAAAGCCTTGAGCTCCTAGGAGGAGTCAACATGAACAAAGAAAACAGCCCCCCCCCACATTCCTTTAACTGCTACATTCCACAGTGCTGATACTTAAAAGCAAAACGAGAAAAACACACAAAAAAAGCTTGCCAACCCAGGTCAAGAATGACATGCAAAAAAAAAAAATGTGTGCACTTTCACAACTTTGGCAGCTGAATCATCTACCTCACAGTATTGTTGTGAAGATAAAAAGGGGTGAAGGGGAAGGCCACGTACACAGCTTTGAGCCTTTCTTAGTAGAGGAAAAGGAAGCTACAGTATAGCATTTGCTCACCATGTTGAAAATAATAAAAATAAATAAATAAATAAATAAATAAATAAATAAATAAATAATTTTTTATTTATACACCGCCCTTCCCAGTTCAGAAAACCGGGTTCTGGGAGGCTAACAACAAATTCAAAACTCTTAATTGCAATACAACATAGAAGCAGCATAAAATACAGTATGAAAACATGAATAACAATAAATAAGCCAGTAAAACACCTGGAAAGTGCATGCACACCGCTCCATGCTTTAACTGCAAGATCACACAGCCCAGGCATTTTAGAACAATAAACAATTTGCCAACCCTGATTGAAACAAACAAAAGAGAAGACACAAGAGGAAAATATCTCAATGTAGCCCTGCCCTCCTCAAACTGTTTTCCTGGTAAGTCAATGCTGCTTTTGCTTTTCCTGCTTGCTCCCAGTGGCAGCAAACACCTTAAAAGCAGAGAAATGGTGAGGAGGAGGAGACGGCAGTGCCGGTGTGTGCCACAAGCACACCCTCAGACAGTAGCCCTGGGGAGTCCTTCTCTGGGTGGGGACATACAGTGTATGGAAGGTATAGCCACAGATGCCTGTAGGCATGATGTAATTGCTGCTTCCTGCTGCCACAGGGCAGGCCTTCTTGCTCCCCTCTGTTGGCTGGCTCCTGCTTGAGCAGCTCTTACCTGGAGGTGAAAGTGGCCAGTTTTGGTGCTCCTCTGCCTCCTTGCTCCACCCTCTCTTGCTACTTTCTTCTGCTGCTGTGCTTTTCAGCGGCTGAAGCACTGCAAATGGGCTTCCTTGTGGATCTGCTTGCAAGTAACACAGACAGGTAACAGTTGCTGCTCCATATGGTAGACCCATTCTGACATTGGGCCCGGTACCACCTATACCCATCTCTCAGTGGGCCTGCCTCTGTGAGTGAAGAAAAAACACTATGGGAATGAAAACATGGGGAAAGGGCCAAATACACCATGATGTGCAGGCCAAATACACCTCCACAGAGGGGAATGGAGCTGGGGACAAGGACAGAGTATTTCTTATCAGCCCTTGGACTGAGCCTAAATTCTGTTTTTCTTTTACTTTTTTAAGAACTCAGGTAATTTCTGAAGTAATCTAAGGAAAGCTTTGGGAAGCTTGCTATCTCTAAATAATGGGAACAAGGAAGTTTTCATAATTTCTAAATCTAGCTTTTATTGCCTGTTCATCTAAGTGTTCGGAAGAGAGGTGAGAGCGCGAGTTGAAATCTTAACTTCCTCACTTTCAAAGGATGTCCTTGGCCATTATTGATTTTCTGCAAAGAGCCCACTTCTTGCATCTGTGTACCTGAGATGGACAGTTGCTATAGCTATCGCTCATGGCTGTCAGCGGAGAGGACCCTTCAAAATATGGCAGTGCTTTCTGTCACAATGGTGAAGCTATCAGGTTCAATAGAACAGGCTGTTTCTGAGCACAAAAGTTGAAGTAATTGCATTGGCAATGCTGTAATCTGCTGGTAGGTGTTTGATAGTAGTGAAGAGATCTAATGTTCCAGGAAAAGGTATAATAAAGTCTGAATCATTATAGTTATATAGAAAGAGGATCCATGATGCAAGCTTGATGCAGCCTATTCATGTCAGAGAAACCATAGAACAGCCTTTATTACACTTGGAAAATATTCCTCTCCGCCCCTGTTTTCCCCATTCTTTCTATTCTCTAGCAAAGAATGTAGTTTGTTATGCTGACAATTCCCTTGATGAGCGCCCTTCTTCATGTGTTTCTTCATCATCTTCTGAGGAATAGGAAAAACCTGGATTTGTTACACAGGGAAAGTATTCTGGCCCTGCTGACCTCATATCTAGAACTTTAAAGTACAGGAAGGTCATAAGGTTTCTAGCTTAGTAATGAAGGATTGGATGAATATTTGAAGCCACTGTTTAAAATAACAGCAACCTGGCATGCCTTTCTTCTGTGAAAATGACTCTCATTCAGGTGTGGGAGGTGTGCGCCTTATGAGCTAGAAGGCCTCACTTGCCTGACTACAGTAGGAGAGTGCTATGAAAATGAATGGTACTGTTAGACTTCTGTTCGTTAGGAAAAGAATGTAGAAAAAAATATTGATGCCAGAACACCAATAGTGGCATGCACAGTCCTAAGCATATTGTAACTGAACTCAGCAAATCATACTTCGAGTAAAAAATGTTTAATATATTTCTGTTAGTATGTTTTTAAATGTTTTATCTTTCACTATCCTTGGAAGTGTTTTTAATCTGCAGGCCAAATACACATATTTTACACATCACAGATCTAAACTGTGGGGTACATTACTTTCAAGATAGTGGCAATTAGTACTACTTTTAGTGCTTTTATATAGGACAGGGATAAAGAACTGGATCTGCCCATATCTGGTCCACCCTCCGCATCCCACTTTTGGCAGATGTGAACAGCCATCTATCATAGAACATCATGGGAAACCCAGCCAGATCGGCGGGGTAGAAATAAATTATTATTATTATTATTATTAGTCAGGTGATTGAGACTTCAGAGAAAGAATCAGTAGTGCACTCAAAGCATGCTACTGATTTTTTTCTCTCAGCTATGGCTGCAAGGATTAATGCCAAAAGTTGGGCTTAAATTCAGCACCAACTGTAAGGCCCACTCTTGGTAGGGACCAACTGCACTCAAGAGCTTAGACCGAATGAAAACAATCTCAGCAGGTCTTCCAGTTTGTGCCCAATTTAAAAGGCATGGAATGCAAGCCCCACTTGCCAAGGAACAGTCAAGAGTGTGGATCAAACCCCTTACCTTTTCCATTGCACCCGTGGCTTTACTAGACATCATATGCTGCCCTAGGATCTTCTGGGGGAAAGGTGGGATATACTGTATTTAATAAACAAACAAACAAACAAACAAACAAACAAACATGACAGCATGCATGGGGCAGATAAGGGTGACTGGGGTAAAATGTCATTTATCAAATAGGACACATACTGCATTTGTCCCAGGAAACTAATACTTCATATTATTCATTACTCTGGTTGTCATCCCTCCTGGTTTTGCTGAACAAGCATTTTTATAGTGCTGCCCGGAGAAGTTTAATTCCTTAGGCTTGCTATCAGATGAAGAATTGCTAGAATGTGGAATTCCTGATACTTTTTAAATCCTGAAAGTCTCAGGGAAGCTCAGATTTCTCTGTTTTCCTTAGATGTGATTAGGGCTTTTTTTCAGCCAGAACTCACCAGAACTCAGTTCTGGCACCTCTCAGGTAGGCACCATTGCCATTCTAAGAGAATGAGAGAGGTGTTCATGGTGAGTTCCTGCATCTCTCCCCCCCCCTTAAAATTAGCACTGGGTCTGATGATTGTAATATTGTAATACCCACTCACCAGAAAGTAATAGTTGAATCGCCATGGTGCTGTACTATAAGCACAAGACAATGTAATTGAAGGTATGCCAAGTCTCACTGGGAAAAGCAGCACTTATTTCCTACCCCAACCATAACTAGGTGTGCCATGATTGCTGGTTGGCCATTTATTTCAAAAGTGAGAAAGAAATGAGTCATGGGATCATACTAATGATAAATATAGTAAGCTTGTATCATGCTGAAAACTATACAGTGGTGCCCTGCAAGATGAATGCCTCGCAAGACGAAAAACTCGCTAGACGAAAGGGTTTTCCGTTTTTCGAGGTGCTTCGCAAGACGAATTTCCCCATGGGCTTGCTTTGCAAGACGAAAATGTCTTGCGAGTTTGCTTCCTTTTTCTTAAAGCCGTTAATACCCGGGGAATCCGCGCTCCGCAAGACGAAAAAATCGCAAGATGAAGCAACTCGCGGAACGAATTAATTTCGTATACAAAAAGACACATACAGCGGTACCTCGGGTTAAGTTCTTAATTCGTTCTGGAGGTCCGTTCTTAACCCAAAACCGTTCTTAACCTAACCTTTTGCTAATGGGCTCCCACTACCTCTGCAGCACATCATTTCTGTTCTCATCCTGGGGCAAAGTTCTTAACCCAAGGTACTATTTCTGGGTTAGCGGATTCTGTAACCTGAAACGTCTGTAACCTGAAACGTCTGTAACCTGAGGTACCACTGTATATGTTTTCACTGTCTAAATGAGAATATTGACAGACATAGCCGCCCCAAACCTTAGCAGCTGTTGAGTGGGCATCCATCCATCCATATATACATATATATCAGGTCTCTGCCAGATTTTATGAAGAAGTAGGGAAAGTAAGAAAAGAATCAAGTCCCTAGTGAAGAGCATGGTGTGTGGGGTATATAAGTACAGTGGTTAATATAAACCTGCTGTGAGCAAAATTTTACTCATATGCGTAGCAAGATTTCCTTGATACTGAAAAATACTTAAAACGTCTTATTGGAAAATGGCACTATGGAGGCACCAAGGTAATATTGGCCCCTGGCTGGGTTACCTAACAGTGTAACCAACCTTTATTTCATTAAGGGGTTTTGAGCTTTCTCTCCAAAAGTGCAGTGGGTCATCCATAGAGCTGAAATATCTTTCGTTGTCTAAACTTCATGCCCCAGAGTGATTGATTAAAGCAAAGTTTCTCTTGGACAGGTACATAATGCAATCAATGATGATAAATGATGGGCCCTTTATACTCCTGTAGTTATGTCATCATTTTCTTGAAAAGTGCCTATCAACTATCTTGCGCTTGTCATATTAAACTTTACCACTGTAAATTATCTCATGATAATAAGACTACCTTGAAATGTGCATTTCAAACAATACCCACTTCTTTCCCCCCCCAAAAAAGTCCATTCTTAACCTTTAATAATTTTTGCTCCTCAAAAACTTTTTATATACATAAAAAGAAGGGAATCGTGGAATTGAAAAAGTAATTTTTTATTTATCTGACAAATTAAATGGCTTTGCCCATATAATGTACTTATTTTTTTATTTCTGTGGACCTGGATCAAATTGTCCTGTTCAGCCATCCTACTTCTATGTTTAATCAACATGCAAGGGGGAGGGGGAAGACAAGCACACTAACTCCTCCCTCTTTGCCCTCCATGAGTTGAATGGATAACTTCTGCAGCAGGGAGCCTTTTCAGCTCATAGAAGATTCCCACATCTTGATTTTCCATGATTTTAAATCACACAGGGAGCCTCAACTAGTAAAGAAGACTCCCTGTTGAAGTTATCCCTCTGATTTATGGAGGGGGTGGGAATGGGAAAGCAGAATTAGGATGTCCCCCCCTGCTCCCCCTTACATGTTAATTAAACACAGAACACCTGAAGGCTTGCTTTTGTTGGGAACTATATTTTGAGTTAGAGATTGCATTGTTTATATAAAAAATCGCTGTGTACAGAAGGAAAATACGGTAATCATTGCAATCTTTGCTTTGAAATACCAAGTGACCCAGTTTACCTTTGTGACATGTTCTTTAGAAACTAATTAATATGATTGGGTATAATCTAATAAACTTGAGAACACATCCCCGGATGTATGAATAATGTAGAGGGCCTAAAAATAATATTTGGGGATTATTATTATTATTTTGCAGAGAATTACTTTGCCATCATAAATGCTTCAAGAGCCAATATTACTTTAGTTGTAATAATCAAAAACTGCTACAAAATAAGCACTGGCTCAATTAAGAATACATATGGGTCTTTAGGATGAGGGCTGTCTTTAGCCGTGTACTATCAGTGCCATGAAATAGTGGGCTTGTGCTGGATTTACAAATTCTAGAAGCAAAAACTATTCGCAGGGTAGTAATAGACCATTCCCTAATCCATGTGGGGATGTTTTTTATACAGTAAGTCTGGTCTGCAGTAACAGGAACTGAAAGCAGCAACAACATGTTCTAGCACAGGCTTCCTCAACCTCAGCCCTCCAGAGGTTTTTGGCCTACAACTCCCATGATCCCTAGCTAGCAGGACCAGTGGTCAGGGATGCTGGAAATTATAGTCTCAAAACATCTGGAGGGCCGAGGTTGAGGAAGCCTGTTCTAGCATGTCTACCCACTCTTTTAGGGTCAGTGTTTTTATTTATTCCCTAAAGGCAAGTTGGACAATTTTTTCTTTGGTTACTGAGCAATCCAGTATTTTATTACTATTTTATTACTATCACTAGAAGTACCCTTAGGCTCATGATGTGCTACAACACTAATCTGGGTGACATTGGCCTTCATTTCCTTTTTGATGTTTTGGTTTGATCCGTTACTGCCCTGGAACCTGCAGAGAGAGGTGGTGAATGGAGAATTGCATTTTCTCATTTCTCCAGCTGATTCCCAGGCACAACTCTGCCCTATCCTACAGGAAGGATGTCAGCAACATTTTCTGGAATGCAAGGTTCTGAACTCTTACTGACCGGCCTCTTATATGCTGGCCAAATAACCTTTCCAGTAGGGCTTGTTTGTTTTTTAAGTTAGGACTTATTAGGTCAATGATTTTCCTAACCAATTGTGTTTTAGATTCTTGAAGCTGCTGTTACTATGGTAAGTGTGTGTGTGTGTGTGTGTGTGTGTGTGTGTGTGTACGCGCGCACACTATTTCTTGCAGCTTCTCCTTACTTTGGAAGATTCCCAGATTCCTTGAAAGAAGTGTGGCAGATTGAATGGAACACATTTGCCTCCTTCTGTCCAAGTAAGGAGGAAACCACTAGTTAGATGAATGCCTGCAGTAAGGAGGATAAACACATTAAAAAACCATGTTAGTTATATATATATATATATATATATATATATATATATATATATATATATATATATATTTGCTTTCGTAGATTTTCACGGGTACAGGAATGCAGGTTTTGGTGTCCTCGGGTGTCTTCCCGTGTAAAAGTTGGGGTGTCTAGGCGACGTTTCGACGAGGTCTCACTCGTCATCTTCAGGCTGGTGCTTTCGGCTTCTTGTTACTGGAACAGAGCAGGATCTCAGTGTTTGAGTTCCTATAAATACTGTAGAGGGGGTGTGGTGTATAGCCTCCAATGTTCTGGGCAGAGAGGAAGTTCCCAGGCTAGTGTGCCTTTTCTTCTTTTGTTCCTTAATTACTTGAGAGATATCTTGAGTGATTACTTGAGTGATATCCTGAGTACCACTTAGGTGGGTCATTAGGTGTGGATTAGTTGTTAAAGTCTTTGTGTCTTGACCTCTTGAACTTTGTGAAGAGTTTTCCTGAGAAGATGGCTGTACTGTACTTAGTTGTGCTCTGGCTTGGCTTCGTGTATAGGGGCGAGCTGTGGTTTTGTGGCTTGTGTCAGCCAGGTCTGTGTAGGGATTGCAGGGGGGTGCAGCATCCGGAGGTGCCACCATGGATTGGCTACTGGATGGTGTCTGTAATTCATCTGTGGAGAGGGTCTGGGTTTGGGTCTGGTGTGGTTGATTGGTGTTGGCGTTCTGTGTGCCTCTGGATCTGGTGTCAGTTTTTGTGGGGAGGGCTAATTTCCAGATGTCTGGCAAGCGGGATGTGTCGTCACGCTTGTTCATGTTGTGAGGGTGTTTCTCTATCTCGATGGCTTCCATGATTATTCTCTTGTGGTGATGTTCCGTGTTAAAGAGCAATTTGGAATCTGCAAAATTAATTTCGTGTCCTGTTTCTTTCATGTGTTGGAAAAGAGAGGAAGTTTTTTCTTCTTTTTTGACGGCATTCTTGTGTTCTGCGATACGTGCATTTATTCGTCTGTTTGTTTGTCCAATGTACGTGGCTGGGCAGACTTTGCAGGGTATTTCATAGATCCCTTGGTTTTCCAACTGGATTTTATCCTTGGGGTTTCTGAGGATATTGGCTATTTTTTGGTTGGTGCAAAAGGCTGTTTTGATATTGTGTTTATGGAGGAAACACAATATCAAAAACACAATACCATAAACACAATATCAAAACAGCCTTTTGCACCAACCAAAAAATAGCCAATATCCTCAGAAACCCCAAGGATAAAATCCAGTTGGAAAACCAAGGGATCTATGAAATACCCTGCAAAGTCTGCCCAGCCACGTACATTGGACAAACAAACAGACGAATAAATGCACGTATCGCAGAACACAAGAATGCCGTCAAAAAAGAAGAAAAAACTTCCTCTCTTTTCCAACACATGAAAGAAACAGGACACGAAATTAATTTTGCAGATTCCAAATTGCTCTTTAACACGGAACATCACCACAAGAGAATAATCATGGAAGCCATCGAGATAGAGAAACACCCTCACAACATGAACAAGCGTGACGACACATCCCGCTTGCCAGACATCTGGAAATTAGCCCTCCCCACAAAAACTGACACCAGATCCAGAGGCACACAGAACGCCAACACCAATCAACCACACCAGACCCAAACCCAGACCCTCTCCACAGATGAATTACAGACACCATCCAGTAGCCAATCCATGGTGGCACCTCCGGATGCTGCACCCCCCTGCAATCCCTACACAGACCTGGCTGACACAAGCCACAAAACCACAGCTCGCCCCTATACACGAAGCCAAGCCAGAGCACAACTAAGTACAGTACAGCCATCTTCTCAGGAAAACTCTTCACAAAGTTCAAGAGGTCAAGACACAAAGACTTTAACAACTAATCCACACCTAATGACCCACCTAAGTGGTACTCAGGATATCACTCAAGAAATCACTCAAGATATCTCTCAAGTAATTAAGGAACAAAAGAAGAAAAGGCACACTAGCCTGGGAACTTCCTCTCTGCCCAGAACATTGGAGGCTATACACCACACCCCCTCTACAGTATTTATAGGAACTCAAACACTGAGATCCTGCTCTGTTCCAGTAACAAGAAGCCGAAAGCACCAGCCTGAAGATGACGAGTGAGACCTCGTCGAAACGTCGCCTAGACACCCCAACTTTTACACGGGAAGACACCCGAGGACACCAAAACCTGCATATATATATATATATATATATGCAGCAAGTATTACTGCAAGCATTTCAGATAGTCTCTCCAATAGGCAGGCTAAGAAAAGCAGTATGTGTAAGAAGTTGAATAGCAGGAAGCACAGCTATAAGGCACCATTAATGTTTCATTGCTGATCTCCTGTAGCAGAATACCAATTATTTAGGACTACCGTTGCATGGTAATAAATGTTGTATGATATATTTTGAATGCTCTTCACTTAGGTACCCAGAGCCTTACACGGCATACTTCCTAACAGGCAGCGATCCAGAATTTGCTGTATCGCCTCAAGCTGGGGAACTTCTTCCACTTGACTCGACAGGAACCTGGATCACTGTTGGATTCAAGCCTAATATGTACAGCAAGAAACACACAGCAACATTAGTAATACAGGTGAGCCCTGACAATGGGATTCCTGATAGGGGACTTTACTGTAGTAAGCTCATGGACTTAAGGATTTTTTCTCTAAAATAAATGCTTATAAAACATCCTTTCTGTGGCTAGATATCTCCTTCTAGTGAAATAGGTCAGCTCTGCTATAAAGAAGGTACCTGAAAATGACTTTTGTTCTTGGTTGCTGTAGTATCCATATCACACTCCGTCCATGTACAGAATTTACAGTGCGGAATTCTAAGTTGCCTTTCCTACCCATAGTGTGAGATGACTCACTTGACCCAAACAAAGATGCTAGAAGTTGATGCTGTTTATTTCAAGCACCCCATTAATCCCTGGGGTACAAATAAAGCCAGCAGCCCATTTATTATTTCTGCTTACTTCCTGCTGTGAACTAATTCCCTCAGAAGCTGCATCTCAAACTGTTGAGCATTAACAAGAGTTTTGATTACCTAGGGCGTTAGACAGTATACATATTTCTAACGCTCTGCTCTTAGTTCATAAAACAAAATGTTCTGCCTTGCTTTATTATTGCATGGTAATGTTTTTTTGCACCATGGTGCAGTTTCGGTAATGTGGCTTTTTGAGGCACCCCCTACGCTGGGAACAATAAATGACCTAATTACACACATTGTGGCTGATAGCTGTTGTCTGCTTCACAGTAATAGACTATGAACTCATTTCTAGTGAAATTTCTCTTTGGTGCTTTCAGACCACAGCAATGCAATGGATGTATGAGATCAACGGCCTGCCCCCACAAACTGTACCACCAAGTTCATCAGCAAAAGTTGACTGCAGGAATACCTATGTCAGATCAGCTACGGTGCAACAACGCAACTTTGTACGGGAAAATATGAAGCTGTTATCCACTGGCGTGTCCTCCACCATTAAAGGAGCACCTCTCGTTTTAAGAGCAAAATAAAGCATAATGCCCTCATTTTATAATTTTTTTATTTTTTTAGAAGAGTTGTATTTACTCAGACTAAATACTTTATACATAGTGAATTGTAAAACAATAAACTTTGTAACAATTCTAGTGAGCAACTCAGTGTAGAGTTTGTTTTACCTACTTGGGAGAATGTGTTGGGAATTTTTGCTGAGTTTCCCTGATCAAGTGGTGATAGCATATTAACATAAAAATACTGCAAGATCTGCAGTGTCCTAACATTGGAATAGCACTGCGTCATTTTTAGGATAGCCACAATAGAAAAACCAAGCCCCCCAAGTATAGGGTACCATTGCAATCTACTATTGGTATTACTGAAGTTAATTAAGCACTTGGTTAGGGGGTTCCCAGAATCAAAGTCATTTAATTAACCAATGCATGTGCCGCATTGAATACTAATGCAATGTTATTAATACTAGTTCAATACAGGTGGTTTTTAAAAATACTTTTTGTTGCTTCCTACTTGTATCCTTTTTGACTTTCTGTAAACTAAGAACTACAAATTTTAAAAGTTGTTTTGAGCATTGCAAACAGCAAGGGTGCTTGGTAATGCCTGCCCCGCAGGATGCATTTATAATATTGATGGTCTGAAACTGGTAGGAGCTACTGATTTACTGTCTCTGCTGTGTCAGCTTCGTTGGCAAGAGTACAGTGAAATTATATCAGTAGCACAAGAACTGTGGAATTCTGGCTGAGCTATCCTTGGCAGAGAAGTGGGGGAAGATGCTGTAAGACACACTTAAATTCATTCAGTCGTGAAGACCGCAGGGATCTGGGTCAGCCTGCAACATACATTAGAGCATTCAACAAGTGGCACTTTCTTACAGTGAGATAAAATGAATGGGCATTATGTGGGTGCAGTGATGTATGGATTATGTCCCTACCTAGCAATCCTAATAGCCTAGATCAGCAATGCTGTTATCTGAAGCTTTAGGATATGTTGACATTGGGGTTTTGTCTAGGACTTAGATGCACTCATTCTTTGAATATGACCTCCACAGGAAGCAGGGCAACAGCAGTGCTAAACCCTGTCATTCCAGGAAGAATTGGTAGCGTGAGGGAAGGCTCCAGAGTGTGCATGTGTGTGTGTGGGGGGGGAGTATTGTGCCAAAATCCTCACAACATTGTGGCTGTATTTCATGATTGCCCTAAAAGAACAAGTTGTCAATGGAGAAACCTGGATTGTACAAGGCGGTTGAGCCATTTAATTTAGATCACACCCTCCTCTTTCTCCACCCAGATATTCTAGCACATCCCTATAAATTTTATTGATGCTCTGCCAAGGATGGATTTGTTTCACACAGACCTCCCCAGGAGTTTTCATCTGTGCCCTAACACTTTCTGCTTCCACTGCTGCTGCACAACCCTCTATGACTATCACACTTGCACCTACTCCACTGGTGCAATTATGTGGCTATCCCAAGACTCACCCTGCCATAATTAACACTGAAGAACCTACTCTGGACATAACTACCCAGATCTCTTCCCTTAACTTCTATTTTGGGGAAGAAGGGGTTATTCTAAATGTGGTCTTTTGGATCATCCAGTATAGATTGGAAGAAAGGTGGTGCTGGGTTAGCTTGAGTAGCACCATAAAACCACATTAAAAGAACTCTGTAAATGCTATTTTACCCACAGTTTAAGCAGTATATTTTAACTGCAAATATGAAGGGTAAAAAATAAGAATGGCATTTGCTGGCTTCCTTGGTCTGAAATGAGCAAGAAAAAATAGTTAAAATCAAAATATTTCAATAGGACTGTAACAGGTAAATCTAATATTTATAATAAAAAAGATAAATATCAAGGCACATCCAGGGTGTTTATCTGCCTGCTAGATATTTAATAATGGTATTTCTCCCTGCAGTGACTTCTTGCTCTAAAATAAATGACTGAACAGTGTCTTATTGCTGACACAGATCACAGTTTGTTGCTAATGGAATGTTAACTGCTTTTTAAATAACTCTGAATAAATCTGCTGATCCATAAGATTCATCAGAAAGAAATTCAATTCATCTCTTGGCTCTGTTGCCTGCACTGACATTAAACATATTCTTCCATAGTTTACTTCACTCTGGACTCATAATGCCACTATCAGCACCCAGTTTAACAGAAGGACTGTGACACATTAATAATATAATGTGAAACAGAGATGATATCTAAAAGGAGGTGAGGGCCTCAAAAACATTTTCTCTACTCCTATATATGCAGACCCAGAGCCTTCTGCAAACTAAAAACGAACACAGAGAAAATATATAATGGTCCTATGAAAAGCAATCATATAGAGGAGCTTGTATCTTTAAAAAGATTTTGAAGTTAAGAGAGGCCAAAATTACACAACAAATCTTTCTTCTTGTATCTCATTTAAAACATATACTGCCCTATAACCTATTTAGAATTTCAATTGCATCTGTCAGGGGCTCAGGAGCAGAGGCACAGGGAAGATGGGAAATGGAGAGCGAGGGCAAGGAATCAGAGGGCAGTGTAGGAGGAGACAGTGGTCCGAGGGATTCCATAAGCCTCTCCAGCGAATCGGAAGATTCACAGAAGGGAGCGCCAGTGGCCAGGGGTAGGGGGGTCCCAAGGGGAACGCCCCAGGAGCAAGGGGGGAGCAGGGACTCCCAGAGTAGTAGTTGGAGATCAGGACCAGCTTCCCCACCAGAGTAGAGTGGGGGGGAAGGGTCCCAGGCATCGGGACCAGTACTTCCCCCACCAGGGAGAGAAGACGAGGCAGAGCTGACCACGCCTTCCTCGGAGAGTCGTACAACGGAGGGGAGGTCAGATCCGGCCAGTGTCACGGAAGAGGGAAGCAGTGATAGAAGCAGTGTAACGGTTAGGAGAAAGGTCACTGGGTTGGCGCGAGAAGCAAGTTCAAATGTACAGGAGCGCGGGACAGCAGAGAGTGAGGATTGGGAACCGGGTCCTAAAGCACGCCGGAGGCAAGGGGAGGAGCTAAGCGACTCAGCGTCGGAAGAGTCCAGGAAGGGCAATGCCCCAGAGGGCAGGAGGACCCAGAGGAGGAGAGAGCAGCGCAGAAGGTGGAGCAGGGCTAGGATCTTAAACTGGTGCGGAAGGGGAAGTGATTCAGATAGGACTTCGCCGATCTAGAGTCTAGACGTAGGGTTGCACGCTCTGGCTTTAAAATGGAAACTATACTTCAATAAAGACTTTTGTACATAATATCAGCCTGGCGTTGGTCCTCTGTGAGCTGGGACCTAGAGGCAGCCCTGACAGCATCACAGTACAAACACACTAATAACGTATCACAAGTTGCATTAAAAATGTTCCTGTGGCAGTTGCATAGTCATACATTCTAGCAATAGCAATGTAGGTGCTAATGGATGATGGGAGAATCATGTTCTGCCACCAATGACATACTGTGAATTGACTGCTGTTGAAACAATTTTTCCCCCTACAATAATTTGAAGACCCACTGATGGCAAGAGGATTGTATCACTTGCAAGCAATGGGCTGCAGGATGTATGACTTGCCTGTACGATGATGATGAATCAAAGAACGTGGCAGCCAATGGAGGCTTTTTGGAGTGAAAGGAACTGTAACTGCATGCTCACCAGAAGCCCACAATGGTAGCACATTCCCATCTGAATGAATATCAATAGTCCAGTTTTTTTGCAGATGTTTCTAGTGTTGTGAGGGAGTGGATATTCTGTGTTTTTGCTATAGTAGACTTTGCTAACTTCGATTCTTCTGAACATGTTCTCAAGATATCAGGAGAGAAGCGGCAGCTTATTGGACTCCCAGCAATCTAACATTTAAAAAAACAGCAACCCATGAAGAAAAGAAATGACGATAAGGTAAAGGAAGAAGATAGGGCAATCAAAATGTCAAATATTAAGGAAACACAAAAACGAACAATGACCCAGCTTTGTGGCGCATTCTAACGTCATTCATACATGCTGCATTTCCTCCTCTTGGTGACATGCATCTGGAATTGAAAAATGGACGCTTCTGTTTTTTATGAGGTTTTTTTTTACAAATGTCAAGCACTGTAATATTATCTGAAATATGGAAGAGCACTAAGAATGGTATGTTCCAACACAACAAAAATAAGGTATAGTATCTTAATAAATCATTCTAGACAAGCAAGCCAAAAGTAAGTTTGCTCAAGATACTGCAAATAAATAATGGATATCTTGGATATCTACTTCAGTATGAGCAAGAAATATGAAATATATCACATATCAAATACAAATGATAAAACAGTAAAATATATGAAACACAAAGTAGCATGGAGCACACTAGCAACTAAATTCAGGTATTCAATACAATTAATTGGCCATCAATTTTAGAAGTCAAATCAGATATTAGGTACTATATTCTGCCTGAAATACTATACCCATGTTGTAAAGGACATCCAGACCTGCCACAAAGGTAGTTCTGAAGTGCAGAGCATAGGCAAATTTGTCCTGCCTGGCCACACTCAAGATCACATGTGCCTTCCTCCTCTGGTCAATTTTAGGCTGTTTGGACATCCAACATTTAAAGCTTACAATTTTCTCCAAAGAATCCTGGGAATTGCAGTCTTCTAAGAGTGCTGGGAATGGTAGTTCTCTGAGGGGGTAAACTAGTTTCCAGGATTCTATGGGCAAGTTGCATGCTTTAAATGTATGGTTTTCACACAACCTTTATTGTTCTAAAACAGGATGGGAAAGTTGTGGCCCTACAGATGTTGCTGAATTCTAACTCTCATCAGCCAATGATAAGGGATGTTGGGGACAGGAGTCCAGCAACATCTGGAAGGGGGTAAGTTTCCCATCCCTGCCCTAAATCTTATTTCAAGATGGTGAGTTTGTGCAAGAAAAGGACCTGATCTCACTTCTCATCTGAAGTTTGGCAAGATCTAATGGCAAGGCAGCCTGAAATAGCTTCTCACCTCTTTGTAGTCTTAACAGTTTCTATGTCAATAAAGGAGACTGAATTGAATTGACTTAACTGTTGCAGATTTCCTTTGCAGGGGAGGAGTTCCACAATTTAAAATTAAAGGATATGGATGACAGTTCTTTGTGCACAAGTCCTAGAATCCTCTGCCTGCAGGCACCGAATGGAAAGAGTGCAGGTGGATTGTGTCCACTGTCTTTTTCTATTTGGTGCAGCAACTGGCTTAGATAATTGTCAAGGTTATGGGGGATTAATCAAGCGAGAAGGAAATGCTGGCAGGTACTAAGAACACTAAGGTCAGACGCAGACATCTGCTGGGATGTCAGCAATACAAAGAGATCTCTGTCTCTGATAGCACAGGATAAGACAGAAATTGCAGAGGAACTGAAAGGAGAGGATGAAATCACAGTGGAAAAGTTAACCAGCTTGTTAAACAAAGAACTCAAAAGAAAAGATGCTTATCTTGAAGTAGTAGCTTACATATTCAGTAATGCAGGTGGTTAAAGTGCAAAAGTATCTGAAACAGTAAATACCAAGAAGTGGAAGGGATGTTGGGAAAGTGACAGTTTTTGTTTGTTGGCATCAGTCTGTCTTGGGAGACAATGGAGGAGTTGCAGAGTTACAGAGCCTAATGTGGCTATAGAGACCAAGACATGTTTTGCTGCAGCTGGGGCAGATGAAGGCAACCAATTGTGCTGCTGCAGATACACCATGGTGTTTCTCCTCTCAGCAGTCATTCCTCCTCTGGGCACTGCTGTGGATACACAGCCTGACAGTCTGTCTCCAGGCACTGCAGTCATCTGCAAGGGAATCCCACACAGCAGGGCTGATGTTGCCAGCCTTCATGTCTCATTTGCAGACATATTTATACTGCAGAGTTGGTCTGCCAGTGGGCCTGGTGCCTGAAGCCAGCTCCCCATAGAGCATGTCCTTGGGGATCCTGCCATCTTCCATTCAGTAGACATGGACATGGCAGTGTGGACATCACTGAGATGGGAGTGCAAACATGCTCTGAATATGGGCTTGGTAAAGCACATCTTTGTTTGAAATTCCGTCCTGCCATGTGGTACCCAAAATCTTCCTGATGCAGCGCATGTGGAAGGTGCTGAGGCATTGCTCATGGCGGCTGTAAGTTGCCCACGACTCATTTCCATAAAGCAGTGTGCTCAACATGCAAACCTGGAAGACCTTCATCTTGGTACTGGACATTAGCATCACATTCTTATATGCTTGCTTGTCTGGTTCAGCATCGATGGAGAGGTTGCTAGATCTGGCAGAACCCAGGTGGTCAAAATTGCCTACCACCGCAAGTGTGTGATCACCAATGCTGATACATGGAGTCCTGGTTATTTGCTGTCAGGGGCTCAGGCGCTGAGGCACAGGGAAGATGGGAGATGGAGAGCGAGGGGGAGGGGGAGGAATCCGAAGGGAGCGTAGGAGGGGACAGTGGCCCGAGGGATTCCATGAGCCTCTCCAGCGAATCGGAAGATTCACAGAGGGGAGCGCCAGTGGCCAGGGGCAGGGGGGTCCCAAGGGGAACGCCCCAGGAGCAAGGGGGCAGCAGGGACTCCCAGAGCAGTAGTTGGAAATCAGGAACAGCTTCCCCACCAGAGCAGAGTGGGGGGGAAGAGTCCCAGGCATCGGGGCCAGTGCTTTCCCCACCAGGGAGAGGAGACGAGGCAGAGCCTATCACGCCTCCCTCGGAGAGTCGGACAACGGAAGGGAGGTCAGATCCGGCCAGTGTCATGGAAGGGGGAAGCAGTGATAGAAGTAGTGTAACGGTTAGGAGAAAGGTCACTGGGTTGGCGCGAGAAGCAAGTTCAAATGTACAGGAGCGCGGGACAGCAGAGAGTGAGGATTGGGAACCGGGTCCTAAAGCACGCCGGAGGCAGGGGGAGGAGCTAAGCGGCTCAGCGTCGGAAGAGTCCAGAAAGGGCAATGCCCCAGAGGGCAGGAGGACCCAGAGGAGAAGAGAGCAGCGCAGGAGGTGGAGCAGGGCTAGGATCTTAAACTGGTGTGGAAGGGGCGGAGACTCAGACGGGACTTTGCCGATCTAGAGTTTAGACGTAGGGCTGCATGCTCTGGCTTTGAAATGGAAATTAAACTTCAATAAAGACTTTTGTACAGAACATCAGCCTGGCGTTGGTCCTCTGTGAGCTGGGACCTAGAGGCAGCTCTGACATTTGCATAATACTATAACTGGAATCTGAATGACGTTCCCAAATACAGTGGTGCCCCGCAAGACGAAAGCCTCGCAAGACGAAAAACTCGCTAGACGAAAGAGTTTTCCGTTTTTTGAGGTGCTTCGCAAGATGAATTTCCCTATGGGCTTGCTTCGCAAGACGAAACGTCTTGCGAGTTCTTGCGAGTTTTTTTCCTTTTTCTTAAAGCTGCTAAGCCGTTAATAGCCGCTAAGCCGCTAAGCCGCTAAGCCGTTAATAGCTGCTAAGCCGCTAATAGCCATGCTTCGCAAGACGAAAAAAACGCAAGACGAAGAGACTCGCGGAACGAATTGATTTCGTCTTGCGAGGCACCACTGTAAAGGAGGCAGGAACAGCCTTAGGCCATTTAGAACTTTAGGCAAAAAGAAAGAAAAGGTGTGCACATGTCTGTACACACACCTATCCTGATGGTTTGACTTCCTTTGTGTCTCCTTTCCCCTCCAAAGTTCACACAGCCCACTCTCTGACTTGGAGAGTTTCTAGTTTATCAGCCCAGTATGTTCTCTTGGCCTTCCCCGATTCATGGTGAACCACATCAATGTAGCACATGAAACCCAGGGGAAGGTAGGAGCAGTTCTGGTCTTCTTTCCGCATTTAAAACTGTTGTGGTAAAGTTGGGTACAGATTGTGGAGGAGCACAAGAAAAACCAGTCAAAGTCAGTCAGAATGACAGAAAACCCCTTTTCTCGGTGAGAAGCAAAAGACCAAATTTGGCAAGAAGACAGCTGCACTTTCATTAAAATTCAAAGCTACCAATGGAGCAAAGCAGCAAGACATAAATCTGCTATTCTGCTTTAGTAGTATGTGGCAATATTAAATGCTTTAACATAAATTTGAGAATGTGAGCTGCAAATATTAAAATTCTTGAATCTGATTCTATTTTCAACCAGGCTGTGACTGATTGGTATGCCTTTATTATGTATACAGCAAAAGAAGATGCAGAAGAACCTTCCTCTCACTACAAAATTTTGTAATGTAACTGTAAACTATAATTTGTTTATTCATTTGGACACATGAGTGGAATTGTGTTGTTCTAAGAGTTTGCAGACCTACAGTAAACTGTATTCTCACCTCCTGGGGAAGACGGAGTGGTGAGTTTTTCCTGTTTGACTGTTCTTTGATGATTTGCAACTTTTAAAAACAAAAAATATATTTAAAAACTTAAAGGGTTTAACCATGTGGTTTCTGTGACTTTAAGTGGCTTTTGATAGCATTGTATCCTTCTGGGCAGTTTGCCAGGATGGGCTTGAATGGCAGTTTAGTGCTGGATTTGATTGTCATTTTTTTTTCCTAGCAGGGAAGTTTCAGGGCTTGTCCACACTTAAAAATAATAACAAAGAAAAGGTATATTAAACTGGTGAGGCTGTTGAGGGCTAGGAGCTGCCAGGCTCCGTGTAAAAAGGTACTTGAAACTGTAGGTTCCCTCCCCCCATTTCCACTAGATGGCAATTAATGGTGAAGCAGAACAAGGAAGCTGCTGCTTCTAAGCACCCTCTCCTTTTAAAAAGCAACTTGGCAAAAATGGCACCATCACTGTGGCTTGGCAGTGAAAAACATCAGTTTGCCTCCTTAGAGCTGTTTATTGTTTGCAGATTTAGAAATGCGTGGGGATCAGGGGAAACATTTTCCCCCCTCAGCAGTAGGTTGACAGCAACAAGCAGCAATTAGGCCCTGGAGGAATCAGCAAGGTTACAACTATTGGTCATGGTGGTTTACAATAAAAAACAGAATTAACAGCATCCTCTTGGGTCAGGAAAAATGTATTTTGTGATTTCAGTAGAAACTCTTTGTTTCAAGCAGTGCACTTGCTAAAAATCATTGCTAGGTGTCACTGGCTTCTAGAATATCCTCTCCCACATCCATGTGATGGAGATGATTGTTGCCTGTCCAAATTATTCTTGCTTCTAGGGCTGTCAAGAAGGGTCAAAAGTCCATCTTTCAAGCCTTCTTATGACTCAATCCTACGCATGCTTAGGACATTCTCAGGTACGTAGGACTGTATTGAAAGCTAATGGTGCAATGCTATGCATATTTTACTCAGAAGAAAGTCCTGCTATACAGTCATATCTCAAGTTGTGTTTGCTTCACCTTGCGTTTTTTCTGGTAATGAACGCAGCAAACCCGGAACTGTTTACTTCCGGGTTTGCCACTTCACGCATATGCAAGAGCGATCTGCACGCTTTGCGCATATGCAGGAGTGCTCTATTGCGTCATGTGCAGAAGTGGCGCTCTACTTATGGACTTTTCGGGGTGCAAATGGCACCCCGGAACAGATTGCATCCATAAGTAGAGGCACCACTGTATTCAAGAGGGTTAACTGCACATAGCACTGTAGCCTAAGAAGACACCTACCACTCTTCTGGAGGTAATACAGTTTATTTATTTCACTTACTTACTTAACAACATTTATATACCACTTGACTGCTAAAAAACAAAAAACAAAAAACCCTCCCAGCCGTTTTCAGAAATATTGAATAAAACACTTGAATTCATTTTCAATATCCATTTTCCAAGGTTTTGACACTGGAGAGTATTCAGACATACAATACCCAACCTCTGTTCAGGAAGTAGTACACTCCTGGAGTGACTTCATAAGTTATGGGTTGGGGGCACAGTGTTGTGGTGGTTCCACACCTACCTGCAGAATCGCTACCAGAAATTAGCACTGGAGTCTTCTGCTCCTTGAACTCCTTGACTCTTGAGAGGTGATATCCTACAGGCATCCGTTATCTCCGCCCTGCTGGGTCTCCCCAGCCACTCTGTGCGGCTCCCAACAGAATATTAAAAACACGATGAAAGATCAAACATTAAAAACTTCCCTAAACAGGGCTGCTTTCAGATGTCTTCTAAAAGTCAGATAGTTGTTTATTTCCTTGATGGGAGGGCGTTCCACAAGGTGGGTACCTCTAATGAGAAGGTCCTCTGCCTGTTTCCCTGTAACCTCATTTCACGCAGTGAGGGAACCGCCAGAAGGCCCTCGGAGCTGGACCTCAGGCTGAATGATGTGGGTGGAGATGCTCCTTCAGGTATACTGGGCCAAGGTCAGCACCAACACCTTGAATTGTGCTCAGAAACGTACTGGGAGCCAATGTAGGTCTTTCAGGACCGGTGTTATATGGTCTTGGTGCCATCAATATGAAGAAGGCAGGGCAGGAGTGCAAATTTCACAGCTACTGTACTTGATATGGAATTGTTCCTCCCTGTACTCTGTACTATGTCAAAACAAGCCTCACTCATCATCTAGCAGTGGGGCCCTGTTTCGTTGACAATACAGGAAGATAAGAAGCTGCCTTACACTGAATCAAACCACTGGTCCATCTGGCTAAGTACTGTCCACATTGACTAGTGGTGGCTCTCCAGAATTTCAGATTGGGATCTCTCCTAACCCCACCTGGAGAAGCCGTAGACTGAACCTGGGGGCTTCTGCCTGCAAAGCTGATGTTCTGTCACTAAGCTATAAGCCTACTGTTCTATTTCCTACATAAATTCCTTTACTTGCACATGCCACTTTTTTGTATTGCGACTTCTCTTCAAAAACTGAAAATCAGTTTCACTCCACTCCCATTTTCAATGGGTTTTCATCTCCCATAGACCAGGCCTTCCACACCCACCAACACTATCCCTTGCTCTGTTCGTATCGGCTTAGAAATATTCACTGTTTAATGTTCACTCTTCGAGTAAAGATGGAAAGGCAAACAAATGTTTCTTGGAATGCTAGCAAAGCATCTCAAGCAGACAGAAAAGAGGGGGAATGTGATTCATGAGTAGCAGGAGGTCTCTGCAACCGATGAAAGCAAAGGCAGCTTCTGTTGTATTGCCTCAAATAGTGAGGCCTTCATGCGATAGTCTTCAGGGGAGTTTGTTTCACATATGTAGTAATTTTCCTGTCTGGCAGGCTAGCAGTGAACAAGCGCAGGTCCTTTGTGCATAGATATTTACAAGGCACACCAATGCTTTCACTTTTGGCATCCCCATTCCTACTGGAGGAACATGCTCCTGAAGACCTCTTGTGCCAAGAAAAACGAATGTTGCTTGTTTTCCCCAGTCACGCTCTGGAGGATTCAGCTCCTAAAGCACTGTTTTCCAGAGCCTGTGAAAAAAAGAAATATTAGTTTCCTTTCAAAGCACAATAGTTGTATGCAGATACGAAGCTAATATTTGAACTCTGTCAAGCAAGCTCTCCTAATAGGATTTTAAAGCCTCTAGCCAAGAACTCAGTTTCCATTATTACAAACAATTTACACATGCCACAGGCAAATACTAATGTTTAAACAATAAAAAAGGATCTAAACTCTGTTGTTTAAATGACAAGAGTATAGGATTACAGGCTAGTAATCCTATTTTTAGCCTCCCCTCACCTTTTTCTGGCACTGCGTAATCTGGGTACAAACCAGCCAAATATGAATTTAGTTGTACAATGGGGTGCTTAATATCTGCTACATCATTTATCTGAAGGCGCTTTCAGATATTAATTTTTTGTTGGTAATGGTCTCATGGGGTGGTTCCTTGTCAGAGAGAATGCTTGTCAACTTGGCATATGAAACCACCCACCTTTGAACGCAACAAGGGAAACAACCCTGGCCATTTTGGAGTTCCCCATATGATGCATGAGTAGAGACTTTGTTGGCCGTGATTCTGACACTGTTCCATCTAAACATGATCTTGAGTTGCCGGAAGTGGGTGTGAGCAGAATGTTCAAACCCTAGTGCCTCATATATGGTATTCTTTCCCTGATTCCAAACAGCATATTCACTTCCAAGTGTACACACAGCCCCTACACGTGAATTTCCCTGCTCACTTCAAAAGCGGTAGTACTATGGAGACACACATTTTGCATCCGGAGCTGTTCCTTCCATTGAAAATAATGGGAATGTCCAGAAGCCATCTGCTCCATAGGAAATCATTCGGGGAAGGGCCATAGCTCAGTGGTAGAACATGTGCCTTGCATGTAGAAGAGCCCAACTTCAATACCTGGCATTTCCAGGAAGGCTGGGAGACAGAAGCCCTGCCTGAGACCCTGTGTACACAATACTGAGCTAGAGAGACTAATGGTCTGATTCAGTGTTCCTGTGGACTGGGGTACATATCTTGAAAGGGTTAGTCATAGAAAGTAGCACCTAGGTTGCTGCAGAGGTCAGGAAGCAGGGTTCTCCTATCAGGCCCCTAGGAATTGCAGTCCAGAAGGGCTGTGGCTCAGTGGCAAAGCATCTCCTTTGCATGCAGAAGATCCCAGCTTCAAATCCTCACATCTCCAAGTAGGGTTGAGAGACAGCCCTGCCTTAATTTCTTGAGAGTTGCTGTCAGTCAGTGTGGAAAATATAGAGCTAGAAGGACTAGTGAACTGACTCAGTATAAGGCAATGTTCCTATGGATTATGGCACATGTACCGAAAGCAGAAACAATGCTACCAGCTTTATGTTGCATTCATGTGCCGATGTTACATTTCAAGTTACCTTTACAAATCACAAGAGAAATACCACGGTTTGTGCATAAGAACCTTGCAATCAGATGTAACCCTTGGAGCAAAACATATATTCCTTTAGAATTACCATTTCTTTCTTGCCCCAAGACAACTCAGAGAACAAGTATGTGGTCTGCATTTAAATGTTCACATATCTGCAAGACCTTGCAGGAGAGAGTTCTTTGATTACAGAACAGCTTTCTTCATGGGAAAATTGGTTTCCTTGGGATTCAGGTGATCAGAACGAGGCATTTTACTGAGTCTGAATGGTATAGATTGCTATCCAGAAACATTCAGAGAAGTCTCAGCGCATAATCAAAAGGAATCTGTGTTAAACCCAATAAGCCTGAGCATGAACTAGAGTTCTGCGGGAACAAGACTGTACAGTGGTACCTCAGGTTAAGAACTTAATTCGTTCTGGAGGTCTGTTCTTAACCTGACACTGTTCTTAACCTGAAGCACCACTTTAGCTAATGGGGCCTCCAGCTGCCGCCGCTGCGCAATTTCTGTTCTCATCCTGAAGCAAAGTTCTTAACCCAAGGTACTATTTCTGGGTTAGTGGAGTCTGTAACCTGAAGCATCTGTAACTTGAAGCGTCTGTAACCCGAGGTACCACTGTATTTGTGAAGCCTCCATATTTTACTACCAAAATGGCTTCAGCTCATGCATCTCTGCACAGGGGAAATATCCAACTTCCTTTTCATTCATTAACCTGAAAGTGTGGGAAAAGGAAGCACAAATCATTTGCACTTCCTGTTTCAGCATTTCTGTAGGTGTTGCCCCAAGACTTATACAGCTGATGATACTGTAGATTTACAGGGGCAAATTCCATCAGGTGAAATAACGACTGTCTTATATAGAAGCAGTGTGGAAAGCTAAAATCATAAACAATTAAGGTACTGAAAGAATACAAAATAATGACAAAATAATATATCAACCTCAAACCAAAAAAGAAACCATTAAATCAAGACAAAAACATGAAACAAAATGTAAGATCTACATTTTGGAACAAGGCAGCAGTAGTAAATAAATATAAAAATAAATATAAATAAAACTACCATCATCATGCCAGTAGGCATTTCAATATATTCCAGATTAATCTTAGTGCACTAGCAATTTCCATCAATGGGACCTAACAATAAAATATATACACAGTCTCAGAACTGGAAGACACACCCCGCCAAGAAAAGAGCCCATTGAAACCCCTCCTCTCACCAGGGTTCCACCTCTTGTCCAAAGTCAGATTCTTATATCTACAAGGCACTCAATTCTGTATGTATGTTGCCCCTTGGAAATTTAATTTATGAAGGCAAAAATGCTTCATAAAAAAAGATTCTGGAGGAAATAACAATAATTTAATTCATTGAAACTCTGAAAGATAGAACACACTGGATCACTTGGGACTTTGAAATCTGATGTTAATTGTATTTAAATGGCTCACATAAATAAGCATTTAATCAAGAAACTTTGAGGGGCGTATGGCATGCAAGAGCGTGTGGAAAATATGTTTGGGTTTTTATTAACGTTGCTTCATATCCTAAACTCCATTTTCTTTGCATCAGTAATATGATTCTTACCGTATTTTCTAATTCCTCCCTATATACCCCAACATATGTGCACTTCACATGCACACACTTTTGCATAAGAATATATCTTCTTATATAACACTCTAAGTCACTCACTTTTGTTGGAGTGCACACTATCAACCCATTAAAAGATGGGGGATGCATTAGTCCTCTTCATTGGCTATACTCCACACAATGTCTATAGGATGAGCGGCACTGTGCCCTCTGCCTCTGTCCTTGATGCCATGTCCCATGCCCTTCCTGACCTGCCCTGTTCATACCCTGAAGGAGGGAAGTTTGCTGAGCATAGGCAAACTCTTCCCATGATTGGGAACCCTGATCACACATGGTTTCAGGCAACAGTAAGAGCCTAGGCACATTCACAAGACTTGTCTGGTACAGGCATTTTGCTAATGTGCGAACGGCACTGTGCAGAGCCAGCAGGTTCAGCCCTGAGAACTCACTTTCCATGAGATCTTAATCATGTAGAGATGATAGGGAACCGGTGGCCTCCAGATGTTGTTGCATACCAACTCTCCTCTGCCCCAACCAGCATGGCCAATAGTTAAAGAGATGATGGAAGCTGTGGTCCAGCAACATCTGGCAGCCACAGGTCCTCCATCCTGAAACAGATCATAAGGACAGAAAAAGGCCATTGACAGCACAGTTTATATACACATGCACACACAATACCCTTAGCAAGGCTGAATATTTCACTATTGCTTTTGAATTAAGGCTTTCAGGATAAGCATGCAATTGCTGCATTGCACCTTTGGCATGTATTGAATTGATCATTCAGATTACAGAGGCATTCAGTGGCAGAGTTTGATGATTTGTGTCGTAAACAAATACTTTGGTTGCTCAAGAGTGCCTGCTTAATTACAAGCTTAGAAGACTCTTCGCATCATTCCAGATACCTGCTTTGGTTATAACTCTCAGATGCCACAGCTAATTATTCCAGAGCACGGCATGGATAATCAAGGCACGGAGCAGGTGGTGCCGTTTTGTCAGGCGTCACATGTGCTATTTTTGCTGAAACAAATCCAGAAGCTAACCTGCAATTCGAGCAAAAGAAACAGAAGGCTTTTTAAACAAGCCCTTTGCCTAGACTACCTGGAGCAGACAGCTTCAGAGGGATGACTGATGCAAAACATGTGTTGACAATCTGGCTTGATCAAAGACTCAAAAGGAAAAGGGATGAGGTATTGTCACAGAGAACAGAAATGAACCACTGTTGGGAGTTGTTATGAATGATCAGCTGGGGTTCAAGGCAAGTCTATTTCTTTACCCCCTAGCTTTTGTGGAAACAAAGGTAAATGTGTGTTTGTGTGTGTGTTATGTCACCCAAACCCACCAGATTACACAGAGTGCAAGCATTTTGCAACAGAAGCAGACTACGAACAAATTGCATAGGCCCGCTTGAAAAACGTTAAATCACAGATATGAATGCTCCAATTATACAAAGGTTGGCACTTCTCCCAGAATGATTGAGCCAAATGCCCTTTGGCCATTGTTTGTTTCTAATATTATAATTAAATATATGAAATTGGAATATTGTCCGCTGAGTAGCATAGATGGACCACTAAAAATGTAGACTGGGTAGAACCATCTACAGAACGATTTAAAACAACTCTCTTGTCACTGCCAATTCATTGTTACCATCTGTCCTTGTTCTTGTAGTTTTGCAAAGAAATCATAGCTAACATAACACGATCAGATGCCCAGATCCACAGAGAGAACAGTCGTTTTTAATGTAATGTCTTCACATCTCATCAGATTCAGTACAATCACTTCAATGTGCCAGGTTTTTTTTTTTTTCCTTTGGTGATATGATATGTAGCATTAACAGCCAAAAGTCACTCCCTTAAAATATTTTCATCATACCAGATGCTAATAACTATAGAATTGCTACCCTTGGGTATTTGAAAAATAATACCATGGATGTCCTGCCATTCATGCTGTTCAATGAAGCATTTAATACAATCAATTTCACTTGAAATATGTCATGCCTTGTAAATCATTTTGCTGTTCGCCTTTCCAATGTCAACCAGTTGTCACACTGTCAAATTGAAATGAAATGGTTCCTATCTTTGCAAACTAAAATTCAAGGGGCTTTTCTGCAGACTCTTTTCATTAAGGTTGCATTCCTGAACCAAATTGAGTAGACGTAAGCTCCATTGAGTTTCTGGGGCTTATTTCTGAGTAGACTTGTTGTATCATGCTGCTGGGCTAATGCTGTATGATAATGACTCCCAAAGCCCCATGAGACTTGTGGGCAGGTTCTTGAGCAGTTTGTTGGTATTAAGTCTGCTACAGCACAAGAGAATAGTGTACAGTGACATCAAAATCAGAGTCCACTAGCAAAAAGTACCACTCAAACTGCTTCCGGACTGCTCCTATGTTGTGAGTGGGATTCAATTGCATAGCAGTAAATTCAGGTTGCAGAACCAAAGTGGACTTGATGTTTTTGCACAACAAAACCACTTCCACAGAAAAACCAACCCTAGACTTTCTGCAGTGCAGAAGAATACACTGGAAAGTGTGGGATAACAATTGCTTGATGCTACCTTGTATAACCTCCTCACAATCAAACCATTGTTCATGTTTAATAAAGAAAGGGCATTGTATAACTACCCCACAAATCAGGAAGAATGCTCAGTAAACAACTGAGGGAGGCCTTGGTTTGTTAATAAAAACACAGTGGTTTGTTTTTTTCAGTACGATAAGTAAGAGCTGTCATCTCCCCACTACCCCATGTCTTCTTAATACTATCATATCAAGGCATGCTGACTGAATTCTATTTTCCTCAGTAGAGAATGCCAAGGCTAAACTGAAATTAATGGCTTGACATTTATTTTACTCTTTGGCTTCACTGGGATTCGGACACACCCAATTCTAATGGGATCATATGTGTTATTTCTTGCATTTTCTTTGCCATTTAGCCTCACAGTGTGAAAGTATTTGTCCCTCAGTCTCTATACTCTGGTCTCTCTTGCTCTCTCCCCGCACCCCACCTCAACTTTCCAGACCTTTTATGTGTCTGTGGAAGGTTACATCCTTATTACATTTTTTGATGCCTCTGGAGCCTGTCATTTTTTATACGTTCGTAGGCTAAACAACACATGATGTTGCGAGTCACTGAGGGTTATTTATTTATTTATTTATTTTAACCTGAAGCTGCAGAGGATGCAGTCTAAAGGAAAAGATCCATGTGGGGGATATAGCTTCTTAACCCTCTCGCCTTATTTTCTTTTCCATTGCTCTTCTCTAACAGTTTTCCCCAGACAGTTGGAGGATTTCAGCTAAAAGCCCAAGCCAAGAATGTGGATGCTAAATTGTAAGTAAGCACAGTATGTGGGAAATGTCTTTACTAATTTTATAGCACATTTGTTGCTTGGGCATTAGGAAGTATGTAAAACCCTTAATTCTACTCTTTTTAAACTGAGGGATTTTTAATCCCACAATTTTTATGTTGTTGTTTTTAAGGAAATGCATCAAGGTACTCCTACTTTTCGTAGCAGTAGCAACGTTATTCCTAAAAACACAGGAACGTTTCTTTTCGATCCACACACCCCTACCCCATGTCTGATTTCAGGGAATGCAGTAAACTAGCTGCAATATAAATAACAACCTTCCTCTCTCAAACCCTACCATAAATTAGGCTATGCAGCTCACCTTTGCTTCAAATTTGCAACAGGCATCTGTATTTAAAATGGCAGCTGTCATTTTGTGAGGCAAAATGTGAGGCAACGTCAAAGTTCACCCCTTCACTCCTTTGTGGGTCTTATCTCCTTCCCATTGCACCTAGCTAGAGGTGAGGGGAGGGAGATGGGGCTGCTCCATTTCTAGTCCTCTGGGGGCCTCGCTTGCCTTCACCATTGTTTTCTGGTGTGTTCAAAGGGATATAGCAAGGACATTACTCAGCTGTTTTAGATATCCAACAGGTGTACAGCACAATCACCCATCCCAACCATAGGCCCCAACTGCACTATGTATTTAAAGAAGGATTATATCACTTTAAACAGTCATGCCTCCCCACAAACAAGCCTGGAAACTGCAGTTTGTTCAGTAGCTGAGAGTAGCTGGGATACCCCTATTCTTCTCAAAGAGCTACAATTTTCAGAATGGTTGAACGATTAATCCCTCTTCCCAGGGAACTCTGGGAATTGTGGCTCTCTGAGGGGAATGAGGGTCTCCTAACAACGCTAACACATCATTTTTGTTTTCTGCATATTCCTCTTGTGCTGTTATTTTCCTTTTGGTCTGTGTAATCTTAAGGCTAAAGCTTTTTTCTTTTGTAATATGAATGTCCCCTTTAAAATGGGGATATCCTTTTCCTGCTCTTAATGTAGGTGTGTTGGGTTAGCTACACAGAGCTGTTATATGTTGTCAAACACAAATGAATTTGCTCAATGCCTCTTCCAGCTGGCTCCAAGCTTGCAAACTAGTCAGTGTGTTTTTAGGATATGCTGCTGTTTGATAAAGCTGCACCTCTTTATTTACTATTCATAGCCACTGTCTTGATTTCCTCTGCACATTCACTCATTCTGTTCAGGTGTCTCCACTTCTGTTTGATGACTACTGAATGTAACAAACGCTGTGAAATTCCTTCTCTTTTCTGCCTGAAGATTGCCTGCAAATGTTTTCTGTGAGTGCAATATAGTATAATAACCCATCTATGAGGCTTAGGAATGAATAGCTCAGGCACATTGCATTGCTGTCATAGCTACTGTCTGTGGCTGAAGGCTCCCATAAATTCACAACTACGGCAGAAATACCAGGCTGCCTTCTCAGCTGAAGATTCATTACCAGAGGGGGGAAATTCATAGCTGTATAAAGCTTTCCATCTGACAGTCAATTGTGATGCAAAAGGAGCAGGCACAAAGGAATCAGATGTGTGGAGTGGCGATATATCATGGCTAACATGGCAATAACAACCTACTGGACAGCTTTCTATTCAAAAAGCTTTTCTTGCACTGGTAGGTCAGAAATCAACAGGACCACATCCAAAGATGAAGGCCCCAACAATGCAGCCAAATATCACCAGGGGAATGGGTATTATTGTGGTGCTGGTATTTCTCCTTCACTGGCTGTGTGAGAGTTTCCAACCGAGAAAATGACGTGAAATAACTCTATTTGATGCTTGCAATAAAGGTCAATCCTGAACAGCTGTTTTTTCATGTGTTCTGTGAGGAATACTTGTGCAAAGAGGTAGCAGCACCACGATCCGTTACACACTAGTCTGTTTAGGAATTCTACGTCAAACTTTCACATGAAAAGTCACATCCAATTAAAAAGAGACACATTTCCTAGGAATTGGGCTGCAGAGATGTTTCATGCCATCCTTCTCCACTGTCGTCATTCTATTGCAGCCCTTTTCCTGAATTCCCAGATTTCTCTTTCTTTCTTTGGTTTAAAATGGTGTTTATGACACAACACTTATGCATCTATTAATCATCAAATGTGGCCCTCCAGGCCTCTCTATCTCCCCAGGCTGCACATCCTCTGTAGCCGCACCTCTTATCATGGGTGTAGCCAGGATTTATTTTAGGGGGTCAGGCTTTATGTTGGTGGGGGCAGAACTGAGCTATCTGCAACACAATTGGTTGCAATAAATTAAGAAGTATTTTTATTTATTTACTTGATTTAGGTGGGGCAGCTGCCCCCTGCACTCCCATGGCTATATCCATGCCCCCTTAGAGCTTGCTTCACACCCTTCTTGAGTGTTTGCTTTGTCTGGCTGGACTGTGTCCTTGACTTCTGAAAACAATTCTTGCTTGACTGGACAGATAGGAGCATGGGAAGGTGTGTAGAAACTAGCCTGCTACACAAAAGTAATTGCTCTACCCACTATTGCTTTTGACACCACACACCACTGGCATTTGGGTTGCAGAATGGAAAGCAGCTCTTGGGCTGAGAAAGATTAGATAGAAAAACACAAACACAAATACACACACAAACACACACAGAGAAAGAGAGAGAGAGAGAGAGAGCGCGCGCGCGCGAGCACTCTGCTTTCTTGCTAATGCAGCCTTGAATTTCCTTCAGTTCTGACAGACATTACAGCAGCAGTTCTGCTTCTGGAAATCTACCTAAGGGGTATCCTTGTTGAAGCAGTGCATTTCTCAGCAGGCCTATTGAAGTCAAGTCACCAAGTGGCATCACATCTCCACTTTTTGTTTCGCTTTCCGTTTCATGTGTTGCTGTCAGCAAGGCAAGCACGTTCTGGATATGAAAACATGTAAGGAAAAACTCTACCTACAGGTGTGCTTTAAAAAAAATATACAGCCAACTTTTGCTTCACCAGCCTTGTTAAACTATTGGCGTACACATGAAGAAAACCTTTGAAACTAACTGTACAATGCAGCTTCCAGAAAGAAAAGCACAGGGGAAGACACTTGCTCACAGTGCACAAACGTTTAGAAGCTGTGGATTTTTTTACAAGCTAAAGACAGAAGGCAGGAGGTATTCCCAGATCACGATTGTGTGGGGGATGTTTAAGTCCTGAATCTGACTTTTAAATTGAATTAGGCATGATAACTACAATAAAGCATAACCAAATCTGAATGAGGGATAACCTGGACACTGATTTCAATATCAAGACTTAATCCCCAGGCCATATGAAATTGTAATAAAGCACATAACTGAGCATGTGCAGAATGTGGTCAATACCTTCTACACTTGTTTAGGACAAGGATTTATGGGCACACTGAATTCTGGCATCTTCCCTTTTAGAAATGAATCCCATCTTGGACCAATCTAAGTCAATAAAAATATCAAATCAGCATTCTAAATTTGCCATCAGTTTTGGATACCACATAGTGACTGCTTTGGCCCAGTGCTAAAATTCATTATTGGTGAGAGCATGATGACTACTGCAGGAAGTCTTCCAATTATTAAATGAGTTTCTTAAGCTGTAAAATATTGATGACTTAATTCTCCCTAAAATAGCACTCAAATACTAAATTGTGCATTATTTCCCCCTTCTTTTTCTGATTCACAAATATGTTTGTTTTGCAGTACCGTGGTACCTCGGGTTAAGTACTTAATTCATTCTGGAGGTCCATTCTTAACCTGAAACTGTTCTTAACCTGAAGCACCATTTTAGCTAATGGGGCCTCCCACTGCTGCCGGAGCACGATTTCTGTTCTCATCCTGAAGCAAAGTTCTTAACCTGAAGCACTATTTCTGGGTTAGCGGAGTCTGTAACCTGAAGCGTATGTAACCTGAAGCGTATGTAACCCAAGGTACCACTGTACATCATTTCTTGATAAAACATCCTGTTCCCATTGAAATCAGGTGAAATTGCTATTATGATGATGAAAAGCTTTAAATATCAAATGTGGAAATAAGAACATGAGACATATAGCATCTGCATTCTGCTAAGGTTCTTAGGCTACTGACCATGATATTATTGGAAACAAATCATCAGACACTTTTTAAATAGATGCATTTTCATACCCACCTTTTCATGATGCAGCACTATTACTCTCTCATTAACTCCAGAAACCAATTTATTGTTTGTGTCATCAGTTCAAATGGTAATATAATAATAAGCTAATGAGGACAAAAAAGGAGGGAAATGTTGAATCATACATGATTGAAAATGGAATGGGCTGGACTGTATCAAAGCAGCTAATGCTTTATAATAAAGGAATTCTGGGAAAATGGGTTCCAGTTACATTTTTGCTGAGTTAGGTTAAGCATACCCATGCCTACATCCAATATGGGCTTGCCTACATAAGTAATGAAACTGACATAAGAGATGGAAGATTCAATTCTAGCATTTGATCAATATTATTACAAAGGTTTTGTGCCACCCCTAATCTCTGCTGAATGGCAGCAAGCTACCAAGACATCAAATTTCCTGTGTGATGTCGCCCTCCCCATCACCTTGGCAACCTCCCGCCTGGTTGTTGGTTTCCATTTATAGGGTACTGTCTTGCCCCAAAGCAAATCTCCCTGGTTATGGAAAAAGTTTGTGATCTGAATCAGAAAAAATAGCACTAGTACTACAGGCAACATGGGTTGCAGAGAGACTCTTTGGGTGAGTTCTGCTACCTGAGGAACCAGGGGTAGGAATGGGCACCAGTCACACCTGAGTGTGCCTGAACACTTTCATCTCCATTTGAGACACACACTCTCCACCACCACCCCTGTAATGATAGACAAAATGTGAGGGGAAGCAGAGGTGTTCAGGACAGTCTTCTGCCCTGTTTCCTTCCTGCTTGCAGAATTTAAAGAGCTCCAAAGGCTAGTATTAAACATTTATTTAGAATTTAGTCTGCTACAAGCAAACTATGAATCCTTAATTTCTTCCTTACTATTGTGTGTGTGTGTGTGTATCATTCCTAAGTCTCTAAGGTGTTTTTTAAAAAAACATTTTTATGAATGTGGGATTCTGTAGTCAGCATTCTTTTTCAAATAGCCTTGGAATTAGTTATTTATGGCAAACTTGTATGTTTTTTTAATTCACTGATGCAGCATAAACAAGCCCAGCTATCCTACATTCTAAAGTGAAAGTCAAATTATTCTTTGAGATCAGTGGCTGCAGTCACATCGTAGTCTCAGCCCAAGGTTCTCTGCTTCAGCAGGAGGGCATCTTGTCAGGCCGTTTAAGACCTAACCCTGCTGATGCCCCAGGCAGCTCGAGGACTTGCCCTGTTTTCTTGAACACTCTGAGGCAATGTGGACAATTACAGTGGCAGCCACTCAGAACTCATGTGAGCAATGTTGCTGTTGCCACAGAGTGCCGTTGTCCTTGTCCTCCTGTGGTAAGCCCTCTTCCCATGTCCGACAGAGTGAAATGGGAACAAGAGCTGGAAGGAAAAGGTCACATGCTTCCATGGAAGGGGAACTGGAGCAGGGGGCACACTAGGCCCTGTGCGAAGGCCCCCTCAAATATACAGCTAGACCTGCATCTGGCCCCTTAGGTTCTCCCTTTATGAAAAGACAGGCAACCTTAATTGCACATTATTTGGAGCTGTGTAGTTTCCCCCAACCCACCATGTCTCCCACCATGTTTCTCTGATAATATATAGTGGAGAAAATGCAAGGTGTGGTGCTATACTATTTTTAGCGTAGCTAAACCCCCTGCTCTTGTTGATCTCTCTCTGGATGCATCTTTAGAACAGGTGCTCTTAAGAAGGAACTAAAAAGGAGTAGGTGGTTTTTAAGGAAGTGGGGTGGTTAGGCCAGACTCAATTACAAGTGCCTGAAAAGAAGTGAGACAGCATCCTAACCCATTTTGAGCAGTGATTTAATACTGCACAAACCAGCTTCAGATTACTCAGTTTCTCAGTCCAGAAGAAAAAAATATATCAAAAAATCTATTCATTGAAAGAAAGCTTGAAACAATTCCAGTAGAAGCAGTGATATTTAGTTCCTAGTTTCAAATCAAGCTAGTTTTACTTTTCACTGACCTGGAACAAAATGTGAGTTGTGCATAAATTAATTCTATTTTGAGTTGCCTCCTTATAAATTTATCCAAACGTCTGTTTCCCTCAAACCAGGGTTAAATACCTGTTCCACAGCAGAGCTTGCAAAGATTCTTCCACAAATGTTTGTTTATTTGTTTGCATGCAGCCCGTTGCTGTGTGAACAGAAAACTGAGCATTGGAACAGCAGTCCAACACTGACATTATCAACTGGAATATAAAGAGACATTTTGGACTCAGTGTTCTAAAGCCATACATAGAAATAGCATTAGAACATGAATGCAGCTCATCCTATATCAAGTTGCAATTATTGGAGCAAATGGGGAGGAGTCACTTGCAGAAATCCAGCGTGAATCAACGAGCATCTTAAGCTAATAGGGATTTAGCTCAGCCATACATTTTGGCTGGTCAGGGGAGAAAAGCTCCACCTTTCTCAGAATCCTATCCCTCCTTGGAACTTAGTGCTCCCTTCCATAAGTTGCAGAAGTTCCAAGCCCTGCAACTGTGAAAGTGCTCAGCTATTAAGTGATTTTAGACCTCATTTTATGGAAATTCATTGGCCAGGAATTGAGAAACGGACTTTGAACATGGAATTACTCTTTTGGATTTTGCACATCTCTAATTGTTCTTCTAATCATGCACCAAAGTCTCAAGCGGGCACACATGACCGCACTATCTAATAACCATTTTGACTTACATTTGTCAAAGCTTTGGTTCACAATTTTTTCTTTAGCCCATCTTTTAGGGAAGCTCATTAGTTTCTCTGGTATTTTCAAACCTCTTGAGTAACCCCACTAAAATTAAAAGCGAGTAACCCTCTCACATCCCCCCCCCACAAAATGAGCATATATTTACATTTTCCCTCAGCCTACTAAATTATCTTTTTTGTTATCGACAAGGCTTTCAGGAAGCCATGGTAACCAAGGGCTATTT
Organism: Podarcis erhardii; assembly: GCF_964252035.2. Taxonomy (NCBI): domain Eukaryota; kingdom Metazoa; phylum Chordata; class Lepidosauria; order Squamata; family Lacertidae; genus Podarcis; species Podarcis erhardii. The sequence continues at coordinate 61,452,096 of NC_138508.1, forward strand.
TTGAATGATTTTGATGTGTGGTGTTTCAGGTGCAAAGAAAGAAAGAAAATAACTTGGTCTGGCACTATTGAGTAGATTGATCCACCTTGTGTGTGTCACCTCTTCAGATAATCTAATCATCTACAAGGGCCTCACCGCCTTCTCTGTGTTGTAATTGTATGTTTTGTGTGTGTGTGTGTTCTGTCAAGTTCTAAGAATTAAAGCTGTATATAATTTCTAAAGGCCTATAATTTCAACATACAGTAATTACATTCTGCAAAAATAGTAATATACAATAGGCAAGTCTACTGTCATGTTTATATACCACTTAAAGTAGCCTTGAAGAATACAGCGGGGGGGGGGGAGATCTGGACCTGTGGTAGGTTCCCAGGCAGATGTGACAGTGTAAATGCAATAGCCCAGAGGATGAGGGCAAACTCCAAAAGAATGAGACTTCTGCACTTCCTCCCTTTGTCTAAGCAGAATTGGGTTTATAATAATTGTTCCCTGATAGATGTTGGTGCTCTGATACAGTTTGACAAGAAATGTGGAGAACAAAATGAAGGACAGAAGGAAGGATTATAAAGAGATTGTGGTAGCATGTACTTGCGGCAGAAAAAAATTAGTGTACTGCAGCAATTAATGCAAAAGATCTGTCCCCATATAAACAAGGAATGGTGAATTCTGTGATCTCATCTGTCCTGGTGAAGCCCTGTACTATGATATATATTACAGCAGTTCTTATAAAGGCTAGTGGGGAAACAGATACTTAGAATCATAGTATCAGAGAGTTGGAGGGGCTTCTAGTCCAAGCCACAGCTCCATGCAGGAAATCCAGAGCTTAAAACACTATAGCAGGGGTCAGCAACCTTTTTCAGCCATGGGCTGGTCCACCGTCCCTCAGACCATGTGGTGGGTTGGACTATATTTGGGAAGGGGGGGGGGGATGAACGAATTCCTATGCCCCACAAATAACCCAGAGATGCATTTTAAATAAAAGGACACATTCTACTCATGTAAAAACACGTTGGTTCCCAGACCGTCTGTGGGCTGGATTGAGAAGGCGATTGGGCTGCATCCGGCCCACAGGCCTTAGGTTGCCTACCCTTGCACTATAGCTTCATTCTTATCATGGCAGAACTTAAACTGGCAGGAAACTGGCTAGTCTCTTTGTCCGCACCTTGTTCTGCTCCAATCACATATAAAGGGGGAATCAGGGTGTCTAATGGCATAAGGAATAGCCAGTCACCAACTTGCCCCTCAAACAATAAGGTTGCACAAATATTGAAATTGAACATTTGAAAAGCATTGATACATTATTTTCAAGAACTGGACTCAAGCAACCTGAGTCCTCACTGCCTAAATCCTTCCTGCCCTGTCCTCTCCTCTGACCTTCCTGTTAGTCAGTACTCCAATTGGGGAGAGGACAAATAACAAAATTCATGAGCCCCATCACCTGACACCCCACAACTTAGTAAAATCTTCCCTCTATAACCTTCTACAGTGTGTAAAGGACCAGGGCTACCTCTCATTCAAGTACTGTTCATAGCCCCCTCCTTCCCCAAGGAAAAATATATATATTGGGGGGGGATATTGGACAGTAGAGGGCCAAAGTATAATTTGCAGCCAGAGATTGTGCAGCTTGTACCTTTGGCCACAAATGCTAGGCTGGATCTACATTGATCTGCTAAACATTTTAAATTAAAACGTTCTATAAAGCTTAATAGGAGTTTCCCATTGCCAGTGACTCGCTGCTCTGCAGCACCCTGTGGTGTCACATTTTAGTAACACATTTTAAATGACAAGTGTAGATTAGTCCCTAGAAGCAAGTTGCAAACTTGAAAAGGGCTATATGCTCACTTTTAATTGGGACTTCTCTAACTGAAGCATGGATTCTCACTGTTGCATGTAGTATCACTTTGAATAATTTCTCCATCTCTGGGGGCTATCCATATTCTATATTGCAAGTTTCTACCTAGTATGGTCTGCACATATTTTAAGTCCTCCATAGTGAGTCTGATAACATATAAATGCCCAATTATCAGGCCTTTCTTGACATCAGGATGACTTGGAGCACATATTTTCCACATTCCAGGATTCTAAGTAGTGAAGCATTGCTCTAAAATCTGTTACTCTCTTTCCACCCACCAATAGGTGCCTCACTCCCTGGAATCATCTATAATAAAGAGTCACACCCTTTGTACCTATAACTCCTTAACAAACTGTGTAAACCTTGTGCTGGTCATCAGTTTTATGATTTAGTTTGACATCTTCATGGATAAAAAGTGCTTTGTAAATCTGTGATCATTGTCACAGGCTTGTTTGTTCTGGCCTGGGGACCTCATCTGAGAAGATAAAAGGTTTTCATCAAGGGCTGACAGGCAAACTATTTGCTCAGAGACAAAAGCCAGACGGAGCTAAAAAATATGTTCAAAGGAAATATAAAAAATATATTTTAAAAGCTTCAAAATAAACAAGCCTGAAGTTGACTATGCTCTGTGTTCATGACCATACAATATTTATCGTTCCAGAAGTTGCTTTTAATATCTTAATTTTCTGACTGAGAAAACCTTCACAACAGTGATTCAAAATGATGCTTCTCCATGGCTACAGAACACGTATGCCAAGACTCTGAGGTTCTTGAATGTTTCCATCTGAAACTTCCTAGTGTGCCAAGAAAGTAGTTTAAAAAAACTAACAAAACAAAAGCAAAACAAAAACACCACCACATAATTTTATTCATCTAGATTTCCAAGATAGCCTTCAAAAGAGAACCATATAAACAGCTTAATTGATTTTGTATCTACTGCTTTTTGTATTTTTACTGTTGCTAGGATAACTGCTTTTGTTTCTGAGAAAGTAGTGTTTGAAGTGAGTAGGATCTATGCAGGATATCCTTGACATCACAATCTGACCCCTGGGATGAAATATACGTTGTGTATGTCCATGTGCATCTGAGCATTGGATGGCAGGTTCAGGACAATCCTTTGCACATGGGGTGGATGAGCCCTAGGGGCGGTAACTTTCTATACACGTATCAGAGTGTTGGGCAAAGGAGAAGCTGTGTGCTAGATAGGAATGTAAGATGAGGTGGATCCAGCCTGAGGGGAGGTAGCTTCCTACTCACCCACCCCTGTCAGAGCACTGGCCCACCCATGAGGCAGGGTGAAACAGCCGCCTCAGGCAGTGAAAGCCCCCGAGGTGGCATCCTGCCTGCCTGCCTCGCTATCAGCATCAGTTCCAATTTCTGGTGAGATCTCACCAATGCCGGCTTGGCAGCAGACTGGAGTGGCACATCCCATTTAGCCTCAAGTGGCAAAACAGGACATGCCACGCCTGTGCAAAGTGTGTTGTCTTGAGAGTCCCATGGACTGCAAGAAGATCAAACCTATCCATTCTGAAAGAAATCAGCCCTGAGTGCTCACTGGAAGGACAGATCCTGAAGCTGAGGCTCCAATACTTTGGCCACTTCATGAGAAGAGAAGACTCCCTGGAAAAGACCCTGATGTTGGGAAAGATTGAGGGCACAAGGAGAAGGGGATGACAGAGGATGAGATTGTTGGACAGTGTTCTCGAAGCTACTAACATGAGTTTGACCAAACTGTGGGAGGCAGTGGAAGACAGGAGTGCCTGGTGTGCTCTGGTCCATGGGGTCAAGAAGAGTTGGACACGACTAAATGACTAAACAACAACAACAACAAAACCAAGTCTGGAGAGACCTGGGTTCAAAAAAACCCAGTCATTTAGTCATGAGGCTCACTGGATGGCCTTTTGCCAATTGTATTCTCTCTGCCTATTTTACCTCACACTGCTGATGAAAACATAAATGGATGGGAGTGTGGGTGGGGGAGAGTGGATTCTGAACACTGCCCTGAACTCATTGGAGAAAAGGGCAAGGATGTAAATGTAATAAACACACATTTGTGAATGTGACCCTTCTATCTCAAAAAATGGATGTAAGACTGAAGTCCTTACTTGTTTGTTTCCAAACATTGTCTCTGTCATAGATCATTCATATGGTTGTCATATCAATCAAATCTTATCTTATCAGAGCTGACAGATTACAGAAGAACCTTCTTCCCTTTCTGCTACTTGCCAGGATTAAGTGTGAATAATTATGGTCATCCCTTAACATTGCCTGATTATTTATAGTGATATAAATCGTGAGACAGCTCGCATTGACAGAAAACCATACACACACACACACACACACACACACACACACACATGTCCTCAGATGTTGATATAGAAAGCAGGTGTCATGACAGCCAACTTTTTTTTAAATTTTTTTATTGATTTTCCAGTTTTAAAACAAAATAACAGACATACATCAACAAACAAAGACATACGAACAAGTATAATTTCAAATCCTCATTTTCATAGGCCTTCTTTCTCAGACTTCCCCATACCTCACCCTTTCTGCATCCTTATTTAACAGTTTTTCAGCAACCCTTTACTCCAATTAAATTATAACTTATTTTCATTCTCAATTTCATCTTAATTCATCCAACAATTTCAGCTGTAATTCTGCATCTTCCTTTCCCTTGACATTTTAGCACTCATCAATTTTAAAACAGTTCTTAAGATAAGCTTTAAATTTCTTCCAATCTTCCTCCACCGTCTCTTTCTCTTGGTCACGGATTCTGCCAGTCATTTCTGCCAATCCCATAAAGTCAATCACTTTCGTCTGCCATTCTTCCAGTGTAGGTAATTCTTGCGTCTTCCAATACTTTGCTAGAAGAATCCTTGCTGCTGTAGTAGCGTACATAAAAAAAGTCTTATCCTTTCTTGATACCAATTGGCCGACCATGCCCAAAAGAAATGCCTCTGGTTTCTTATGAAAAGTACATTTAAGTACCTTCTTAATTTCATTATAAATCATTTCCCAAAAGGCTTTAATCTTTGGGCAGGTCCACCAAAGGTGAAAGAAAGTGCCTTCAGTCTCGTTACATTTCCAGCATTTATTATTGGGCAAATGATAGATCTTCGCAAGCTTGACTGGGGTCATGTACCACCTGTAAATCATTTTCATAATATTTTCTCTTAAGGCATTACATGCCGTAAATTTAATGCCGGTGGTCCATAACTGTTCCCAGTCAGCAAACATAATGTCATGACCGATGTCCTGTGCCCATTTAATCATGGCTGATTTAACTGTCTCTGATTTAACTGATAAATTCTTAGTATTGGATTCTAACAATTCTGTTTCTAATTTCGATTTTTCCACCTGGAAACCAATTTTCCTGTTTTGTTTAAAGGTCTCCATTATTTGATAATAATGGAGCCAATCTCGTACCTTGGACTTTATTTTCTCAAAACTCTGTAGTTTAAATTTACCGCTTTCCTGCTCTAAGATTTCAAAATATTTTGGCCATTTAGATTCCATATTAAGTTTCTTCACCTCCATGGCCTCCATTGGTGATAACCACCTAGGAGTTTTATTTTCCAACAAATCCTTATATCGAATCCAAACATTGTATAATGCTTTCCTAACAATATGGTTTTTAAAACCTTTATGAACTTTAACCTTGTCATACCATATATATGCATGCCAACCAAATCTATTGTCAAATCCTTCCAAGTCCAAAATATCTGTGTTTTCAAGAAGTAGCCAGTCTTTCAACCAGCAAAAAGCTGCCGATTCATAGTACAGTCTTAAGTCCGGCAGGGCAAACCCCCCTCTATCTTTTGTATCAGTTAATATCTTAAATTTTATTCTGGGCTTTTTGCCCTGCCAGACAAATCTAGATATATCTTTCTGCCACTTCTTGAAACAGTCTAGTTTGTCCACAATTTGTAATGTCTGAAACAAAAATAACATTCTAGGCAGTACATTCATTTTGATGACAGCAATTCAACCTAACAAGGAAAGCTTCAAATTCGACCATATTTCTAGATCCTTCTTTACCTCTGTCCAACATTTGTCATAATTGTCTTTAAACAAGTTCACATTTTTAGATGTCATATTAATCCCCAAATATTTCACTTTCTTTGCCACCATTAACCCAGTTTCACTTTGGAACCTCTCTCTTTCAACATTTGTTAGATTTTTTTCCAAGACTTTAGTTTTTTGTTTGTTCAACTTAAATCCTGCTACCTGACCAAAAACTTGAATTAGTTCTAAAACTCTTTTTGTACTAGTGTCTGGCTCTTGTAAAGTCAATACTAAATCATCTGCAAATGCCTTCAGTTTATATTGTTTGGCTCCGACCTGAATTCCTTTTACCAGCTGGTCCCCCCTAATCATATTCAACAAAACCTCCAGGACTGATATAAAAAGTAATGGGGATATTGGGCACCCCTGTCGTGTCCCTTTTTCAATAGGAAGCTCATCAGTAATCACATTATTTACAATTAACTTTGCCTTTTGTTCAGAATATATTGCACCTATACCGTTTTCAAACCTTTGGCCTACCCCCATCCCGTGGAGATTCTTCTTCATAAAATTCCAAGAAATATTGTCAAAAGCTTTCTCCGCGTCCACAAATATTAAAACTGCCTTTGTATTAATATTTACTGTCAACAGTTCCATAATGTCAATTATATTCCTTACATTATCTGATAAATGTCTTCCTGGGAGAAAGCCTGCCTGGTCCTTATGAATCTCCTCCACCAACACCCTCTTCAATCTTTTTGCTAAAATGTCAGCAAATATTTTGTAATACACATTAAGTAATGATATAGGGCGGTAGTTCTTGATCTGATTTTTTTCAGTTTCAGTCTTTGGTATAAGTGTAATAAAAGCTTCTTTCCACGATTCAGGTGCCTTTTCCCCCTCTAGTATTTCATTGCAGACCTCCTTCAACGGTTGTATTAACCATTCCTTCAAGGCTTTGTAGTATCTGGAGGTTAATCCGTCTGGTCCTGGAGATTTACCTAATTGCATATTTTGAATGGCACCCTCTATTTCTTGATCTGTTATTTACTCATTCAAAACCAACATACTTTGTTGCGAATTTTTTTGTAATCCATATTTCTTAAGAAAATCTTCTATATCTCCTTCGTTCTCCGGCCCTTGTGCATATAGTCTTCTGAAATAACTCTGAAAGCAGTTGCTAATCTCATTTGGTTTAGAAATGTTCTTTCCTTCCACCTCCAAACTTGTGACTGTATTCAATTTTTGTCTCTTCTTCAGTTGCCATGCAAGAAGTTTCCCACATTTATCTGCTGATTCAAATGTCCTTTGTCTCATTTGCTTAATTTTCCATTCTATCTCTTGATTCATCAATTCCATATACTGCATCTGATAAAACTTAATTTCTCTCAAAATCTCATGAGACTTTGGTTTCGATCTCAATTTCTTTTCTCCTTCTTTTATTTTTTCCAGGATCTTATCTTTCTTCTCATTTTGTTTCTTCCTTTTTAAAGAATTCTGTTGTATTAGGAAACCTCGCATCACGGCCTTACTTGCGTCCCAAATCACTCTTTTTTCAACGTCTGTCCTCAGATTTATCTCAAAATAGTCCTTCAAAGTTTTTTGGGCCTTTTTGTAAATCTCATCATCTCTAAATAGGGTGTCATTCATTCTCCATCTGAAGGAACCAGCTGTTGTTAATTTCATTTCCATCTTTACAGCATTATGGTCGGAGCATGTCTTTGGGCAGATTTCCACATTTTTTATCTTTGGAGCCATTCCACTAGTAATCCATATTTGGTCTATTCTTGTCCATGTCATTTGTGCCTCAGAGAAAAACGTTCCCTCTCTCTCAAGAGGGTTTCTTGTTCTCCAAATATCGATCAGGTCCATATTTTCGGTCATTTCAAAAAAAGTCTTAGGTAATCTCCCATCCTTGGAGACCACCTGTCTTTGTGCTTTGTCCATATTAGTGGAAACCACACCGTTCATATCTCCTAATAAAATTACATTGTAGTCCAGATAGTCCATTAATGTCTCGTGCAACTTCTTGAAGAATTCTGCCTTCCCTTCATTTGGTGCATAAATACCAACTGTCAAAAATTTTTCTCCTTGAATTTGTATTTCAATTGCCAAAAATCTTCCTTGTTCATCTTTAAAAATCAATTTTGGGGCCAATTTCTCCTTTGCATAGATCACCACACCTCTTTTCTTGACTTTGTCTGATGAAATAAATTCCTGTCCTAATCTTTTATTTATAAGCAATTTTCTGTGAGCCCTTGTCACGTGGGTCTCTTGTAAACAAATCAAGACCAATTGTTCTTTTTTCAAAATGTGAAAAACCTCACGCCTTTTTCTGGGAAGGTTCAGTCCATTACAGTTCCAACTTATAAATCGCAGAGACATTGTTATTTAATTAGTTACCTCCTGCTGCTCCCAGCAGCTGTTCTTCTTCCGTTGGTGATTTAAGTCCAAATGTCAGGTTTCCAAGGTCTGTTTCAGAGGGCAGTTCTACCACTCCTTTCTGCAGGTCCTCCTCGTTTCTATCCAGGAATTGCTCTTTATCCTGTACTGTTCTTATTTTAACTTTCTTTCCTTTGTAACTAAAGGACAAACCTTGTGGAAATTCCCACCTGAAAGGTATGTTGTTCCTTTTCAGCAGGTGAACCAGGTTCTTATAATGAGTTCTTGCCTCCAGAATGTATTTTGGGATGTCCTTGTAAATTTGCACAAAAGCGTCTTCAATCTCAAGAGTTTTCTGGTAATGTAGATTTAATATTTTATCTCTTTCCTCTTTAGATCTCAAAGTTATCAGACAATCCCTTGGAATCTTTCTATTTTGCCTTCTACCCAGTCTGAAGGCAGCTGTTATCTTAAATTCTTCTTCCTCTGTGTTTACCTGCCAAAATTCTGAAAATTCTTTTGTGAGAAAGTCCACTAGGTTGTCCCCTTCACTTTCAGGGACCAGTCTTAGCCTTAGGTTCCTCTCCTTCCTCTGCATCTCCCACAAAGACAAGGCATGACAGCCAACTCTGGGTCTCAGAACTGGCTGGTTATGTATTTTAGGATTATAGCAACTGTTAAGTTACCGTTCTTATTGTATTTTATTGCTTGCTGATGGCTAGTTGATGGTTCTAAAGTGGTCCACAAGGTCAGAGGTAAAGGGCACTTCTCTCAGTGCATGGATAGCTCAGTTGGTTAGAGAGTGGTGCTGATAACGCCAAGGTTGCAGGTATGATCCTTGCATGGTACAGCTACCTGCTGAAATGGGCTCAGATGAATGAACTGTTCTCTTTCTGTGTGTAAAGGGGTGGGGTGGGGGGAAGAAACAATTTAGAGCTGGAATGTAGGCAGCAGAAACACCCAAGCAATTGGGTGGTAGATCATTGCCAAAGGCATGTGGTTTGCTTTGGGGACCTTTACTTATTAGCACTGTCTATATGTTGTTCTATGCTGAAGATGTGTATTTTTTAACTAAACAGAGAACACAAAGGCACAAAAAGTGCCTAGAGCTCTCTCAATAAAGGAAAACAGACCCATTAAAGGGCCGACTCCTGGAACTTCCTAATACTTCTGAAAAGTGGTGTGACCTTCCTCCTCCTCCTCTTCTTCTCCTCCCTCTCTTCTACTCTCTTCCTAAATACATTTTGCTTAATAACAATAATATCTGACATAATAATGGATTGAATCAACTTTATTCTTATTCTGGTAGAAAATCTGTATCATGGTAAAGGGTAGAAGAAATATTTTGTCCTGTTGCCAACCTAAAGGCAAAATCACTGTGAATATGGAACCCTTCTAAGAGCAGTTTTAGCACTGCTGTGAAGAAGATGCAAAGCAAACCCCTGTGTTGCAAAGAGAATATCAGCAATGTCTAGACAACACAATGACCACGTACATAAGCAATAGACAATCTTTATAGAATTCCTTCAAACCATAACAAGTACAAAATGAAATCTTTAGTCTCAAAGTCTCTGAAAATCTTAAAATGAAGCGAGGTACCAGACTTTGTACGATGAAAGACAAGCTGTGAATCTTTGTGTATTCAGCAAATATAATGTCCAACACTGAACAGTGATTCCGGATATTGACTACTGTTTCGTAGAATTCTTCATCAGTGTGGTGGGAGGATATAGAATTGCTTCATAAACCCATCTTATTTCGAATGAATGTATGTAAATGAAAATATCAAATGCTGTGGAACAGTGCTCATGTAATAACTCATGTAATAAATAAATCCCTACTCATCTTGCAGCCGTGAGACAGGTTTCTTCTTCCTCTGGCAGTGGAGACTCAGAAAAGTTCCCCTCCACCCAGCTTCCTGTTTCCTGTGTGTCAGGGGGTGGACACTTCTCCCAACACCGCGGAGAGAGATAGAGAGATAATCAGAAAATGATGGGGGAAATTTATTATCTGCATTCCTCTTTGGATGGAAGAGGAACTAGCCTCTCACCCGCAGTTTGCTTGGCTGTCTGGCCCCTCGCTTCCCCATAGAATGTGAGGGCAGGAAAAGGCACTGAGTGCACGGAGCACCCTGGCTGCCACAATCACCCGATCACATTCCTGGAAGCACAGGCTATCCTGCTAATTGTTTTTTTTTAGCTGGAGTAAACTACAGGTGCATGCTAGAGATGATGAGATGAGAAACTGAGAAAATGAACCCAGTTACAAGGATTTAAAAGGTTTGGACTGAGAGTGGATTTCATTCGATAAAAGAGATGATGGGAGGAGAGGAGCCCACAGTTTGCTTATACCAAAGTTTTCCTCTACATTTATGACACGGCAATGCATGTTATTTTTATTATAAAAAAAACCTGTACAAGTGAGGAAGGAAGAAATTGGAATATGGAATTTAACAAAACTAGAACTGCGTGTGTGAGAGAAAGGAACTGAGAGGGAAGGGGGGGGGATGCTACGCTTTGAAAATACGGAGCAAAGTCCTCCCTAACCTCTGTTATCCACAAAGGAATGTGTTTGAGATAAGGATAATTCTATGCTACAATGGCTGCCTGGATGCTGATAGCTCAGAGATGAAAGGAAGAGACAACCCCGACTAAAGACGATTGGCAGATCAAGTTGATGGACTATGCTGAAATGGCAAAATTAACTGGGAAGCTCTGGAACCAAGAAGACAATAAATTTTAAAAAGAATGGGAAATGTTTATAATATACATACAAAATCATTGCAAGCAGGTTAAAACATTATCAGGATTTTAAATACACTTGTAATGTAACAGAAACTACAAATAATTTAGGATGATGAAAATTTTGGAGAAGTATTGATATGTAGATGAAAACAGAAGAAAGAGGACCCATGGATGGGATGGAGGGAAGTCAGTATATTCTTTTTTTATAATAATTTTGTATTAATTTTAACATATTGATTATCATACATACAATAAAACTTCACTTCTTATACAATCTTTTTGGACTTCCATTAGCACCTCTGATGATCCACCATTCTTATCATTTCTTCTGCATTTCTTAAATTCATATTGCCTTTAATTATCTTAACTAACAATTCTCCTCTTTACCATTTTTGCAATAATTCAAATAATTCACCTTACAAAACTTCTTGCAAACCTACTAGCGTAATCTGATCATCACAATTACTTTTCAAATAGTCTGTAAATTTACACCAGTCTTCTGTGAATCTCTGGTCCTGCAGGTTTCGAATTCTTCCTGTTAATTTGTCTAATTCTGCATAGTCCATCAGTTTCATCCTCCATTCTGCTTTTGTCGGTATTTCTTCTTGCTTCCAATTTTGCGCCAATAATATTCTTGCTGCTGTCATTGCATATGAAAATAATTTACAATCCTTTCTATTTATATCATCTCCTACAATGCCAAGTAAAAATGCTTCTGGCTTCTTAATAAATGTATATTTCAACATTTTTTTCATCTCATTATATATCATTTCCCAGAAGTTTTTCACTTTTTTACATTCCCACCACATATGATAAAATGTTCCTTTTTATTCTTTACATTTCCGGGAAGTCAGGAGATTGAGAGCAATCTTGATATGTGAATGTGTATGGCATTTTGATATAACTTTATACTTTTTCTTTTTAGTTTTTCTTTCTTTCTTTTCCTTTCCTTATTTTTGAAAACCAAATAAAAAAATATTTAAAAAAGAGAATTAAGGATAATTGGTCATAAATTAGCAGTGGAGAGGAAAGGAGTCTATCAGCTGCAGGAATAGAAGCTTTTGGATTAACTATTTGCAGTCTGGATTCAGACCATTCTTCCTAGACTGGAAAAGTGGTGAAGATGGCTTGTTTACTGGAAGCCAAATCATGGGACGAAGTGATGCAGTGACTTTTGGAAACTGTGAGATAACCGCTTCTCCAGAGGCATGATGGGAACCATCAACAGTTGTATGAATGAAGGATATAACACCATATATGGATGGGGAAACACACAGGAAAAAATAAGGATTACAGTTAGAGTTCCTCACATGAAACTTTATAAATTACCTTATATACCAACACAAACAGAAATCACAAGATTGTAGCTGTTCTATAAGGGATTATTATATCAGAATGGAATGGAATGGAAATTATTAAGATTTTGGAATGTAGAAAAAATGTAGAAGAATGAAGCCATCAAATCTAGCACGCAGGAAGGCCAGTTTGAATAAATTGTATAATTTGACATTTGAATAATTGGCATTAATAATTGAAGAAGAAGAGTTTGGATTTGATATCCCGCTTTATCACTACCCCAAGGAGTCTCAAAGCGGCTAACATTCTCCTTTCCCTCTCTCCCTCACAACAAACACTCTGTGAAGTGAGTGAGGCTAAGAAACTTCAGAGAAGTGTGACTAGCCCAAGGTCACCCAGCAGCTGCATGTGGAGGAGCGGGGAAGTGAACCCAGTTCACCAGATTACGAGTCTACTGCTCTTAACAACTACACCACCCTGGCTCTCTCTGTATTAATTGGATAAAAATGGTATTGTTATAATGAGGCTGCTACTGGAATGATATTGAAAAATCGGGGGGGGGGGGGAGACAGAATCTCCCCCCCTTTTCCAGGGGGCAGCTTTTGGCTATGCATGATTTTACGTATTCACACTGCCTCTGGAATGGGGTCCCTCACATCAGTTGTGATTGCACTGTCCTATAAATGCAGGAATGCTCAGTCAAATTATGTCAATCAGTGGATTGATAAGATATATCTGCTTCTGTTCTTAGTGAAGCTACTTTTAAACACCATGGTCATGATCCAACTGAAATTAGTTGTAAGCCTCACTGAAAATTAGTTGCAATAATGAACACATTCCACTGGGTTTTAATGGGACTTTATGACTTGGTTTGGGACCCTTGTATCTTTTCATTCTGCCTTCGAAGTAGTGGTCAAAATACCTACTCCCATCTTGGACAGACAGACTATGTCACTTCTACGTTACACGTATTCTTCTGAATGTAGATAGGATGTTAATCTAACAAAACGTTAGCTTTTAAAAAAAGACATATACTTCATGCTGTCACAGCAACATAAAAAAAAAAAGTATTGCAGCATTGCACAGTGTAATGGTATCTGTTGGGCATGTTTCACAGTAGGCATGCATTTCCCTCCAGGGATTTTTTAGGGATTCATTTTTTAGTCTCTCTCTGTCTCTCTCCTTGCACGCATGTTGCTTATTTCATGACCTGCAGTGTGTCAGTTCAGTCCTTCTGCTGAATAAAGACTAACCACTCTTTGAGGAGAAGAAGAAAGAAACTTGGAGAGAGGGAAAGAAATTTCCGTAACCATTACAGTGGAAGAATGAAATTAGAATGATGTGAAATTCGGGGACTAATACAAATAATTTCCTTCCTGGTAGCAGATGCACAGCTCTCACCAAGTCATTTAGACAGCAGCCTGCACGCTTGCATAGAAATTCAGTCCGCCTCCCTTGAATTCTGGGAACTTGCTTGTTAGAATTCTTTCCTATGACGTCTGAAGACTATCAGCTGCAATGGAGAATACTAAGGACCTGCAGACCCACAGAAACAGATGTCTAATGTCTTGCTTCTGAAATTCAAGACCACTAAATCAGATTTAGTTAAACCCCAAGGCTCAGGTTACAGCAGCATTTGTAAGCAGAGGAAACACAGCATTCCTGCCATCAGTAGATAACCTCACTAATAAATTATCAGGATGGATAGGTAATTCTACAAAATGCTTTCCATTATGTGTGCTTTAGATACTTTTTCTTTGTCTAGATATATCAACGCTCCGACAATGATCCCATTGTTTAGAAATGTCACCGCCATCCATTATGTGCTGCACTCAGCTGTTGCATGTCCTGCAGACAGGACTCCATTCCTTGCCTGGGCATGTGAGCACCATCCCTTTCCCACTCTCAACAAGCAACGTGTACCGAGTTTGTAACGTACATGACAGGCCAAGACAGTTGCAAGAATGGTATATGTTACAATTATGCTAAGTAATTGATCACAAGCGTTCCCGTGAAGTGCATGAAACAGAATACCGAGACAGTGGATGACAGCAGAATAGAATACCACTGTTACTTAAAATCAAGGATGTGTACACATTATTGGATTAAAATGCAGCTAGGTCATTCTTCTCAATTAGGATCAAATCTGGTTTGAGGTGAAATGTATCAGAATGCAGTATTTCATAAGAAACTACAGGATCAATCCAGGATCGATAATAGTTTGTGGCTAGCGCTGTGCGCACACCACTTCCCAAACCAGCAGTGGGAACACAGTGGGAACACACTGGGTGCAAAATAAGCAGGAGTGTGTATGTGCTGCATATATGTTCCACACCTGTATGGCAGCAATGGATCCCTGGAAAAGTAACATAGGAAGTGCCCTATTCTGATAGTAGAAAATAACCAGAATAATGGTGATGTGGTTGATGTGGTCCAAGCCCCTCTGGAATGTGTGCTTTGCTGGGATCAGCTCTGCTGATTGAGAACATCTGAATTGCACAGACATTTTGTATCATGGGTGGACTGGTTATGAAAGTGAACTGGGAGACCCAGAGGCCAACTTTCACCTCAGCCATGAATTCAGGGGATTCTAAACAAGCTGCTTTCTCTCAGTCTAACCATCCCTAACACAGCAATGGTAACTTTTATCTGTTAAAAAGATCACTGAGACAGCGAATGTGAAGCACTCGGAACAGGGCTGAAGAATGTTGGTTGCAATCACCTGATAATTCTACTGATTTTGGTTCAGAGTCAAATCTTAATAATAATAATAATAATAATAATAATAATAATAATAATAATAATAATTTATTTATACCAGCCACTCTGGGTGGCTTCCAACAAAAGATTAAAAATACATTAAAACATCAGTCATTAAAAACTTCCCTAAACAGGGCTGCCTTCAGATGTCTTTTAAACATCAGATAGTTGTTTATTTCTTTGACATCTGATGGGAGGGCGTTCCACAGGGCAGGGATGGCATTCTACATACGCAGGTGGACTGAGGATGAAGAAAGATGTGAAGTTTTAAGTGTGATGATGGTGGTTAGAATACACATTTGATGCATTCAAAAGCATTTGTTTTCAGGTCAAAGAATGTGTGTTCAAGCCAACATGGAATGTATGCCTGTTACTCCTAGTGTATAGTCAAAGAGAAATAGACCTGTCACAGTCTTTATTTGCAAGGCATGGGAGTACACATCACTGAACACAAGTCCTTTCTTTCTGGAGCATACCAGCATCCTGTGTTTCTCTTAGTAGGACAGAAATTTCTTCATGAATCCAAAATGGTAATAAATGTTAAATGCCCCTCATCTCCAAGTTCTGCTGATGTTTATCCCACCCACCTTGTTCCCTAGCCCTCTACTGGCTTCATGCATCATTTAAGATCTCCTTACATGCTTTAGCTATTCTTAAACTCTCCGAGGGCTTTGTCTCCTCATCTTCCTTTGAGTGTTTGACTGTCCATCCTGAGTGAGGTTCCACAGATTCTGTTGCTTAAATTGTCATTTCAGATCCCTGGGATGGATTCTTTGGCTTGATTCACACACATTTGTTCATGACTGTTGTTTCAAATAGGAGCTTGAATGGGTGAAAGACTTTTCACACTTCATATAGCACAGACTGAAGGGTTATCCACACTTACCTTTCAGCCTGCTCTTTCAGGCACACGCCTGTGCTTAAAAGCTCCATGTCTGAGGGCTTTTTAATTTATTTTTTGTTCCAGAGCTTTCCCTGTGAAAACCTGCTCTTTAGCGCTCAGTTGGAACAAACATAAATTTGGGGTTTCTGTGAATTGCCATTTGCTCCTGTTGAGCAGGTTTAAAGAGCAAGTTTTCATGGGGCAAACTTTGGAAAAAACAAACAGCAAAAAAGGTCACAAGGACACAGAACTTTTAAAGCGTGGAATGTGCCTGGAAAGAGCAGAGGAAAGGTAAGGGAAGACAAGCCCTGAATTTCCATCTCACCTCAGTCATTGACAGTGCTTTCTTAGGGGTGGCTGTTCAGCTGCTGGTCATGAAGCACGGAATAATCAAGTGATGTCCCTGCCTACATGAACAATTAATGACAGTGTGCCCTGTCCAAATAGTATGTCAAATCATTCCTGGAGAAAAATGTATTATGACTCTATACTGTGACCTCTCCCTCACCCTAGCATTTCTTCTTGGTGGGGAGAATGGACCAGCTGAACAATTTATTGGGTGTTACAGCTGGTGCTAAATGTTTTTATGCTAATATGTCATTTGAGATGCAGCTGTCGTATAAAGCACCCCAAATTGTACTTGTAAAAATTTAAGAGAATTCCAGAAATCGTACCAATGGCTCTGTCTTACATTGTGTGCAAAAGAAAAACAAACCTAATCTTCTTTTTTTAACCACTCTCCTCCAAGTCCCAACAACTTTTTACCTCTTGGAAGCCATTTCTGGCATCTGTTGCCTTTGCAATATTATCGTTGATGCCATTTTTTAATGTATATAAACAGGAGCTTCCTGGTTCCAAATATGTAACTGGCTAATGGGTGGTCTGTTTAGGCAGACAAGTTCAATCTGTGTAAAGAACACAGCACAATGGTCTATGAAACAGTGGCACTGCATTATGCATCAGCCAGACATGTTAATGTCATGATGGAGATCAGTTTTAAAGTTACAAATGTGCTTGGGGAAGACTTGTGTGAATTAGAGCAATCGAATAATAATAAGAGTAACCAGGCCCACACACTATTTGCAATATATACAATAATATATGAATGGTATCCAATGTCCTGTGCAGAGTGGACAGGACTAACAGTTTCATTAATTTCAATAGGTCTAGTATGAGTAACCCTTAAAGGTAAAGGTAAAGGGACCCCTGACCATTAGCTCCAGTTGTGGCCGACTCTGGGGTTGCGACGCTCATCTTGCTTTATTGGCCGAGGGAGCCAGCGTACAGCTTCTGGGTCATGTAGCCAGCATGACTAAGCTGCTTCTGGCGAACCAGAGCAGCGCACAGAAATGCTGTTTACCTTCCCACCAGAGAAGGTATTTATCTACTTGCACTTTGACGTGCTTTCGAACTGCTAGGTTGGCAGGAGCAGGGACCGAGCAACGGGAGCTCACCCCGATGCGGGGATTCGAACTGCCGACCTTCTGATCAGCAAGTCCTAGGCTCTGTGGTTTAACCCACAGCGCCACCCACATCCCACCAAGTAGGCCTTAGTTGCATACAATACTATGGGTTCTGTTCAGTGCTGCGGACATAGAAGTCTGCTTCTGCAATGGACTTCCCTTCCCTTTCCTATGCACACCCAAAATCTGCTCTGAAGAGCCCCCCAAATCCTCTGGAGAAGATTTTGAGTGTACATGGAGAAGTCAGGGGAGAAGACAGCAAATATCCATTGCATACACGGAAGTCTGTTGTGCAAGCAGAATGACAGTGTTGGATACAACCCTCTATAGAGTTGTGCCATAAGTTTTTAAATCACTTGTCCAAGCAGGATTTATATGCAAATGTTGTTGTTGTTGTTGTTGTTACATTTCTATCCTGCCCTTCTTCACAAAGGAGTTGAGGATAGCATGTTTAGGTTACCAAAAGACAGAGTGAGCACGAAAGCAATTACTGAGAGGCACAGAGCTACAGGAAGAAAAAGGTTTTGTTCTGTTTGAAGAAAGCCCAGACCAAGCAAGAAAAAATTTAACTTATTAGAGAAAAGTAAGGTATAGATTTCTTTTAACAGGTTTTCTCAAGGATCTCTTCCTTGGTAGTCCAATAGACTGTTAAATAACACATCCACTGATCTTAAACAGCCATCGCCCCCACCCTCTTGCTCCTTGATATACAATTGCTCACTGGTAGTGGTTTAATTAGGGAATTTTTTTGTTTGTTTTTAAAAACATTTTAAACAAATTTTGTCAATCTAATAAATGTATCCCAATTAATAGGTTGACATACTTTGCAGTAAGAGTGTTAACAAGGATGTGTTAAAGACCAAAGACACCAAGGTGAAAACGCAATTGAGTTCTTCCTCTTGAAGGACTTTCCTCAAAGCTACCTATCAAATTGACAAGGAGATGTACCAATTTATAGCAGAGACTGAAGTTTCTCTCTGGAGCTGTGCTCTTAAGTACTGCATCCTGGGTATTATAAGTTCCAATGATGTCTGCAAGAGGAAATAAGATCTTTGTATGCAAAGAGGAGTATAGAACAAGCCGGAAAGGAGGCAATTACAGTGACAGGCTGCTGAGCTGAATTCTTCCTTCCTTAGCTAAGGTACAGACCAGCAGCTCTTGAAGCTTGAAATCAGGGCATGGATCTTGTGCACTGGGGACCTGTCCCATATCTACTCCTGACATGAAAGGGAAGACAGAAAATAACACCAGCTAGCTCCCAATTGTTCCCCACTTTCCGTTGATTGAATTAAAATTCTTCTGGCTGCTTAAACAGGGACAGTTTTAAGTATTTTGCCCCTGCTAAGCTTTCCTTTATCAGCTGTCCATCTGGAAGTTAAGAGCCTTCCTACCCTGTGTTGTTACCCCATAATTCTGCAGCATCTTGACAGAGTTCATGTGCTGCCAGTGTTAGACCACATGAATTCCATACAAAAGGCCCTCAGGCTCAAACCCTAACATCCCAGGGTAGGATTGCCAAATGCCAACTCCAGAATGTCACTGTTTTGCAGCAGGGATCCAAGCACTTATTGGAAATGTAGGTTTTCACAATGAAAGTGAATTAAAACACTTTGTTATCCCAGCACAACAAATCCACTTGAAGCACACACATGGACATGCACAACATTTTGAGATTAGGAAAGTGATGGGGAAATGCACTGTAGAGATGAATGGATTATTATTGGGAAGATTTATAGTTACCCTGCGAGCAAATCAGGGTGAATGCTCATTGTCCTATTGCTGGCCTGTAAACAAATGAAAACGAATATTCCAGACATAGACTCAATAAAGTGGGTTTCTGGAGCATCCCAGTCTCCTATTTGAAACTCTGGAGAGCCATTGTCAGTCAATGTATGCCACAGTATATGAGGCAGCCTCATATGACTATACAGTACAGATATGCAGATGCTATATATTAATGACCTAGCATGTGAGAAATGTATGCACACACATACATATAGGCCCCAAATGAATGTGTTTAATCTTGTTTATGAAAGGAATCTTGAATATGCATGCAAGTTACTCTAAAGTTGGGAACGATAATGAACCAGTCAGGGGGTATTTCTTCACAGAACACAGAAATAATTCATTTCCCTAAGATGTAGACATGGCCACCAACTAGGATAGCTTGAGAAGGGTTTAGAAACTTCATGTAGGTAGGGAAAGGCAATCAATGGTTACTAATCATGGTGGCTATTTATTTCCCCCAGTATCAGAGGCAGCATGTTTCTGAATCCTAGTTGCTAGGAAACATGACTGGGAAAGTGTTATTGTGCTCTCATCCTGCTCATGTGCTTCCCATGTGCTTGGCCTCTGTGAGAACAGGATGCTAGACTAGAGAGACCTTTGGTCTGATCTTCTTAAGTTCATATGAGTTCTATGCATGCAGAATCTGTCTGACTCTTAAGAGCCGCCCTGTTTCTTTGATGAAATATGACCCACTAAAGTAAATGAATTCATGAATGGGTTCAACCACTTAACTGAAATACAAGGAAAAGTCCCTGTGTGCAGAAGCACCTTTGCTCATTATAGTGCATGTGAAATTCAGCATTAGTGCACCCTGTGCTGTTTTTGCCCATGCATTTAACTGCTCCAAAAGCCATTCGTAACAACTAGGTTACAAATTCAATAGGAAATGAGCTTAGAAAGTTTCAAAATGTCTTTTTTCTTTCAACCACTCCTATGGGATATTTATGAGAAATGGGGAAAAATGTCACCAGTATGGCACACTGCCTCATTGTTGAGTCTAAATAAGTGCTATATTATAATATTAATAGTAGATTGGCTTTTAATGAGGGGGAAATAAACAGCAAGCTTTTCAAAACACACACAGTGCCTTAAAGAACATTCTGTATGACCTGGCCTGGTAGCCAATGCGCTATTGAAGGGAATTACGATTGGACAAATTTTGTTTCTAAAAACAAGAGGTAGATTCCAAAATGGTATATATGATCTGAGGAACAGAAGAGCAAACATGTCACTTTAGTAAGATATGACAGATAATTTTAGAATTTTTCTGTGCACCTTCAGTCACAGTTGGAAGGGAACCTGAGGATCATCTAGTCCAACCCCCTGCATTGCAGGAATACCCAGCTGTCCCATATGGGGATTGAACGTGCAACCTAACCAACTGAGCTATCCAGTCAATCAAGAAACTGAGTGTTTGTTGATTGGTTTATCTCCAGTATAATATAATGGGACACAAAAAGATATCCGTAACTGATAGCCCAACCATACAAGTGTTGGTATGTTCAGGTGCCCCTCAGTGGCAACAGCAGGAGGTAAAAAGTCCCAGCAGGAAAATATTCAAACAATTGAGAAGTGATAATTTAATAGGCAGGCAATTAAAATAACTGTCCTCATTACACATGCAATAAACTACAAGGTAGTAAGCAGGTAGGGATGATTTTTACTGCTTTGCTGATGAGACTTAGTGAGTCACATTAGTTTCTGACTGTTAAACACACTAGAAAGAAAACTAGGTATATCTCTTTTTTTACACAAAATAGTTGGACTGGTAAATTGTGTGAACAATTTACCCATACTATCAGATTTACCAGTACTTGCCATACTACCAGATTTACTTGCTCTCAGTGCTTTTCTTCTAGAAAAAAATGTGCCAGTACTGCATACCCTCAAGTTCCACCAGGAAAAAAAAGCACTGCTTGCTCTTCAGAGAAGGATGGGGAACCTGCAGCCCTCTAGATCTTGTTGGACTCCAACTTCCATCAGCCTCAGACTGCTTGCCAAAGGTCAGGAGTTATGGGAGTTGTAGTCCATACAGAGGGCTGCAGGTTCACTGCCCATGTTGTAAGACATCTACTGCAAACTTCTGTAAGTGAGGAGGCATAAAATTCCATGTGAAAATGAGAAGGCAAAAAGGAAAACTCAATTTTATTTGCACTTTAATGGGAAAATACTTGATTTGCACTTCTTGATCCAATATACCAAATGAAATACAGCTGTCCTTTGAATTTGCACTAATCCAAATTTTGCAATGCAGTTCTCCAACCATACTTTACAAAAATACATATATGAGGGGAAAGTGTGCATGAAATACATATAGTAGTGATGATAACATTGAAAAATTTTGGGCAGAGATGCTGGCAAAAATGTGTACATTAGTCAAAACTGCTTGCAAAAATGTGTTTATTAAGAGCAATTTGCACTAATATGCAGATAATTTTTCATGGTTGTTTTTTTAAAAAAATAACCTCAGATTGCTGCAGGAATGTGGAAAACTGGATTTAAGATTTGAAAACTGAGAAACTGAGTGGGCCCAAATTGACAGATCATTCCAATTCACAAATAAAATAACACACATGGGCATGGAGAGTTCCCATAAGAACATTAAATCTAGGGTCTAATATTACTTTGCTGCACACAATGTGTGAATAATCTTTATAGCCGAGGCACACAAACCCATTCTGTGCATTCATTATAAAAGTATGATCTATAGCAGAAGAGGACCAATCAATACCTCATTCATAGAATTTAAGTTTCCTTTTGCATGTTTGAGCTTCCTGATTTGATCCAAAGTCCTTCCAGTTAAGATCTTATATCGAATATGCTCTGAAGAGCTTGATTTAAAACCTCTTGTCACAAGACACTAATCTGACTCACTCCCTCAGTGAGGGATCACTGCTCAGTGGCAGAGTGCATGCTTTGGATGTATGAAATCCCAGATTCAGTTCCCACTATGTGAAGTAATAAGGAGATTTGTATTGGACTTCAGGGAATTCTTTTTTGATCTGCAGCCAAGCAGCTTTGGCAGTACTTGGCTAAGTAGACCGTTGGCCCAGCTTAGTATAACAGCTTCTTATATTCTTACTGGTGCCGTATCATACCATGGAAAAGCTGTTGATCTTGAGAAAGGGATAAGAACTATAACAAGAAAGACCAAGGAAAGCACATGGACACAGTCAAAATTATTGTTACTGCTGTTTTTCATTCCAAGGGTTTAGGCATGGGAGGCAAGGAGGGATGAAATATCTGAGCTTTTTCTTTTGTCAAATGGAAGCAAATAACTTCTAGTATTATAATATGAAGCAGCATTGTTGTAATGAAGATCTTGGTTCAAATCCCTATCCATCCATCCATGGAGCGGACTCAAAAGACCTTGGACTGCAGACCCTGCAAGGGCATAGATGGCTGCTGCTCCAACTTCTTTGGGAACAGGCTGGTCCTCCTGACAGAAAGCAAAGATCAATGGTTGCTGAGGGCTCTCCCCACTTTTTAAGAGGAGTTATGGTCAGTATGATCTTCTACCATAAACATACACGGGTTGCGGTTGGGTTTTTTCCTTTTCCTTCAAAATTGCATGCCACTGCCCGAGTCGAGAGATTATTCTGATGATTTCAGAAAATATAGATTGCCAAGCAGATCATCTTCTTAATTCTAATTATATTGTTCAATAAAATTGAGTGACAATGGACTTCTCTGCCTTGTGATAAAGCTTTAATGTGGTCCTTTCTCAAGCCTGGGGATAATCAGTGGGAAAGATTGATAAATTTACTCATAAAAACTCCTGTAAGATTTTGTTGAAAGTTTCCAACTGCAATTCCTAATGTAGACATTATTTCATGGAATTTCCAAGTATTGTGTGTGGCTTTGAGGGCCAAAATTGGGCGGGAGTGTCACACTACATTACTTCAGAATAAATAAAATGATTTTGTTTTTCTGAACTTTTTAGTTTATTTCTTTAAGTAGCTGTGTAAGCAGAAATGAGAGTTGTGTCATATGACCATTTTATAGTTTTTGAGCAGCATTTCTAAGTTCTTCTCTCTCTCTCTCTCTCTCTCTCTCTCTCTCTCTCTCTCTCTCAGTTCTATATCATCAGGTATTTTATTCACCTTCCTCCATGTACAACTTTCATGCCCTTGATATAAATTATGGCTAAAGGTTATCACACCTCTCCTCATTCTGACCAATTTAGGTCATTGGTCAATGACAAGAATGATAAAGAGGATTTTGCATACTTGCTCCTAGGTGGCATTTCATGGATAAAAATAAACTGGGAACCTTCCAAAATATACTCAAAGCACAAGTGATTTATGACTTGCATCAGTGTTGTCTCACAGACTACTAATTTTCAGAGTGTGTAAATGGCTTAGCAATCTAAAACTGTAAAACTAGTGGTGCAGTATCAAACCACATTTGTTAATAATATTTGCAATTCGGAAGCAGTGATTTGAAAACTTCCATCTCCCTGGGAAACACAACTTGCAATAAAAGTTCTAAGCAGCTTTATTCTGACTGCTGTAGCAATGTGTCTCCTTAAGAAGCTAATTGGAATGTCCGGTTCTTAACAAAATAAAGAAATACATCGCAATCATTTGACAATAACACAGGAACCAAGAATTAGAGAAGGCAAAAGAAAAACTGTGGTGGCTAAGGTGAGGTTGCTAGTCAACTGTTTGTTTTTTGTCGCATTTCTGGAAGGGTAAGGGGCAAAGCACTTCCTCCCCCCACCCCCCGCAACTCCTGGTTCAGGAAAGACAGATCTTCTGCTCTCAGAGAACTCTGGGATCCCCAACATAGTGTGCATGGGACCTCCCTGGATATATATGTGTGTGTGTGTGTGTTTTGGGTTAGGGGGTTTCCTCTTTTTTGTCTGTATTTTGCTTTGAGGTATGTGTAGGTGATTTGCCAGATTTGTGGGAGAGCTTATCAACAGTTTTTCTTCTGTGATATTGGTATTTTGTGGTGCCCACAACAGTTCTGAAGATACCCAAATATGATCCTTGGCCCAAAAAGGTTGTGGATCCCTGCATTAAATCATTTTAGGCCTAGCATGATTTCCTGCCCTTACTTCCTGTGCCGTTAAATTACATCTCCTAGCATGCAGTGCTTCGGTTTTGTTGTACAGAGACATTTATTTGCTTAAGAACACAACAAAGAGGTGCATGTTTGTAAAATATACTGCCTTGTGTCATCAAAATATAAGTGACTTTTCTGTTTTAGCTACATAAATGTGTTAACGGGAAGACATATCCCTTTGTTCATCAGATGATGGATAAAAAATAAGTATGTATGAAAACAAAAGCAGACAAAACCTATATATAGTGTTGCCATGTTCTGGAATGGCAAGTTTTAATAATGCAGGCTTAGAAAAACTAACAGTGAATTCAGTCTCCTTAATAGTCTTATACATAGCTTTAGCATGGGTGCTGAACAGCGGCTTAAGTTCCAAGCAATACATGCTTGAATTGAAATCCTTTTTAGCAATTGCTATAAAAAGGATTAGTGGAGGTTATGAAAGTTCTAGCTAAATTGATGGAATAATAAAAGAGAAAATTCTAGGATGGTGTTTACCTGCTGAGGTTGTGAGTGACAATGCATTAGCAGCTTAAGTACAGCTCATCTGGTGAGACTGGAAGCACTTCATACACGATGAATACTCTATACAAAAGTCACTTTTGTGTATGAAACTGTATACGTCTCACATGCCATTTGCCATACATCTTTTTTTAATGACAATGCACTCTTGGTGCAAAGCCACAAATGATGTGATAAGTCACAACCAGGACTCAAAACAATTTGTTACATGAAATTGACTACCATATGGGAAATTGTTGCATGTGAACTAGGCCTGACCTCTTTTCAGGATGGAGAGAAAACAGTCAAGTCTGAACACTGTTATGTCTTGTCTGAATAACTATGCATGATACAGCATGAGATTCTGCAACACGAGCAGCTTCCCTATAAAGGTCAAAGGTGTCATGACTTCTGCAGAATTTGTTGTTGGCTTCTAACACTGAGTGGGATAATAACAGGAATTTAAGTTCATTGTTAGCTCTTCAGAAAGTAGTGGCTAGGTAACATGGGTCCTGCTTAGGCACCATACTTTCAGTTTGGTTATGGTAATCAAATATTTCAAAAAGACGGAGGCATTTAGTTTTGTCAGCCACTAGAGAGGGAGCGGGGATTTCATTCGGTCTGCACTTTTAAGTGGAATGGCCTAATTTGAACCTGCCAGAATAATGTATGGATCAGAATATAGTCATCCTTCAGATGTCACATTTCTCCAAATTTTATGATATGGTTCTCAGCTCAAAAAACAAAAACACAATTAATCTAGTGAAACATGCAAGCATAAGTAACGTGGCCTGGGTAACCCACTGCCATTTTTTATCTGACTGAAGTGTAAGAAAGAAAATTGTATCCTGATCAAAATAACTTTGCTCTAGTGGCGATCTTACCACTGGTAGCTATACCAAATTGAAGTTATTTGATTTGGATATTTCTTCAGAACTGAATTTTGAGCGAGACAGTGATGTTCCATCTTTGAGTGCAAAGAACAGGAATTTATTGGCAAGGCCTCGAGTCATTAGAGTTATATGCCGTAGTTTATCACAAGCTTGCAAGAAATTCCCGCTATAAATGGCAGAAAGAAAGCAATATAAGGCAGCAAAGGCATTTATACGGGTGAGCACAGTATGCCTGCCTTGCTACCAAAGCAGTTCTGCTGAAGAAGCGAAGTCATCATTGTCTCAGGGAATGTGAGAGAACCAACAAGTAAAACAGTCTATGGGATCAGCAGCTTTTGTGAGTGAAAGCTAGTCCGGTGAGGCTTATGTTTCAGAGTTCCCCAAATTTATGTTAAAGTGTGTTACAATGGAGAACAATGTCACAATCTACCTCTAGTTCTACTTAGAAGAGTATATGTGCAGCTAATTGTGCCATTGAAAGTGAGAATGCACATCTGAATGGGTGTTGTATTGAAAGTGTTGGAGTCTGGAGAGACATTATTACTATCATCATCATCATCATCCTTACAATTTATTAAATGCCCTTCACCCTAAGTTCCCAGGATGGGTTACAACAATTAAAACAAAATATTAAAAAAAGAGTTTAAAATAACCACCACACTCAGTTATGCATTCTACCACACATCTGACTGTGCACATTATTGCATCTATTGTTCCTGATTTGGCACAGATCTCCTTAGCTAGATCAAGGCATGACAATGTTGCATTTGATCAAATACGGGGAGCTGCAGTAAAAATACTTGCTCAGTTGTGTAGCTCTGCAGGTAACTTCTGCTTATGTACCTCAAAGTATGTGTGAAGAAAAGAGAGATAAGAATGACACTGCTTTTGCTTTTAAAAGAAAAGTGCTGTAAAATGAGTACTTCATATAATTATCACCTATTTCCCTCGAAGTTTACCCAATGTTTACAACAAATATTGAAAACGCAATAATAATAAAAAAAACTATGTAGTTGAACAGGGGTTTAAACCTGTGGCTTTCCAAATGTGGTTGGACTCAATCTCCCAGCATGGCAAATGGGTCAAAGGTGAGGGGCACTGTAGCAATTTCTGGAGGACCTGAACTTGATCAACAAGGATACATGAGTGTACTTAATAAGCATTTTGTCTCATTTTTGGTGAGAACTAAGATAGTAACAAATTCAGCCCATGGAAATAGATTATAGAAGTGACTACTAGACCACCATCTTAGTCAGTTTGTATAGACCAAAATATTCACAGCATAGTCCTTTGCATGTTTACTCAGATGCAAATTCCGCTTTGTTCAATGGAGCTTTTCCCCAGGTAGAGTGCCTCAATCTTATTTTGCAATTCTAGTCATTCTTAACTGGATGCAAGCACTATTGAACTCAATGGGCTAAGAGTTCTTGCCAGGGCAGCACCAGTGGCATGGCTGCCACTTACCAGGTTGGGTTGGGATAGGGAGGTGGTGGGATTGGGGAGGAAGGAGCATAGTCGTGGAGCCAATTTGGAATTCCCACTGGTTTGCCCACATTGCCATGTTCAACACTGCCATCCTGCTTAGCACCTGTCCCACCAGTTGCTCCTGCCAGAAGCCCTTCACACATTCCTTCATTGTGCACTCCAGAAACGGGCCTCACAAATGTAAATTCTCTCCTTGGTCTCTTCTTTAGGCATAGGTGGAATGCCACAATTTTAACCACAACCCACAGTTTCAACCACAATTGCTAAAATATCAAAACAGGTAGATGTGATGGTAGGGTTGTATTACACTTCCCTTTGTGTAGGAAGAGTGACTTAGTTCACATTCTTAGAGTAAAGCCAACTTTACCACATATGCAGCTGAAATGTGTCCCAGAAACATCAAAGAAGGATGCACTCTCTTAATCTCAATCCCATTCTTAGTTTCAGACAGATACTTCACTTTGTTGAGGTCTCCATTTTGTTTGGCTAAGATAAGAACAGTAATGCAGCTAAGATGACCAAGATATGAATGAGCTATCAAATAAAAGTATAGAACATACAGATTTGCTGAAATTGAGAATAGATTAAACTTTCCTGTGAATTCTGGGAGACTTTCCCTCTTTCTTCCTATTCACTCTCTTTCTCTCTCTCTCTCTCTGGTAGTTTTGTATAAACGTAAGTGTAAATTCTTTCTCTTGTTACATGCCTGCCATCCCTGAAGCCTTCTTTGTGAAACTCCATATCGTTTCACATGCATCATTTTCTTTTTAAACATGGGAACTCTGCTCTTTTGTCAAGTACAACAAAAATATCCACAGAAGCAATGGAATGGCATTCAGGTGGCCAACATTTCTCATGCCTGTGCTGTTCCCTGCTGTTATCATCCTGGCCTTTGCCTATTTAAATTCCTTGTGCTTCGTGGACTTATATGCTTCATGAAGCAGAGATATTGCACTCCATCAATTAATGTTGCTCTTGCTAGTTTCTAATTTGTAGGTTCCCACTGCCTCTTTGTTTCCTTATTTGAATGCAATATATTTTAATTTTACAGTAAACGTCAGCTTAAATTAACATGGTTGTCCTAATGACATAATGTGACTTGAAGTTATGCAAATAACTTCTTTCCAGATATCTCTGATTAAGCTGAAGAAACCTCTTCCTAATTAGTTCTGAGATAATCAGTGAGAAATCACACTTGATTAGATATTTTAAATGTGCATCGCAAGTCCAAAATGGCAGTCTTTCCTGCCACATGACTTTTCAGAAGCTTCTTTGAGTTACTATGTCTTAGTTTTATGCAAAGCACTCTGAATGTTGTTGCCTGTTACAGCCTTCCCATGGCCACACTGAGATTAATTGCTGGCTGGCTTCAATGTGTGTTAAGAATGTTAGGGAATGGAATGTTGTCTTCAACTCCCCTTAAGATATCATTGGTGGATCATCTTGGAAGTCTTACTGGCTGTGGCGGTAGAGAAGACTGCTACTGGTCTACTGCATTGCCAGTCAGTATTATTGCTTTGGCAATTTCAGTGATGTTGACTTGACCAGGGAAATACAGGATGGGGATATTAAATGAGGCATTAGAAATGGGAACTGCCCCACTGAATTCAATGGGGCTCACTTCCAGGGTTAGGATTGCAGCCTCATTCCTTTGCAGATTTATTCAGAAGTCCCATTGTGCTTTATGGGGCTTACTGCCTAGTAAGAGATTCAGAGAAATGCACTCTGAACCATCATAGCAGGGAGTTGTAGTAATGGGCGAACTTAATCTGCTGAATTTTTGCCTGTTAAAGCTAGCCGGAAAAAGCTGGGAATCCTACACATGCCACATCCATCCCCAGCCGTCCCATTCCCTTCACTTTTTAAAAACACTGATATCAGCACCATAGACTGTTGCTCAGATGGTGCCTGGAGTCAAAACCCAATCTTATGTATGGGATTTACATGGTAATCCTATGCAAATCTACTCTGAAGTACGTTTCACTGGTAGCATCCTAGCAAGCTGACAGGGAATCAGAAGAGTACCATCGTTCTCAACTATCACCAATACATCATCATGGTAGGGAAGCTAGAGAACATGTATATTTTATTCATCTTTTATTTGTCATTAAAGTCCTCAGAATGCAAATGCAAGCTTGAGCAAAGTTATTAATTATGTAATATTTGCAGCTTGCTTTGAAAAAAATAATAATCCAGTGTCAATGCATGCCACTTACATCTGCATGAACTCAATCCGGTCCTGACAACAAGGAACTATGCAAACAGCAGCAATTTCTACCCCCTTTGCTGTCAGAATTCTCTGACACGCCTGAACAGAGGGCTTATGCTGTTTGGTAATACAGTATTGCGTTTAATATTGCATTGTACAGGATGTGGGTTGAGGACCAGCATTAAACACTCACAGATGTCTCAATGCTTAATGCCCCCAGATCAGCTTTCAAGGGTGAAGGACAGTACCCTAAAGTCAACTCTCTGTCCTACTCAGATGAGGCTTAGGATGGTAACCCAATTTACAGGACAGACCCATTCAGAGGCAGTGGGTCTAACAATTACGGTAGCTCCTATGGCACACTATCACCTTAGTTTATCTAACAATAATAGAATGTACCTTGTCAGACAAAAAACAAAACAAAACACACATACGCTTATTAAGTTTCATCAGAACATAAAATAATAGCATCGATAACAGCAGGGCATCAAGGTTACACAGAAGGCAAATTACATCATGACTTCTACAACATACATAAGAAGTTTCATCAAATAAGATACAGTGGTGCCCCGCAAGACGAATGCCTCGCAAGACGAAAAACCCGCTAGACGAAAGGGTTTTCCGTTTTTCGAGGCGCTTCGCAAGACGAATTTCCCTATGGGCTTGCTTCGCAAGACGAAAACGTCTTGCGAGTTTTTTTCCTTTCCCCCCCTTTTTCTAAGCCGCTAATAGCGCTAATCCGCTAAGCCGCTAATAGGGGTGCTTCGCAAGACGAAAAAACGGCAAGACCAAGAGACTCGTGGAACGAGTCATTTTCGTCTTGCGAGGCACCACTGTATAGGAAAAATAAAAGGATAAATAATAACAAAGAACACACAAACAAGGAGCATTACATATATCTATAAACATAATTACGCCAAGCCACTCATTTGGTTTAAGAATATTATGTTTTAATAGCTACATTTCAAGCAAAGAACATGACTGGAACCTGCCCGTCAACACTTTAACTGGTTTTGACCATCTCAGCAGTTTCTTTTTACAACCAGAGAATCACATAGTTGGAAAAGATCCCAAGAGGCCATTTAGTCCAAACTCCAATCTTATAGCAATATGATTCCAGTTAAGTAGGGAGTTCCCCAAGTACACCGAAAACCTTCTGAGCAGGACGTGGGGTCAGAGAGATAAAGCCCCATATCGTGCACCCTATCATTTAAGTTATCGTCTTTCTGTGCAGGGCTTGTATACTGGTGGTGGTATGCTGTGATTTGGTGTTGCTTTGATGTGGCAACGTGGGCTGATTGTTTTAATTTTCCCTCTTCCATGGAAGTCAATATATATGCCATTTTGTGAAATGTAGTCAGTTTAGTACATTTATCTAGGATATGTAGAGAATTACTTACTTTCATAAGTTGCAAAATCTAGCACAGGAAATATATTGCAAGTATTACAGTATACTAGTATGGTCATTGATATCTGTTTTGCTTTAAACACACAGAAAAACAATAATGAAAGGCTACAAATATGATAAGAAATAGATTGTCCCTGAAATATGTAGTTAGCTCCCTCCTTTGTAAATTAATCAGCAGTTACCAAAAATCTTAACATTAATAATATCTTCTCCCAATGAAGCTAGCCCTGTCAATCTTCATCTTGGGAGCATAGTTCTTGGGTAGATAGGATTTTGGAAGGTGATTCGCTTTCGACAGTACTGCATGCAAAAAGATGGACAGTTGAAACAGGAAAAAGAATTGGAAAAAATAATTAAATACATTTAAGAAATGAATCTCTCCCTTCAGAATGTCTCCAGATCTGCAGACTTGAATAATATTTGTTCTTTTTGACTAGTTAAATCTAGGAAAATTAGCATAACCTATGTGGAAACCAAGGATGAATTTTGATTGGGAGAAAAGTTTTTGTTGTTTTTAACTTCATTTAAATATTTCTTTCCTTACTTCCCTGCCTGAAATCACTGAGCTGGAGATGATTTGGTTTGTACTCGCCAATCTATATGCCTTTCCCCATTTCTAAACCCTTTCCTTTTATTCAATTTCAGCAAGTCCTCTCTTATCGTAAAGCACTACTTTCTAATATCTCTGCACCAATCTTAGTCTCCAATGCAATCTCCTCAATTCTTTTTCTTCCTTTTTTATGTCTGGGATTTGCTGCAGCACAGCCATTAATTCCAGGATCTGCTCTCTGTTTCAAGCTCAGTGAAAGCCAAGACTTTATAGCCTTACTTTGGCTTCATCACATGTCCTGATGCCTTATTTAATCCAGGACATTTCATCCTAAAACCCAGATAATGTTTGGAATTTTTACTGTAGAAAGTATGTTGTATTTCTTTTGCTGTTAAAAATAGCTACTTTCGGCTACTCTGGCTGAAATCAATGGCTCAGCTCCCAATGATTTTAGTTGCAGCTGACCTTTGATGAACATAGACTAATGTACTAAGCTGAAATCATTAAGGAGTACCTCTTAAACATAAGCTGAAAAGTGGCTGCTCTTGTGTTTTTAATATGGAGGCTTAAATTTACTGTCACTTCTTAAAATGCTGAATGAGACCATTCTTCTAAGTAAGTCAGTTCTTTGAGAAGAACTGGTCCAGAAAGCAATTGTTACAAAAGAACTGCAGAGTGCTAAATGTTAAGGTTCTGTTAATGGTGAATTGGACCTGGTATGCAATTTCTTGAGCTTTTAGTTTCACACCACATCACATTCTTCATGAATTATAACCAACCTTCTATCCAGTAATTCAGGAACCAGAGAATACTCTCAAATGTGCAAATCAAGGCTACAACTTAGCCAGAGCTAAGCACTTTACGGCTGCTGTTCCTTTCCCACTTAGCTGAGAGTCAGCCAGATACAGTATTTACAAGTGAAGATGTGTATCCCATTGCATTTTAATTCCAACTGAAACCCATCTGACTTAAATTAGATGAACTTTGGCTAGTTCAGGCATGTGGATAAACCGAACATGGTATACAGGGTAAAATTATTAAATCTGTAGGACATGAGATTCCCACCATTTCTTCATTACTTGGCTCTTGTACCTTTGACAGCTGTCTTTCAGCCAGAAAGAAAATAAGTAAAACTTCCTCCTCATAAAACATCATGCCAAGGATGGTTGGATGGAAATAAGTAAATAAGCATCGTTACCTTGTGTGTTTTCCTATGGCCCTGAAAGAAAGAGACAGGGAAGTGAAGGTCTCCAATAACCCCTTTGCTGATCTTCAACCCTATATACCACTTCAGCCATTGGGGCACATATCATATCCAATGTTTCTTTTCTTTTTGAGCACCTGCATCATCCATGATTACCTATAAACCATGGCCAAAGAGCCCCTGAATTCTAACAGTTCCTCATATTTTCTCCTTGAGGCCAGATTAATGTACCGGTAATCCTTTGCCACTAAGGCCTGGTGGGTTCTTTGCTGCAGAGCTCTAGTCTTTCTCCAGCTTTTAATCAAGATTATACTATATCAAGCAATATGGTGCTTCTAATGTACACCACTACATTTTTGCCATTTACGAGTCACAGACATGTTAGATGGGAGATCCTTGAGTAGATCTTCCAATGTTTTTATTTGAACTTTAATATAGGTTCAGGAGAATCCAAATTTCATTGGAGCCCTGGTGCTGTGGGAAGAGGGGAAAGAGTGTTTACTGTGACAGGCCTGGCAGATTTTCCTATCGCTGACTGGGTCCTCTGTCTTTTGCATCAGGACTCCTGGTTTTACTTAGGCAAGTGGTGCATTCAGCCCTTGCAAACTTTTATTAGGGAACATGCTATCTTGTAAACCAAAAGAGACAAGATCCTGCTTCCAGGGAGTCTACAATCTAAAACAGATGAGAGGCAAGGTTATGACAACAGAGGAAAAAGGGTATGTGGACCAATAAGTGAGTGCCAATAAGTGCTCTCATTTTGGATTGTTAAGGTGTGAGACGTCCCCATCACCTCAATGAAATGAATTGCTGGTTGACTTCGACATGTGTCAATGAATGTGATGTCTTTTTCAATCCCTCTGCAAAATTGCTGCCATATTCTGAAGAGAAAAAAAGAGGACACATTTGCCAACTTCTACTTTTAAATATGGATCACTATGGCGACTCTACCCATGAAAAAGTGGCCTTGTCCTGGAAAAAAGAGGACACATGGCAATCCTAATGACATGGCGTTACCTTGGCAGTCTCACTAGGTGTGAAGATAAAGAGGTCTCCTATGGTATCACCAGACAAACTTAACTGCCAATAATACTGCTTAGGAAAATTCACTGCAGTTGAATGGACCTGGAGAAGATGGAATGGGGATATTAAAAGTGGGAGGGAGGAACTGTACTACCCCTACTCCTTTTATAAGAGGCATAACATAGCTTGCTTCCTTTCCCCAAAGTTTTATCAATTCATAGATGTTGCCTATTTAATTGCTTATATTACAAGAAACAGAAGTGGGACGGAGGGCATTGCCAAAGCGGATAGGGTTAAATATCTGTTCGGTAGAGAGGCATGAAACATACCCTGCTGAGAAAGACAAAATACTTGCTTGGTTGGATTCTCTGGATTTGTATCCTTCTCTTCAGTGTAAAACAATTCCATGGGGGGCTTACAAAAGCGTAAAGTACTTTACATTTGCATTCATATTCAAAACCATCAGCACTACAATCTCTCAAAGATCAAACATAAAAAGAATGGTTCTAAGTATTAGCACAACTAAAAAATAAATAAAAACTAGATTTCATCTCCACTGCATGCTAGACTTCTGTGTTGCTACAGGTCATAAGGTACACCCAGCCCAGTCTAAGATGAGAATACAACCCACAAATAAGGAGCACCATCAGGACACCTTGCTAGAAAGTACCCTGATGCAGAAGGTCAGCTGTGCCCTCACATGAAGGAAAAACTGCCATTGCCCAATTCTATATTGCCCATCAAAAGGTACTCTGAGAATGTCTAGATATTAAAATGGCTATTTCATGATTTTATTGTCAGACAATGAAATAAAATCGCTTTTACAACCCGTAAAATAAAAATGAATTATACAAGGTTCCTTTCCCCGAGACTGACTAAGAAAGATTGTGCTCTTTTGGTCAGTGTACTTCACACTAAAAGAAAATAAATGAAGTGTAGGGGGAGACAATCAACAGCAAACACTTCTCTAAACATTTGTTATATAACAAGGTCATCTTAAGAGACTGGAAAGGACACAATCTTCCCCTAATTAAGTAGCTCCTGCAAAAACTCTTTCTTTGTGATGCTTCCAAGATTTTATTTGGAGGGCAATAAATTTGCAGTGCATATTCATTCTGCTCCTATTATAAAGCATAATTAGAAGAACAAAGGTTAAGACCAACGTTTTATCCAGAAAGATCTTGTGCCAGTACTACAGTTTCCTCAGGCACTGGTGACTAGTCAAGATTAATTAGTCTGATGACCTACAAAGGATATTTTTCTCCATTTCCATTAGCTGTGCTTGGCAATGCCAAGAGTCAACAGTTGAAAATGAGTCAGACTTTACTTTATTCATCGCTGCCTTCAAAATTCTAACTTGTCTTCCTAAGATTATATCAAAGGGATAGATGAATATGAATTATGTCTTTTCAAGAGACTATTATAAGAGGAAAATAATTAACAAGGTATGTTACAAATGGATTGCACATGCTCTGCATACAGAAAGTTCCATGTTCACTTCCTGGCATCTCCAGTTAGAAGGAACAGGAGGAAGTGATGGAGAAAATGCCTGGCTGGGACTCTGGAGAGCCACAGCTAGTCAGAATAGATAGCACCAGTCTAGGCAGACAAATTTGGCCCCATCTACACCATACATTTAGAGCAGCATCATACTTTATGTGGACCCTCCACAAGAGGTCCAGAGGGGGGCAACACAAGAATGGGCCTCTTCTTCAGTGGCTCCCCATTTATGGAATGCTCTCCCCCAAGGAGGCTCACATGGCACTTTCATCACATATTTTTAGGCACCAGGCGAAAACAATCCTCAATAACCAGACCTTTGGCTGATTACAAATGTGTTTATTTGAGAGAATTATTGGCTTTTCTGTTTGCTTGTTTTTTGTTATGTTATGTATTTGGTAGTTTCATTTTGTATTTTTATGCAGTTTGCCTTGTGAACTATGGACGAAGGTCGGTACAGTGGTACCTCTGGTTACTTAATTCGTTCCGGAGGTCCGTTCTTAACCTGAAACTGTTCTTAACCTGAGGTACCACTTTAGCTAATGGGGCCTCCCGCTGCTGCCATGCCGCCACCGTGCGATTTCTATTCTCATCCTGAAGCAAAGTTCTTAACCCGAGGTACTATTTCTGGGTTAGCGGAGTCTGTAACCTGAAGCGTATGTAACCTGAAGCGTATGTAACCCAAGGTACCCCTGTATATAAATTTAAAAACTAAATAAATAAATACCACTTTAAACAATCATGGTTTCTCCAAAGAATCCTGTGAACTGGAGTTTGTTAAGGGTGCTAAGCGTTGTTAGGAGACCCATGTTCCCCTCACAGAACTACAATTTTGGAGTGGTTTAACAATCAATTGCTCTCGAACTCAGGACGCAAGGGAGAAATGTGCTAAGAGGAAGGCACACTGGGCAAATCCATACCGTGATCAGCTCACACCTGCAAACCAATGTCCCCCCTGTGGAAGTGGCCTCCATAGTCACTTATGGACTCATTGTTAAAACCGTGTTTATGGAATACAATCTTACTTGGCTATGAGTGATTGCCAAAGAAGAAGAAGAAGAAGCTCTTCCCAGGCAATTCTGCGAATTGCAACTCTCTGATGAGATTAGGTGGTCTCTTAACTAATTCAAAATTAGTCAGAATGATTGTATGCTATGTCCCTTCCTCACCCATTGAGAAAGAATGGGTTACTCACCATAATTTGGCTCTTTAGAAATTTCACTCGAAAGTAAACATAAGGTGGCATGAGACTTTGCATGGTGCATCATGTAGATTCCCCTGTGGCACCTCAAAATGATGTTTTCATGCAACCTTTTCAAAGAAAATACCCCAGTAAGGCTCAGCAAGGCGTTCTTTTTCTCTAAAGCAATTGTCCACCAGTTCCTCCACCCCCCTTTCTTATCTAGGCTGTACATTCTGCCATTTCTACTGCAGAGCACAACAACATCTAACTTGTTTAACAAAACAAAAAAGGAAAATAAATAAAGCTGTTGCGCTGTGGCTGAACAGGAAATCATGCCAATGCACATTTCAAGCTAGCATTACTTTAGTGCTTGGAGTAAAAGTCAGTTTTTTTCCTCACTGTTTGAAAAGGTCTTAAGAGGGTCTCTGGGTTCCCCCCCCCCCCCAGGAGCAGCATTTTCAGCGTTGAAGGATTTTCACAGATTACTTTCTCCCTTTTTAATTCTGCCTTTTCCAGGGAGCTAAATAAACTTGGAATAGGTTTTGGACCCTTTGGCCATGCTTTATGTTTACTACGTCTTGTTCTTCAGGTAGGAAAATTGGAACAGAAGTTGTATGTAAGAACCAGCCAGCCTCCTCTGAGGCCTACAAAGGTTGCTCCTGACAGTGACATACAGCGTGGTAAACAAACCTGTCTAGATTTGAAGGAGGCTGCAGGGCTCGGTTTTACCACCATGTACTACTCAGAAATGACAAATGGAGATGTGGAAACCAGAAAGAGTTATGCGGCAGGGGCAAGGAAACTAGTTGCTTGCCACTTAAGATATTTCCCCAGCCTTTCATCCCTGAGCATTTTACCTAAATCTAGCTCATGTCAAGAGTAAAATGAGCACTGAGGCTTTACAACACAATCTTGGTGCTTATTTGCCTCTAATGACAGCACAACATTTGCAGCAGAATCTGTTTGCTCATAGAAATCTTTTTTGGCAGATTGGATTTGGCTAATCTGAGGCAAAGAAGGAACAGATTTCACAACCTTGCAACTAATAAAATTCTCAATCTCATTTATAATATTGTAGAAACACTTCATTTAAACTGCATTGGTCTTCAAAATACATTAAATTAGCATTGACATCAATGCAGAAAGAAATTGGGATTCCTCTTCTCTTTCACGGTTAATTTATGGAAAGAAGCATGGTCTGAATTATATTTCTCATCTCTTTTATTGCTCTTCACTTTATTCTATATTTTATTGCAGTTTTGTTTCTCTACATTGGTAGCAATGTATTCTCTCTCTCTCTCTCTCTCTCTCTCTCTCATGATCCATTAATCTCTTTGAAGTTTGAAGGTTCTACAAAAATTCTAAACATGTAGGGGTTCCCAGACCCTTCTAGGAAAGTGCCCTTTACACTTAAGAAAACAGGGAAGCCATCATATTCAGCAGATCTATTTTGGTATTACAAGCCTGATTCATATTTACCCAGATTATGTGGTAGGTCCCAAGAAATTTATTCCATATGGTGGGACTCCAAAATGCAACCATAGCATATGCATTTGCTTATTTTCCACATTTTATATTCTGCCCTCCAACAGAACAGCATTCCTAGGGCACCTTATAGAAAACACAAAATACACAATAAAACAAGCCCAGGACAACAATACATAATAACCACAGAGCAGAAGAACACAAAATAAAGCACACTGCCCAGAAATGTTTAAAAAAGCTTTCAAAGCCTGGGAAAATAAAAAGGACTTTTCTGTGTAACGGGGCAAGCCTTCCTGTGGAGGGTATTCTAAAGATGGCTCCTTCTCCATTCACCCACTTTAGAAGGTAAGGGACCCAGAGAAGAGCCTCAGATGATGACTTCAGTGAATGGACAAACTGGTACAGGAGAAGATGGCCCAAGACAAGTAGGGTATTCCTCTCTGGTCAGACCTCACCTGGAGTACTGTGTCCAGTTCTGGTCACCACAGTTCAAGAAGGACACTGACAAACTGGAACGCAGGGGGTTGGACTCGATGGCCCTTGTGGTCTCTTCCAACTCTATGATTCTATGATTCTAGGGTGTTAAAAGGTAAACACCAGCACATGTAACCAAGCTTAGAAACCGGGCTGAAATTATTTCTGCACAAAAGAGAGATGATTCAGTCAATTAATGCCTGTTAGCTATCTAGCAGCTGTGCTTTGAAATATTTACAAACCCATATACAATGTATTGTCATAGGACTGCTGGTGCTCCTGTGAGACATTCCCATTTGGCCCCAATAACCAATGCAATTGAACCTCACACATGTTACGACGTAAGACAGAGTCTGACAGTCTAGAAGGTGCTCAGTTTAGTGGCACCACATTCCTTAATTGTTGCACAATTGAGAGGCGCTACCAGAGGCGTAGCATTGGGGGGGGGGCACATTTTTGACATACATATGAAGTTACATATGAAGCCATTCTAATTTGTCTTTCCCCATCATTTGAAGGCAAATAGTTAAAATGTAAGCTGTCTGAAGCATCATGGCGAAATAAACAGAACTTGCCACCTTCTTCTACATCAATAAGCTTTAAAAGTGTCACATTCTTGTTTGCTGACACTTGTAGCAGAATGCTTGCATTTGGCAATATCTGCCAGTATTGGACACACTAAGGGAACCAGGCATGTTATTTGTTGTTGTGAACTCTCCTTTTTATTCTTTACTCATCCTGTTGCCATAGAAATGAATCCAAACACTAAACACTTTTTTTCTTCTTCCCGACTTAAAGGCCACTCATTCCATTTAATTCCAGAGATTCACCATCAATTGTGTGTGTGTGTGGGGGGAACTGAAGTAAAACA
Source organism: Podarcis erhardii (assembly GCF_964252035.2). Taxonomy (NCBI): domain Eukaryota; kingdom Metazoa; phylum Chordata; class Lepidosauria; order Squamata; family Lacertidae; genus Podarcis; species Podarcis erhardii. Next base: position 61,491,119 of record NC_138508.1, read on the forward strand.
ATGCCTTGATTTGCACAAGGCTGTGAGTGAATCAAACTGAAAAGCCCTGGGAAAAAGGTGAATCTGTGCACCAGAAGATTGCCTGCCTCTCCCTATTATTAGGTACAAAAATAGAATGGCTCTTGTAAATTGCTGCTAACCTCATCTCCAACAAACCTGACAGGAGAAAGACCATGCTGGGTAAGCTATTTTGATATTTAGAAAATTAGGCTTTAAAGAAAAATGTGGTGAGACCTTAAATTTATGCCACAAAGTGAGACAAAAGAAAATAGCTCCCTCATCTACACAGTCTATAAATGGATACCAAAGCATTTCGTGAGCTAAATTAAATGCAATGTTCAGGGATGTTCTTATGAGATTTCACCACTTTTACCCGCGGTGCTAATAGTGTCAGCGTCACTTCACATAAATTATTTTCCTACATAGATTTCATTCTGTAAGAAAACAGACTGTAATAAATGTCAAAGACTCTTTAGCATTTTGCCCACTGAAAACCATGCATGTGCTCTTACATGAGAGTTATATGGGCGATATTCACACCATATATTTAAAGCACTATGATATCACTTCAAACTGCAATGGCTTTCCCCAAAGGATTCTGGGAACTACAACTGTTCCTGGACAGGGGACAGGGATATAACATTGAGGCTAGATTACTCGAATGCACTCTATGTGGGGTGCCCTTGGGTCTGGTTCAAAAGCTCCAGTTGGAGCAGAATGTTGTGTCCAGATTGCTGATGGGAACTTCTGGTCAAGAACCATTGTTAAAACAGCTGCACTGGCTGCTAATCTGCTACCAAGCATAGGTTCAAGGCTCTTGTATTGATTTACAAAACTCTGAACAACTTGGGTCTTCCAGGTTCTTTTTCCCCTAAGTCCCCCCCCCTCGGAAAAAATCAAGAAATTTCCAACTTAATCCAATGAGTGTTTCTGAGAGTTACTGCTTTTCTATTTATGGCACAGAACAGTTAGTTTGTAAGGGATTGTGGGAATAATTTAATCCATTTTCTTGTACTGGTCAGGATTTCCATGCCAGGAATGCTTCTTATTCCTCAAAAAACAGAAATCTGTATAATTAGACATCAGGAATAAATAGAATGGGAATAATCAAGATAAATATAATAAAGTTCAACCTGCAACTCACTCCAAGTACTCATCTGCCTATTTCTGTTCTACCAAATGGGAAACGGTATAGACTTACATGGTATTGCCCCAGCAGTAGTGTGTGGCTGGTATGCCACAAAAGCAGGTTTCTACTATTCTACTCCTGGAGATGATTCTGTGAATTCTTGTTTTTCCATAGTGGAGTTCCCGTGTCTTTAACAGCTGCACAATAAGAATAAATGAATCTCATACCCTCCAGTCTTCATGCTAGTAAAAGCTGTAGCTGTTGGCTATTTACCTTCTGCACAGCTGTTAAATGCACACAGGGTAACTCACAAGGAATATCTATCTATCATCTATCTATCATCTATCTATCATCTATCTATCATCATCATCTGTTGTGATCTTTTGAAGGATGGGATTGAATGAAAGCTCTTCATTTAAGAAAATTAATTCAGGAATGTGCACTGCACATTCATTTTTTAAAGACAGAGAAACATATCCCATAGTAGGTAGCTAACCAAATATGCATTACCTGGAGCATGGTTTTGGGCTTCGTTGCAAAATATATGTTGACACAGAAAGATGGGCAACAGTATCTATGTGATAAACAGAATATTCTGTATTGCTGCCGCAGGACTGTAAGAATTCTACATTATACCATGCCTAGCCATAAGCAAACTTGCTTTGTAAATTACTGCATTCCTTTATTCCACCACTCACTCATCTATTTTCAGTATTGGAAATGAGAAATAACTATTAAGGCTCTAGCAATATGTGCCAAGATTTCTATTACCATTTCCAATATTCAGCATTATTACACATTATAAGTACCCAAGCCTACATGTCAAGTTGCCACAACATCTAGTAATGAGTTTGTCTTGTTATTTTTTTCTAGAAAGTGTGCTCCAAAAGTATGCTTTGCTAGATATGTTCATTTTTTTTAATCTACATTAAAAATAAACTGAGCTACACATGACAGTAGTAAATCTATTTCCAAGCTATTTCACCTACTACTTTGTATAAACTAGGGCTTGGGAGACCAACCAAGAGCCATAATAGCAGGAGCAATTGGGTAAGGATGCTTGGGACTGAGTAAATGTATAATGAAGGGAACCATTCTTAAAAAAAAAGAAAAAAAAGGGGGGGGGAAGAACACAGAAAATGGGAACTTTTTCTTGAACATTTTCCACTTTCTCTAACTGATATCCCCAATCAGAATTGAATCTGGAGGAGTTTGTCCACTACTGTGTGGGCTTTACCAGGGTTGGTTTTTTTTTGGGGGGGGGGCAAAACCCACATTGGTCACTTAGTTAAGTATTTCTATTGTTTTACTTGATCTAAGGGGGGCAGCTGCCTCCCCCTTGACCAAGCCCATGCCTTCTACCCTTTTGGAAGATACAGAGGACATGTTTAGCAATAGCTTACATTTAGAATTTTGAGGAATTATGATGTCACTCGCAAAACGGATGCCGTGGAGGTGTGGCACATGGCAAAATGGTCCAGGAATGGCTCCATCAGCCACCTTCATAAAAAGCCACCTACAGAAGCCACTGCCACTGTTGCTCTTTCTGCTTAGAATGGATAACAGGTATCAAAAGATGACATCCAATGAAATGTGGGTAAGGCTGAGCCAATATAAACAGGAACTAAGCAGGAATACCAAACAGCCTCTCATGCATTGTGAATTCTTGAAATGATATCTACTGTGACCTTTCATGGACACAATAGCATGTGTTGATGGGAACATTGGCAATACTGACTTACATGTCCTAGATATGGACAGTCAAGCTGTCCACACTGGAATGCGGGTCAAAATCTGCTCCACATCAGTGTAGGAAGTCCCTGCTCTCTTATTACAATCATGTTCCCATGGGAAATGGAAGCACCCAAAAAAAACGGACATTGTAAAAAGTTTAAAACTGTAGCAGAGCCATACATCAAACTCCCATTCAATTTACTCACTACTTTACTGTAGGAATGGTTTCCTCTCTGTTTCTCATAAGCTTGGTTCTCACATTTTCACATCAGTTCGGATCCCCCCCCCCATGAACATCCCTGAGAAATTAGGTTCCCATTTCTTCTAATCTACACTTTTTATATGCAGTCTTGCATTTTTGAAAATGAATTTTTCTCAATATAATATAATTTCACTAATATATGCATTTGTATGCATATTATACCCTAGTACAAGCTGGAAAACTGTACTGCAAAAGTTAGAGAAATGTGGCTTTTGAAGGATGGCTGTGTTTCAGTTTACATATTATTTCAGAATGTGCAAATTAGGTAATTAGATTCACCTTGAATAGGAAAATGGAACAAATTTTCATTGGCATGCTTAGAACACATGCTTTTTTACTGTTATTTATTGCTCTAGCACTCTCTGTACATAAATTGGACATGGTAAAGAGCTATTACTTTTGCTTAATTACTTCTTCCTATTTTCTGTGGTCCCTGAAGACTAAGCACTAGAGGCTTGGGTGTAAAATTATTTCCCCACATTTCCTAATTCCCCCACAACATACTTCCTTATCTCCTACTCCACTTATAAACACTAATATGCACATCCACTTTCAACCATGCTGAGACACAGGCAAATGACCTTTCCCCCCAACTTTGCCAGCATAAACAGCAACTAGTGGTGGACTTGGGGCTCTCAAATTTGGCTGATGCTAAAATTTGGCACCCCTGCCTCTCATGCTCTGTTCTACAGCATTGTTGTGGCAGCCCCTGCAACGTGGCACCATAGCCGCACTGGTCATGCTACCCTAAGACTGCCTCTGCGGCAACAAATACCCTATAAGAACTTAAGCTTCATGTACCTCACTTTAACAGATCACTGCTGTGTGCAAGTCAGCACAAAGGAAACTATACCTAATACTTACTACATAGGAAAATATTACCAAGTTGTATTACGTAGAAAACTTCCTTGCTGAAATCTGCACATTTGATTTATTAGAAGGACATTTTAGTATTTGTCAGGATCAATATTGGTGCCAACACTATCACACGCAGAATATCTAGTTGGGTCATTTTTCTAAATAACTGTGATTAGTATTGTTTCAAAGCTGCATAAGGCATATGATGATGACTTCTGTGGTGATACTCTACAATGTTGCTATCAATAATGAAGCCAATATTAAGAGAAAATGGTGTGAATATGGAGATTAACCTGCATGAGGAAATTTCACAGGTACTTTATTATAGTTTCAGAACTCAATATGGGAATTAAATGAAAAGCATAATATGAACAAAAGATATTGCATCAAATAGGGGCAAAACTAGATGATACATTAAAGGTACACAAGTGCAACCACACATTTACCTTTTGTAAAGCCCTGTTCCATGCCCAATAAGTGTTGGACACCTTTGCCCGATGGCACTCTCAGCCATTCTCTTATCAACTGGCATTCCAAGGGGCAGGGGAGCTGGCACTCACTGATGCTCATCCTGTCTGGCAGTTAACCCTCTCTGTTCCAGGCAGCTTTCTTCAGCTTGTTGCAACCCTTCACTGTGATCTGGTTGTAAACCTTCACTGGGGGCTGGCTGCAAACCTTCCCTGGTGGCTGGTTCATTCATGACACATAAGGGGCCTCAGGGGAGGATTGACCATAGCGAACCTAAGTTTGGGTTTGGTATCTGCCTGTTTGGAATCTACACCCTAATCCCCCAGTAAGACCTTGCTTGCTTGGCTTGCTCCACAGCAATGGCCGACTCTCAGGGTACAGGTTTGGAGCAGTCCAAAACCAGCAGATCCATTCCATCAACATGGGGCTTGTGGAATGATAAACTGATCCTGGGACCCAATGCCATGCTACTTTTCTTGATGTCTGTATTGTCAATTCATGCAGCCTTGTAAGAATCCTGCTTTGACTCAGACTTCAGAATTCAGAAATTAATCTGAATCTGATGTATACAGCCCAAGAAAATATTTCTTTGGTTCAGAAAAGGGAACGTATTAGTATGGACAGTGTATTTATCCTTTATTCAAGGATACTTCAGAGATCTGATTTTCATTAATTTTAATTTAGATAAACCCAACCGATACTGTCATGATCAGTTGCCAAGAGACTTCCCAAAGCTACAAATCTCTGAATTCCCCTCCCCCCAGCTTCCCATTTGTGTGATGATGTGATGATACTTCTAACTGCATAGGAGAAAGTAATGCAGGAGCTGCAAGGAATGAAAGACAGGCCATTAAAGGCTCTCCCATGAGGATAAAAGTAGACAAAAAAGAACCTACATTTTTATTCTTTATGGGAATAGGAACCTTGTACCTCAGAAGATGAAATTGGAAGGGAGCTATCAAAAATACATTCGCCCAGGCAAGTCATCCATAAATTCTAACTAGTATCAATGGAGTTCACTCCTTGAAGTGCAGTAAGAAACAGTGAAACATGGAAACACTCCTATAACTCTTTTTCTCTGTTTTGAACAGAAGTGAGAGTTCATGCTGGAACTCACAGATCAAATACCTTTTAATTTGAACAACCTGGACCCTTAATCTGTAAAATCTGCTTTTGGGTATATTTCTAACTTTTTTTAAAAGTCTGTCTAAGATTAGGATTCATTTCCCCAACAACAAAATAAAGGAGAAACATCACACATTCTTATTTATCGTTCTCAGAAAGCTTTTTTTTTTTTTTTAAAAAAAGAAAGAACTTATATCAGTTTCCTTCCCACAGACAGATACCCACAGATCTTCCCACCTGGTTCGACATTTTCTGTAATTTGGATTTTCCCTTCCCATAACAGCAGAATTGCACCAGTTTCCATCCTGCCTGCGAACTGTTGAATTAGCAAATGGAGTATTTGGATGAGGGGTAGTGATGGGTGGGTCTGTCAATTTCAATTCCTCCTTTTTCCAGACTGCACTTCTCCACATTTCCACATCAGTTTGCAGTTTTTTAAAAAAGTTTGCATGAAAATCCGCCAGTATTTCAGTATGAATTTCTTCCAATAGTCAGGTTCATTTGCAATTTTGCCTAATGTGCACATTTTTTAAAATTCAATTTTCATTGAAATAATGCACTTTTGTATTTTCCTTTCATATATGCATTTTTATGAGCACTTTATTCCAATATGTGAATTTTTGTACAATCTGCTTGCCTGGAGAACAGGTTTGCAAAATTCAGAAAAATGCAGATTTGTAAGGATGGCTTGTGCTTCAGTATTGAAAGTGATTTGCATTGAGAGAGAGAAAAGCTTCTGTGGAGGGGTTGGAGGAAGGCAAGACATGGGCAAGGAGAGCCCCGTAGTAGTTACCAATGCACCAATTTTGCCCCTGTAGCTTTCCTACAGGAATTTCCCAGAACAAATAATAGAATTGTAGAGTTGGAATGATCACTGGCATATAATCGAAAGGGCTTCTGGGCCTTTTTTATAGTAAAGTCCCAACAACCATGGCAAATTGTAATTCCCAAATATATTTCTGTTGGGTATTACTGGTAAAGCATTGTGACCTACTTAATCCCTTCATTCCCCAGTCACGGATGCTGGAAGGACCCTCATTGCTGCTGGAAGGTAAATTTTGTTGAGAAGAGGGAAGGTCCAGGAATGCTCACAAGCAGGGAGAAGACAAATGGAGGACAGATTAAAAAACTGATGGAGAAGAATTCAGAATAGGCCAAGTCCTTGAAATATTTCAGGGAATACTTGAGAAAAAAAACAACCCATTTCTGTGGAGTCGCTGAAAATGCTCCAAAAGAATAAACCAATTGCAACTGAAATGTGGGGCAGAGGAAGTTTTCCCACCAACACTCATTGAACCAATACTCATTGAACCACCAATACTCATTGAACCCTCTTCATTTTCAACAGTAAAAACCAATTGCTTATCACATCATCGCTAGTCCTAAATTGTTGCACAGTGATATGTCACTGGGAGATTTTAGATTAACCATATTTCAAAATCAAATACTGTAATGGAAAATAATAAAATTATTTAAAATACCAGATATGCATCTAGATACAGTGTTCAAATCAGGCACTACTAGAATCTGAATACAGGCACCTAGAATAGATTGTGGTTTCCAGGGGAAAACCTTTTAACGCATGAGAAAGTGGCGAGGACTTCCGGGTCGGCGCCATCGCCGAATGGCGGACTCCCTCCGAGCTCCGGAGGGAGCCTGCACGGCAGGGGCTGGGTCCTACCGCACCGGCGATGCGGGGACCCTTAAAAACCACGGCCACGGGGGCCGTGGACATGGAGACTCGGCTGACACCGTTAGCGCCCTCCCGACTCGTGAAGGAGCCTTTTTAAAGGCTACGGATCGGGTGCCGGGGAGAAGCGTGGTGTTTTGAGTCCTCTGCTATCCCTGCCGTGCGAAGCCGCATGCCATTCGGCGGAGAGCGCTGGCTTCTTCCTTTGAAAATTCGGACCTAAAAGAACAACCTGTAAGTAATTGGAACTTGGACTAAAAAGAGGGACAAAAATTTTAAAAATTTCGGAGCGAGCGGGGGAGGCGCAAAAAAGGAAGTCAGCCACCCCCTCCATTGTAGAAGGGTCAAAGCAAAGGATCTGATAACTAAGATCGGAGTAACATCATTTTGGCAAATTTTTAACCTCACGAGTGAAGAATATGAGATTGAGCTGGAGGAGGAAAGTAGAATTCGGACTTAAAAACAACCCCCCCTGGAACCCCGGGAGCGATCGATGACGGAGCTTGGAGAGGAGAAAGGCAAGTTTTGACAGCTGTCAAAGAGCTGTCAAAGCGGAAAATAAGATAGAGACTATGTTACAAGGACTTTGCTGGTCATATTTGTTATAAATTGGATACAAATTGTTTTAAATAAGGATTACAAAGTTACTAGGGCTAATGGATGCGATCTGGAAGAGAACTCAGTTTTTGCAATCCACCTAGAGGAGCCGAGGGATATTACAAGTTTTAGCTGGAAATTGGAACTGAACTGTTTATCTCCTGGGAAACTGCAGAAATGGAACATTATTATGACTACAGAGGCCACTACACCGAAGAAGACAATGGAATCATCTGTTGTGGAATGAAAGGAACTTGACGTAATGTTTTGTTTCTGAATAACAAGCCTCTGTAAAGGAACTAACTTTTGGAATTAGGACATTTGTGCAGGAAAACAGGGACAGAAAGAAATAGAAAGAGGAGTGTGATCAATAAGAACAACAAAATAACAAGAATTGGACCAAGTCAAAAGTGGGGACATTTGGGACATCCAGATTTGACAAGCTTAAGGATTATAATTTGGAGTTTTTCACTCCTGGATATAAAAATCTGGATGGAAAAAATGGGCCTCTCTTTAAGACAGAATCCTTCCATGATTGGACACTCGAAACTAAAGAGGACTGGCAAAGGACTATGATTTAGAGAGACGTGGAAATATCGGACATTGAGGAACATTGGGAACGCAACCGGGAAAAGGGGGGGTGGGAAATGTGGAATCCTTAAAGGCGTAAACTATGTTTTATTTAGGCTATATACATCTACATGGTATTCTAAAGTGGGGAACTCGTGGTGGGATTAAACCGATTTTAGGGGAATGGAAAATAATGTTTTTTTTTTAAAAAAAAAAAAAAAATTTGGGTTAAGGATAACAAGTTTGAATTGAGGAGAAGAACTTGTTGAGATCATTTGAGAGATTTGGAATACAAGGGGGGGAGGGAAGGGGAAGTCCTGAAAGGATGTAATTGGAAAAAGATTTGAAATTGGATGTTTTATTAATTTGTAATTAATTGGAAAACTTTAATAAATATTATTAAAAAAATAAAAAAAAATAAAAAAAAAAAACGCATGAGAAAGTGGCAAGCATTTGTATTTCTCCTTACTTTTGAGAACTCAAAATCAATTGCAGGTCACACACCACTAGTTAAAGACAAAGCTCCTCTCTTTCCTAATATAATCCCCTGAGTTGATCTTTGGTCAAACTGTGAAAATAATTTTATGTTCCAGCACTTCATCCTAGCTTTAACATTTAGCTGGATATATTTATGTTCTGCTATGAACATCACAATGAACTGAGTATGTTCGCCTACACATTCTCTCTGCTTAAATTAACCCTGTGGAAACGGAGAGCAACAGGTTACCTCCATTTGAGAAAAAAAATCTGCTCTTGGAATGTCAGAAAATAAAAAATATCTGGGTGTGTGTGGGGGGGGGAACCATTCAAATCTACACAAATTGATCAAGATTGCCTACTTGTGTATTATTTGTAGTCCTGAGGAATTTGATATTATTCACTTAAACGTAATATTACTTACAAAGTAAAATGTTGCTCCCGGGAACTCTGTTGTTTCTAGCATGGCAAGATGTAAAAGCGGGAGAGGGCTTCTGCTTCTTTAATAGTACTGCTGAAATATCCTCTGCCCTCTACCTTAAGTCCACCAAAGGCATGGGTGTAAGTCATTGCTGAGTGAGGTGTGGAAGTAGAAAGCACTGGCAGGATCAGGATCTTGCATTTTCCCCCAAGGACATTTAGAAAGGCAATTGCTAGAGAGTGAACCCCCTACTTTACCAAAGATAAAGCATGTCAATATCATCTCTGTAAGTTGTATGTCTTGACTCCTGCAGAGTGAACAAAGATCAAAGGACTAAGTCAGCCATACACTAACAAAGATGAAATGGAGAAATTGGTTTCATTCATGCTATTTTCAGTTCTTATCTTAATCATTGTCAAGGGAAGATTCAGAGTGTACTATTTTCTGTCTCGGGCTTTGTTATGAAAATGAGACTACAGGAATTTAATCAGTACAGCTTGCGGAAAGTAGTGGCTGATCATTCTGCAATTTCTTTTAATGTTTATTACTGGATGTTTCTGGAGCTATTAAAAGAAAAGCACAACTGGACGGAAACCAGAATAGCTATAAAATATAATTAGAAGAACCCAAGAAATCACGCACTGGGGATGCCATTTTTATGGCCAAATATAGGCGCTTACTACAGATGACAAAGTATTTTTCAATTATACTAACTTGTGCTCCCGATAACGTACCTAGGCAGTTGCGTATGATAGCTCAGCAATTCAGAATGGCAAAATCTCAAGATGAGTTTGGGTGAAAATAGTCCCCCTCCCCCACATCATCATAATCATTCATTCAGAGGCTGTAGCTGTCCAGAAGTCAGCTTAGCACATGGGACACCATTCGCCCCCATCCCTGTAGAAGGAATGCAAGGTAAACATTGCCTTTAAGCCACCACCTACATTGCCTACTAAAACATGTTTCACAGTGACTGGAAGGAGGACTCATCCAACAGGTTGGGGGAGGAGGCTGTGGCCTTTACCTTTAAGAATAAAAAAACCAAGACAGCCCTGAGTCTCAGTAGCATAAGATTTCCCCAAGAACATAGGAAGCTGCTTTGAGTTCAGTATTGTCAACAATGACTGTCAGTGGTTTTAGGCTGGTGTTTCTGCCAGCCCTAACTGGGGACACCAGGGATTGAAGCTGTCACCTTTCGCATGCAAAGCATGCACGCTACCACTAAGCTGTGGTTCTTTCCCTGGAGTGCAGTGACAGAACTACTCCTGGTATTTTTGTTACTATTACCCGTCCGCTCCTATTTGTGTCAACCTTTGCAGGAGCACTAATTTGCAGTGTCCCATAAAAGGTCAGAATTCGACTTCATATTCGCCCTTATCCAAACCACTACTCTGCTCTCGCACTGATCCAGAACCTATATGGCCCCACCTGATTCAGGTGTAACAAACAGAACTGATTGTCATCAACATAGATATTTTTTAACCATGAAAATAGAACTTAAAGAAACTTAAGCTCGGTCCTGCTTTTAAAAACAGGAACTTTATTTATCCAGACCTGGCTTACAGACATTATTATATAAACACCTGTACATCACACCCCTCTCTAAATGTTGCTGTTTTGTATGCAATTGCCCTTTAGTCTCTATTACATAGATGCCTTTGATTTCTGAATATTCATTGCCAAGCTTAATTCAATTACCATTTAAATGACAACACTTATACCGTTGTCTCTTAGGGATGAGCTGACATGAACCAGATACACCCTACGAGTGGCCATTATCTATTATTTTTTTTAACATAATATTTATTGAAGTTTCAAATAAGACAAAACAAATAAACAAAAAGACAGAAAAAACATACAGAACAAGTATACTTACAGTCCTTAGTTTCTTATACCTTATTTCCCACGACTTCCCCTCGCCTCCCCTTCTTGTATTCCAATTCCAGATATTAGTTCAACAAGTTCTTATCCCCAATTTTTACCTTATTTCATTGTTATATTTAAATCCTTTTAATAACCCATTTTAACTTATTTAGCTTATTTACCTCAGTCCTTCTACTTAAACCCTTTTTCCAAGGTCGGCCCAAATTCCCTTCCACAAATTTCCCAATTTTATATTAATACCAAACCAAAAACACAAAATAAAAAGTATCAGAAAAAATATTTATACAACCTTTGGATTCATCAAACCCCACCCTCCCTTTCCCGGTTTCGATCCCCAAACCAATGTCCATCAGTCCATCTGCTATCAGCCTGGCAATCTCACATCAGAGGCTTTTAAGTCTCTCTCAGTTCCTCTTTGCCAGTTCTTTGGATAGTCCTTTATATTAAACCCCGAATCTCGGAGGAGTACAATCCCAAAAAAGTCCATATTTCTTCCGGCCAGACCTCCATGTTTAAAAGAGTTCATGAATTTAAATGTCCCAAATGCTCGAACTTCCATCTTAATCAAATTTGTAATCCATAAATCTTCAGGTCTCCATCTAGGTAGGTCACTCCATTCTTCATTCTCCAATTCAAGCCAAATCTTGATCATCCAATTCTTATTTTCCTTTATAACCTTCCTGCCAGGCCTCTGGCCTTCCTTAGCCTTCTGCAACATTATGACTCCTCCTTCCTTTCCCTCTAGATCCTCATGTTTCTCTTCCACTTGTTCCACTTTCTCAAATTTGTCAAATTTCTTTTCCTGCTCAGCTGCAAAGTCTTTTGTTTCCGCTACAGGGGCTTTTGGTTCAAAGACAAAGACTTGGGTCAAGTCCTTTCCATTTTCAGTAAGGTTATTTACTGTTTCATTCAGTCCCATGACCCCTGTAGCCAAAATATTACTTTGTTCTTGAAGCTTTCCCAAAAGATAAAAAGTCTTGTTCAACTCAGTGAGTATTTTTCCACTTCCAGCTATTCTTGCAGTGTCCCAAATCCCCCTCTAGAGGGATTATGGATATTTACTATCCTTCTAGTTCCAGTCCCAAAAACAAAATAGCTTATTTTTCGACAGTTTATAACCAAAATGTAACAAATCCAACTGGCAAAGGCAGCAAACACAATGTTACTTTATATTCCCCAACTTTGACAGCTAGTTTGACAGCTGTCAAAGTCTTCTGTATCTTTCCAACAGGTTCTCTCGCTGATCACTCCCGGGTCCCGGGGGGTTGCGCAGCTCTCAAAATCCACTCTTATCCTCCAGCAAAATTACTTATACTGTCCAATCGTGAAATTAATAACTTTGTTCAGTTGCAATAAAAAGTATTCTCTCGACCTTAGTTATTTAATCCTTGCTTTAAGTTGCCTACAAGGCGGGGAGACGGACTTCCTTTTTGTATCTTCCCCGGTCGTACCAAATTCAAAGAAAAAAATTCCTTTTTAAGTCCAATTTCTGTATTACTCACGGGTTGTTGCTTTTCAGTCCGAATGTTCTCAGGAAAAAGTCAGCGCTCTCCGTCCATGGCATGCGGCTTCACTCAGCAGGGAAAGCGGAGGACTCTCAGCACCGCACCACTCCCCGTCCCCCGTTCCGAAGCCTTTAAAAAGGCTCCTTCGCAGGTCGGGGGGGCGCAAATGGTGCCTGCCGAGTCACCAAGTCCACAGGCTTCTGCGCCTGTGGTTTCTAAGGGTCCCCATGTCGCCGGCACGGCAGAACCCGATCCCTACTGAGCCGATTCCCTCCGGAGCTCGGAGGGAATCCGCCATTAGACGTTGGCGCTAACCCGGAAGTCCCCGAGTGGCCATTATCTAAATGGTTTGAGTGTGAATGAGTGAGTGCAAGAGCTGTGTGCTTGAATGTGCTGTATGTGCACAGTGAGGATGAGAGAGGGGGGAGGATGGAGAGACAAGAGGAATTCTAGCAAGTGGGAGTTAGAAAACTGAGTGGACCTCTGCTCTGTGTGTCTAACTGCCCACATGTGCAGCTTGCAGTGGCATGTGGCCCTCAGAGGTGAATCGTTCCTAAGTGTGCCCCAAGGCATAAAAAAGGTTAGCTAGCCCTGGTCTAAGGTCAGCATAGAGAGAGGTTCTCTTACCCAATCCTTCCCTCTCATATTGTGATGTGACCAACAGCCAGGGTCATTTGTAACATGGCGTTTTCACTTTATGCAACTGAATTACAGGTGTTACGGCCATCCAATGTTTTATTCAACCCTGTTAGAATCCTTGCTTGCTCCTTCCTGTTCCATTCTTCAGCCAATTAGTTCTATAAAAACATCATTTACCAGCACGCCACCTACTATTACATACTGGGCCTTTCTTCACCACCAGTTTTCTTTCTGACTGGCTGGACCATTTCTGTTCATCACAAAGCAACTGCTCAACTTCAGATGTTGTGACTGCTCACTGAGATAACCATTTGGGCCTTTTTATTATTACCCTACAGTACTTGTTACTAAAATAGGAACTATTCTACCCAATAAAATATTGAATAATATAATTGCAGAAACTTATCTTCTCTGACACATACCACTCTTTCATCAACCCACAGGTCTCTTTTTAAAGTAATGAGACCTTTTGAAGTTCAGAAAATGAGGCTCTATTTTTAAAGTTGTTTTTGAAGCAGTCCGAATACACCCTATTCCATAGGCTACTTTACCGTATCTTCTTCTAAAGTCTGTCGCCTTTCCCTTGTCTTTGTACAATTCCAGGAGATTTTTGTTGTTGTGTTTAGAGCACAAAAGACTATTAGTGCCAAAAATGTAAAGGATTTAAGACATGATAATTATTCCTGGAGTGGAAAGAAATAATGCTGTTGCAGTCAGGACCTCGAGATATGAAATGAGTTCTTGTTTTGCTTCTGATAAGAGGGAAAAGAGGATGTATTTCCTAGAGCTCTATCAAATGATTACAAATTGAGCTCACTATTTGGAAGCTACGGATCTAAACACAAGTCCTGCTGTGTGTTTTGTAATCTATATTTTTACCTTTCAAAGTCATCTTTGATTTCACAACACTGGCAGGATTTGCTAGTATAAGTAATTGAAATGCTTGTGTTTTAACAGACGTTCCAATGATATTTCCAAGCTTTCTAGCATCTGCTAAAGATAGCTTCTACTAAAGATATACTTTTCCTCCTACGAATTACCCTCATTTTGGTCTATTATCCTAGTTGAATTGTACTTGACTAAAAAGTAGCTGTCAAATTCCCCACCCCAAACACACATGCTGTTCTGAACCTTCACAGGCAACCTGCTACTTGACTGAGCAAAGATTATATGCCTTTACTTGACAGGACTTTTTTTTTTTTTGTATATAAAAAAAGTTCTTAAACCTTAATTTTTCTTTTTCATTATTAACCTGTTTAAACTTCAGAAATATTGCTTTCTTTGCTTAAACAATGAAATCCAGGTTACAACTAAACAATGAATTTCTGAAACCAAGATACAGTTTTCTTACCTGTCATCCCCAATATGACCGATTTGAAGCTCCAAATATGTGTTCATATTATGTTAGCAAGCAAAGACCCTTCTTCTTAAACCAGGTAAATAAGTATCTAACCCTATTGGGGGACACTAATTAGAAAACACAAGAGTTAAGATGTAAAACCTTGGTACAATGAGATATTAGCTATACGGATCACAATACAAACCTATTTCATCTCGAATAGTCATGATATGTTCAGAATCTCCCTTTTTATCACAATTTTAGGTGAGGAAACATTTCCTGCTTCTAGTTATGTGCTTTAACTCTGAAACAGAATCATGGGAGACACACAAATGTCCACTTAATAAAAGGTGAAATGCTAAAGACATAACTTAGTAGGAGAGCACATATGATGTGTATAAAAGGTCATTGTTTCAATCTCAGGGCTCTCAAGTGAAGATCTGGTACAAGGCAACTTTCAGTGTTCCTATATGGACCAACAGTCTTCTTCATGACAGGATATCTCTTTCTATTTATTACGAACACAAATGGTTCTTCCTTCTACATCTTTTCTGTAAAAGCAACTGCATAAGCATGTCGCAAACTAGCCTCAGGCTCTTTCCAAAAGATGTGTATCAATAGAGACATTTGAATTGAGAATAATAGAATATGATGGTCGATGGAAAGGAATGAAGCCTTCATGTGTCAGCTGATGCCACCAATCAAAACCCAAATTGCACTGCTTGAGAAGGCTAAAGAGTATTCATGGTTGCTGACATTGTACGGATATGGAAGGGGAGGAGGACGTGGAAGGCGTACAAGTTTTGCATGAGCAGATGCCAGCTAAGATGTACCATCAGCAGGTGGGCGATGGAGCGTGAGCTACAGCTGTGTTTGCTTTAGCGTTCATCTTATTTTGAATTATTTATAAAAAGCACTAGCAGCGATTTGGAATTTATTCAACGACATGCCCTATCAATGATTAGCTAATTTCTCTCCTGCAGACAAGTTTGATGGGAAGACATGAGCTAGATAGCAGACAGGTGCTGAGTACCGCTCTGCTAGTTGGTTGTCACTGCTGTAGCATTAATGTAGGATGGAGGGACATGTTACATGGAAACACTGACTGAACTCTCTCTCTAATAGCAAACTGCAGAGCATCACAGCACTTAAAGAAACACCTCAGGCAGCACCACTGGAGGTAATGTTATAAAAGAAATCAAAAGAATTGCTACAGAAACTGTATCTGCCTCGTGAAGTGGGATTTGTTGTATTGTGTAAAACAGCCCTGGTTTGTTCTTGAAGCCTTGACTTGTTTTATATAATACTGAAGTAAGGAATACCACCAACAGAATTTGAAGCTTTGTCTGATAGCTGGGAGTTGTGACATGATCCCTTCTTTTTTTCTCCACTTGCAGCATATGGTCTCCTTGGGCTTCACTCACAAGCATTCAGTGATCAACTCATCATTTTTGAATCACTGATGTAGTAGAGAGCCAGTAAGATTTATCTGACAGAGTACAGTACACCGCTTTACATGATAGCCCCCAAATGTAGGTTATTTATTAGGGCTGTGCACAGATTGGGGCTTTAATTTGTACATCCAGAATGGGCCTGATCCAGTCTGGACCAGTCCAGACCTGTTCAACCCTGGACTGTGTACAATGTACTTGCAGCACACACATACATGTGACAAGTACTAATAAAGACAAGAAATAGAAAACTGAACACAGCTGTAAAAAACTGGAGCCCAAATTTGGGGGAGGAGACACAGACAACAATTTTGTTTACGTTTCAGTAAGAATGTAACTGGGATGGACTAGGTAAGGTTTGGAAACCTTACACATTCCAAGAGGCAGAACTAGGAGAGCATTGGATGGGGTGGTGACATTCTAGTCTGGCTCTGAAGCTCTCATTAAGGAAAGTCCAGCTCCTCCCCTCTAGGCAGTTATGGAGCACCTGCTCTGGTTCACCAGAAGCGGCTTAGTCATGCTGGCCACATGACCCGGAAGCTGTCTGCGGACAAACGCCGGCTCCCTTGGCCTATAGAGCGAGATGAGTGCGCAACCCCAGAGTCGGTCATGACTGGAACTAATGGTCAGGGGTCCCTTTAACTTTACCTTTATATGTCTACAACAGTATGTGTAGCTGACTCTTGCTTATATGCCTTGCTCAACACATAGGGGGATGCAGGCAGTGAGACGACCAATGCTGGCAGCTGGGCAAACAGGTATGACCCTGCTGTTACTCCACCTGTAAATCATATGTGTGTGGTTTAATCTGTGGAGGGAAATCTGTGTTGGACTTGAATTTGTATGGTCAGGAGATGAAGAAGATTTCCATGGATTTACTGGGCACTGTTGCATAGATCCCTTTTTCTCCGTTTCAAAGGATCATTATGAGAGTACATGCAAACAAAAGTGTAGTAAGCGCACAACTAATGTGCATTTAACTTGTGTGCATTCAGTTTTATGCACTGGGCAATAAAATTAAATAAAATTTAAAAACAGGAGAAAATGAGGTGGGCATCCAGGGGGAAAAGACGATCCCTGGGCTATAACCTCCATGTAGGTTTTGGGCTTACTGTAGTACATGTAGTGCATGGAGCTGTTTCCTGTCCTCCACAGGTCACATCTGTGTATTGTTTTGGTTTAGATTGCAAGTTTTTATTACAAGCAAAAAAATTTTTTTCTAAAGGTAAAACATTTCTAGACATAAGACTACAAATGTAGGCCTTGCTTCCTTGTGCTTTGTTACAAAGTCCTGCTGACTGGTATCTGCCACTTCTGACTAACAACATTTCCTCTCCAGTTCTTAAAGAGACAATGAACTATTCCCACAATCTGGTGGGTAAAAAATAGTGTGCCCGGCAGCAGAAGGAAGGCAATCCCTTTTGGCAGTAGGTTGTCTCTTTATTTTGTGCCTATTGACAGGTCCCCCCAACTTTCTCTAAAGAGGGGCCATTTTGACTCAGCCCCATACAGCTGAACTCATACTGTAAAGTAAGAAGCAGTCTTCAATAAATTGCTACAATGGATTCTGCCTTCTTATGACTTGCTCCATTTATAGTTTTCTGTTTCCTTCTCGTTCTGGTTACCTTCTTGTGATTCACACTTTGTCAGCTACTGCAACCGCCAACAGTGATGCTATATAAGCAGAATGCAACATTGCACTAAATTTAAAGAGACAGACTACTCAGTCACACTTACTTTGGTGAGAATCCTGTCTCTTCCAGATTTGGAAATGGTTGTGAAAGATCAAGGAGCACAAAAACCCTCCTTTTTATAGATTGAAAGTGCTTTTCTCAATGCATTGTGAAATCTTATGACCAGATTTTCTAGTCTCAGGACATTTATTGGGGAGTTAGTTTCATTGATTTCAAAGTAATTTATTTTCCTGAAAGTGTGCTTGGGATCACAGACGTGCAATACTAAAATTTGCTGTATAAACCAAATTATGATTGACCATCCCCCCCCCTAAAAAAAGATGAAGAAATTACGCATAAAAGTGATACAATAAATGATATATCAGAAAATAAAAACGTTTAAAGCAATGCAGAGAAATATATATATTTTCTTGTGTGTGTGTTTTACTATGGTGGTCACAAGAATAAGAGCCATGTTGATTCCAAACTACTCCAGTGCATGCATGCACTGAAAAGCATGCATGCCCTTCTACATTTATTACCCCAAATGGGCTTTTAGTGTTCCACCACAGACCATTATAAAATGTAGGCTATACACACTATCAATTCAGCAAAATGATAAGGATGTTGCAGCTTCAACACCCTAAAGTATATATGTCCATGCACAAACATGTACACAGGTTGTTTACTCGCCCTGAGCTCTGGAGTATACCAGGGAGCCAAAAGGGGTCCACAAAGTGAGAGAGGATGCTCGGGGTGATTGTGTCAATGACCTGAGCCATTTGGATGTTCCATAGGTTGACCAGGGCTTCAACAAGAGTGCCTGTCATAGCAGCTGGAAAATCCCACAGAGCCATCTGGAAACCCACTGGATCCATAAGCGTTTGATGGCTGAGCATCCTAATAGGTCCCCTGCCTGTGCAGAGAATAAAAGCTGCTGAAATCTTAACAGGAAGTGATCTGACCATGACAAGGGACTGGCATCAATACCCCACTCACTTCCAGATCACCTTCTTCCTGCCCAGTTGAGAAAACAAGGTCCAGAGTGTGGCCTGCCATAAGCACTGGGTCGGTGACATGTTGGGATAGCCCCATGGTCACCATGAGCCACTCCAGAGCCAGTTGCCTTGGCATGGATGTTGATTGCTTGTATCTCCTTTGTAAATAATAGTAGGCAAGTTTAGACACCAGGAAGAGAGGGGGAATTGAGTCTGTATCTTTTTATTATACCTTTGCTGCCAACGCTTTGATTTAGAGGATAATTTCAGGCTGAACACATTGTACTTCTCTAGGGCATTCTGTGTTATGTATGGGTCTCACATCATGGCCTACAAAGGCATTTAGTGATACTCAGGCCCTCTTTCTGAGCAATATTGAATATAAATATAGAGCAGAGAATGTAGATACTTTGGAATAAAAACAGTAGATAGCAGGAAAATAGCCTCCTGTTCCCCATTCAGGAAGAAACAAAAACACCAAGATTCACAGCAGACAGCAATCAATTATTGGGACACAGTGGGAGCTAAGAAAGAAAACCCTCACTCTGCTCTTTCCTCAATCTCTTCTCATGACCAAGATTGTAACATGAATAGGAAATGGCATGAGTTTAACCTATGCTCATTGCAACCCTTCAGATGCAATCTTGTGTTCTGTTTTCAATGCTGAAATGCATGTAATACTTTAGGGAAGGGCACTTTCAAGTATAGTCCTCTGTGGAGATGCATTCTGATTATTGTTCAGACCATTTCCCCCCCACAGCTGTAGGTATCATTTGGTTATACATTCTCCAGAAGTGCAGACTTCTCTTTGTTCTCCTTTGTAGCAAAGCCCACAAAGCTATTTTAAAAATGTATTCATTGCCCTGCCCTAGATGCACAAGACTAAATCAATTTAGCTTTACCCACGATTTCATATAATGGACAATTATCATTCCAGGATCATATAGCTTTATGATCACTTCTATAGGGCAGTAGAGGCCCACATAGAATAGTCTGTATCCCCCAAATAAGCACAGCTTTTTGCTGTCCTGGGTGTAGGTAAACTGTTCATTAATTAATCACTTTTGATAGTTCGCATTTGTTTGCCTTAAATATCCAGCCACCTAAGTGACAAAAAGGGGGGGGGGTGTAAAGCCCAAAAGAACTCAAACAAAATGTAAAGCTTTAGGGTCTAATTTCATATTGGGAGCTATGGTTGGATTAAATGACATGAATGATTGATTATAACCTAATATCTATTTGTCTCAGAAGGCTGATATCTTTTATTCATATAAAAACTAGTGTGTATATTTTATGAAACAATGCAGCTTCCCTTCTGCCCTGTCCCCACCTTTTTTTTGGGGGGGGGGGTTAACATTTTTCTTCAAAGAATCCCAATTTTATCACCAAACTCATTTAATCCCTTGCACTTGATTAGACATAACGCCTACTCAATCCATGTCATACTTCAGTAGCAATTGTGGGGTTTGTTTCCACAAGATGTGGAGATGACCACCAGTTTAAATGGAATTAAAAGGAGATTAGATAAATTTGTGAAGGATAAGGTTCTATCTGAATCACGCTTACTTGATTTTTAAATTATTTGTCTTAAATCTTTTATCTTTTTCGTGGTGGTTTGTTGTGTGGAATAATATAGGAGGAAGGTACTGGCCAGGAGTCGGTGACTTTTTATACCTTAAAGAGTTCACTCAGCCTCACAAACACTAAGAAATAAGAAGCACCCCCATTTTTTAAAGAAATGGTGCCCATGGAATCATGAATTGCAAATTGAGTGCTGATACAGTCATAGCTGAGAAATGATGGGTGGAGAAAGGATGTGGCAAGCGATGCCTGAGCTGGTGCTGACTGAGCAGAAAATGATGCAGTTTCCAACTGATTTTCGTTGCTTCCTGCATGCTGGAAACTCTGCTATTAAAATCTGTCTTCTGTCTAGTCAAGTGGAAGTTAAGAAACATTGAACCTTGAGCATGCTACTGCAAACATACTAATATGTTTCAGCATAAACTTGGTATCCCCCACCCCCCCGGTTTTTGCCAGCAATTCTTCTGGCTGCTGCATTGGCACTGTAGCCAGAGGGAAGCAGACTCAACCAAGCCATAGTTACAAGCAGGGGTGGACAAAGCTGTCCATTTCAGTTTGTCATGTGCCCAGTCTTAAATTCAGTTCTCTGCATTTCCACAGCAATTTGCGAATCCTCATGAAAATTAATCAGCATTTTAGAGTGAATGTCTCCTACTATAACATATTTGTATGAAGCTTTGACTAATATACCCATTTTTGGGTATCTTTAAATTCTTCTTGAATACTTATTGTCAGTAGTGCATAGCATCCACAGGGGTTCTCTTGTTTTATGTAAAGGATCTGGACAGATGACTAAACTGTGACTCTCTCAATATTGTTGGACGTCAACTCCCATAGCCATAGCCACCATGGCCAATAGACAGAGCTGATGGGAAGTGAAGTCCAACAATGTTTGGAGGGACACAAGTTTCCCATCCCTGCTCTAAATCCTTTGGTACAGGAACCAGAATTTTCTTTTATGTTTGCAATGACTAGAAGGCTGAAGAGTTTGATGAGGAATGGGACTTCAAAGCTTAATCTGTAACAATCATGACCTCAACCTTTCCACTTTATCGTGTGCTATTTAGGAAACTTGTGTGTCATTCAATTTGTTTATTTGATGCTAAAGAAAATCTCTCTTATCAAAATGGGTTGGAGGAAACCTCACAATCTTATTATAAATAAAAAGAAATACAAGGATGAGAGAACATAATGTCAGAAATGATTAAAATCTAGTATGTACCACCAACACAAGTACTAATTTTATTATGAAGCTGAAATGTTCATATATTTAATAAATGGAAGTTTCAGTAAGAATTTTCACTGAATTGAGAACAAATATAAACGGCGTTTCCGTGTGCTGTTCTGGTACACCAGAAGCGGCTTAGTCATGCTGGCCACATGACCCAGAAGCTGTCTGCAGACAAACACCAGCTCTCTTCACCAGTAAAGCGAGATGAGCGCTGCAACCCCAGAGTTGTCCATGACTGGACTTAACAGTCAGGGTTCCCTTTACCTTTACCTTTTATGATGCATCAATGAAAAATATTATCTCCAGATAAGATTTTACAGTCAATGATAGACATAGCATAGACCCAATATTATACTCTCATAATTCCTTATTGAGAACTATTTAGCAGTGCTAATCCAGGTTGCAAATTACCACAGGTTGAATAACAGACCATGTATGTACAGTGGTACCTTGTTTTGAGTCTGGGATCCGTTCTGGAGCCCCGGACGCTCGAGGAAAAGGATGCTCAACAAAGCGCCACTCTGTGCACGCATGTGGAGAAGTTTGTACTTCTGCACATGCGCGAGTGGCAAACCCAGAAGTCACCCGTTCCGGTACTTCTGGGTTGGCCGTGGACATCAGCTGAAATAGATGCTGGATGGGGCGGACTTATATGGAGGTACCACTGTATGGCTATTTATTCTGTCTATGCTTAGCCTCTCCACTGTAGAACATGTCTATCAAGGTGCAAAAATCTTTCCAAACTAACTTTGAGAAGTTATAACTATTAACTATTTTTTCAGTAGTGGCTTCATTTTAACACATAGTTAATATTTTCTAAGCTAGTTATACCACATTTGACTAATGCAGTTCTCAGCCATCATAAAAGCATAAGGAAAGCTTGTTGACAACGTCCCATCTAGTCCAGTATGCTGTTCTCAAATGTCCAACCAGAGGAGCATTAGCCAGGTGATTTAAAGGATTATCTCTTTAAATGTCAACAAATTTAGATCCTTGATTTGATTATGACCACTGTCATATTTATACTGTGATTATATTAATACATCAGTTTTGGCTCATACTTCATACATTAAATGACATTAGTTTGTTAGTGTCACAAATCCTGGTAATTTTAATGGAATAGAGTTCGTATTTTAGGTAATTTCTCCCAAGTTCTTGATGAGGATAAAACATCTGTCTCATGTGCAACTTTAGTCAGTCTGTGTTTATATTATATCCTCCACAAAGCTCAATACCACTTTCCAAGAAATACAGAGTTATCTAGTTTGCATTTATATTATGCCATGTAAATTCCAAAGCAGTCCCGCTAAAGGACAGTTTGGGAGTACAAGACACAACAGGAAACTGGCATTTCTGGTTGCAAAAATCCTCTCGCTGCTGCTGAGTCATGAGAAGCTTAGAGAACTGGCCTTAGCCACATATATGCAGTTTATTAAACTCTGATTTCACTGCTCATTTCAGCTGCATGACAAATCATGTTATTGTAAAAAGTCTAAGCTGTAACTACAAGAAATCTACTTCTACCTGAAATATATTATAAAGTGACAAACAATTCAAACCCCAAAGGGCTGGTTCCAAAGGAACCTGCCAATATTAAAACATTTTTTCCTCTCCCACCAAGGACTACATGCATAACCTGAATCCACATACACACACACCACCAATATTTCATAGCTTGCAACTCTCAGTTCAAAGAGAAATGATCTCATAAAAGTCCCACATTTCACTCTTCTAATAACACGATATGTCAAAGAATAAGATCTCATTACCTTAACCATTGATTTGTCTCAGGTGTTGGCAAAAGAGAAAGAATATTTTAGGAGTTTCAGCAAGGAAGATAAAAAACAGAGTCTGCCTGAATTTTCAAAGTATTGATCAGCTCAAAAACTCATGTGCAACAGCCCCATAATCAGAGGCATTGAACACAGACTCCCACTGGGTGATGGAAATGGTTTCTTCGACTTCACATTTTTCCTGCAGATAAATCTATCTTAGGTTTGTTTACACCTACACGAGATGCAGAAATAAGAACTGAAAAGATCAAACTTCTCCTAGTGGGTGTTTTACAGGTAGCACCCCAAATGCCATCATAACTTACTTGCTTAATGCACAAGGAGAAGATGTGGCCTGTTGAATACTACTGTACATAATAATAGCTGCCAAATTTTAACTTTTTAATCATAAGCATTACATCCTCAAGGATGATACCCTTCCGAATAACAGGTTTTCAAATGGTAATGCTTCTTGGTCAGACTTCATAGCCCTAACAAATACCTGCACAAAATGAAGAGAATGCTCTTTCTGATTACTGTCCATTTACTGTAAAATGCAGCTTGTAAAGACTACTACCGAACATGTTGATACTGAATGAACAATGCCATTGGGTGGTATCAACTAAATAAGCTTAAGAGCAGGAACCACCTTGTATGAGATTTTTGTAAGTGAACCGCCCTGGGATCTCTGGATGAAGGGCAATATACAAATTTAACAGATAATAATAATAATGCCTCTTGCATTCAGTGCACATCATATATACTAACAGAGTACGTACTCCATGCTTTGAATGTGGCAGTTTATTTAAATCATTTATACCTCATCCTTTCTCTGCAGAGCTCAAGGCAGCTAATGACAAAGAGAAAATAATAAACTGACGATTTAAAACAACATACACAATATACCAATAACATATTAAAACAGCCTCAGAATGTAACAAATTACTACAATAAATTTGTATAAAAAGCAGAGATAGTTAAAAACCAAATTCAGTAATGCAATAATGCACATTCCAAATGCTATTTTTGATGACTGACAGCTAAATATGTGAACTGGTTCTATGGGAAAGCATTGCATTTGAGGTGGCATATGGTGATCAGAAAAGTATTACCTCCAGCATTATATCTATGATGACTCATTCTCCCATGTGATGTTGCAGATCAAGTAATGAACATTCATGTGTGAAACAAGAAGAAAAAGAAGAAGAAGAAGAGTTTGGATTTGATACCCCGCATTTCACTCCCTTTAAGGAGTCTCAAAGCAGCTAACATCCTCCTTTCCCTTCCTCCCCCACAACAAACACTCTGTGAGGTGAGTGGGGCTGAGAGACTTCAGAGAAGTGTGACTGGCCCAAGGTCACCCAGCAGCTGCATGTGGAGGAGCGGAGACGCGAACCCGGTTCCCCAGATTATAAGACTACCGCTCTTAACCACTAGATCACACTGGCTCTCCTTAGGACAGGCTTGGGGAATCTGTGCCCTCCCCATTTGTTGTTGGGTTCCAGATTCCTTCAGCTCCAGTCAACATAACTCGTAGTCAGGGATGATGGGAGCTGTAGTCCAACAACATCAAATCACCAAACTAAAGAAGTTGTTCTTTGCAGAAAAGCACAATGAGAAGAGAAAATAGTTTGCATAGTTCTTAGCAACCATTTGCTGTTGTTACTGAGAACGTGCCAATAGAGAGTCATTTAGACGAAGCTTTTCTGCTGCTCTTCCAGCTTTCCAGCTTGGTTACCCATATTCCACTCCTTAATTTATTTTTGTGTTGTACTACACAAATGTGCCAAAGGCCTCACATTTCTCATTCGCAGGAAGCTTTCCAAGGCCAAGATACTCTTTGCTTCTAGCAAACATTGCCATTCCAAGCACTTCCTAATTGAACTGTCACAGCCCATGCTGTTCCCATTATTTTATTTCAGACCCCCAAAAAGCAGAGGCAAGTTCCCCTTGTGAACTTTGAGAAGGCCTTCTGCACAGGAAGAATGAAATGCTAATGATGACTCAGAAGGTATTCACTAATAATGAATGGCGACAACCTTGTGGCAAGATGGATAGAGCGGAGAGATGCACATTGAGCTGAAAGAAGCATTCCAGTGAGTCTACTAGAGACTAAATAATCCTTATGGTGTTCTTTCCAGACCTCTTTGATAGGCAAGGAATTAATCGTGGTAAGACAGAACAAGGGCTTTAAGGGCTATCTGCATCACAGCACACACTTAATTTGCAGCATGTGGTTAAGGGTACTGGTGTTGTTTTTCATGAGCTTGAGAAGCCAGAGAGGCAGTTGGCAACTAAGGCCCCTTGGCTCAAGAGGACCTAATGGTTCAGAGAACCAGCCTCCCAAGTTCGTGTCTGAACTACATCATTCAGAGCCCATGACAGGGAGGAGCCACGAGCTCTAAGGCAAAGCTATGCAGCTCACAAAAGGTGGGTGAGAGATTGCTTGAATGGGTGGATAGGGATGTTGGGAATTGGACGCAAGCTAGCCAGGGTGGTTAGTTGGTTAAGCCCGAGAGGTGACTCCTTAGAGGCATCCACCTCACAGCTGTGATAAAGAAAGGTTTATATTGCCTTTTCACACTGGAGAGCCAGTGTGGTGTAGTGGTTAAGAGTGGTGGACTCGTATTCTGGTGAACCGGCTTCGATTCCTCACTCCTCCACATGCAGCTGCTGGGTGACCTTGGGCTAGTCACACTTCTTTGGAGTCTCTCAGCCCCACTCACCTCACAGAGTGTGTGTTGTGGGGGATGAAGGGAAAGGAGATTGTTAGCCGCTTTGAGACTCTTTAGGGTAGTGATAAGGTGGGATATCAAATCCAAACTCTTCTTCTTCTTTTCGAGCCTTGACCCTATCGTGTCTTAACCACCTGGACAATCAGGGCTCAAGGAGCAGGACTGTACCTCCTGTGCTTCAAAGGTATTCTGCTGTGCTTTGGGTCCCACTCAACAACCCGGTCACAGCATTTGGTACCAGCTTCAGCTTCTGGATCAGTCCCAAGAGAACCCCCATATTGAGTGTGTTACAGTAGTGCAGCAGTGAAATGATAAAAATGCCTACATGGGAGGAGAAATATGGCGCTTTTATGAGCACCCTGTTTCACCACAGGAACCAGGTATTTTGTTAGTATATATGTTTCCTTGGCTGTAGGGAGGAGTTGGTATCAGCCTGATGTTGGAACATTCCCCTTTCTGCCAAATATTCCTCTTGGCTAGATCTAATAGAAGCTATTAGATTTGCCTCTCTTACAAATGTTCTCAATGCAGCTCTAGCTTCCAGCCAAGCAAGCTGCCTGGCAGCGTGGCATCTTAAAGCTGTCACTTTATCACTGACTTCCCATGCAATAATTTCAAATGACTGGAGAACACCAACCAAAACATACCTGGGGGAGAGCAGTTGGACTCTAGTTCAAGTGAGCAAAGGTCAGGCCTCAGCTGTAGGCAGAAATGAAGTATCTCTCTTAGGTCTCAAAATTTGTCTCTGTAATATTCAATTTTAAAGGCTGTCAAACAGAAGATCAGTCATTTCACACTGTAACAAGAATAGACATCCAAAAGCGTTCCTGAACATTGCTTTATCTTTGAAGCGGAGGATTTTAAAATCATCTTTAAAAATGAGAACTACTCGCCCCTTTTCCAGCTATCTCCACATACACTCCAAGCTGAAGCTTAAAGAAAGAACATAACATAAGAATAAGCATAATGTAAGAGAAGTCAGATATTGGATATTGTGGTCCCCACTGGGTCATCTTGGGCTATGTGATCCTCAACTCTCAGCCTAACCTACCTCACAAGGTAGTTATGAGGATGATTTTAGGAGGGCAAGTACCATTTATGCCTCATGGGAGATAAATGTAATAAATAAATAAATCCTTTGCTGAATTACACCAACAATAAATCTTTTTATTAATGTTAAGGAACCAGAAATCACCTAAGATATTTTTTTCCTATTTTGCATTTCGCCCCTTGAAGGGAGTTTTTCTTTCTGCTGAATATATAAACAATTCTCACATGTTATATACACTGCTACACACATTATTAAATGTCTTGTATGCTACGCACAAACTAACCAGCACATGAACAGATACCGGTACATACAACAATGCATATAACTGTATAAAAATGCTTATATATGAAATTATGAAATTATGCTGCAGATGTACAGTACCATAGGTTCGAAACCAGATTTTGGAACATAGGTGAACTCCAGATTTGTTCTGAATGTTCTCTTGATCAGTCTCATGGGCTAACCCTACACATTCTAGGGCTAGGGGTAGAGAACTGCTTTCAGCCCAAGGATCACACTCCTTCTGGGCAACCTTTTGGGAGCTGCATAGCAGTGGTGAGCAGGAGCAGGTGCAGGGGCAAAAGTGGGTGGAGCAACAAATTTAATTTTAGCTTTGTACAGTGGGCTAGTTTCTACACACAGAGACAACTCTCTCGATCCTCCATTGAAGCAAGCATGAGTCATTCTCAGAGTTCAAGGACACATTCCTGCCTAACAAAAACACTCAGGGGGGATGTAAAGCAAGGCCACTGAGAAATGTACCCTGGAGAAAGAGGATATGGCCTCAGAAAAGTTTCAAGGGCCAGATAGAGCAAGGGCCATAATGTGACCGTGGGCCTGTGGTTCTCCACTCTTGTTCTAGGGTCTTGAGACAGAAAAAAAGCTAGGCAGATCTTTAATGAAATGAGTATATATAATATTATATTCTTTCGCTGAACATTTTTCATTCACTTTTGACTCTAAAAGGCCAGTTAACTCAAGGGCTGTACAGCAGGGCTATTTGCATCCTAATTAGAACAGCCTGTTCTGGCCTCATATTTCATTTGTTCTAAGCAGCACCAGGCTTTTCCAGTAGCTAAATGGCAGCCTAGGGTTGTACCAGCATCTTTTTTTTTTTTTTACTTTACATTTGCCATGAACATTTATGCCTAAAGAAGAAGGTATAATTCAAAAGCTTAGAATCATAGAATAGAATCATAGAATCATAGAGTTGGAAGAGACCACAAGGGCCATCGAGTCCAACCTCCTGCCAAGCAGGAAACACCATCAGAGCACTCCTGACATATGGTTGTCAAGCCTCTGCTTAAAGACCTCCAAAGAAGGAGACTCCACCACAATCCTTGGCAGCAAATTCCACTGTTGAACAGCTCTTACTATCAGGAAGTTCTTCCTAATGTTTAGGTGGAATCCTCTTTCTTGTAGTTTGGAACCATTGCTCCGTGTCCGCTTCTCTGGAACAGCAGAAAACAACCTTTCTCCCTCCTCTATGTGACATCCTTTTATATATTTGAACATGGCTATCATATCACCCCTTAACCTCCTCTTCTCCAGGCTAAACATGCCCAGCTCCCTTAGCCGTTCCTCATAAGGCATCGTTTCCAGGCCTTTGACCATTTTGGCTGCCCTCCTCTGGACACGTTCCAGTTTGTCAGTGTCCTTCTTGAACTGTGGTGCCCAGAACTGGACACAGTACTCCAGGTGAGGTCTGACCAGAGCAGAATACAGTGGCACTATTACTTCCCTTGATCTAGATACTATACTCCTATTGATGCAGCCCAGAATTGCATTGGCTTTTTTAGCTGCCGCTTCACACTGTTGGCTCATGTCAAGTTTGTGGTCAACCAAGACTCCTAGATCCTTTTCACATGTACGCTCTCAAGCCAGGTGTCACCCATCTTGTATTTGTGCCTCTCATTTTTTTTGCCCAAGTGCAATACTTTACATTTCTCCCTGTTAAAATTCATCTTGTTTGTTTTGGCCCAGTTCTCTAATCTGTCAAGGTCGTTTTGAAGTGTGATCCTGTCCTCTGGGGTGTTAGCCACCCCTCCCAGTTTGGTGTCATCTGCAAATTTGATCAGGATGCCCTTGAGTCCATCATCCAAGTCGTTGATAAAGATGTTGAATAAGACCGGGCCCAAGACAGAACCCTGTGGCACCCCACTAGTCACTCTTCTCCAGGATGAAGAAGAACCATTGATGAGCACCCTTTGGGTTCGGTCAGTCAGCCAGTTACAAATCCACTGAGTGGTAGCATAGTCAAGTCCGCATTTTACCAGCTTCTTTACAAGACTATCATGGGGCACCTTGTCAAATGCCTTGCTGAAATCAAGGTAGGCTATATCCACTGCGTTCCTTTCATCTACCAGGCTTGTAATTCTGTCAAAAAACGAGATCAGGTTAGTCTGACATGACTTAATTTTCAGAAATCCATGCTGACTATTGGTGATCACAGTATTCCTTTCTAGGTGCTCACAGACTGTTTGCTTAATGATCTGCTCCAGAATCTTCCCTGGTATTGATGTCAGACTGACTGGGCGGTAATTATTTGGGTCCTCTCTTTTCCCCTTTTTGAAAATAGGGACAACTTTTGCCCTTCTCCAGTCTGCCGGGACTTCGCCTGTTCTCCAGGAATTCTCAAAGATGATTGCCAGTGGTTCTGAGATCACATCTGCCAGTTCTTTTAATACTCTTGGATGCAGTTCATCTGGCCCTGGAGACTTGAATACATCTAAACTAGCCAAGTATTCTTGTACTATCTCCTTAGTTATTCTGGGCTGTGTTTCCTCTGCTGAATCATTTGCTCCAAATTCTTCAGGTCGGGCATTGTTTTCTTTATCGGAGAAGACTGAGGCAAAGAAGGCATTGAGGAGTTCAGCCCTTTCTGTGTCCCCTGTTTGCATTTCACCATCTTCTCCTCTGAGTGACCCCACTGTTTCTTTGTTCTTCCTTTTGCTACGAACATACCCATAAAAGCCTTTTTTGTTGCTTTTAACCTCTCTAGCAAGCCTGAGTTCATTCTGTGCTTTTCTGACTTTGTGTCTACACGTGCTGGCTATTTGTTTGAATTTCTCTTTGGTGGTTTCCCCCCTTTTCCATTTTTTGTACACATCCTTTTTAAATCTTAACTCAGTTAAAAGTTCTTTAGATAGCCACCCTGGCTTCTTTAGGCCCCTTCCATGTTTCCGTCTCATTGGTATTGCCTGAAGTTGTGCTTTTACTATCTCCCTCTTAACAAACTCCCAGCCATCATGAACTCCCTTTCCTTTTAGTATTACTGTCCACGGGATCTCACCCAGCACTTCCCAAAGTTATATGAAGTCGGCTTTCTTAAAGTCAAGAAATTGAGTCCTAGTATGCTTGGCTGCTCCTTTCCACTGTATAGTAAACTTCAGAAGAGCATGATCACTCGCACCTAATGATCCTTCCACTTCTACCCCACTAACCAGGTCATCAACATTGGTTAGGACCAGATCTAAAATGGCTGTTCCTCTTGTTGCTTCTCCCACTTTCTGGACAACGAAGTTGTCTGCAAGGCCAGTGAGGAATCTGTTTGACCTTATGCTCTTGGCTGAGTTTGACATCCAGCAAATATCCGGGTAACTGAAGTCCCCCATTACTACTATCTCCCTTCCTTTTGCATGCTTGGCCATCTGTTCCAGGAAGGCATCATCTATGTCCTCCATTTGGCTTGAGGATCTATAGTAAACTCCCACAATGAGGTCCCTGTTATTCTTCTCTCCCTTAATTTTGACCCAAATGCTCTCACTTTGGCTTTGAGGTTCTAAATCTTGGATCTCTTCACAGGTATACACATCCCTGACATATAACGCCACTCCTCCTCCTTTCTTGTCTGGTCTGTTTCTCTGAAATAGATTGTATCCCTCCATTATTACATTCAGTGGTCATCATCTGAAGTGCTGTGCAGGGATTATGCAAGACGGCCAAGTGCTCCCAAAACTGAAGGGACCTTTGGGAGCAACCTTAGATGTGGCATAAGGAAGTATGCCTGAAAGGAAACTGAGGAAGGCCTCCATGCCTGCTCAGAAGATCATGGCATGCACATGTTTGGCTCCTGACCAATAAGGTTAGCCTCTCAGTCCTTCTTTGCAAATTAATTACTCCTGTATTTTATTATTAGAGAGGAAAATGTTTTATTGACCCATGTGGGGAGGAGATGAGGGGATCACTCAAACCAGCAAGCCACAATGTTTCTGTAGATGGAACGTTTGCAATAGTGTGAACCCTACAACTTAAAAGTGCCTAAGAAAAAAAAGTTTTTCAAACAACAACAAAAAGAATATTTTTTTTCCATAATTGAACTATTTTATCTTCCTGACTCTTTTGTTTTCCTGCTTTTTTGGAGGTGGCAGCCATTTTGTGAAAGGTCATATTCCTGGTGGTAGCCATTTCTGACTGAGGCACTCAGCAATCTGAAAATTCAAAATGTGTCCCCAGACCCAAAAAAGGTGGTGACCACTGTCTTGGACCATCACCTACACCAGGGAATGGGATTCTGTGGCCCTCCAGATGTTGCTGGACTTAACTTTACCCCAGATACCAGGGCTGCAGGTTCGCCATACCTGCCTTACATCATTCCTGAGGGTCTCTCAATGCACAGAAGCATTTTTTTCCAGAGCTGTGTGGAAGAAATGGAGCGGTGGGAAAGACCTGTTCCATGAATGTGGACTCTTGTTTCTTTCAAAAAATGGAAGTTAGGATCCATATAATATAATGTGAGAAATACAGCAGTAAAGGAAAGCAAAAAAAAAATTTCTCCCATTAAGAAACAGAGGAATAGCCATATTTTAAAGAAATGAGGTTATTCGCACTTGATATTTTAAGTGCCAGAATGGCTCCCAGATGATGGCAGGGTTGTGAATGAAGGAAGATTATATTTATAAGATAAAGGTTATCTAATTTGGCTGTCCCCTTGATTAATATCAGCTTCAGAGCTATTGAGCAAGAACGGCATTCTCTTGAGCTGCACATGTGGTACCTAAATGACCAAAAGTAAATGTGTGAAGCAAGTTTGGAGATTCTTCTTTGGGCAAAATGTCCAAGGAATTCTGAGGGAAGCTAAATGAGTTTCACGAAAAAAATTTTTCCTGGCAATTCCACACATCATTTCATAGCCTCCCTTCTGGATGTTCATTCTCTACAAGGAAGGTGGGGCAAGATCGTGCTACCACCTGATTTCCCCCTCTCACAGCAGCCCTCTCTGCATACCTCTCAGGATCTCCCAACTTTTGTTGACATTATATTTCATTATTTCTTTCATTTTATCATTCTGTTCTGAGATCCTTGAGACTGGACACTGAGAGGTCATTCTGTACTTTAAAAATAGGAACTCTTTAGATACTGTGGACCCAGTGTTGTTGTTGTTGTTGTTGTTAATAATAATAATAATAATAATAATAATAATAATAATAATAATTTATTTATACCCCCAGCCACTCTTGGCGGCTCCCAACAGAATTAATTATAATAATAAAAAAGGGGTAAAACATCAGACACCAAAAACTTCCCTAAACATGTGCAACACCATAATAAACCTGGGCTAGAAACCCAAGAATGGGATACGGGTGGCGCTGTGGGTTAAACCACAGAGACTAGGACTTGCTGATCAGAAGGTTGGCGGTTCTAATCCCTGTGATGGGGTGAGCTCCCGTTGCTTGGTGCCTGCTCCTGCCAACCTAGCAATTTGAAGGCACATCAAAGTGCAAGTAGATAAATAGGTACCACTCCAGCAGGAAGGTAAACGGCGTTTCCGTGTGCTGCTCTGGTTCGCCAGAAGCGGCTTAGTCGTGCTGGCCACATGACCCAGAAGCTGTACGCCGGCTCCCTTGGCCAGTAAAGCGAGATGACCCCAGAGTCAGTCACGACTGGATCTAATGGTCCGGGGTCCCTTTACCTTTACCTTTAGGAACCCAAGAACCATAGAATTAGCTCCATCCTCCCAAAGAAGCCATCATATTGTGGCAGTACACCAATGCAATGGTCATTGTAGCGTGCCCTAAACATTCATCTGCCATTGCATTACATATTCAGATTCTATGGAAAATTTAAAATAGTGAGATTGTGAACAGAGCAAGCTAAAATAATGATACATCTTGCTATTTGAGAGAGAAAAATGTGGGATGACATGTAATTCCAAAATCTATTTCCAAGGAGCCATACACGGGAGCTAGTCATTAACCATCTGAAACAACAAGTTGAAGACTCAAAAAGTAATTCAAACTGAAGATTGATTTAAGGAATTAGGCAGGTTCCAGCTATGACTAATTAATTATTGAAGTTAAAGTATTGTCCCTCCACAGTAGGTACTTTTTCATAATTACAGCTCAGAGTAACATTTACCTTAATTAGGATCTCTCATCTCATAAAGAGTTCTGCACAGCATCTTTTATTCTGATCTATTATAGATTTTGTTTGGAAGATGCAGATGGGTGTGTCCTTTCATTTGGACACAATTGCAAATTCCGTATCTAGATCGCCAGCTCTGTGGCATCCTTGAACAAACTGTCTGCATTTGTTTTAAAAATAGCTTCCAGTTAATTTGTTTCTTTTCAGAAAGGTATTTTCAATTCAATCTATTTGAGATAGATAATTTTGAATCAGGGTAGCTGTTTTCTTTTTGCATTCTTGTGACATTTGCTTTGTCCTCGGCTTCAAGTCACATCCAGAGTTTCCCAACTGAGAAAAGGAAAAGATCAGCACTCTTGATTTGAACCTTGGTGCTTTGCCTTTAAACACCCCAGTAGCTTGGCAGGAAACTATTCCTAACCAAGGCAACAAGCAGAAAGATCACTCTTTGCTTGCACTCAGGGGAAAGAGCACAGCACTTGCACACAAATGCTTGACTGTTGTCAAGTTATCCATTTTATATACACTCCATACTACACTTTCCGGAAGTCTCTGTTAAGGGATATAGGAAGCAAAGGGAATCAGAAAGTAGGAGCTAGGCAAAGGGTTAAGAAAAACATAGAGATTAGAAATGCTGTTAGAGGAATTCAGAAGCTAAAACAATTACAATTACAAGAGATTTTGTTGTTAGACAAACTTCAAAGGGATACACCCATCTGGAAATGAAGGTGGGATCTTGGAACACTGTTAATACTGTGACTCATTTACAAAATTCAAACTGGACAAGGTAAATAATGCTCTTCAAAGTACAAAATGACCACAACACAGCTACAGTGAGTTTTCCCAGCTGGGAGCTTAATTTGCAAATGGGTTGTTTAGATATTGTAAGCAGGTAACTAGCAAAAATTATATTAGATTTTGTCAAAAAATGGTATTTCCCAGATTAAGTGAGGAAAACTATGGGCTGGTATCTTGGTGCTGACAATGTTGTATGAACACTACAAAAACTTGAATGTGTGAGGAGCACCAGTCCTGAAACAAACAACTGACTAGAAGCTCCAGTATAATGATTAACCCGCTCCTGCTATTTGCCAAAAGGAAATGGCACCTTTGCACCAGCTACAGCTGCATTTCATACCACATAGAAATGTTGTGATGGGAAGGCTTATCTGGACATAGAAAACACACCCCTGATAAATCTATAAATGCATATGATAGTGCACTTAAGGAACTAGCTAAACCGTGTCCGTATGGAGCATTAGAAGCAGATATCTTTATGGATCAAGTGGTGGGGAAATGTGTTCACAAAATATTACAGGATGACTTGACACTGGCTGTAAGAAAGGGCTCAAGAAGAAAGTGCCTAATGGTTTCCAAGAGTGGTGACTCTGCCAATATTTACACTAACCATGTCAATCAACAAGCCAAGGCTAAAATATATGTGAAAATCACCAGGGATGCAGTGCACTGTATACAAATTAGACACACTGTATGTTACCTGTGTTGCTTGCATGCATTTACATGATCACCAATTCAGTTAAAATTCTTCCTTGGAACAAGCAAGGCATCAACATTCTGGGATCTACACATCAAGCAGATGTGCTTACAGTCACTCATTATTACTCTTCTTACCCAGAAGCAATGGAACTGCTAAAGAAATAGTTCTTCAGATACTATCAGCAGTATACTGCAGATTTTGTTTTGCCAGTTTTGGATGTCCTCTTGATGTTGGCACTGACAATGCTAAACAGTTTGTTGCCTGTCTCACTGAACAGCTTTTCAAGTCTTGTGGTAGTAAACATATCTGTGCTTCCCCATATTATCCAAAAGTAGTGGGGAGATCAAATATTTTCATTGCTGTTTGAAGAAAACTCTGCAAGCAGCACACTGTGAAGAGAGGAACTAGGGGGGGAAAGAATTATCAAAGATCTTAATGGCATATCGATCTACCATGCCCAGGGCTTCAAAGACGATACATGTTAGATTGCTTTTGTCATATGGTATCCGCACTAACCTTCCTGGGCCTTGTGATCAAACGGACCTAGATGAGCTTTTCGTTACAGACAATCACCAGCAGTACTTGAACAAGATGAAGCAATAACGCTGATGCCAAGCAGAGGGCTAAGGAGCTGGGAATGTATTCTACATTGCTAACAATAATGTAGGCAATAAACTTCAATCAACATAGACATGCAATGCAATTCTTAGGAGCAGATTGTACACTTCATAGGAGCACGTTAATACTGATAATGGGCGAGTTATAAGTAGGAATATCACATTTCCGTGAAAGTTTCCATCTTGGTTTGAGCACAATGATGCAGCAGTCTCTCAAGAAAGAGAATTTTACAAAAAAGAAATAAAGATACTTATATATTAGTTGTCAGTTTGAGAGATGGAAAGGTGAGACTTCCTACCTCTCAGAATTCGTTATGGCATGATGTACTTGCATAATATGTGACTCTTGTTAGTACACAGACTGTTCTCCTGTGAGACATTACTGTGTTACATAAGGTTTCTTGATTGTAAAAGACACTCTTGTTACCTGTTATTTTATTTCAAAGTTTAAAAATATTTTTTAAAAAAATTAATAAAGAAGTTGAAACAACTCTTTGTCTAAAGAGATTTCATTGTTATTAGACAAACTTCAAAGAGACATAACAAGGGCTTACCAGGCTCTTCCAAATCCTTCTGTGCTGGTTCTTGTTTGCTTGTGCGGGCAAGAACATGCTAATGGTGCAATCAAATACCATGCACAACAAAACAGAAGCTTCATTTTATTCATTTTCCAGACACAGTCTAGAAATGAAGATGTATTTCTTGAGCTTTTAGTAAAATAGGCCTGGGGGGATCTTTCAACAATGGAAGTCTTGCAAAAGCTCTGAGGCCCTTTGCTTGTGAAGTCCTAAATTTAGACTGCTTTAAATGGTTCTATTAAATGACATCCCATCTTATTGCTGATATGTTTGATGTTTTATTGTCTGCTTATATAGGGAGATTGACATTGGGTATGGCCTGAAAATATAATTTACACATCTTAAAAGCATCTTTCCATTTTTCCACATTAATCTGCATTTTTTTTAATAAAAAAAATCCTCAAGAAAATTCATCAGCATCTTAATATGAATTTCTCCTAGTGCACCTTTTTTGTATGCAGTTTTGCCTAATACACACATTTTTGCAGTGAATTTCCTGTGAAAATATGCAGTTTCTCTGAATGTATATTTTTGTAAATACTGTTTGGTCAGAGAGCTGTGTTACAAAATTCATAGAAGTGAAAATTTCAAATGATAATTGTCTTTCATTTTATGCATTGGTTTTTTATATTATTATTATTATTATTATTATTATTATTATTATTATTATTACTATTTTTATTATTATTAATCCCCCAGCTACTCTGGGTGGCTTACAGCATATATCAAAACATATTAAAACACCAAACATTAATAACTCCCTGATACAGGGTTGCCTTCATATGTTTTCTAAAAGTCAGATAGTTGTTTATTTCCTTGACATCTGAAGGTAGGGTGTTCCACAGGGAGGGTGCCACTACTGAGAAGGCCCTCTGCTTGGTTCCCTGTAACTTCACTTCTTGTTGTGAGGGAACCAGCAGAAGACCCCCAGAGTAGGGCCTCAGTGTCCAGGCTGAACGATGGGAGTGGAGACGCTCCTTCAGGTATACTTGGCTAAGGCCCAGGTATAATGGGCTCAGTGTAAATTATATAGGTTTTCATTAAACCCCATTTGACTGGTCTGTTTCCAGACACAATTCACAATGTTGCTTTGGATCTACAAAGTCCTACACAACTTGGGACCAGGATCTGAAAGAGTGTATTCTCCCAAAGAAGCCTGAATAAATTTTAAGAGCCTCAGCAGGGGCCCTTCTTTCTGTCCCACCGACATCTGAATGACATTTGGCAGAAACCTGAAAAATATTTTTCTCAATGGCTGCTTCCAGATTCTAGAACTTCTTGCCAAAAGAGACACATCTAGTCCTGTCTAGAATGACCTTCTGCAGACTGCCAAAAATGTTTTTTATTTAGACAGGTCCTTGGCCCATAAGCTGATTTGTAAGTTGGAGCTGGTTTTAACTGGTTGTTATTGATGATTTGCTTCCCTCGCTCTTACATTTTTAAAATTTTATATTTGATTGCTGCTGTCTTGAGCACCATTTGGCAGCAAACCAGGATACGTATTTAAGAAAAGAACAAACAAATTACATAAATGTGATGACACGGAACGGAAATATCAGCCCTAAAATATAAAGAGTATCTGTACTAGGATATTTGCTTCTGATGGCATGGAAAAATATCTATCAGCTGGAGACAGAAAGTAGTTTGTAAAGGACAAGCAAGGCAAATTTGTAATCTAAACAATGTTACTGCAAACCTTTGGGACATCGCTATTGATCGCATGGTTTGTGTTTAGCTGATTTTAAAGAAACAAATGAAATATAAAGGTAATAAATACAGTAGGTTCCCTTAGCACTTATGACTACCAATATTTCATATAGAAGAAGGTTTCCATGTCTAATTTGACGGCCAGTTGAAACACAGTTATATTTCTAAGAGTCCATCATTCATTGCACACTTAGAAAGCTTTTTGTTGTTGTTTAGTCGTTTAGTTGTGTCCGACTCTTCGTGACCCCATGGACCAGAGCACGCCAGGCACTCCTGTCTTCCACTGCCTCTCGCAGTTTGGTCAGACTCATGTTGGTAGCTTCGAGAACAATGCCCAACCAGCTCATCCTCTGTCATACCCTTCTCCTTGTGCCCTCAATCTTTCCCAGGATCAGGGTCTTTTCCAGGGAGTCTTCTCTTCACATGAGTATTGGAGTTTCATCTTCAGGATCTGTCCTTCCAGTGAGCACTTAGGGATGGGAATGGATAGGTTTGATCTTCTTGCAGTCCATGGGACTCTCAAGAGTCTCCTCCAGCACCATAGTTCAAAAGCATCAATTCTTTGGTATGGTACTATATTATGGATCACTATTTGCAAACTGATATGTGAGGTTTCTCTACCAGAAAAGCAGTACAATCATTGCTTAAACTCCTAGTTTCTCTGCCTTGCATATATGAGCACAATAAAGTCCCCTCTTCAACATACACAACACCAAACACAATACCTAGATACATATATAATGGTATTTGCTTTCGTAGATTTTCACGGGTACAGGAATGCAGGTACTGTATATAATGCAGGTACCATATATAATGGTACTGTATATCTAATTCCTTGAGGGAAAACCGTTTTTTTTTTTGTAGTCCAATTTCAGCTATTCCTGTAGGTTGAAGCCCTCTCACACATATCCTGAAACCTCAATCTACAAAGGGTATTTTCATCTAAGTGAAAATAATGACCAGCCCATCTGAACCTTTTCTCTTCACAGAGTTATTAAGGGCAGTAACAATTACATATGCTAGATATTAATGTTTGTGAGGATAACACAGTACCCATTTTACCCATTCATTAGGATCTTGTGTAGAGTTTTCATATATTAAACAACCTGTTTTTCTACAGACATGAGCTTATAATAATCATCAGTACAACTTTTGGCTTCTCTTCTTGGACTCATAGCTATTTGATGCAATAGCAATCTTAGGGATGCATGTGTACATTCACATCCTACAAAGAAACCAAATTATGTGTTTGACCCTTCCATGGTTTTCTTTTGTCCCCATTTTCATTCTGCGTCATCTTTCAGTTGCACTGGAACACTTGTATTCCATCTGTGTGGGTAGCAAGTGCAGCTGCCTTTGCAGCTGTTGTGTATATTACATTATTCCTTGGCTACTCATCAAGGAATGAATGATTCTTCCATCCATATTGGAAAAATCTAAGCCAACTTCCATCTGCAAAGAAAAACAAACAAGAAAGTTTGTCTTCAAAAACTTGGCCTAGAAATCCGAATGTCACTGCATTGTACATTAGACCCGCAAATATTGATGTGTTGAAAATAATTATTAACACTTTAAGTATCAGACTGACATTTGGAGATCTGATAGCAGAACATTTGCTTTAGTTCTCTCTCAGATAATGGAGCATGACTTCCGTGTATTTAGTGCATTGTGGACTGCATATTTGTGCTTTTTATATCTCAGTGTTTTAGTGTTCATCCTCTTCTTATTATGCAGTTTGCTAAGTATATAGGCTAAGGGACTTTTGGCACCAGGGACATGTTAATAATAATGTACTGACTTAGTGGAGCCCTGCTGTGTCAAGTACCTCAATAGCTCCATTTTCTCAGATGAAGGGAATTTGGTAGGCCTAATTCTTTCTTTCTTCTGCTAAAAATTTATTGATCAAAGCTTCTGCTACATGGTCTGCATTGGCAACTAGATCATCCCCGTATAAACTAATCTGCTAATTTAGTAATAGTGCCAAGCTCCTTACAAAATATTCCTCAAATGGACATTTTCTCAATTTCTTCATTGCAAAAGTGTCCCATGATTTCTTCACTATATCTAATATTTTTGACAGAGAATATTATTTCTAGAGCTTAGCGGTAATACTTTATGCCACTGTCAAAAGATTTCTTCAAGTTTTCTCTCTTTCAAATGAATTTAAGTCTTATAAATATTCTAGATATGTAATCATATGGCAGGGCATATCGTGGTATGTCATGAATAATCTTTGAACATTAATCCACTGTTATAAATGCTATCATAGGAAGGCTGAAGTGACATTCAACAATAACTCTAGGGTCTAGGTTAAATAAAGTTTTCAGGGGGGTTTCTTTTCATGGTATCGTAAAAATGATGACTGGTGAGTCAAAGACACATTATATTCTATGCACCAAGCCAAGTAAGACTAGCCAGCAAAGCCTAATGGCTTCAATATCTAGCCACACATTTATTGTTGCAACAAAGCATCAGTTTCACAGAAAACAGACCAGAGAGAATGACAGATAGGCAATGTGCCAAGGAATTGAGTTCAAGACCCAGAAGATTTCCAAGCACCAAATCTTACCTTTGGTTTCACATTTACTAATGCAGCACAATGTCCACAACACACAAACCTATTAACATGTACCCAGTTCACCCACAAATAACTTTCCATTCAATTATTTAACTCCTCAACTAATATCACACCAATATCTCTGCCAAATCAGTTTACCTTTGATTAATTTCTCCCAATTGAAGACCCTCACAAATTGTTCAAGTTAATTTTCACACCCAATTCGTTAACAGCCCTGATAATCCCAGAACAATTCTTCTTCAGTTAACTCCTCAAGTACACATTTCCCTCTCATCCTATCAAAAAGAAAAAGAAAAACTAGTGTGGAATAAAAAGCCAAGGGAAATTATATTTGTGGTCTTAAAAACAAACAGAGCTACCACCTATGGCAGTGGTAGTTAGGCATGTCTTATGGCACAATGCATGTCTTGTGCTTTGTATTGTGGAACAATGCTGAGGTCGCGCATGTCTTGTGGCACAGAGGTATTTGCTTAATAACCTTTGGGGCAGGTCAATGGTACAAAATCTTTAAATTAAACTGCGGAGGATATTTGAATTATTTCTTCATAACCTTGGATTTGAAATAATTGTTCCTTCTCTCTCTTACATTAAGCAAACAGCTTTACTACACAGGAAGCTTTCATTACTATCTCCTCCAATTGCTAATTATCCAACAAATATCTTCCCTCTACTGGGATCTTAATTTGATCCAAAGCTCTTTTTTTAATGTGACATTTACTGATGAGGAAGTATGATAGAGAACTTTATAAATATTAATGTAAAAATATTGATAAGCTTACTCCTATGTTGCTTCCAAATTGCTTCCTGTAGGATTTGTAATGGATATTCAGTTTGAATATTCAACAACACTAAAAGCAGGCATATTTTGGGAGATTACAAAAAAGATGGTACAGGCAACAGGAAGAAGGGAAAGAGATTCTGGATTCTTGCAGAAACTAACTATGGCCAACCCTGAAATAAAGCTACATAGCATTGTGTGTTTGCACCCGAGATCCTTCTAATTCCTTGATCCAGCAAAGGTTAAAAAATGGAGGACTCCATTGCTGGAATAGCCAGGCCAGCTTCATAAGAATTGCCTTTGTGTGGGTCATCAAGATAAAAAAAGGAAGTGGCTCTGCATCTCTCCCTCAACCTGCTGGAAGTTAGAAAGACAAAAACCTGAGTATGAGTGAGAAGCTAGAAGCAGGAAGAAGGCTGGGCAACTGACAGATAGAGCCAGGCCTGATTTCTCCTGGGATCCAATTTTGTGGCTATGGGAAAAGCAAGACCTTCTGGGATGTTAATGCTGTGAGTCCCTCCATCACAGGCTCAGGTTGTATATTTGTGTAAACAAGCCATGTATCATAAGGACACCACGGTCTCTGTTGTCTCTCATTCCAAAGAAAACCAAACCCTAGAACCTTACTACTCAGAGATTGAGGTGGTATGCATCAATGTATGACTTGAACAACAAAGAACGTGGCATTCATTCAAGCCATTACTTCTCCTGGTCTAAATAAAATAGAAACTGACTTCATGGGGCCAGGCAAGAAAATTTCCATAATATGGAAAAGAGATGATACTTTTATTCTTTCAGGTCAATCTGCCACAAATGGCTAACACAGGTGTGTGTTTCGAGGCAGGCTAGTACAGTGGTACCTCGGGTTAAGTACTTAATTCATTCCGGAGGTCCGTACTTAACCTGAAACTGTTCTTACCCTGAAGCACCACTTTAGCTAATGGGGCCTCCTGCTGCTGCCACGCCTCTGGAGCACGATTTCTGTTCTCATCCTGAAGCAAAGTTCTTAACCCGAGGTAATATTTCTGGGTTAGCGGAGTCTGTAACCTGAAGTGTATGTAACCTGAAGCGTATGTAACCCAAGGTACCACTGTAAAAAAATTGTAGGTTGGTAACTTTTGTGGAAAGGCTGTCTTTATTTATCACATTCTTCCTATCTTATCTTATCCAGATCGGCCAACATCCTCATCTGCCAGTTAGAGATGGTATTTGTAGGTAGAGGGGAGTCTAGGTGGGCCATCCGGAGCTGAGAGACAGAAATGCCTATAAAATTTGTTGGGGGAATTCACAAGCAGGGAGAGGAGGGTGGCAGTGCAAACTGTTGTCCCCTATGGAAATATTTGTAGATCTTGCAATGGTACCTTGAGGACTGCCTAAACTCTCATATTCCATCTCAGTCCCTGAGATCATCTGCAGGGACATCATTGGCTGTCCCCTGAGTTCGTGAGGCTCATCTGACAGCACCAAGAAACCAGGCCTTTAGTGTCATCACCCCAGTCATGTGGAATGCTCTACCAACAGAGAGTCAGTAGGTGTCTTCTTTTGAGCCTTTAAATATCTGCTGAAAACTCTTCTATTCCACTAGGCTTGTTACAAGCAGTTAAGAAAATATATTTAATACAGTCATTGACCGTATTAAAGATATTATTATTATTATTATTATTATTATTATTATTATTATTATTCCTTAATAGTCAGTTGATGGTTTCTGATTTTAAATTTTAACATGGTGTTGTTGATAGCTGCTTTCATAGTCAGTTATCCTTCTGGTCCAATTGACTTGAATTCTGGGAATAGCACAAGCCTGTCATATTTGTTCAAGGGTAAGCCCCACTCTATTCAGTGGCACTTATCCACAAACAAGTGTGTTTAGGATTATAGCCCTAGCCTTTACATTTCTAAATTTGTTGCTTCTGAGAGAGAAAATGCACGAGGTTTGCAAAATTATATTGAAGTGGGCATTTCCAGAACTGGCTGTCAGGTTTGCAAAATTACTCCTAGAGCATGCATTGGAGAGGGTGAAAA
This sequence comes from Podarcis erhardii, assembly GCF_964252035.2. Classification (NCBI taxonomy): domain Eukaryota; kingdom Metazoa; phylum Chordata; class Lepidosauria; order Squamata; family Lacertidae; genus Podarcis; species Podarcis erhardii. The sequence continues at coordinate 61,534,453 of NC_138508.1, forward strand.
TAGAAAGCATATCTGAAGGTCAAACTTCAGTGGATCTAAGACAACTGCGCCCCTGCCTTAGGAATGATTTGGCAAATACCAATGATAAAGGCTTTAAATTATTTTTATCTTAATCATTAAATGTCATGCCTTTCAGATGTGTTATGTTTACATGAAGCAATTCATTTCACTGTGCCATCAGAAGAAATGTGAGAGAGGACCATGGCCACTTCATACGGGGAGAGGTCACATGCCGGCTGCAAAAGAAAGGAGCTATACAAAATGTGTTTGAAGTCAGGATATGTTTTTTGGTCATCTTCATGTATGTTTATGCTTTGTGATCCATTTCTTCTTTGCTGACAGACATTCATGTAGCCTGTTAATAAACTGGCTAATTAAGTTCAGTAGAAATGTGCCATTATAATTAAGCAGCTGGAATAAACATTATGTTGTCAAGACATATAGCTTTGTCAGTTAAGCCACCCCTGATCTATAACACCTGAAGTATTCAAGGAAAGGTTTGACAAACTCATACATCACCTTGCCATGCTCTTAACCCACATTTTGCTAGACAATCTAAAAGTACATTCAGATTCTACAGATGAGCCTCATGGTCTTCTCCAGTAATGAGGATGTTTTTACATTAGACCCTTTTAGCACCTTAAAGACCTCATCATCTAGAACAGAGCAGGTGAGACCAAGGTGCTGACAGGGAATATGTAAAGCTGAATGGGCCCCTTTGTATCTAGCTCATGCATTATTTGTGAGATAAAGGATCATCTGGTGTCTACATATTTTATAGCTAATAATAGATAAAGCCATTGTGAGGAATCAGGTATAAACTGAAGCATGGGCAGGATAAGATGGAAATGCCTCTGTTCCCAAATGATAGCCCTCAACAGAACCAGGAATATTCTGCTGAACTGACAGTGAAAGAGAAAATCATCTTATGCAAATGTTACACACAGGAATATGCAGCCTTTTCAGGCAAACCCAGTAGGGTGCTTAACGTTTCATTTACCTCACTATTCTCATCTGGAGGTTTCAAATAAGGGAGAAGTTTCAAATAATTCAGCATATACAACCCAATTGCTCCTATGTTGCCTAAAACAGGTATAGTGGTGCCCCGCAAGACGAATGCCTCGCAAGACGAAAAACTTGCTAGACGAAAGAGTTTTCCGTTTTTTGAGGTGCTTCGCAAGACGAATTTCCCTATGGGCTTGCTTCGCAAGACGAAACGTCTTGCGAGTTCTTGCGAGTTTGTTTCCTTTTTCTTAAAGCCGCTAAGCCGTTAATAGCCGCTAAGCTGCTAAGCCGCTAAGCCGCTAAGCCGCTAAGAGCCGTGCTTCACAAGACGAAAAAACCGCAAGACGAAGAGACTCGCGGAACAGATTAATTTCGTCTTGCGAGGCACCACTGTAGATGTGTACAAGGATGGACAAATCTGTCGATTTTCATTATCTGCTATTTTCACTAATATACTGTATGCATGTTCATGCACACTGTTCCTGAGTGTGCACGTTTTTATACCTATCCTTTGGTTGGAGAACTGCATCACAAAATTAAGAGAAGTGTGAATTTTGAATGATATCTGCATTTTGGTTTGCATATTTTTTTGGGAAATGTGAATCAAGTAAGTAGGTTTGTTACAAAAAAGTGGAGAACGTAAGCTTCAGCTAAATTTCTGCCTCATCTCTTGGTGTGTGAGTGTGCTTTCTCTCTCTTGAGTTTCTTCTGAAAACTGCAATAACTTACATATTGTTCTTTGTGCCTGGCTTTTACAGGTAACATCAGTCTCAGCACCTTTTAGTTCCACCTTGGCAGCAAAGAGTTGCTCTAGTTTTCACCTTTCAACTTCACTAACCCACTATCTGCAGCAAGACCGAGGTGAGGTTCCCGCCCCTCCCCAGGGAAATGGAAATGCAATCCTATGCATGTTTACACCTAACCAAACCCCACTGTGTTCCTTGGAACTTACTCTGGTAAGTGCACATAGGATTCCAGCCTGAAATCAGTTTGTCTCGCACCTTGATTCTTACAAACTATATAAGCATCCTTGCAATAGAAACCAGTACGTTTTTCAGGTAGGAAAGTCTTCTTGTAGCAAGAGAGTGAGAGAGATTACACACACAACAACAGGAAAACTGGAGGGGCGGGGAGGCAGTGTGAACAAAAAAGAGAGACTGAAACCAGTGTGAAGATTAAAAGGAGTAGAATATCACTCCCATAAAAAGACAGTCTCCCATATCCTTGCCACAGCAAGAGAGGATCTCATACAAAACAACCTTCAGCATACAAAGTTAACACAGGTGTGGTGATGCACATGTTCATTGCACTGGACATCTGTACAATCTTTTCTTATGCATAGAAATGCACAAACTCGTCCTGAACAGCTTGGGCCCAAATAATGCTTAACTTTAATATGGAATATCTAATGACAAAAGGCACTGAACAATTAATGTTTCCTTACAAGTAGCAAACTGAATTCTAAAGTGAAAAGTAAGACACTATCATGTGTCTTAGAGACTAAAAAAGCAAGACAAGTGTAAGAAGGCAGGGATATATTTTTACTTTCAATTTCACATTAGTGATGACGGGATGTTAATTACATTTTGTATCCAAACTAGAATTGCAATTCCAGAATTGCATTTGAAAAGGGTTGCTTGACAAAACTATCAAAATAATTCATTTGAAAATGCAAGGAATAGACTATAATAAAACTGAATCTTGTAGTAATAAAAAGCAATAAAATTATTCATAAAGATTATCAATAGCTAATGCATTGTCTGGGAGAACTCTTGTATCCTAATATCACTCTCTGGAATCATGTTACATTTATATTGCTATTCAGGGATCCTATCACACATTGGAAGGCTACATAGAATATAAATACATTGTCAGAGATCACAGAAAACCACAGGGGAAATTAAGAACTGTTTCTTATGTGGTGTTATAGGTTTTAAGCCATTGTGTTCTGAACTTCATGTCATTATTGTTTTGTAGTTAGGTATTTGATACTGTTGGAAGATATTTTGTAGGTAGGAAACACACCGTAGAATTCCATCAGGGCTATACACAAATAGAGTGGGCCTTTTCTGGGTACAGTGGTGCCCCGCAAGACGAAAAACTCACTAGATGAAAGGGTTTTCCGTTTTTCGAGGTGCTTCGCAAGACGAATTTCCCTATAGGCTTGCTTCGCAAGACGAAAACATCTTGAGGGTTTGCTTCCTTTTTCTTAAAGCCGTTAATACCCGGGGAATCCGCGCTCCGCAAGACGAAAAAATTGCAAGACGAAGCAACTCACGGAACGAATTAATTTCATCTTGCGAGGCACCACTGTATTTTCTTCCCAGAGAACTACAGACCATGCAGAAGGTGCAAAGCAAAAGTGTGCTTAGTTGACAAATATGCCTCACCTTTGTTGTTGTTGGCATCTAACTGTCTTGAGAGACGATGGAGTGTGCCTTCGGAGGTGAAGTCAAAGTGCTGCATTAGCAGCCCCAAAGTAACCTCCCCAGGTTGCAAGCCTCACTTATATCATCTGCTTCTGTTTGCATCAGTTAAAAGCAATGTTTTCAGAAAGGTCATTCAGGGTAGGTTTGGATATCTAGATGAGTACTACTTATGAGGATACCACTTCAATATGAACCTTAGTCCACAAAACGCTGCCTACCCTGTGCATTTCTGTCTTCACATAATGAAGGATGCAGTGCTAAATCTATTTACTAGGGGGGTGTGGCTCACTCTCTGGGAATTATTTCTGAATCCACATACTTAGGATTACACCACATGGAAAAGTTCCCACAAGTGTTGCTGTCCACTAAATTTTGTAAACTGTAGTAAAATTGGCCGTAAAAAACCTGCATACTGGTGCCTTGGTCTTGCCTTGGGATGCACAGGTGGGAGAAACTATATGTTCACAATTTGTAGTGTGAAATCCAGATTCAGGGGTAGCCACGCCCATGCCTTTCCATTGGTCCATAAACTTGAGCTACACAGCCTTTTCTTGAGTTGGAAGAAAGTATTGCATGCAAGAGGTGCCAGCTATGTGCTATTTCTGTGCCACATTCTTGTAGTTCCTTTGCCCCATGGCCAACAGGGAGCAAGGCTGCCATGTTTGCTGGATACAAAAAATAATCATGCCTGATTCCCCCCCCCCATCTGAAAGGCTTTTGTCTGGAAGCAGCTGTAGCTGAAGTGTGAACAAAGCTTCTCAAAGGCAATTGATGCTTAATCTTTAGCAATTAACTCTACAATACCCACGGTGAAGAATCAGAATTCAAGGGACAGGTTGCCAGGGGCAACCACAGAATTCATTTTAAAGGAGAGTTCTAAGACAAGAGGGTGAAGGTGATGGAGTGAAGAGGGGTCCAAGGAGTACCGGTAACTAATTTTTGGTTGAGTGTGCTGACTTAAAAGCACAGATGTAGCTGATCTCAAGAACTGGGTATTTCAATAACAGCAGCAATTTAATTACAAAAAACACATCGGGGAGCTATTAATGCTGTGAGGAATTTCTGCACTGGGCATCAAGGAGTCAGACTATTTATTAAAAAGTAACAGAAAACTGAGAAGCACTATGGTACGCCAAGTGAGGTTGTTATTGGGTCATAAAGTTATAACCTGCTACACTGAAATCCACAAAAATAAGGATGACTATAACCCTGGACACTAAAAATATATATAGATGGGTTGTACATTGCCATGTGCCTTTTCAAAACAAGCATGCAGGAGGATCACACGGGTGGATCATAGTAAGGTGAACTAAAACAGAGTCCACAAAATAGAGAACTTGCTTCATTCTGCTTACAGGGTTTCAATAAATAATTTCTTTATATGAGTCCCTTACTTAATAATTTGCTGCTTGCAGCTTGCTAACCTGCCATAGCTTAGTTTGCAAATCAAGAAGCACAATTCCACATGGTCAATGAAATTTCCCAAACCAGGTTATTTAAAACACTTGTTGGAAATTAGAATTGTCTAATTCGTCTCTGCAAATTGCTCAAAGTTGACCTATGGAAATTATGCTGCATTTTTTATCTATTTCTGTAAACTATTTGCAACCGATGTCAAAGATTATCAGTTCTGTTCAATGGGAACTTTGTATTGACTATATAGACCCTTTTGTGTTGGGCTTGCCAATGAAGTGTGCTGATCATTGGAGTTCCTTTAAAGTTAAACTAGGTTCGATTCCATTAAAATCAATTGTTTTGCAGCAACTGCATATACAGTATATCAGTCCCAGTTCTTGCAGGGAGACTATATCAATTCAAATATTTTGATGATATGCGGACAATATGTGAATGTTGGAGGTAAGATTTATATAAACATATAGTTTTAATTCTATCAGTGTTGAATTTAATGTTTTCCCCCCTATGTTTTTAGTGGTTCTCCTTTTTTATCTGTAAGCTGTCTTGAGTCCCATTTGGGAAAAAGGTGGGGTATAAATAAATATAATCATGTTAATAAATTGATCCATCTCATATCCCCAGCAATGCCTAGCTAAGTGGTTGGCATCCATTCTAGCTTTGTTATTAATTTCTCAGAACAGCATTTCCTCAAAAGCTGTCACTGAATGACACTTCCATCGTTAATGGAAACACACACCTTTTGTTTTGTTTTTACAGCAGCATCTTGGGAAGATATTGGAGTTTATATTTTATAAATAAGATCAATGATGTACAGTGCACACCTAAAAAATACCTTTAGAGTGGGTTATTAAATCCTTGCTTGCTGAAAAGTACTGGTACGTATCAAAAATGCAGAGTTCCTTGGCTACATGATCCACCCATTTTTCATTTGGTTGCTAATAAATATCAGGACTTATTCAGGCAAGCCAGAAAATGTCTGCAATGTGGAGCTATTATAAAGTTAATGCTTCCTGGATGAATTGTATGGGTGATCCTAGCTGTTCAAGAATACTGAACTGATGACATCACTGAGGGTAAATGAAACCAAAGGTGCTACTTTTGAGCACATGAAACATCTTATTGCCTTACACACTTACATCCCCAAAAAAATCACCAAAGGAGGGAGGTTCAGTGATGACAACTGATTTTTGCAGAGCTAGTCCTCCTTTCGGCAATTCCTAGAAATGTTTTGTTTTATTGATGTAGGGGAAATCATACTTACTGGATTTAAAAATTACTAATTTGTTCTTGTTCTATAAGAAATTTTGCTACATCTGAGAAAATGCAAATTTCCAGTTGCAGACTAATCTTCTTAAGCTTTGCCTGGGGAACAGTGAGCTTCCTTTCAGAGGTCCTGCCATCCCAGTGTTCATTAGGTGTGCATAAGATTTCTGTCTAAGTATGATCATAGCCTACCTAGGAAACAGAGAGCAGGGCCAAGAAGAAAAGTGACGGTACTGAGAAAGAGATTTTTAACATCCCTTTCCTTTAGCTGTTCTTAAGCCTTTCTGCTGTTCTACCTCCTAATGAAACTGCCCTTTTAAATGTTAAAGGTTCTGAGTGAGATTATTTGGGATTAGCTGGTCTATCTATATCACCCTAGTGCCTGAGCCAAGAGATTAGCCCTGGCAATAAAACCCTCCTTTCAGAGACCAGATGAGACTCTGTTTTCCCTAACTCTTGGCCTGTCTTGAGCACTAAAATAGGTTGCACTCAATTCTTGAGAGAGAGGTAATTTTCTGAGGTTTCCTGATGACCTCTTAAAATCTTAATAATTGATTCACAATAATTGTTTCAATTTTTCTGCATTTCTTATAGCATGTATGTTTTTAACTCCGGAGATAAGTCTAAACATGCAAATTGAATTCCCACTGAATTCCCACTAGAAGAAAACATATAGTTTTACTGAAGAAGATTAATACTATCCTGAAGGGTCAGAAGAAATGTTAATTAACCCCAACAGGCTACTATAGTAAAAACATTGTAAATTTTAGTGCAGGGAGCATTAGTTTTGTAGGATAAATTTATCTCTGCACTGTTTATTAATCCAGTAAAACATTAGTGCAATATAGAACCTGCTTATTAATCATTGAACACAAAATTGGCACACCCTTGCAATTGCCAGCAGAATGTGCATGAAATTAGTCTGTTAAATACAGCTTATTTGGGATTTGTCAGCTATTACCATGTTTTAGTACTGGGGCACTTTAAACTAACTGAAAGAAACTTTACCAGTTGATGATAAACATTACCTGAAATTAATCAAGGCAAAGTGACAGACAGGGGTAATTAATCATCCTAAGTAGATGTTCTATATTACACTTTTCTTCAAGAAGCTCACAGAAATGTTATATTTTCAGAGACTTTTTCCTGTTGCACAGTTGCCAAACTTTGTATTTACATATTATTTGAAGAGAGTGATTTGATAGCTTTTGTGGTACACAGTGGGAAGGAAATATTAGACCATTCGAATGCATTGTCAGCCTTCCTTATTAGTCTAAGGAAAACACAACAACACAATTGCCATTATGCCTTTGCTCCTGTTGTGTGGCTACATGCAGCTTTTCTCACTATTTCCTGCCATTTAACTTGTTAGCTATTATGCTGCTGCTGTTTTAAACAGTGGCTGTTTTAAACAGTGAAAATCCAGAATTGTGACATGAAATTTCTAGGGCCAAGTGCACAATTGTGGCAATGATTCCCTAGTGACAACTAAAAATATCAAGCATCCTCATATACCATAGCTTCACCTAGCCCAGAGTCAGGTGAGCAGTGAAGACGAAGAAGAGTTTGGATTTGATATCCCACTTTATCACTACCCGAAGGAGTCTCAAAGCGGCTAACATTCTCCTTTCCCTTCCTCCCCCACAACAAACACTCTGTGAGGTGAGTGGGGCTGAGAGACTTCAAAGAAATGTGACTAGCCCAAGGTCACCCAGCAGCTGCATATGGAGGAGCGGGGATGCGAACCCAGTTCACCAGATTACAAATCTACTGCTCTTAACCACTACACCACACTGGCTCTCGTGCTGGAACTGTTATTGCAGTAAGGGTCCCAAAGAACCAGAGAGGCTTATGCCAGTCCCTCCCTTTCCTGGTCATCTCCAGGCCATTGTCCAAAGCTGAATCTCCTCTGGCATCTCCTTCCTACAGAGGAGACTGTTCATCCCAAAGAGACCCTAAAGCCTCCTGCCAGCCTAGGAAGAACTCCTGTTCCACTCTTGGTTTCCCACTAGGTCTGCTGTTTGGGATATTTACAATAGAGTCAAGCCAACAATGCATGTTTGCTAGATAGACACATGATAGGTGTTGAAGCTCAGAGTCCTGTAAGTTTTCTAGAGGACTCTGAGGAAAAACTCCCACAGTAACCTGTCAAGGGGAGGGTGTATCCTTCAATATAATCTCCTCACCTGGCCAGGGCGCTTCCTCTTCCCCCCTCATTCCAGCTATGTGAGAACAATTGTCTAGAATAGGGGCAGTCAATCTTTTTATACCTACTGCACACTAATGCATCTTTCTTGATGGTAAAATTTCCTTACCGCCCACCAGTGCTCAATGGAAGGAGGATTCAGCTTGTGCCATAGAACCCCCTACCGCCCAGCTAGAATCCTGAAACGCCCACTAGTGAGCTATAGGGACCAGGTTCACAACCCCTAGTCTAAACTAAAATATGACTTTGGAACTGGATCACCATTTTAAGCCCACATGAACAAAGCTGCTGTATCAGTTACTCTTCAAGTATTCTGAGTAATTGCTCTTTTTACCTTTTACAATACTGTTTGTGTGATTATTGTTTTAACGGGGAGAAAAGGAGGAAATACCAGAAGAATCTAGTTTGCCTTAAAGCATCCTGGATTACTTAAACTAAAAGGCTAAAACTAGCCCATCAAAGCTTCCATTTTAATCTGCAAAGGGGTGCACTCTGCTGAACTCACACATGTGAAAAAGGAAAAATATATCCTCTTCTAGCATCTACACACACACATCCCTAAATGCTGCCACCTTTGAGATCCAAGAAGGGAAGAATCGGGGACAAGGTAGGTCTTGGAACATGATCAGAGAGATTCTCCGAGGCTGAGGCAACATGGCTATGGTACTAGGTGCCTTTGGCCAAAGTGGTTTCTTCTAGGTGTCCAGTTCTACTGGTGTTCTCCATAGAGTTTCTCACCTCTTCCCAGGTTCCTGGCAGGCATTTGCAAACTTTATCAGACTGATGCCAAAATATTTGCCCAGTAATCTGAATTTCTATTTTCATGTGGAGGGCTAACATGTTAATAAGGAAGATCCCTGCTACCCACCTTCCCAACACCCAGCTTGACTGAAGCCTTCTGACCTCTGCATTTGGTGGGGGTCTGAAGGGGAAGCCAGATGTAAGCGTGGGGCGTTCTTCACACAACTAGGGGAGCCCTATGTGATTGGAGATTCTGTAGGTTGAGCCCACAGCTGGGATCAGTCCTTCAGACTTTCGATGAAACCATGGAAGTCAGAAGGACATAGATCGGAAGGACATAGATCGGAAGGAAGTCAGAAGGACATAGATCGGTAGGTGCATGGGGGTGGATGATAATGACTGGTGGGCAGAGCCCATTGGGAACGGGACCAGAAGGCACAGTTCTGTTCCCTTCCATGTCTTATTTCTTCACACAGAGGGCTTGGAAGTCAAGAGGTCTTGGTGCTCTCTGTGTCTTTTTAAGTGCCTTTCTTTGGCAACCTGGGGGTTTAAGAACTAATATGATATCAGAGATTCAGATTATAATAGATTTAGTTTTGCAATATTCTCTCAAAGTGGGTTGTAGGTCATTTGTAGGCAATAAACAACTATTTTACCTTTAAAAGACAACTGAAGGTGGCCCTCTTTAGGGAAGTTTTTAATGTCTGATGCTGTATTATTTTTAATATTCAGTTGGAAGCCGTCCAGAGTGGCTGAGGAAACCCAGCCAGATGGGCGGGGTATAAATAATAAATTATTATATTATTATAGTATGTGTGCCTCCTGCAGATGCAAATCATATATTCCTTGGCTCCTGCTAGTGCCTGCTATGTTGAATTATATCTTTTCATGTGTTTCTAAAGAGGACCCTTCAGAGCTCACACATCTTCAGGGATTTGACTTGGAAGATTGGTAGAAACTCTCCTTTATGCAAGAACACTGCCTTTTTTCTAGTTCTCTTTCCACACTATTACCTCCTCCCCCCACCCACATAAAGAGCTTCTGACAAGCATCACTCAGAGCCTCTCTTCTGCAGCCACATGCAAAATTAGATATTTCAAATGAGAGTAGGCAGGGAGAACAGCAAAAGCTTTTCCTTTTCTACACAGAAGCAATTTTACTTCAATAAAAGATTAAAAAAATTGCAGAAGATGCACAATAAAGGGAGTTGCACTCCAGGGGTCTAATATTCTATACCTGGTAGAATGCTTGTTTTGCACTGACTATTCTTGCTGAAGATTTTTGTTCTGTTTTTTGCTTCTCAGCCAGATAACTGAAAAGAGCCTCTCTTCTGAAACCATTTAGAACTGCCAACAGAAAGCAATACGAAAAATTTGCTTGTGCTGCTATTTTAAGCTGCACAGAATGTGCTCGTCTGAATGCTTCCCCAAGAACAGACATAGTGGTTCAGTATGCCATTGCTGGACACCCTCTGCCCTAAAAATGAAATTCTGAGCTGGAGGCTAGCAGATGTTTTGAAACCAGTGCTGTACCAAAACGTGTCTTCCCCATTTCCTCTTTCACTCCTGGGAAAGAGACTCCATTTTTTCCTGCCTATTCTCAGAGCATTTTTGAAATTCTTTAAAATTTTAGTGGGTGTGATTAATTTCCCTAATCATTGTGAGGTGGCTACAAATAGTCGTCGTCTTCTTCTTCTTCTTCTTCTTCTTCTTCTTCTTCTTCTTCTTCTTCCCATTATACATTGCAGTTGTGCTCTGAAATCTTCCTGACTGACTGCACTTCCTGAAAACATCTCATGCAGAAATTACTTTACGAAGTCCTCATCGACTGAAGCACAGGAAGCTGGGTACCAAAAATCTGAGATTGGGACAGTCACTCATTTAGTTTTCAGGGGAAGTCCTTAAAATCCTGTTCTTCCTTAATAGCTTGTGCAGAACTGCTCTAAGGATCTGTGTTAGAACACAGTTCTAAAATTTAGTACAAACATTCTTTTAAATGTCATAATTCTGTTCCCTTGCTTTGCCCTCAGACTGATAATTGCATCTTTTAAAAAGTGTGGTAAATTTAGACTTCACATTAATTAGACTTCACATTAATCTTGAATACTCACAAACCACACATTCTTCCTCAAATAACATTCATTTCAAAATAAGACCTCTTGTTCAGTTTAATTGCCTTGGCAAAAACTGGACTAACTCAGGGTTGTATACAGTTTGGTATTCCTCTGCTGACAGGAGACTCTTTGAAGCACCAGAGGGTTCCATCAGTGGAATAAAGAGGAAGGGGATTTTTTGCCAATTTCCCCTCCCACCTGTAGCCTGCATATTGCTACCCATATTGTTTCAAGTAATTCTCCAGTGCTTTGGGACAGAATGGGACAGAGAAAATGGGGCCCCATAGAGTTCATTGAAAATTACTTCCCTCCCTGGAGCATTGACAGAAGCCTCCACTGAATCACAAATGTCTCGCATCAGTAAAAGGACATCCTTAGGTACATCTTGAAATTCACCCATCAAAATATATCCTCAAGAATCTTTCCCACTAAATAAATATTCTTCGTACATGGTGCAAAGCAAAACAAAACAGAGGCAGAAGCCTTACAAAGGTCCTAACGTGATGGCTAGCTCAGCCTTGTCCAACCTGGGGCTCTCCTTAAGTTTTGGATTACAATTCCTATCAGATCCAGCCAGCTTGCACAGCCCATTTTTCCCTCCCCTTGGTTGCCCCCAAAAGCCTGTCCTGAGGAAAGGGGACTTCTTGAGCAGCATGGACTATGTCATGTGGGACTATAGTGCCAGGAGGAAGGGACCTTGAATGAATGGGAGTTTGTTGCTACACGATCCCTCCACTCAGTTTCAGGTACTTCCTCTATCCTATTGCAGTTCCAAAATGACCCAGCCTATAAGGTTCAGGTGATTCACCTGGAGGACCACTGGAGATGTTTTGGGGAACTGCAGGGGAGAAGATCAGTTGCACAAGATGTATTACACTTGCACAAACAGGTGCGACCTGTTGGGCATACTGTATATTATATAATCTGTTTAGTTTCAATCATGCTGGAGCACGAAGTGCTTCCAGACTCTTCATTGATTACTGTCAGGGAACTGCCATCGGAGCCAGAGGGAGAGGGAGGGCTCCAGAGGGATTCCGGAGGGCGTCCCGGGAGGGAGAGAAGCAGCCTATCTTCTGGGGAAGGAAATCAGCGTAGCACCAGTCGAGAAGGGGGGCAGATGGGGGAATCGGCGAGGTGGTTCCATGACTCCTCACCGGAGACCAGCGGGGAGAGCACGGGTCCTCCGCTGCCCACACCCTCCCTGCGCAGAAGGCTTCTGCTCAGGGAGAGTAGGTGGAGATTAGGCGTCAAAGAGCTTCTTTGCTGGAAGAAGTTCAAGAAACGCCCACTGACGGATTCTGCCAGCGATTGAGACAGCCACGGGTGAGTGGCTGTCCGGACAGAAAGGGTTCACTCAGGCAACCCAGCCAGGTGTGGCGCCGATTTACGCATGAGCAACCCCTAGAACCATTACAATTACTAAAGGGCATTATCAGTTTATGTCAATATTCTGCACTTACAGCTTTGTATATGTCTGTTACTGTGTTATGGTTATTAATCCTTTACTGCATTACCTGCTCTAGACCAACACCAAAGCTTGGCCTTTGGATACTTCAGCCGTTCTGCTCCCCTGTTGGTGAGTGGTCCATGGTCCTGATGTGTCAGTTGACTTCTAAGCTATATCATGCCTCCCAACATTTTTTGGCTCTGGGGACATTAATGATAAAGGAAACACTTTTTTTTTTAGTATAATGCACTTAGATTTCTTAACATGTCTTTTGGCAGGCGTGAGACAAGAATGCTTACTTATAACAAAAGAATGAAGGCAGTGCTATTTATATGCTAACATTTAATCAAGTAAATCCATACAACAGGCAAAGCAAGCTACCTTAAAGACTGGGAAACAGCATTAGAGGAACAATTAACAAAGATGGCTGCCTAGGATTTCCAAAGTAAACAAAATGCTTCTCTCTGCAAATCTTATTCAAGCTACAAATGCCACAAGTACAAAGAGCATAAAAATCACATAAACAAAGGTGAGGGCTTTTTCTAATCAAAATATATGTTCGTGTTTTCAGGAAAAAAATGTTGCTTTCATTAAGGTATCATCCTAAAGCAGGGCTGATGAACCCTTTTTTCCCTTTCAGACTGAGGGCCACATTCCCTTCTGGGCAGCCTTTTGGGGGCCACATACCAGTGGTGAGCAGGGCCAGAAGCAAAAGTGTGTGCAGAACCAAATGTGAATATTACCTTTGCACAGTAGGCTAGTTTCTGCCCACATTCACACACACCCCTCTGTTCAGGCAAGCCTATTATCAGAGCTCAAGTTCTGTGAACAAAGAAGGAGGTGAACTTGAAAGAGGATGTGTGGTCCTAATGGCCACACCGTGAGGCCTGAAGGGCTGCATTGGCCCCTGGACCTGAGCTTATCCACTCTGGTCCTAGGGCCCTTCTGCACTTAACATTTATAGTGGCATAGTTGCTGCTTTTTCTACAGATTTTCTGGTATGCTGAATTTGTCATTATTTGGCCAGTACTCTGGAATAATGTACTCCAAACCCCACAAAAAGCTGACTTTTGTGAAAGAGCTGGAAAGGATCCTCAATATTTTCATTTGTGTGGCATGTGTAGAATCATCACCCCTGTTTCTGTGAGGACGGGATTGGCGTTTGTGGTTTGAAAGATGTCTGTTTTGTGCCACGTCCCTCTGAGCTGCTAGCTCAGTTCAGAGAAGAGATATGGCAGATGTAGAGACCAGTACCAAGTCAAAGTACTGCCCATAACAGCAGTTACTAACAGCAGACAAAATTTCATCACAATAACTGGGTTCGCCATAGCTCAGGCATGCACATTTTTCCTTTCATAATCTCCCACACTCCCACAAAAATAGAATTCTGGAATACTAGACATTAAATAACCCCTACCCACCCACGCAAAGCTGTGAAAAGGCTGTCCCCACGCAATTGCTCATAACTCTGACATTTACCGGCTGGAGGAATACAGGGGTATATAAGGGGCATGATTACAGCCGCTGAACTTCTCTCAATTCAGGCACATTTGCATGGAAAAGAAAAGTCCACACTCACTCTCTAATAACAGCAACATGTGACCAAGGTGGCAATGAGTTATGAATTCACTTAAAAACATTGGATCAAACAGCAACTATGCTACTATAAATGGTAAGTGCTGAAAGGCCCCTAGAAGCACTAAATAGTAGCCATACACATGGAAAGTAAATGCTCCTACTGTTTTGCAATATCCTTGCTTCCAAAGGCAAAATAAAATATTTTGGTTTAGACTCAGGTTTCTTGTTCCCCCCCCTCTACTTGATAGATAGCTTTGTAAGAAGCTTTTTGAACTACATGGATAGCTAAATTCCCAATAAACATATATGAGACAGTTTCAAGCTTCTGCAACTGTTTTGTCAATAGGTTTCCCCTCCTCCCACTTCCCCCTTCAGTAAGGTAAGGGCTAAGCAGCATGGGGAAAAGAAAGGATTTAGAACAGAAAACTATTCTCTTTAAGGACGTCCAAGTAAACATTTAGAAGAGATGATAGAAACATCTGACAGAGACAGGAGAAACAGCATTAAAATGGAAGTGTGTGTCATCAACAGAGATAAGTTAATTAAGATGAACAATAATACCGGGGGGTAAGTCCTCACAATCATTATTTAAGGTAAAATGACGGGTCATGGTTTGCAGAATGCATATAGGTTTCATTGCTCATAATCAAAGACCATGACTTCTTACTCTTAACCATCAAATTTATGAAGAGCCCTTCGAGTCTGGCATACTGTTCTCACCATGGCCAACCAGATGTCTGTGGGAAGCCCACAAGCAGGTCATGGTGTCATCCACAAACATAACCACCATACTGCTCATGCCCAATGCTGTTCTTCTAGAAATAGAGGTGCTGGAACTCACCATGATGAACACCTCCCTTGTTCTCTTATAATGGCCATGGCACTCATCTGAGAGGTGCCAGAACTGAGTTCCAGTGAGTTCAGGCCGGGGAAAAGCCCTGCTCATCCTTAATCCCGGGTCATTTACAAACATGCTACAAAGCACAGCCCCCGTACTTACGTGTGCGTGTGACACCCCCTTCTTACATCCCTCCATTATGAGATCTGTTGATTAATTTCTAATTTCAGCTTCATTTTCTTTAACCCATTGCTGATCTATAAGTGGACCTATCCTCTTATCCCATGATTGCCAAGAGCTAGCCTATGCTAGCTGTCAAAGAATGTTTCGCTTAATAAGCGTCAGAATGTAATGATATAAGGTACTGGATACATACTTATGGAGAATTACCGTAAGTTCCATTTTTCAAGTAGCTTCAGTATTGGCCTTTTTCTGTGCTACCACACTGGAGTACCTCAACCTTGGAAAAGCACTTCCAGGAGTCATAATTACACTACTCAGTCAGGTCATGGTCTCTGTCATGAAGCTGCCAACCGAACACAGCCTGTAATCTTTCTGCCCATGCGTGTGTGCTTGTCCATGTGGTGCCTTTTTAAAAACCATTTTACAGCATAGTTCAAGCATGGTTTCATGTTCTCTTGAGATAAGGAAGATGCTCCAGAATCCAGATGCTAAAAGATTGTCATTGGCTATCTTCCCAATGACATGGTCTCTGAGGCAGCTCACTCAAAATCTTGGCAATCTGTATTCTACCTCTGAAAACCCAGCAGAAAGTACAGCTTTGCAGTAATATTTGGTGAGTTTGCATGCATCAAAACACCACAGTAATGTGATTGAATCTCATAGGCTTAATTATGTGCTTAAAAAACAAAATATGAACATGCTTATGTAACTTGCTGGAGAGGTCGCTTAAACTGGAATGCCTGCATTATTGGCTGTTGCAATTTAAATACATGCATATGGAGGGAAGAAGAGGAGGAGGAACAAGCCAAACCTGGCTTGTGAATTTGTTTAACTGCTTGAAGGTTATGTCAAGGAACAATCATCACCTGCTCGGTGGTCTAGATGATTGGATTTCTTATTATCGGGGATGCACTGAAGTGTGAAATAGAAAACCCATTGCTCTAGGTAAGAAAGAGAAGGTCTCAGCCTAGGGGAAAGAGTGACAAGCTCTTTAATTATATTAGTAATGGCTGCCAAGAAAGAGCTAGCCAAGGCACTACCACCAGGTAGGCCAGAAGAAAAGTGCGAATTGGTATAGAAAAGCTGTAGTGAGCCACAGGTGTTTTCATCATCAACATTGATCTGCCATTGGTTCTGGAAGACTACCATACATCATGGGAGTTAAGCTGAATTTCTGCACCAGATATTTCCTGACTTTCAAAATGTCATGTGCTTATTGTTTTCACAAAATACAAACAGCAAACTTGAGTAATTGTTATTAATTATTATGCATCTGATTTATATACTGCTCTTGCTCTCTGAGCCTACACAGCAATGATAAAGCATTTTTAGAAAGCTAAAAATAGTTAAAATGTTCTTACTTTAGTTAAAAACATTCTTAAAAAGTTAAAAGTGGTCTCAGCCAGTGATCTGAGGATTGCCAGGAACAGCATCTTTCACTGACCAAATGCCTGGGTAAACAGGAATACTTTTAAATTTGTCCTGAAAGTCAATAATGAAGGAGTTAGACACACCTCAGTAAGGAAAGCATGCCACAAACAGGTAATCACCACTGAAAAGGCCCTGTCAAACCTAATGTTCTGTTTCTCCAAACAAATAGGTACTGTATGTAAAATAGAAATCAATGCAGATATGCATGTGACCAAAAATATAATTTTCAAAAAGGTTCAAAACTAGTCAAAAACTGGCAGTGATTCCTTGCAATATGAAGTACATGTAATTGAAACAAGGGAAAATATCATTTTTCTAAATAAAGCAAATCAATCCAGTACAAGAAATGCAGCTTGTAGCAGAAGAAATGAAAGTGAGACATCATTTGTTTTGATTCTATATTTTCACATTCCAAATCCATACCCTCCTCTTGTGTGATGATAAGGTTACTACTCAAACTGTTATTTCACCATAGGCATCATGGTGGGTATCTGTTTTAGAACAACTAATGCTAGGAAGGAAATATATATACACAGAAAGTTATATTTTCTGAATTATTGGTATCACTCAAAATTGTAGAGTGTGAACACAAAGTGGGGATCATTGAAATGTAAAAAGAAGTTATATTTCAGTGTCTTTGTCCTAATCCTACTAGTGTCCTTGTCCTACTAAACTTTGTGATCTCAACTATGGTTTTCCGTGATAGTATGGCTCATGGTCTGATTTTTTTTTTAACCCCTCATAGTAAGGATGCAGCAAATTGTCTGGCTTTGTCCAGGCTTGTTTTCGACTATGAGAATTGTAAGCGAAAAAGATTGAAACAATTATTTTTTAATGGTTGCTCAGGTAGAAAACATTGCCATGATCTGTTCTGTCAAGGAACTGCTAGATCAATTATCTGTACAGTGGTACCTCGGGTGAAGTACTTAATTTGTTCTGGAGGTCCGTTCTTAACCTGAAACTGTTCTTAACCTGAAGCACTACTTTAGCTCATGGGACCTCCCACTGCTGCCATGCCACCGCTATGCGATTTCTGTTCTCATCCTAAAGCAAAGTTCTTAACCCAAGGTACTATTTCTGGGTTAGCAGAGTCTGTAACCTGAAGCGTATGCAACCTGAGGTACCACTGAATTACAGATGAGGTCTGATACCAATGTTGAAGTGTGGAGTGCTCCCTCTTCAGGAATCCAGCCACTTTATTCCATTCTTCCCATTTTCCATTCTGCCCCCTGACAACAGTCAGCCAGCATTCCATTTTCACCAAATACATTCAATCTTCACCTCAAGGTTCCCCCCCTCCCGAAGTTGTTTCTTCTTCTTCTTCTTCTTCTTCTTCTTCTTCTTCTTCTTCTTCTTCTTCTTCTTCTTCTTCTTTTTCTTCAAACCTTGAGGCTCCGTCAAGCTTGATGCCTGTCTCTGGTTTCTGTGCATTTTTGGCTCCAAAAGCAACAACACTCGCCGCCTGAACACTTGGAATGGTTTCATTTACTATATCAGTGCTGTCCACTTATACAATTTAGTCTACCAATGGCATTTCTCTTCTGATTAGTTTCAATGAAAAAGACTCTGTTCAAAAACATTTAATGCTGCAGGGCTTTTTTTTATTTAAGATCTTATTCAGTTCAGTTCAGCAATTATGATCTGCCCGAGCTACTATGGACTTTCCTGAAAATGTTACATCAAAACCCTATTAAGTTTTAACGTGTGTTATAGGTTACATTGTGAAAGCATTAAATGGCTCTGGCAGTACTGGCTGATCTTGTGTGAGCAGCAATGAAGGGGAAAGAGAAAAGCTTTTCAGCCTTGCCATGACTACTTAGAGACAATTTGCAAGACCCTTTTAATGGTGTGATATCAGAACGGTAAAATACACATTTCAAGCCACGCAGTCATCTAATTAGTTCACCATGTACCCATTTTGCACTTCTCCTGACACACTTACCTTATACGACACTTGTGAGGCCTTGCTGAAGTTCATGACTTTAGGGTAGTGACGGCAATAGCCTTCCCCATCTTTAGTTATACAAGCTGCCTATGCAGTCCATTACTTTGTAACACAGTGCGCAGCAATCTGTTTAGATTAAATAAACTTTGCAACCAAAACCCCGCTTAAAAGGGAATGTATGACGTTTAAAAAAACACACCCCAAAACAAATATGCACCCAGCTCTCACATACCTCACTCATTAAAGGATTAAGGAGTTTGTTAGGGGATATGTGCTTGAATTAAATCCAGGAAAGGTTGCTGTGTTCCTCTGGACTGATTTTTAAACCCTTTTGATCCAGGGGGTAATTCATGCAAGAAACAGGTTCCCTGTGCAGACTGCCCATTGTGGATCAGATGCCAGAGTTTTCAAATAACATAAACATAGGGAAAATAATTCAGGAATAGTAATTAGTGGTAACTAGCAGTCTACTTAAGGAAAGCTACATGGCAGCTATCCAACCTGTTTCTTTCTTTCTTTTTCTTTAAAAAAGAAGGGGTGTGGTTTCTCCCTGCCACTTTTCATTTTATTTCATTTTTTTAAAAAAGTTACATTCTTGACATTGCCCATGAATGAGGAATATTCATTTCTTCATTTGCCAGCTTTTTGAAATACGATCCGTGTGTGAGGCATGCAGTTGATAATTGAAGTAGACAATGATAAGATTTTCCATTTGCAGGCATAATCACCATATGTATTCTAAACTGGGTGGCGCAGTTAATGGAAGCACTGCTAAAAGAAGGTAGAATTTCTTCTTTCAAAGAGAAAGAAGAGTGTCTGTGGGACCATTACCATGTCTCATGTACCCATCTGTAGATCAGGATTGCAAATTTGGGATACACCAGTATGAGCGCAACCCCGTTCCCAAATGCCACATGTGGCCCAAGCTTTATGTTGTATAAAAACAGCTGCCTGTCACAGGGCTGAATGCATTTTATATTCAGACTGTAACTGTGCCGAAATGACAGCATCCTAATCATACAGCAGCACCCACAGCTTTCATAATGGGGACGGCCAATCCAAAAGTGTCAGTTAATTTGCATAAGTTGACAGTATAGTGTCACAATTAATGACAGCAAAAGTAAAGGTAGTAATCAGTACTATTCTCCAGGTGTGTGTTTTTTTTAAATGCACACAGAGTGGTCAAATTAATCTAACAATGAAAACGTTAATTTAAATCTTTGGCTCTGGGTAGTCAAAATTTGGCTGAAATGGAAGCAAATTGCGGGTCACTCACTCCTACACTGCCAAGTTTCAAAATCAATCTATTGAATCATTTTCCAGCTAGGAGCCATAGAACCTGCTCCCCCTCTGATTTGTTAATATAACCCAACTCACTCTTAACATGACTCTGACCCTATAATAGTATAAAATAGTACCAATACTACAGTGCTTCATATGCCCCCACTGTCAGCAGTGCAACAGTGGTGAAACAAGACAGGGTCTTCTCTGTGGTGGCACCAAAGTTGTGGAAGCTCAACCTAAGGAAGTTCATTTCATTTACAGTATTATGTATTATTATTATTATTATTAAAGTAATCTCCAAAGTATATCTGGTCTGCCCTCTTTTCCCTTTCAGCTGCTCTGATCAATGCTGCTGCTAATTTGTTTTTAGAGAATAGCGCATCTCATTTGGTTTTATATTGCTACTGGTGTTTTGTAAGCTTCTTCAAAACTTTTAGTCAAAAGGCAGGCTACAAATATTTAAATGAATGAATAGTAGTTCACGTGCTAGTATAGGCAAGCTCTTAAGCGTGCTAAAATTATATTTGTTAAAAAAATGAATCAGACTTGGTATTTAGAGCAATGTGCTCATTTTTGTAACACGACAACCATATGGCTCCGTTGGGCTGATTTTACATCCCCAATAAAACAGGAAACATCATAAATTGTATAATGGCTTGGGTAAAATGTTCTCCTATGTTTCATTCTGTATCACAGGGCCCTTAATAGTTATGGTTGACTAGAAAGTATTTTGGAACATGCACCCATCTACTTTCATAGAAATAGTGGTGTTGCTATTAAAAGGCACCACAAAAGAAATGCATTGTCTCAGGTCATGAACAATTAACAATGAGGCATAAAAGAAACTGTGGTGTTCTTATGATACATGGTTTTCCCCTGACCCCAATATATACAACCTGCACCTAGATGGAGGGATTGCAGAGCATTCACTTCCCATGTGGGTCTGGCTTCCGCATTAAAGGCAACATAGGATTTGAAGGACAGCAAACAGCATTCCTTGGTCTCTTAGTTCCAGCCTGTCATCACCAGCTCACATGGAGTTCTGTCCCGCCTTCTCCTTCTCACTGCTGACTCCAAGGACCCCAACCAACCTCAGCCTTTGCCTCTGAGGCAAAGTTGAAACCTTAAACCCGGCCTTTGCCTCTGCCCACTAGCACCCCTTTGCCTGGCAATCTTGTCCTCTGATGCTTTCCTTGATGGGCCATCACTGGCCTTTGTCCCCTACTAATGGCACATCCAGCTACCTCTGCCCACTAGGCTTGTTAGCATAACTAAATCCAGGGGGTTTCTGTGTTTAGCAGAGTTTATTCAAACCTGGGACGCGGGTGGCACTGTGGTCTAAACCACTGAGTCTCTTGGGCTTGCCAATCGGAAGGTTGGTGGTTTGGATCCCCGCAATGGGGTGAGCTCCCATTTCTCTGTCCCAGCTCCTGCCAACCTAGCAGTTCGAAAGCATGCCAGTGCAAGAAGATAAATAGGTACTGCTGCAGCGGGAAGAGTGTTTCCATGCGCTCTGGTTTCTGTCATAGTGTTCCGTTGCACCAGAAGTGGCTTAGTCATGCTGGCCATATGACCCAGAAAAGTTGTCAGTGGACAAATGCCGGCTCCCTCGGCCTGAAAGTGAGATGAGCGCCGCAACCCCAGAGTCACCTTTGACTGGACTTAACCATCTAGGGGTCCTTTACCTTTACCTTTTTTTTAAAAAAAAATAGTTTTATTCATTTTTCAATACAAGATTTGAACATACATTTCCAATATTAGCATAAGTACATAATTTGACTTCCTTCAGCTCATCCGCAAATCCTCTGTTTTACCTTTACCTATTCAACCTAGGTTGATTCTAACTTTTACTAAATCATAGCACATTTAGGGGGAATCTACCCTACACACACACACACACACACACACACACAGTTAACCAGTTTGCAGCAAAAATATTTCCTTCTTCTTGAGACAAGTTGTCAATAAAATCAAGATAGCAAGCTGGTGTACATGTCTTAGATCTAAAGACTCACAGGGTTTCATAAGCTTGTTGAGTTCCTCTGAGCTTCCATGATATACATCTTGGCACTGTCGGTAGATGTAAAAGTTTAATCCTCAAAATTCACTCCACTGCTGGCCCAATACATTTTACTGCCTGAAGTGCAGCTCAAATAGCAAACACCTACCTAGGGCTTTTAAAGTCTTTCTGCATCATTCAGACATCAATTCCTGCCTTCATCTAACAGTTTGAAAGAATTACCAGATACAACCTGTGTGGGTTGTGCTTCCAGGGAAGAACCAGGAACTAGAAAGGGCAATACCCACTTCTGCTAGCTCCAGGAGAGCTGGGGGAGGGGAGGAGACAGTTCCTGAGATATCTGTAGAACTTGAAATACAACTTAAGTTGGTTTATAAGGCATAGCTTGTTTGATGCTGTAGTCATAGAGTCTTCAAACACTGCCTGAAAAATGACACTTCACCTTACTGCAAGACCATACTGTCCAACATTTTTGTCTTATTTAACAACAACAATAACAATACCCCTCCTATCTGACTGGGTTGCCCCAGCCACTTTGGGTGGCTTCCAACATATATAAAACATTAAACATTAAACAAAACCTTCTTTATGAAGGGCTGCCTTCATATGTCTTCTAAAGATTGTATACAGTGGTACCTCAGGTTAAGATGAAGGGCTGCCTTCATATGTCTTCTAAAGATTGTATACAGTGGTACCTCAGGTTAAGAACTTAATTCGTTCTGGAGGTCTGTCCTTAACCTGAAACTGTTCTTAACCTGAGGTACCACTTTAGCTAATAGGGCCTCCCGCTGCTGCCATGCCGCCGTCGTGCGATTTCTGTTCTCATCCTGAAGCAAAGTTCTTAATCCGAGGTAATATATCTGGGTTAGCGGAGTCTGTAACCTGAAGCGTCTGTAACCCGAGGTACCACTGTAGTTACTTATCTCCTTGGCTTGGGGATTGCAAAGACAGGACTGTCTCTGCACCATCCACTCACAAAAATGCTTTCTAATGGCAATAGTGGTTAATTAAGAGAAGTCTATACAAAATGTTTAATTACGCATTCAGTTGTTCTTAGGTTTGTATGAACAGTCCACCTTGGCAATAGTGCAGCTTTCATGTTCAGTTTCTTTGAGAACATAGGTTATCTAGCAGTAATTTTTTATGTCTGTTAGAGCTCTCAAATTTATTCTTCTTAAAAATAGGTGTGAAAAGCCACTACATAAATGTACATGAACAATGAAGTGTTTTAAATGAGGTGTACGTGTATATTTTGTGGCACTTCCATGTCTGTTTTCTCAGGCTTAATCCTGTTTTATGAAGTCCAAAACATTCACAGACTTTCTCCTGTACATAGAATCTCCACATTAAAGGAACTCACATTTTTCTCTGTGTTTGTAGAAAACATGGAGGTTAGGTAGGTTAATTATTTGGGGGTTCTTAATAGTTTCCTTTTGCTGCAAAAATGACACCAGTTTTGGCTTGGAAAGAACAGGAAGGTGACTTTGAGAAAACAGAATCTTTCAACTATATCCCATTAAGCAAAAACAAAAAGCCTACCCAAGAGAGCATAAAGACTACAATTTAACTCACAGCCTTGGCATTATCAGCACCATACTCTAACCAACTGAGCCAGACTGGTACCCGAACTTTTTGAAATCAATGAGTTTGTGCACTTAACAGGGGCCTGGATTGTGTCCAGTGTGTTTTCTGTCACTCAAAACATAACATTCTTCTTAGTGCTACATATATTCTTGATGTTTGTCACTTCTTGTTCTTTTCTTAACATAGTGAAGTCTGCTGTAGCTCACCCTGTCACAGAAAAGCTGTGCTGTCATTCCTGAAAAGAAATCTATTCACCACTGATGTACTATTCCAGAAATGCTACTGAAATATAAAAAAGGCTTTTCAGTCAAAATAAGCCCTTAAGTATTTAGGCTACAATGCAGTCCAATGTCAAGGACTTTAAAGCCCCTTTGTTTTTAATGGCAATTGAATTGACAGAAACGGGTCTAACAAATGCTTAACGATGACTGAATTGAGGTCCTATTTTATTGAAGTATATAATTTTGCATAATGCATACTGAGACATATGATAAATGCATCTCTGATGTTCACCATTTTCCAATGAACAATGAAAGTTATGAGGAGAGGGTCAGTAGTCGGTCAGTTTTCAAACAGCCTCCATGCTAAATGGCTTTAATTAATTAAGAAAAAAGCAAGGAGAAATTGTGACAATTACTTTTTCAAGGAGAAGGAAGATTGATTACCTAGACTAAGTTCTCGGTTTACCAGCCTAAAAGCTTATTCTTTAACAAATTGTCCCACAAAAAGGTGGGGATTGGATATTGCGGGCTGAGCTGGCAGGAAGATGTTTATAGACATTTCTTTCACAAGCATGCTTAGAAGTCTGAGAAAATTTCAAGCATTTCTTAGTAGGTTGAACCCCTAGCATGTACCCAATTTACTTGACAGTAAGTCCCATTGAACTCAATAAGACTAACTTTTGAGTAGACATGAACAGGATTGCGTCAAACAAGATGCCCCACAGAGCCTCAGAGAGAGGAAGCCAGATCACAGCAGATCTCAATAACCCTACTAGGAAAACAGTTTCTACTGGATTTCTGAGGCAGTGCTTAATTCTGTGTATTATGGTTTTGATTTTCCCTGCATGGCTAAAACTCCAGGTTATTATCCCCTTAAATAAAATTTAAAAAACCCACTTTGTTTTGAAATAGCAGTTCAGGTTTGTGGATGAAGAAACAATTGCCTTGTGGCCCTACATGCATAGGCACCCTTGTTGCTGTCATGGATCAAACAGAAGGGCCATATCTGAAAGATCCCCAAACCAGAGACCTACCATTACAAAAAAAATATTTGTAGTCAGTCACATTCCTCCAGCAGAAGTGGCGAGATTATTCTCCAGACCCCTTGGTGTTGGGGGCTTGGCCTGGCAGAAGCCCAGCTCTTTCTTGGTTTCTTCAGTATGAAAGCTAATCCTTTTCAGGCAGAGCTCAGCTGAGGCACATTCATTATGCCTGAGTGAAGGCATGATCCCATTTCCCCTTCCTCAATGACTCTTTGTGGAGAAATCCTTCAAGGAACCATTTAATATGGGAGCCTATTTACCTCAGCTACCTCATTTGGCTGCCGAAATAAATGCAATTCATTCTTTCGAGAGATAAAAAATTTATATTGATTCACACTTTTAAACAGATTTCTTCTTCTTCTTTCAGTTCCCACCAATAACTTATTTAACAATAAGTTAAATTTTACCTCCAGCACATTTTTCTTCTCTTCATTATGCCAATGTACTTTATATCCATTTTCACAGAAGCCCATTTTGATGTCTGCCCTGGCCTACTAGGATAGTATTTTACAATAGACTAAAGGAAGGAATAGAAAATACCCTCTTAACATGAAGAATAGTATAATAAGGCTTAGTAACTGGCAGAGGCTGAGGGTACACTTGTACAATGGTGCTCGGGAAGAGAACTGTGAGAGTGGAACTTAGAGTTTCACAGTCATTTTCATAAAGATCCATAGACTAAATAAATTATATGCTACTATATTTGCATTATTAATGCTCCAGAGTAAGTTAATAAATCTACAAATAAGAGTTTCCATTCTTGCAGTTATTTATAGCTGGGTGAAGGCTGGGGCTGACAACAAATTAAAGAACTCTTGCGGTGTAATCCATACCCACTTACTTTGGAGTAGGCATATATAGATTGGTGCCATTAACTGTTTACTCACCTGCCTTTTTAAACTGATTACTCGCCGAATTAATTGATGGATTAACAGTGCTATCCTCTATTAATGGCCTAAAGCTGGGTGGTTTCTTGAAAACCCAACTATTTTCATATTAATAATCCCAATAATAACAGTAATAGTTCCTGTTTCCTTTACTCCTATGTGCACATAGTATTTGGGAATTTCCACACAGGACTTTCTGTGTCATTCATTCTGTACTTTCTCCTAAAGAACCAAATAAAGCTGAACTCTGTAGCTCCACCTTCTGCTGCAACCATCTGTAGAAATGGAGTCTTTGTACATACAGTACATGCAAAGCTTCCATGCAACCTGGAACCCTGTTTGATTGGGTTCTGGATTATGTGGACATTTAGCATGGCTCTGTCACTACAGGGGGGCATGTTGCTGATCTGTGTGCTGGACACAAAACTATTCTTGTGTTAAACAACATGGGAGCTCTATCATCTGAAGAGAGCTATGGATTCCTTGTGCTCTAACATTACCTTGAACAAACAACTTCAAAATTCAGGGCCATGCTCTTGTATCTTATATGTGAAAGTGAAGCAAATGTCTGTGCACCTTTTCTTTATTTGCTGTGCCTGTGTGCAGGGATACAAATGAAGTGAAAAGGTGCAGGTGTAGGAATGCTGTGAATATTGGTCATTATGTGCTCTTGAAGTACAAATAGTATCTTTAGCATATGGACCATTGAAGAAGCAACAGGGTCATGAACAATTTTTATGCATCCACAAAAAAAGATGCAGCTGTACAACAAGACATTCAGATTGGTGTTGGGTTTGTGCTTTTGAATGCGGAATATTCTGAAATGATTATTCATCTATTATATTTATATTCCGCCATTTTTCATCAAGGAGTTCAAGCTGGCATATACGATTCTCTCCCTCCTCATTTAATCGCCACAACAGCTCTGTGAATTGGTTAGGTGGAGAGGCAGTGACTGGCCTAAGGACACCCAATGAACTGAGTGTGGATTTGAACCCTGATCTCCCAGGTCCTAACCACTATACCACATGGGCTTTCTAATTGCTAATATCGAACTAAAACAGAAACAGGGTATCTGTATTTGCAGATAAAAACTCCAAACACGAAGTGCCAATGTTCAAAAAGGTAAAAATACCCATGAAAGTAAAATGGTTAGAGTTTTGCCCATCCTTAGGCACATATTATTCCTGGCAGGCATGTTATTTCATGTAACAAAGAAAGGTCAATAAACAGAGACATCATCATAGAGATTCTCACTGAGACAGGAAGCTTCTACAGAGTTGGATAGAGACATTGATCAAGTTTCATAGTCAATAGAAACAAGCCGCAAGAGGCCTTTGACACCAGTGTACTTGATTCTTTATTAACTCAGTAAAAATAAAATTGATGTATTTGGGGAAGCTCACCTGTTTTAAAAGGCCCATGTTCTAATCAACAGAACATGATACCTTCAAGAAGCTATTTAGGAAACTCCCAAGACTTACGGATAGCATTTCTTAAAATGTGTATTGGGACTGAATCTAAAGAACACAGCAGTTACTTTTACAGTAGAGCTGTAGTGCTTTGAGCAGGGGATTCTGAAGGTCTGCAAGCTTGATTGCAATAGTGATTTGTCTTGTGCCAATGCTAAGCTGACCTGTATCACCTGCATTAGAAACCACAGGAAGCTGCCTTGAACTTTGGTCCAACTAGCTCTGAATTGGTTATGTAGACTTAGCAACATTGCTCCAGGATGTGGCTCAATGGGTCAGTGTGTCTGGCTGTTAAGTTGAAGGTTGGTGGTTTGAGCCTACCCAGGGATGGCTGTGGGCAGGATTCCTGCACTGCAGGGAGTTGGACTAGATGACCCTTCAGACGCCTTCCAACTCTATAACTCTATGATTTCCTACAGGAGTCTTTCCAAACTTTGCCAGTAGATTCCAAGGAATGAACATGGGGCCTTTTGCATGCAAAAACATTTACTCTGAGCCATGGTCCTTTCCCAAAGAGCTGTTTCAAGGACATGTGTCTTTAAAACTACCCAGTAACAGGGAGGCGAGCTCACAGCTCCCCATAAGGTGGTTTGGGCACAGTGAGGGCAGTTTAATGCTTGAGTCATGTTAAGTTCATGTATGCCACTCATGAAACATTGTGGAAATATATTCTGGGCTGATAGCCACTGAAGTAATTGAATCGAAAGGTTCCAGATGGAAAAGGTGTAAGGTTTGACTAAGTACTGGCTGCATTATTTCATTATTAATAAACAAAATAAATTACACATTATTCATATATGTATATATCTCTCACATATACTTTAAATGTAACTACACAGTTAAGGTTGTTGCGACATAACTCACAACATAACTAAGGTTGTCAAGAGGACCATTCCGCATTGGAAGAGCCTTAGTTACAGTGGACATCTGCCCAGGTTCATCTAAGTGGGCACTAAGCTACCGTTTGTGGTTCACCCACTGGTGCTAGCTGGTGGAATGACCATGAAATTGAGTGTTGTGGTGGCAGTGGGAGGTGCTGGAGGCTTGGGGGATCTGCTAAATCAGGCATAGGCAAACTCGGCCCTCCAGATGTTTTGGGACTACAACTCCCATCATCCCTGACCACTGGTCCTGTTAGCTAGGGATGATGGTGGTTGTAGTCCAAAAACATCTGGAGGGCTGAGTTTGCCTGTGCCTGTAGCAACTAGATTCTAAGCCCTGCACATCCCCCAACAGACTCAGTCTTCTAGCTCCTAGCTACAACCAGAAAAGGAATGAAAATGTCCTCACCTTCTGCCTTGGGTGACCTGAGCTGACAGGGCTTCAGATGCAACCAAGGATCATATTCGCTGTGCCTTCGTTGCGATTGCTCTACCTGAACACGCTTACGTGGGAGCATGTCTTGAACTCAGTAGGACTTACTTTTGAGTATATGTAAGTAGAGTTGCCGTTTAAGGCTACAGTCCTAGGCACCTTCATCTACGTGCAAGTCTCCTTGAACTCAGTGGAACTTACTTCTGAGTACATATGCATGTAAGCCTGGACTGCACATTAAAAATATTGATTTTATTTTTTTGAATGGGGCAACTAGTGTGAAGATGAACATGGTCTTCTGCTGAGTGCTTGTTTTTAATCTGTTAGCAGTCCAACAACTGCCTGGTGTTGGAAAGCTTATGCTAGCTAAGTAAAAAATAAAACAAATGGAATGCCATAAATACTCCACCCCCCAGTGGATGTTTAAAATATAGAGTACCTTTGTTAAATAATTCTCCAAGAAACAAGGTTTCCTTTTATAAATAATGTTTGTGTTTACGATGAGTCAAGCTGTGATTATATTTACTTCAAGTGACATGCATTTGATTCATCTTTTCACCTTATAAAGGAGTTATTAAATTAGCCTAACACAATAGCTGAGAAGTGCTGTGCAATTTAGACAATAAATTCTAATGGATAGCTTCCAGTACAGCTTTATTAATGTCTATATTTGAAATGCACAAACTGCAATCTAAAGGATTTTATGGTGTTGAAAGGCACATAAAGATAGATTACTGCTACACTTTTCCAGTTGTACTCTCCTTTAAACAAGGCCAGTGTTCAGTTTCTCAATGGAACCACTCGATATACAAACTCTGCTTCTGTCTTCCGCTTCTGTTGGAATAGCAAACCCTGATATCTTGAACTAGCCAAACCATCGTTAAGTTTTCAGACACCCTTCGCCAGTAGACCATTTAAAATATATACTTATGCCAGATACTTGAATAACCTTTTCCATCTATGCCACAAAAGCTTGATTGATTATGGCCATAGTGCTCAAATCACTTTCTCCAAAACAATCCATTTGAAATGATTTACTAATGTACCGCTTCAGGGCTGTGGAACTTTGCAGCTCTGTGACCAAAAGAAAGATGACCAATGTTTCCTGGGTATTCTCAGTCTTCATTTGTCTTGGGTAGTAGTGTTGCTAGGTGCTCTGTCTCCTTGGAAGAACTATTTGGGGAAGGAACATAGCAGTAGTAGAGTAAATCCTTTGCATGAAAACATTCCCAAATTCAGTCTCAGACAGCTCTAGATAGGGCTAGTTGGGAAAGGGTGGTATTCAACTAGGTATTGTTCAGAGTAAAAGGTAAAGGGATCCCTGACCATTAGGTCCAGTCATGGCTGATTCTGGGCTTGCGGCGCTCATCTCGCTTTATTGGCCGAGGGAGCTGGCGTACAGCTTCCGGGTCATGTGGCCAGCATCACTAAGCCACTTCTGGTGAACCAGAGCAGCGCACGGAAATGCCGTTTACCTCCCCACCAGAGTGGTACCTATTTATCTACTTGCACTTTGACGTGCTTTCAAACTGCTAGGTTGGCAGGAGCAGGGACTGAGCAACGGGAGCTCACCCCGTTGTGGGGATTCGAACCGCCGACCTTCTGATCGGTAAGTCCTAGGCTTTGTGGTTTAACCCACAGAGTGTCCCATTCAAAGTAGACCCATCAAAATTAAGAGCCATTTCAATAGGTCTACTCTGAGTAGTCTTTCTGAAACACCTGCTGCAAGCCAGCTAAGACAATACAGAGCTTGATGAACCACAATGGTCTGACTGGGTATAAGGCAGCTTCCCAAGCTCTTAATACTGGTGAGATAGAGCAAAGTGATATCGACACAAGATATTTCACCAGCCCACAGACCTTCAAAAAAACACACTACTTGAAGCATTACAAATCATTACAGATGAAAGTGATAGTTTTCAGGCAACCCCATTTGAAGAAATAATGCAGATTAGTTAAAATTAGTCTACCTGATATCGCCATTAGATTATGTGTTCTGTTTATAGATCATGGGTTACAGAACCTGTGTGTGTTTAATCCCCCAGCCACTCAGTCCTGTGCTCCACAGCACTCTGTAACTACCCAGTAGCTTTTAGAAGATGCTTGATCAGATCACTGGAGAAAAGGGGTTTTCAAGAGAATTTCTGTGGTCATAGAAGTATTTTCATGATGAATTCCATTCAGCCTGCAGATTGTTTTGCACCTAGTCATTTGCATGGGTTGCCATGTGCCCTCTTTTTCCAGGACACACCCTCTTTTTCAGGGGTGAAATTTCTGTCCAGGTGCATTTTTTAAAATTTGCCAAAATGTCTCTGGCTATACTTTCTGGATGAGACATAGATGTAACTGGCGGCTTCTCTTCTCCTGCCCCCTTCAGCAATATATCACAGCTTCTATAGCCTACATAAAGTAGGAGTATTGAAAACGAGAACTGTCCTAGCATCCTCTTTTTTGCTCTTCAAAATATGGCAACCCTAGCAGTATCCATGTCTTGTGCATGAGCTACAGAAACACACACATAAAATAAAATATATGGCAATACATTCTCAGTGCATGCATCCCTGAAAGACCGTGCATCTTTCTGCTAAGTGCATCACTGTGTGATCTATGGTGCTGTGTCAGCAACCAGAATTTGATATGTATATCTTCTGATTCTGCTGGTCAGACGTAAACAAGTACTTTGATCTTCATCCCATAGGTTTTACAAATTGGCTGTTTCTTGAATATAATAGGACAAATTTATGTTGCATGCCATCCAATATAGTGGACTTGCACAGAGTAAAGAGGGCTCAAAAAACCCCTGGAACTAAATGACTGTCATTCTTAACTGTGAAGAAGAGGTCGCTGATGACCAGAAATTAATTACAAGTATTCACTTGTCAGACTTCTACTTTAGAAATGTTACACATATCACACTTTCCACTCAAACTACACATGTCTAATTGCCTGTCAATATTCCAGCTTCCTCTCCAGCTTCCAATAAAATAAACCAGACAGATATATTTACAAAATGCAGAGGTAACACAGGTTGATTAACCTGAAAGCTGTGTGTGATGTATGGTGGAATTATTCAGAGAAAGGGAACAGTATGTACACATGCTCAGGTGCTTCAATTGTTCAACTCCACCACCCCCACCACCCCATGAAGACATGTTTCATGTGAACAGAGATTCCAGGCTGAGCCTACTGAAAACTAACTCAAAACTAAACTTTGCAGATGATTCCAGGTCTGGAATTACTATTAATGTAACTGAGAATTTTACATCTCAGGGCACAGCTTCAATGGCTTCATCCCCAACATTTGTACCTTTCAATCTGCAATAAGGTGACCCAACATTTCCCCACCAACTTTCCTGCTGCAGTAACTCCAGTAGTTTGTGGGTGGAGAGAGTGATCTTGAAATTCCCTTATCTCACAATCCAATCTCCCTATATATCTGGCACATGAAATATATCTAGGTAGCATGTACAAGGAGCCTTGGGAAATATATTTTTCCTAGTGCACCTGACAAGATGATTTACAAAGATCAAATTCCTTGGAAAAATTGCAAACACACTAATGCAACAGTGTTTCCACTGCTAGGAAGGTGATAGATAGGTTAACCTCCCCTCTTCTGCTCTCACTGCACCACTGCCACTGGACCAACAAAGAGGGGAAGAGAAAGAGAAAAGAAATAGAGGCCCCAATTTCATTCATAGTTGCTGAGCCTAATCTAAATAAAGTCTGGGGAATTCACCCATCTCTGTGTATCACACAAATTCACAATAATTCTTTATACATGTATAACGTGAAAAACACAAGAGATTGCTCATGTGTATGCTTGTGTGCTTTTGTCTACCCACAGGCAATATTTGGATGAAAACAACAGTTCTGCCTTAATTTGAGTACAGGAAAATGTCTGCAAAGTTCAATTGATTTTATGTAAATTCTGACTAGCTGCCCTGACCTTTTCTTAATGAGAACTGTTTAGCTCTCCAGCCTCCTATCTCTCTCATCAAGAGGAGCCATAATCTCAACAGCAAGTCGTCTGAATTTGAGAGGAGCAGAAAGAGTTCAACAAACTCATGACTCTTGGCCTCCCATCACCATCTGGCCTTCTGTATTATAAACTCAGTTGCATTTCTCTTCCCAGCTGTGAATACAAATTGTTAAGACAAGTTTTCACATCAGAGCTTAAAGGGCAGCTAGTTCTGTACTCTAACCTGCACAGAAACCAGCTTATGATGTTCAGAGATTCTCAAAGTATAATTATCCAGGGCTTCTTTTCATGTTAAAGTGCATTGGCTAAGAGGGAAACATTGCAAATAAGTTTGCCAACTACTACCCTATGCTTTCTGTAGCCCAAGAGGTCAGCTCTGATGACCACAATTACCCAAGGAAGCTCACATGGGGGGGGGAGTGTTCTCTAAAGTGGTTTAATATATTGTATTAGTTTATGGATGTTGCATCTATGAGACATGATTGACATTTATGAACTCTCATTTATGCTGAGAGTTCACAGCTCTAGGTAGCATTAGTCATTTCTGCAGCAGTTAGCTAGGGTTTGGTGGTCCATAAGGTCCCTTCTGATGTTGCTAACTATTTTACATGGTAGAATATGTGACAGAAAAGCAGATGGATAAGGCTTCTTGCTTTGTCACACTCTGCCTCATCTGTGCACAGAAAAGCTCTCCATGCTCTTTATGACAGCTCCAGATGTGTTTGAAGCTAATGTAGCCTGATGAGGAAAACATGTAATAAAAAATGGGTGCCCTATGTTGAAACAGCTCAATATAGGGACCTTCTATGGGATGAGTAATGAAGTTAATAATAGCATGGCTGTTATTGTTGTCCCTGATGGGTGGAATTTGCAGCAAAATGTCAGCATAAGACTATAACCGGAAAAAACCTGAAACACCTCCTTTATGGATGGAAAGATTGTCATTTCAGGATAAGAATTCTGAGATAGCAGTTTCTAAATCCCTTTAGTATAAAAATGAAAAGGGCTACAAAGATTACCTGTGTGAACTACAGAACTTTGAAAACAGAGCTAATAGTTGTCTCTCCCCACCAGCCCTGAAATCTCACTACTGAATATCAAACAGATATACTGTTTATTCTAGTACTCCGAAATATTTTAGTAAAATCTACTAAAGCCACACAGTTCTATTTAGAGACTTGTGATTCTTATAAACTGAAACTAAAGTCTGAGAAATTCTCAGCTCGGAAATATCAATATTGAAATATTCCAAGTTTCTTATTCATTCCTGAGATGCTTTCGTCATATTGCATTGGAAGCAAAATGTCATCTGTTCTGCACTTCCAGAGTTTTTCATCATTTCTGAATTAGAGCCTCAGTTCTCACTGAGGTGCTCAAGATTACCCCAGCACAACTCGTTGGTTTAATGCAGACTCACAGTTATCATTAAGTTAGGAGATTATGTAGGAACTTGATCCTTTACTGACTGCCATTCTGAGCATTTTAAATGGATATTAAACTTTGACGGTTGCCTGCAAAGTGAGGAAGGCAATTTGCAACATGAGCAAAGAAAACAGAAATACCTCCCCCTAAGGCAGCGATGAATAACCTACAGGCCTTTGTTGAACTGCACCTCCCATCATCCCTGACCATTGGCCATGCTGGCTGTAGCTGATGGGAGCTGAAGTTCAATGACATATGGAGAGCCACAGGCTCCTGTTTGGGGACATTCCTATGTTTAATCCCTTGTATATTGCATTATAATTCTCTTTCCCCATAGTGAATTGAACCAGGACTGTTTTGTTCTAATCTCCATTGTTGTCACTTGGAAAGGGCAATAGAAGTGTGCTTTTCCTTTCCATCCAATCAGTTCTGTTTGGGAAGCTAGATGAATGAATGGTGGGGAAATATACTATCTTCTTTCTACCACTATTACTCCCATTCAATCCTTCCTGGGCAATGGGAAATAACATGCTGTTTTCATTTCCATTTGGAGGGATAAGGATTACAGTCTGGAAGGAAAGAAATTGCCAGTGCTTTTCTCCCCCTATATGGGGATTCCCTTGAGAAGGCCCAGAGTAGTTTCTCTGCTTCCACACTAAGTTTCAATTCTTTACAAATTTGGAATGAGTTTGGAGTTCATTATTCTAAATTGTGAATTCTATTGGACTCTGGGGATTTAAGTGTGATGGGGTAACAAAATATAAATTCTTTGAATCTGGCACATTGGGCAAAATATGCCTGCATTGCAGGGGGTTGGACTAGATGAACCTTCCAAGTCTACAGTTCTATGATTCTATGATAATTGGTCTAAAATTTAACAAAAAATGCAATGTAGACAATACTGAGTGGGAAGGACCAATGACCTGAGTCAGTATAAAGCAGCTTTCACACACACGAGAGAGAGTTTAGCAAGAGGGGTTACAGAAAGTTGTTATAAGTTTCTGATTTAGGATTAATATCTCAATATATCTATGGTAAAGGTAAAGGTCAAGGGACCCCTGACCATTAGGTCCAGTCATGACCAACTCTGGGGTTGCGGCGCTCATCTCGCTTTATTGGCTGAGGGAGCCGGCATACAGCTTCCGGGTCATGTGGCCAGCAAACCAGAGCAGCACACGGAAACGCTGTTTATCTTCCCGCCAGAGAAGTATTTATCTACTTGCACTTTGACGTGCTTTTGAACTGCTAGGTTGGCAGGAGCAGGGACCGAGCAATGGAAGCTCGCCCCGTTGCGGGGATTCAAACTGCCCATCTTCTGATCAGCAAGTCCTAGGCTCTGTGGTTTAACCCACAGTGCCACCCGCGTCCCTATGTTACATCTCTATGGTACAATACAGCAAATAAAGATTGCAATAAAGATTCTGTTTCACATTCAAAGATGTTTATCTGAAATCACCACTATATGAAAAGGACAGCATTTAGCCCTCTTGAGAGGAAATTTATCTCTGGTGTTGTATGTTTTATGATTATTTGAGGCAAATGTTTTCTCATGTTAAACTGAGGCAATACTGCATTTAATTGAAGATCATACCATATTAGTCCCTGGCTGGTAGCCAGATTATGTGCCCAGATTTGTAGGCACAGATCACCCTCTAGAATAAAATAGCTTATTAGGGAAAAGCTGAAGTCACCCTTTGGGGCGCCTCAGGGTCAATTTTTATGGTAGCCCAAATCTCAGTTGTACAGGTGTATGTATATATCTCAATTTTAACTCATAAGCTATTGCTGCAATCTTCTCTAATTGTATATTTTATCTTTATGAACGCTGTTTTTATTGTGTTATGTGAGCTGATCTTTGACCATAATAAATTATCTATCTAGCATCTATCTATCTATCTATCTATCTATCTATCTATCTATCTATCTATCATCTATCTATCTATCATCTATCTACCTACCATATTAGTCAAACACACAAGAACTGACACTGCCACAAAAAAGTAAAAAAAGCCATTACTTTAAAAAGTAGAACATATGAACAAAACCATGAGTAACTTATTGAAATAGGAATGCTATAAAACAACAGTGAAGTGTGAACAGAACTGAAGTTGAATAATTGGTACCAGCTAAATGTATACATGAAAGTGTTCTTGGAGCAGAAATCTATGTGCAGACTTAGTTGTTATAAGGGAATTCAAAATACCAGTACTAGCCCAGATTTGATCTTCCTTTCACTTAGGTCAGTTGGCTTTGTTCTCACTTCTCTCCTCGGAGCTCAAACAACAACAACAACAAAAAGCAGATGAATAATCATTCATTTTTGTCATATACTTACTAGCAATCAATAGTTCTCTGAGGGCAATAATCCATTCCTTCTCCAATTGCTGGCTTACGTACCACTGCATTCTTATGCATGTAAACACTGAATCAGCTCAAGAGCACACAGATTAATTTCAATTTCAGCCATAGTTTCCAGTTTCATCAAAGTCAAATTTCTACAGGGAATGCAGGCTACATTTTGCCACATTTATTTATCAGTTCTTCACTGTATTAATAGCCAAGACTCAAGGGATCTCAAAGGTTGGAGAATATTATCCAAAGAAATGAAGGACAAATTACAAGTGCAGAAAGAACTTGCACTTTTGATACCAAATTCTTAAAGTTATAATAGAGCTGGATTTTCAGCAAGCACCTTTTAAATAAATAAATGAAATGCCTACTCTATTTCAGGTGTAAAGCTGGTAATCAAGTTACTATCATAATTAAAATAGAGTGGATAATTGGAGAGGGCCGGTAGAAAATTGATGAGCATCCAGAGGTCACGTAGAGAGGCCCTTTTTGACTATCAGGCTTGAGAGAAATAGGGAGCCTGCCCAACTCCCCTACCCAGGGCCACTCCAGGTTTGAGAGGCCATGGGCAAAGTGACCTCTGGTGGGCCTTCAGTGGTTCATGGAAGGCATACCTGGCTTTGGTGGTTGTGGTTCTCCAAGTGGCTGGGTCTAGAATCCCTTTTATTTTCACAGAGCCAGTTAATTTCCAGAGACAGTGGCTAGATCCAGCCACCAGCTGCTGCTTGGAGTGCTGGACTAGAACAATAAAAACCTGAATCCCTGGTAGCTGCCCAAGGATGTCGGGTGCTTACTCTGCAACTACCCAGAGTTAATCTGCCTGGGGATGGACCATGCATTGGACATCTAGACTATGAAGAGTGATAAACAGGAGTGTATCAACTGCTCTAGGACAGGGCTGGAGAACCTTTGGTCTTCCAGATGTTGGACTGCAACACCCATCAGTCCCCACATGTGTGGCCAGTGGTGAGGGGAGCCATAAGATCCAGAAGTCTACAGGTTCCCCATTCCTGTTCTAGGACATCCTGGCCCAAGGTAGGAGAGAAAGGGCCCCCTTATATCTCACCCATGACTATATCAGCCCCAAGGAAATGGTAGCTAGTTAAACAAAATAATAAACAATTTATTTGCAAAGCCCTTTATATTGTGGTCCTTGGATAAAACAAACACACGGGTGTCTCTTTCTGTGCACCCACCCATCGCTGCCACCACCATTTCCTGGCCCAAGCACATAAATTTAGTGCAATTTAGTTGTTGCCATTTAATACAAGCAAAACTGAAAAAAATTCTCTAGTTTGAAAAGCAAATCCTTATGCAAATTTTCCTTAATAATGACATCTTTTGATAAAGCTGGGCCCAAGTTCAATCCCTGGCAAGCCCAGAGGAGGCTGGGAATGACTCCTGCCTGACATCCTGGATAGTAACTTCTTGTCAGTGTTGACGATAGTAAGCTAGACGGAGCAATGCTGTCACTTTGTTTAATAAAGTTTTTCTGTGTCTAAGGGGGAGCTGCCATTAACCATTTGGATTTTTTTAGACATTCCTAGTTTGGTTTTAGAATGAGCTGAGAGGGAGGGACCAGTGGCAGACCTTGGGTTCTCAGATGTCAGCGGTGTCCTGTACGATGCTAAAATTTGGTGGCCCCGCCTCTTGAGCTCTGTTCTAGAGCATGGTGCCCCCTGAAGCGTGGTGCCTACTGTCACCACACCGGTTGCGCTCCCCAAAACCGCCTCTGGAGGGATTAGCACAGGATTGGAGAACTTCTGCTGGTGGGTTCAATGCAGCCCTCCAGGCCTCTGCCCCTGGCTCTTGGAACTCTCCTCAGGCCACAACCCTCCCTGGCTCTGTTTCACACACAGAGTGCTTTTTGCCTTTGTGCTATTGAACCCTGATAATGGCTTTTTTTGGATGGATGGAATAAAGAGAGGCGTGTGTGTGAGTGAGTGTGGCATACTGTACAAAGGTGAAACTGGCATCCACCACACCCACTTTTGCCTCTAAACCCACCCACCACTGGTACGTGGTTTCACTAATTTTCTTCTCCTTTCATGCTTCTACCCTGTCCCGAATTTGTCCATAAATTTTAAGAACGCCTTGAGCTATAAATAAATTTCATTCAGTATCTCCCAGGGATTGTCCATACATACAATGAAATGAAACTGCTGTTGAGACAAATGAGGCAGTTTGGAATATGATTTTCTCCCTGGTATTATTATTATTTTTAATTCACAATTTAAATTCATCCTAGTTCATAGTCATCCCCGAAACTGTATGTCTTGTCTAGGCTATTGAATGTGCCTGCCCAATGAAATATGTTAACAGCAGCAGTTTTGCACTGAGTTATTACACAGAAGTTACTTATTTATTGGAAGTTTCTGTTTTATTAAATCTGTTACAAATTGGTAATAAAACCCTGCTCCTTAGGCAGTATGTTTAACCTTGGCACTTTATTTCCTCTTTGGATTCTTAGGTAAAGATTGCATATCCTCACCCACTGGGGGCTCGTCACATTTTAAACGTAGTTGAGTTAATAAAAGTCAAGGCCTTTTTTCTTTGAAATGCTCTACATAAGGAACAGGGATTGCTCTTCTTAGGTCTGTATATAACTTCATGCCCTACCTGCCACACATGTCCTTCAGCATAGTGAATGAGTCAAGGGACCCTGGAAGAAGCATTAATAGGCGTTTAATTGATTGGTGACACAATTGGGCCATTTCAATCCAAGAAGAATGTGGAAGTGCAAACAGCAAAACTGGAATAATGAAGTTCACTGAATAAAATGCACATCCTTGTCCTTTCTTACCCTTTAATACAAACATATAGGCCATCATCTGAAGAGGTATGCAGGGACATTATTTCTGTACAGTTTCGTCGCAGAGTTTTCTGTTTAGAAATTGTCTCCATAGAACTCTCTTTTACTTAACCCAAACTTCTACTTAAACCATAATCCCCAGGCCAGTTCAAAAAGCAGTTTGGGATTATAGCTACCTTTTTAAACAAACATGGCTTCTCCCCCAAGTTTCTCCCCCCCCCCCAAGCCCTAAGCAAATTGCTCCTTGAGCTTAGGGATAATTTCTGACAGCCATTTTGAGATTCTGTGGAAATAACTTCGGGGGGGGGGGGAGGTAAAGGACCCCTGACCATTAAGTCCAGTCGTGGATGACTCTGGGCCTGTGGCGCCCATCTCGCTTTACTGGCTGAGGGAGCCGACGTTTGTCCGCAGACAGTTTTTCCAGGTCATGTGGCCAGCATGACTAAGCCGCTTCTGGCGAAACCAGAGCAGCGCAAAGAAACGCCGTTTACCTTCCCGCCAGAGCAGCACCTATTTATCTACTTGCACTTGACATGCTTTCGAACTGCTAGGTTGGCAGGAGCTGGAACTGAGCAACGGGAGCTCACGTCACGGGGATTCGAACTGCTGACCTTCCGATCAGCAAGTCCTAGGCTCAGTGGTTTAGACCACAGTGCACCCGCACCCCTTAACTTCTGAAAAGGAAACTTAAAAAAATAAAAATAAAATCAGGCAGCACATAAGTTGAAGCACAGGTGGGAACTATTAAGGAATCCACGGAGTTCTGGTGCGTTATGACTGTGATGCAAAAGGATACATACATCAAGCACACAAGGGCTTTTCAGATATCTCCTTCTAAAAGAAGCCCCTTGCATTCTCCTCAAAGGTCACTTCCAAAGGATGCAGACTCCCTGAATGACCTGAGGTGCTTCTGCTGGAAGGAGAAATGTGCACCTCCCCTCTCTGACTGTTCTTTAACTGCTAGGGAAATATCCTCATTTGGGGCACATGGTAGAGGTTAATGTTTCATTCTATTATACTGAAGCATTTATTTTAGAGAATGGTTTGCTACCTCCATATAGAGAGTGGATTAGTGATCTGATAACTAACACAAAGTGTATTAACCTATGCATCTTCACAAAACATAGCCTTATTTTCTTATCTCCCTTCATGGGCATATTTACACGGCACATTGATTTGCTCCAGGAAATTGGGTTTAGCCTGCATGCATGCAATTAGAGTGTTTTACTTGCCAAAGGATCTTGTATTACACCAGTGGTTCCCAATTGGGGGTTCATGGCACATACCCATCAACTGTCTGGGGTATCCAATTTTGAGGGGCTGTGTTCTTGCAGCTGGATATGCATTTTTGGGCACCATGCTTTCACAGTGGTCACGTGACTCATGCAGTAGCACGGCCTGGTTTTGCACTGGGACTTGTTGGAAAGTATGATGGCATGATTCACATTACAAAAACTACCACAGAGACAGTGCAATTTTTCTAGAAAAAGAAGTGCCAGAACTCACCATGAACACCTCCCTTGTTCTCTTATAGTGGCAATGGCGCCCACCTGAGAGGTGCTAGAACTGAGTTCTGGAAAGTTCCAGCTGAAAAAAAACACTGCACAGAGATATCAACATTTTCAAAAGTAGGGGGTCTTGGCTTTTGAAAAAGGGAGTCCACAGTACTTAGCTAATTGGGGGCCCCTGGACTGCACCATTCCCATGCCATGTTTCTAATTTTCATGCCTAGAAAATCTGAAGCTATCCTCCCATTTCCATGGGCGTTACAAACAGTAGTAAGCAATAGAGCTGAATATTCCCTACAGTGAAAAAAGTCTAGTAAGGTAATATAGTTATATAAATAGTCAGATTTTTATCAAATAATTGATCACGCTAAGCATGTTGATATAAGACAAATCCACTTAATACATACACAATAATATTTATTTTAATGATCTATGAGATCAGACGTTTCTAGGTCTTGGTTGCTTATTTGCTTCCTTTGCTTTTAACCTTCAAAAATATTAACAAAATGAAAGAGGGAGCAAAGGGTGCAAAACACATTAGCTGGATGCAAATTGGAAAGTAGGTCAGGAAGTACAGTCTCAACTTATGACACAAAGCAACAGAAGCCAATGGGGAATTATAAAACTGACTTAATGTGTAAGAGGCAATGAGGATGATGGTAGTAATGAGAGAACTAAAAAAGCAATTGAAATTTCATGAACCTGAGATAGCTCAGAACTCTCTCTCTTTTTTTAACAAAACACTTCCTTATTACTTTATTTATATGTTAATATTCAAAATTATTTGCTCCTGGAGGGATGGGACGTTTTAGTATACCCTGTGCTAAAGTGAGCCAGTGAATGCCAAATACAGTGGTACCTCAGATTAAGAACTTAATTCGTTCTGGAGGTCTGTTCTTAACCTGAAACTGTTCTTAACCTGAGGTACCACTTTAGCTAATAGAGCCTCCCGATGCCGCCGCACTGCGGCCAATTTCTGTTCTCACCCTGAAGCAAAGTTCTTAACCCGAGGTACTATTTTGGGTTAGCGGAGTCTGTAACCTGAAGCGTCTGTAACCCGAGGGACCTCTGTAGTAGAGTGGACATCCCAGTAGTTTAGTGAAGTGCGTGTTCAGGACAGTTTCCATAGCACTAAAAAAGTTGAAAACAAAATTTTAGAAAATATTTTGATAAAGTAGTAGTGAGAGAGGTGAATCCTGAACAAAGACCTGTAGTTTATGCTTTAAATGTGCATTGAATGTGTTCTAAATGTGTGGTGTGGATCTCCCCCCTGTTTTTACTATTTCCTGGGAGGAAATAGCATGTTTAAATAAATGTTATTATAAACTGTTACTAAATTAGATGCTATTAGATGCTATTCAGCAATATGTTAAATTTAGGTGACTCATTTTGCAACTGATGCCCAAAGCATTATGGCTTGCCAACTTCACACACTGGTTTCTAAAACAGCCAGAAATACCTCTCCTTATGTTCTCAGTTCCATGGATCTGTCACATATTTGCTGGTGAGAAGGATCAAAGTTCAGTGGTAAAGCACCTACTTTGTATGCAGAAGGTCCCAGCTTCAATCGCCACCATCTCCAGGGAGAACTGGGAGAAACTCAGTTTTAAAAGAGCTTAGTACAAAAGTAACTAGTTGAACACATTTTTGCCTATGGATCAGATTATTTAGTACAGTGGTTCCCAAACTTTGCCTGCCATGGAGCCATAGTTTGGAAACCAATGATTTCATAAGATAAGGACTTCTGTTATCCCAGTGAAAAGAAACAACAGTGCATCTTTGGCTTCAGGAACACAGTGGAATATTTGTCATGTTTCACTGCATGAAAGGATGGGAGCATTGTTTTAAATAGTAGATTGCCTTAGTTTTAAGTCATCCTTCTCTTTAGTTGGCTTGCAGTCTTAAGTGCATTTCTTTTCTGGGATTTGGGAACTGAGAGGCAGTGGGGAGAGTGCTATACAGGATCAAATTTAATTTACTGCTACCGTTATGCAAAGCTGTGACCTTGGCACCCTACCATGCACTGTTTATCATTCTCAAGAGGAAGGTTAAATAAAGAGGAAACGGTACTAGTAACTCCTGGGGGAGGAGCGTAGCTCATGCTTTGTATGCAGAAGACCCCAGGTTCAATACCCAGCATCTCCAGATATGGAAAGACTCCTGCCTGAAACCCCAAGCAGCCACTGCTGTTTGGTGTAGACAGTACTGATCCAGATGGAACAATGATTTGGTTTGGTCTAAGATTCCTTCAAATCTCTCTAGTAGTTTTGGAAATGAATTGGAAACCTCAATGCCTTTGCAATTTAGATAATCATTTTGCAGAAGTATCTCACAAATAACTTCAGAAAGGTACCACAAAAGGGAGAGTGGGTCTTCAAGAATACAAGGAAAAACCAGGGCCTTCTGTACCTTAACCAAAAATGAAAAAGTAGGAAAATAAACTGGTAAATCAGTAAAAGGAAGTGTTACAATACTGTGATGTTTGCTTGAGATGACTATTTGACGAAAGTCTGGGAGAAAACTGTATATAGGGTTTCTGTTGTGTATAAAAATATCCATGAAGAATACTGTATACTTAAAACCATCCCACATTTTTTTTTGGGGGGGGGGACTAATAAATGTGATTTATTTTGACCCTTGGATTATTTCTCTCTTTTTCTCCTTTTCTCAACTTCATAAACAGAAGACAAATATTTTCCAGCGATCAAACATGTGTTATCATATTCCTTAAAGATGTTTAGATGGCCCACGAAAAGTAGTAGTAACCTATATGAAATAAGTGGCATAGTGCAGCCCACCTTTGTCACTTGTGAATACATCTCTTCATACAGCAAAATATAATGGTGTTCTGACAACCCACCATGGAGGTTCTGTCACTAGACCTGGATCCTATTTTCAGGATTCCTCTACCTAGGTTTTCTACAATAGGTCGGTTGGGAAGGAAGATGGACCTTTGGAGCAGTTCCAGATAGAAACAATATGTTTGCAAGAAGAGGATATCATGGCACCTCTGAACAAGAGTTTTCCATGCCACCATAGGTATGTAAATTTATAGAACTGAGGGCCAAATTGTTGGCCATAGAATTAATGGTCCAAGACTGTTTATATCATCAGACAAAATCATTTTGCACCAGTGCACAAAATATTTAATCT
Source organism: Podarcis erhardii (assembly GCF_964252035.2). Taxonomy (NCBI): domain Eukaryota; kingdom Metazoa; phylum Chordata; class Lepidosauria; order Squamata; family Lacertidae; genus Podarcis; species Podarcis erhardii. The sequence goes on from NC_138508.1 coordinate 61,578,096, forward strand.
CCAGACAAAATTTCTACTAATGGTCCTTTCATGTGACAACTGGATTAGTTGACAAAAGATGCATTTGTGCATGAATAATTGGACATGAGCTGCTCAGGAACATGTGAACTATGGTTCATAGTGTTGTTATGAAGCAGGTTTGTAAACAATGGTTTGGAGGTAAGCGCTCAGTACTAAACACAGTTGTTCAGTTCAGTTGGCATGGCATGGCAAACTTTGGTCACAAGTAATTCAGTTATGGAGAAGGGAACTGATAAGAGGAAATGAGAGAGAGAAGAGCTCATGGCACATTTCCAATAATATCCATACCATGTTCCTCTGAACTGAGCAAATGTCTTATAAATTAAACAGTTTAGTAGTCTGCTGTATCTGCTAGTTTTTATTGATTGCTACATCTTTCTTCCTCTATCTTATGGAATTTTACCACTGTGAGCATCAAGCAGGTCAAATAAAAAGAATATAAAAGATGTTAAATCTGTCTCTTTTAATATTGAGAGCATCAGCTATACAAAGATTGAGTAGCAGTATTCTTTCAGTTTGAAGATCAGCAGGTTTTCTCACCAAGAAAGGACTTTATCTTTTCTTAAGATAGAAAGGAAAGACATGTGCATGTGTGTTCATGTAATGTATCCCTCTTAAAATTTTGCCATGGACTTAAAGGAGAAACACATTAGATCTAAAATCTAAATGAAATTACTAACACAACAGTTAATATAACAACCAAGCCTAGTAAATATAAGCATCATGTTTTAGTAAAGGAAATAAGGTAAGATCACTATTCCAAATTTCATATATATATATATATATATATATATATATATAGTGATAGTAAAACAGTCCTATAACTTTTGCACTTCAGATTGTAGATGTGGCTGGGGGGGGGGGATGATGAGTTGGTGCAAAGAAAGATTATGGAAGGTTCTGAATTCCATAGAACTCATCATCACTGAGAACGTGAAGGAGTTCTTAAAAGTAAATAAGGAGCGAAGAAGTGAGTACAAGGCAATCAAATTTTCAACATCTCACTAGCAAATAAAACTTTTAATCATAGCTAGGGATGGACGAATCTGTTAATTTCAGTTTTTTCACAGCTTCTCATTTTCCCAATATTTGTCACAGTTTTGCATCAGTTTGCAAATTTCTTTCTTTTTTTAAAGTCCTAATGAAAATTCATCTGCACATTTCTTTCAATATTCACATTTTTGCATGCAATTTTGTCTAATTTTTACAAGCCATCTTCTCCAATGCATTGCATTTCGGTATGCTTTCACTGTTATATGCAGTTTTATGCATACTTTCCTCTAATATATGCATGTTTGGGTGGATAAGTGGATTGCAAAATTCTGAGAGGTGTGAATTTTGAAGGCTAGAAGCATTTTGTTTTGTGAGAGATAAATTACATAAATTTGCATTAAAATGTGAACTGAACTGAACACACACCCCAACCCTAATCACACCTCAAAAGGTTGATTTTCCTGAATATTTCCTTTGTATTTCTACAGTCTGATACAAAGAAATGACCATTGTACTAGCTCTTATTCTGTACTGGATCAATTAGCATATATTATTTATGTCTTCTTCTGTTAGGGCACAAAATATGATGTGGCCCATAACTAGAAAAACCTGAGTTTGTGACATGCTGTAAACTTGAGACCTTTGTACCCTGGTTGTCTCTCGTGCATTCCCATGAGCATTGGCCAAAGGAGCCCTGAGTGTGTTGTGACCTAAGATTTCTTTTTATCAAGTACTATGATTTTAGCCACTAAAAATGACAGGAATGAGATTGGTCTGAACCATAGATAGCTACCATTACAATTACTTATGTGTTTTCAGTCTGGTTTTAGTGAGCAATTCTACAGCTGAAGGGTGCACTCCTTTCAAAGGAATAAGATTCTTCTGTCATTGAATCATTTTTGTCTATTTCTGGCAGAAAAGATTAGGGAGCTGTTTTTCCATTCCTAGTCAAAGAAAATCTATTTTTTTCACTCAACGAAAAAAACCTGTCTTCGAGAACAATGTAATATGAACATGTTGGCATTTCATTCTGTCTCCTTGAATGTCCTCTTTTTCTTTGTAAGAGGCTCAGGCATGCCAAAATTAGCTGATGATTTTCAATTGTGAAGTTGATCTGATAAGAATATGCAGCATGTGTGTGTGTTCATGATATGCAAGAATTATCAATAGCTATTGGCACAACTTTCTCTGGAAATTTAAACATCCACACCATGCATTTAAAGTTCATGGCTTCCCTCAAAGAATCCTGGGAGATGTCATGGGTTAAGGCTGTTGGGAATTGTAGCACCGTGAGGGGCAAACTACCATTCTCTGGATACTTTGGGGAAATCACCAAGACAATGGGATGAATTCAACATAGCACTAAGCTGATCATTCTGACAGCGTAAGTATTTCAGCTTGCCAGATGGAACTCTCCGCCTGCTGTTCTGTGGGTTCTACAGTCTGCCCTGAGCCAATATCTGGGGTCATGGAGGCCACATTAGGAAGGAGAGACCTGGCAAATGGAAGACCTGGTGCAGGGCTTGTTAGATATAACCCTCACCTTTCAAACCTAGCCCTATTGCTTCATAGGAATTATGACAAAAAGCATTCCAGTGTAGGAAAAACTTACAGAAGAAAAGGCCCTCCATTAAGAAAATAAAATCTTACACATTATAAGTCTGTTCATAATTCGATCATCTGTTTTTGTCTTTCTGTCACAACGTGCTTGCCCCTTTCTTTTCTTTTTTAGTAGACATCTACAATTAGAGTAAATTGGTTGGACAAATGTTGAACAGATCTTCACTAGTTATAAAAAAGCGTTCATTTCTGTTATCCTGTGTAACCATCCATATTAGTTTGAATGGGCTGGGATTTTATTCACATTTTAAATCAGGGCAGCGTTTTCTATTGCCCTGTAGTAAAACTCTGTATTAAAATCAGATAAATGACAAAAGAAATCACAACATAGTTTAAGAAATCCACATATTCAGTTATATAGCCTTATCTAAGAAGGAATTAATCCTTTTTTTCCTATGGAGCTGCTATCCCATAGGCTTTGGACATAATAGTAAAGCTGTTCTTCATTAAACTGCTTTCTTTCTCCAGCTTCTCTATGACTACTCTCTCCCCCCCCCCCCCAGCAACTTACTCATTCAGCATTGCATAATGTGAATGCCCAAGAGTTGAACAGGTGGGATCTTTTGCCGGTGGGCATTGAGTCACAATGCTACCGGCAGATTGCGACACCTGCAAGCAGTTAACCTGTTCACTGTGCATCTCTTAGCTGAAATGAGGTGTCTTGTCTTGTCTTGCTCTTCCAAGGATAGTCTTGATTCTGGTGCTGCATTAACAGGCATTAGCAAATTTATGTTCTTTTACTGGACCTGGGATTTGTCCCAGTGTTGGAAAAGCAGCAGCCATCAATCAAATAGCCTCAATACTCCAAAGTCATCACACTGAATTGTCTGTCGTGCAAGCTCCATTGTGCAGCCCTGGGGAAATGGGCTCAGTAACGGTCCCCAATGCAGCTTCCGAAGTGCTAATTGAGACAGCCTAATAGCCAAATCACTACAGGAACTGGGAATTGTTCTAAAACTAAGGAGTTTGATATAACAAATGGGACAGTGTGTTGTACCTCTGCTGAGATTTGGATGTTCTGTAGTGATAAGTAGTGTTATTTGGCCATCTTGGCAAGAAAATATTGTAAACAACAATTGATCCTACCGAGCACTGAACACACAGGAGGCATGGTGTCTTCATACTTGGACATAACATCAGAATAACAACACAAGTGCATTATGTCTCACTCCAGATGAGCCCTCTGTATGAGGCAACTTTGTCTGGTGGTGTAGGAGCTAGTGATATCTCATGGGATGACAGTTGTCCCACAAGATTCCATGAGCGGGAGGAAAGGCCAAGGTCTAAAAAGGCCTTGCTCACAAGTGGTTGGAGCCATCTTGCCCCACAAGTTTTCTCCTTCCCACACACCTTGGTCTTAGACGCACCCCCTGGAGGTACTTGGGACACTGGTTGACAGGTCCAGAAAGGAATTATTTCCTCCCAACCTCACACATACCTTGATTATGGTTTTTTCCTGCCTTTCCGCTCTGTAACAAGAGACAAGGGCCCTGCAGGACTTGACATCTTTCCGCAGGGCCTGCAAGACAGAGCTGTTCCACCAGGCCTTTGTTCAGGGCGCAGCCTGACTCCCTCCTTTGGCAATCTTTACAGAACTTTAGTTTATGGTTGCCATCAATTTTGATTTTAATTAATTTTTATAATGTTTTTATAATGTTGCACTATTTTAGTGTTGTTAGCTGCCCTGAGCCCGGCTTCGGCTGGGGAGGGCGGGATATAAATAAAAATTATTATTATTATTATTATTATTATTATTATTATTATTATTATTATTATTATTTCCCTCAGTGAAATGCTTCATTATGTTAGGTGATTGCAAGAACTTTGTTACTACATTGAGGATGAAGCAAGTTTGTTTTCTCCTGCTCTGGAAGCTGGGACCAATGGATTCAAGTTATAAGGAAGGGGATTCTGACTAAACATCAGGAAGAACCTTCTGACAGTAAGAGCTGTTGGACAGTGGAATGGACTCCTACAAGAGATGGTGGAGTCTCCTTCCTTGGATGTTTTTAAGCAGATGCTGGATGGCCATCTGTCATGTACAATCTAGTTAAGATTTCTGCATTGCAACTTATGACTCTACGATTCCATGATAAAACAGCATTAGTGAGGATTGGCATAGTAAAGCAGGACCTAGGGGGCCTGGGCAGAGAATTGGCTCAAGGCATGTCCTAAGCCCTGGCAGATACTCTGCCTGGCTAGAATCTCTCCATTGGTTGCCTAGTGGTCCCCTGAACACTTGGTTTCCACCACACCAGTGTTCAATGCTGGTCAACTACCAAGCTGGCAGGTTGAGTTCTTACCTATCCTGAGTCCAATGCCATTCCATGGGCAAGGAATGACTGGGAAGAGGAATTAATCCTTGCCCCACTGCCATGCCAAGCCTACTTACCTGTTGTTTCATCAATAAAGTTGTGCCCCAAATTCACCCAACACTGGTGTTATTCCCACTGTATTCACAAGCCACAAATATGTGACTGTTTGGGCAATGCATTTTATTGTTTGCCCCCATGTCAAGATCCAATCTGAAAAACATGACATCATTGGCTATAAAATGTTATGCAAATCTAAAGGCAGCTCAAAGGAATACAGACCAAATATCATTGGTCTGCCTTCACTTTCTCACAGACTACATAGAATGAACAGGCAACTTAGTTTTCCTGGTGTGTTTCCACAATTGTAAAAAAATATGTTACATTTTAGTTTTCCTCCAATCTTATGTGCAAATAGCCTTCTGATCAGCACAGTACTCAGGTCACCTTTTGGCATCCTGCCCGCACTTGTCAGCAGTACATTCTTTTCTGCATGACTTTGATAAAACTGGAGCAGTCTCTTCCTTCTTTCACCAGGGATTAAGGGTCACACAGCAATGTGGATAGTGTCCTGGTTTGACATGAAGAATGTCTTTGGAACATCAGGTTTCCTCTACATTTTCAAGGAGGAAGATTCTATTGGTATGCCCTAACTTTCAGTTGCATTTATACTTTGGAATATTACAGAAAGAGAAAGATCTTTCCAGCATGCCTCCAATGAACCATTGCTACAGTTGAGAGTGGAGTAAGGTGAGAAAAAGCTGGACACCAATATTTGGAATTAGACAGGTCACACAACTTTACTGAGTGAGCATGGCATAGCTCCGCCCATGTGGAGAGGATAGCTCTAATAATCCCTCCCAAAGAGTGGTCCAGCAAGACTGGCATAGATAGATAGCAGGTCACAGCACCTCTCTGCTACCACTAAGCTCAAGCCTGAGCTGACCTATGCCTGATGGGTGATAACCCAATCCACTTGTGGGGAGAGGCAGGTATGAGACAGATTCTAAAGCTGCTGGTTGCACCCTTGAGCTGTTCCAGCCTCGTGAGCTTCTTCCTGCTATCCATAGCTGTCAACATTTCCCTTTTTAAAAGGGAAATTCCCTTATTCCGAATAGGATTACTCACAAGAAAAGGGAAACGTTGACAGCTATGCTGCTATCTTCCATTTCATCTGAATCTGCTAGGGACCTTGCTGCCCTCAGCATGTTAGCAGCATTGTCCACATCCAGATTTATGGTCCTTCTGCTAAAGTTGTGACAAACAAGAAAGAGAGATTCCAGCCAAAGCCAAACTGAACCAGTTAAACCAAAACCCAGGGCCAAACTAGACATTTGCTACCAGATACATGACATGTAGCTACATGTCTAGTTCTTCCTCACAGGCATAGGTGAGTGAGCCTTATTAAAAAGGCAGCACACAGTGGGTGGGGGATAGGAAGCTTATGTCTAATCTCCCCAACACAGTCAGAATGAAAAGCAACTGTTGAAAAAAAGTTCTCTCAGGGTTAAAAGTGTCCCACCTGTATTATTCTTACAAAAACTCTGTATCATTATCCTTCCATTGTTTTGCTCCTAAATTATTATTCCCCATATTTATTGGTTGTGTGTGTGTGTGTGTGTTAAGGCTGAAAAATAATAGCTTGCCTAAAGCCAGTTAGGGAGTTCATGGTAATAGAAAATATTCAAACTGGATTTTTAACTTTAGTTTGAATATTTTCTATTACCATGAACTCCCTAACTGGCTTTAGGCAAGCTATGGGGTTAAATTTACGGCATGTAATGCCCTAAGAGAGAATATTATGAAAATGATGTATAGGTGGTACATGACCCCAGTCAAGCTTGCAAAAATCTACCATTTGCCCGATAATAAATGTTGGAAATGTAAAGAAACTGAAGGTACATTCTTTCACCTTTGGTGGACGTGCCCAAGGATTAAGGCTTTCTGGGAGATGATCTATAATGAAATGAAAAAGGTATTTAAATATACTTTCCTGAAGAAACCAGAGGCCTTTCTCCTGGGCATAGTCGGCCAACTGGTGCCAAAGAAGGATAGAACTTTCTTTATGTACGCTACAGCAGCAGCAAGAATACTCATCGCAAAGCATTGGAAGACACAAGATCTACCCACCTTGGAAGAATGGCAGATGCAAGTAATGGACTACATGGAAATGGCGGAAATGACTAGCAGAATCCGAGACCAGGGAGAAGAGTTGGTGGAAGAAGATTGGAGGAAATTTAAAATCTACTTACAGAAGCATTGTAAAAATTTTGAATGTTGATGACATTGAAATGAAATGAAGGGGTTCTAGTAATAAGGTAAAAGATTAAACAAAACAAATTCCTTCCAGTAGCACCTTAAAGACCAACTAAGTCAGTTCTTGGTATGAGCTTTCGTGTGCATGCACACTTCTTCAGATACCAGATTCTTCAGATGCATGCACACGAAAGATACCAGATTCTTCAGATGCATGCACACGAAAGCTCATACCAAGAACTGACTTAGTTGGTCTTTAAGGTGCTACTGGAAGGAATTTGTTTTGTTTTGACTATGGCAGACCAACACGGCTACCTATCTGTAAGGTAAAAGATTATGTAAGAATGGACTGATGTTAGTTGAAAGCTCAAAGTTAATGAATTTGCTGAACTAATTTTTAAGTGGAATACAAAAAAGGGAGGCGTGAGGAAGTCAGGAAAATAAGTTAACTAAAGAGGAGAAGATAAAAAAGAGGGATTTTTGCTTTTCTGTTTTTCTTTTGTTTTTATGTTAATTGTCTGTATTTTTTTGTATTTTTGTATTTTTGTGTTTTTGTATTTCTTTTTTTGTGTTTTTCCTATTGCTTGTTTTATAACTTTTTTATTGCTAAAACTTAATAAAATATCATTAAAAAAAGAAGAAGAAAATATTCAAACTGGGACCTTCCTGATTAATAGCACATACTCTTCACCACTATACTGTTCTATAGCAGCTTGTTTTTGTTGTTGTTTCTGCAGCTGCTGCCAATAGCCTTTTAGGTTGATAAGGAGCAACTGCTACAATTTAAACTAGCCACATTTTATAGCGGGGCTGCTGATATGTTTACTTCATTTTTAAGCAATTGACTCAATCATTATGACTTTATTTTCCTGGGATTTTTTTTAAAAAACAAATGTATCTTATTTTATAGCCATCTATCTGGCCTCTAATTGAGATTTTAATCATGTTCTAACCATGTTTTATGGTCCATCTGTGACATTTATGTGGTTGGCATACTATGGCCTAGATTATCATGTGTCATAAACCCCAAGCTACTTACCTGTAAAATGCTGACATCTATCCATCGCATGCAACATTAATTGTATCACATTTCTAAAGCAAGTCAAAAAGCGGAAATGGAATTAATCTGTGCTTTATTCTGCATGTGGTAGTTCAAGCCTCCAAATCTACTTCTATAGTTCTCTGTGTGGGTGTCAAATTGCAATTTTTGCCACTTTCATTTGGCAAAAGGGTTCTAAGGTTTCCGGGGGAGGCTCAAGTCTCATCCAGGAAAAGCTCAAGTGAGTCAAGGAGAAAAGAGGAGAATCATGTATCTTTTATCCTAGCGTAGTCACTTTTTAGTGAAGGATCAAGAAATGCAGTGCCGACTGCTGAGTAGTGAATACTGAGTAGCTAATTTTTCCTGTGGTGTCTTAAGTGGAAGCAATTTGGGTACACAAAATGAAGCTTAACAGACTACATCTGCCTATGTGGTTTCTTTTTCTCCTCTCATCACTTCATTTTAAAAGAAAGCTTTCCCTTGACGTTTGCTTTAAATACCACCATGACCGATGCTACTGCTAACATTTGCATAGCGCCAGAGGTGCCAACTTACGCCAAAGATTGAGGGGGTCGGGTAGCATGTGTGATGTCATGCGCACGATGACTGATGTTGCATGCCTTTTCAGGAAGAGCCAGGGGACGGAGCTGCAAGCAGTGGCCGGCAGATCTTCTTTTCTTGCACCTGGCAGCCTTTCATGGCAGGAGGAGGTGGAGCCAACCACTGAAACTGTGCTTGGCTCTGTGCTTGGTGTCCTCAGCCCCCTGATGACAGGGAACATTGAGGGGCCAAAAACGCTTGGCCCCCTAGAATTGACGCCCCCATAGCACTTTCACATGCTTAGAGTACTTCGCAACAGTGGTAACTTGGTATTATTTTCCTTATATCGCACATGGCACTACTGAGTCTGAGAAAGTATATAGGACCATCCTATTGTATATATTGCATGAGAGAAGAAAAACTCTATCACCTCTCCTTTGGAACTTGTACACATTGAATTCTTATTATTCAACTACTCCCTTTTGACAGTAATCTGGACATGTTACTACTCATGTTTCATGGAAATCATTTCCCTTGCTTTGAGAACGATTTTCTGGCACATATTTTTCAATCTCCTTGTTTTGTGCGCTAAAACATCTGAAGGCATATTGTTGTTTCTTTTTTCTGTAGAAGGAACTTGGGATAATCTTGGCAAGACACATTCCGTTGCTTGCTAAGCCCAGTCTAATGCACTAGGATCAGGGCTTAAATGGGGAAATATCTTGCAAGGAAAATCAATCTGCTAACTGAAGCCATTTATCTCTGTCATTGGGCAGGTTACCATTTCTTGTGAGGTAAAAGACTCTGAGCACTGGCAAAAGGCTAAATGCCCCAAAGTCAGCAGCAAATTTTCCTTTGGCCTCCTGGGAGTGTTAGTGTGCCTCCATGACTAGTTTAAAAGAATAGGTACAACTTGAATATCAAAGTTCACTTCTCTGGCATCATTTATATGAAACCTTATGGTAGCCAGAATGGAGCTGGGGGACAAATCATCATCATCGAGGAAAACTGGAATGGTCATCTAAAACACGGGAGATTATATATCTGTACAGATTGACAATACGACCATATACAGGGAACTGACTCATAAGGCTTTTGCCATGTTGGGATTCAGGTTATTGGTCCACATCTAGCCCACCACTAAGTCTAGGCACTGATCTCAGCCTTGCACACTTGCACCTGACACAGATGTAACAGTGTTGGGCATTGTCAGCGTGGTTATGGCATCATGTTTCAGATTTCCTAATGATTACACCCAGCAGCTTCACGTAGATGTTAAATAGCACTAGTGATAAGATGGCACCCCGTAGCATAACTGTCAAGAGACTGAGTATACTCACCCAATGCCACGCTCTGAGATTGTCAGTCATTGTCAGTGTTTGGTGGCTGTTTCTGAAATGAAGGGTTTGGTGTTTTCTCCAAGGAGAGTTTGTTTGACATTTACCTGTATACAGTACCTATGCTTTTATGAGAAGGAATAGGACTACAAACAGTGAGTTTGCATTAAAGGTAAGCTCATGAGCCATTTTATTGTTTCATTTTGTTTTATGAAAACAGCAGGCTAGCTAACGATATTGGAAGGAAATCTCTTTACTGGATGCATCAACATGCACTATAATTTCCTAATCTTATATGCACACTCCATAAAGACTTAAGCTCTGTCCGCAGATAGATGTTGTGAGAAGATATACTTACCCATCCCATCTGATGGGGTTACCCTAGGACCTTATTGTGAAGGGTGGGGAAGAAATGGTAATATTAATAGCATTAAAAGAGTTGTCAGGAACTGATCCTATGCATATGACTCCACCATTTCTTCAGCTACACTGCTGATCATCAGCTGCAGGCATGAAAGACTAGGGGTAGTATCCAATGAAGTTATTCCATTTGTGCTAGGGCTTTTGCCTATGTAAGTTTGATCCTTATTCCTGTAACACACATCTTTTGTCACTATACCACATGCCTTACTTCCTCTGAAATTTTTCATTAAAACTACTCAAATTGTGTTTGGCATTAAGAAACACTCATTAGAACAATTCCATACAAGAATGTGCGTGTGCTTTTTTTTTAATCTCATAAAATCCATACAAAAGAAATATCATGTTTTAATATCTGCCTGAGGTCATTTTTTCCCCACCATATGTCCCTTGGCTGCCATCCAAGCCTGCCTCATTAAATCATATAACCCACTGAGTAGAATTTCTATTGATAGTTACCCTGTCATTATAATAAGCTTGACACTAATTGTACACTGAATGGCATATCAAATATTATCTTCAAATGAATCACTAAGGTTGTCTGTTGCCTAGCTGCTATTTTTTTGAGGAAGGATTGCATATTCTTTACAATAAAAAAAACCCCAGAATCTGTCTTCTCCCTGTATTCCTGCATACAAGCATTCAATGATATACTTATTTTGGATGACAATTTTGCCATGCAAACTTATATTGGTTCATAACAGTTTAACTTCTCATGAACCTTTCGAATTGAAGTTTGGTCAGGGGGCAAAGCATTCTCTGCTAGAGGTCCCTTCCTAACTGCTCCCTTCCACAGGGAAAGAGAATGACTATGACGCCAGTTTATGGCTGTGCACACATTACTGGCTTAAAACTAGGACATACCTTTTCTCAGTTCAGATTGAAGCATGTTTGGAAGAAAACATCATTTCCTAAGGAACTACAGGATATATATGTTGGAATTCAGGCTCGGTCAGAGGGATGTGCCTATCTGCAGGCACCGGCTGAATTCCTTTGACCTCCCTCCGGCGAGGTCCGTTCCGGCGATTTTCCTCAGGCTGTGAGAAAAACACACCAACTGCTTCTCCTCCTCCTCCTCCTCCCTGCATAGTCCCCAGGGAGGGGAATGAGACTCAGACAGAAATGTAACTTACATTGCTTTATTCCTGTCTATAGTAGTCATATAGTAAAAGATGTCTGCTCTCTTCAACAAAAAGAGAGAAACTCCAAACTCCACCTATGTACATCCTGTACAGGTCATATGACACACACTGAGCTCATATCCTGTGCTCAATAAGGATGGACTGCCCCTTTGTTTCCATGGCAGCAGTCACACACATCCTGTCTGGCTTTACAGCCACTAGCAGCTGTCTGAGCTGTTAGAGCCTTTGCTTGCTGCAGCATTGCTGCTTTAGAATAACATACTCCCCCTAAAGTATCAATGCGTGCTGCGAGCAAAGCGTCATCCAGAGAAGAAAACAAACAGTTGTTATACTTATAACACTCCCCTGTTGTTTCAGTTCCACCCTTGGAACTACCCGCCACTGGTTTTACCAATGTACCTCTCTGGTTGTGTGACTTCCAAGGAATGAGTGCATCTGCATTACCTTGGTTAACAACTCTCTGTTGTGCCTTTGTCTCTGACTCAGACACAGCTTCAATTTGACCTTGGTCGTTTACAATAGCAACAGCTAGGTTAGCAAACTCCTTTGAATACCTCTTGGGTGGTACACCCTTCGTTGCTCTCTCAGACCTACGTAAGAAGTGCTGCTCTTCTTTGCTTTCTGGTTCAGCCTTTGGACTCTCTGGTGAACCAGTACCAATTGTAAACAGTGGTTCGTCTTCCTCTTCTGTGGGTCTAGTCATTACGTGAGATTTCCTCTCAATTACTGTGACAACTGAGCTGTCTGAGCTATCGCTGTCATCAGTACTACTGAACTCAACAAAATCAACATCATCATCATTATCACCTGTGGGAAATGTGTGAACAATCACTCGCTCCTGTTCAGGAGCACTCTCTAGAAATTTTGTGAGAATCACCTTACCAGATTCAGACAAAATTACTCTGTAGAGACCCTTTTCATAACCCACAAAAATGCCTCTGGCATTCTTTACTCCACCCGGAGCTTCTGTCCTCACATGAGACCCAAAAACCTTGAAATGGGCAACAGAAGGTTTTCTGTGGAACAGTTTCTCAAAAGGAGAACTTCCCAACTCTTTTGAAAACTTTCTCAACCACGTATAACAATATGACGTTAGCGACTCAGCCCAGTACTCATGTGGCAGATGTGAACTAAGCAATTGCGCTTCCATTCCCTTTTGCAATTCTTTGTTCACCCTAACACAGACACATCTGTTCCAAGCTTCTTCTGAAGCTGCAATTTTGTGTCTTATCCCTTTCTTCTTCAGGAACCTCTGGAAATCCTGTAAAAGAAAAATTGGCTTCTCATCTGTGCAAAGACAATCTATGTCAGCATCATGCATATTTTTAACCTTGTCACAAAACTCTTTAAACCTTTCTAAGGCTTCTTTCGGTCTTTCCAAAAGATAAATCCAGACAAAACCTGTGAAAGAATCAACACATATTAGGTAATACTTTGCATTGCCTCTAGACGGTGCTAAAGGACCAATCACATCAGCATACACCCGCTGAAATGCCTTGTCGACCCTCAAGGTGACCTGGTTGGCGTTCTTCTTGGATACACCTGCAAAAGAAATCATTTTAGAATCACAAGAATTACATTCCATGTAATCACTTTGATCAAAAGTCAACAAATATAGTCCATCTTTCTCTTTGGCGGAAAGATACAACTCTCCATCTTTGTAGATCTCGCAGTGTTGATCATCATAGGACAGTTTTAGTCCCTTCTTGGCAATCTGCGATACGCTGAGCAGATTGTACTTCAACTCTGGAACCAAATAAACATTGTTTATAGTCAAGTTCTGACTTTTAAGATACACAGTCCCAATTCCGGTGGCTTCCAGCTCTTGACCGTTGGCTTGTTGTACAACGAAGCTTTGCTTCTTAAACGACGAAAACAAATCCCTACGATGGGTCATGTGAAATGTCGCTCCCGTGTCTATGATAAAAACGTTCTCCACATCTGGCTTGGTTCCTTTCGACATCAAAGCCTTTGCAGGCTTCGTCTGTGACTTGGCATGACCTCTGCCTGACGCCTCAGACTTCGTGGAGCTTCCCTTGGCTCCCTTGTTCTGACGTGGCTTCTTGCAGTACCGCTGAAGATGCCCAGTCTGTCCACAATTGAAGCATTGGACAACGTTCAAAGCTACGGCATTTTCTCCAGTAGCTGTAGCAGTGGGGGTGTCAGAACTCCGTTCTTGTCTCCCCCTGTCCTTGACTTCCAGGGCGGCAAGTCTGTCATGTTCACAAAGAACCACAGCAAAGACCCTCTCCGACGTTAGATCAGCTGCTGGGAGAGACCCCAGCTGACTGGCAACTGTTTTGTAAGTCCGATTCAGACTGTTGATCACCATGAAGCAAAACACTTCCTCCTGCAGACGGAAATTGCGTTCCACCATCTGTTGACGCAGAAATTTCATTTCCGTCAGGTGCGCTTGAACATCTCCATCAGGCGCAAGCCTCAGGTTGGTCAGCTTCTCAAAATACAGCAACGCTGAAGAACCTGCATCTCTCTGATGTGTCCTTCTCAGCGTGTCCCATACATCTCTCGCGTGCTGTAAATCCTGTATATGGATAAGCTCAGAGTCTGACACGCACAGAATTATAGCAGTTCTGACCTTCACATCCTGTGACTCCCAAGCAAGCGTTGGTGCTGGAGGGATGGGGTTCTCAATCACCCCAAACAGTCTCTGATTCTGCAGCAGGGCCTTCATCTTAATAGACCAAGATGCATAATTGTCACTGGTCAAAAGGGGCGGAGAAGGCAGGGCTCCCCCCTTCTTAGCATCCATTTTGAGTCCTTGCACTGACTCTCAAACACAAGCCTCTAAAATCCAATAGCTGGCTTGTTTACACTCTGTGCACCTGGCAGCTATAACACTGGCTGCTTGCAGAGTCGTTTTCAAGAGTTTTTTTCTAAGGGCCTAGTCAAAACTAACTTGTTTTCGCCTCTCCGAGGCATTGTGTGACTTACAGCCCTTATCTTGAAACTGGCCTGTGTTGCTAAGCAACTGCATTCCTTTTCCTTGGACAGGAAAACCACAGGAATGTTTGGAATGCAGAGTTCTCCTCTCTCGGAGCTGTTTTTCCCAAACGCGGCTCCCTCGAAGCAGAGAATGAATCAATCTGCATTCACACTTTTAAGCCCGAAAATCTCATACCTGGGCTCCGTAGCTTGGCTTTCAGCTTCCTCTGGTGAGCTTCTGGCTGCAGAAAAATAGCCTCTCACTTCAGGCTTCCATGGAGCAATGGAAACAGCAGGTCTGCCACTCTTTGATGCAGACTCCCATGGATCGTAGAAACCATCTGGCTCTGGCTACCACTGTTGGAGTTCATGCTCGGTCAGAGGGATGTGCCTATCTGCAGGCACCGGCTGAATTCCTTTGACCTCCCTCCGGCGAGGTCCGTTCCGGCGATTTTCCTCAGGCTGTGAGAAAAACACACCAACTGCTTCTCCTCCTCCTCCTCCTCCCTGCATAGTCCCCAGGGAGGGGAATGAGACTCAGACAGAAATGTAACTTACATTGCTTTATTCCTGTCTATAGCAGTCATATAGTAAAAGATGTCTGCTCTCTTCAACAAAAAGAGAGAAACTCCAAACTCCACCTATGTACATCCTGTACAGGTCATATGACACACACTGAGCTCATATCCTGTGCTCAATAAGGATGGACTGCCCCTTTGTTTCCATGGCAGCAGTCACACACATCCTGTCTGGCTTTACAGCCACTAGCAGCTGTCTGAGCTGTTAGAGCCTTTGCTTGCTGCAGCATTGCTGCTTTAGAATAACAATATATTGTTGTGGCTTACATGTTGTATACACCACTTCCCAAACCAGTGGTCAAGCACACTGGATGAAGAGTAGGCAGGAGCTATAGATATCTATCAAACTGAAAGGATCAGCAATACTACCTCCTTCTTCAAAAGTGCTCCAATATGCAGTGGTACCTCAGGTTAAGAACTTAATTCGTTCTGGAGGTCTGTTATTAACCCAAAACTGTTCTTAACCTGAAGCACCACTTTAGCTAATGGGGCCTCCTGCTGCCGCTGCACTGCTGCTGCACGATTTCTGTTCTCATTCTGAAGCAAAGTTCTTAACCCGAGGTAATATTTCTGGGTTAGCGGAGTCTGTAACCTGAAGCGTATGTAACCTGAGGTACCACTGTATTGTGAATTTTCTGCATGTGGGTTTGGTGGTGTACTCATGGAGGAGACAGGGATATTTTGAAAATATACTTGAAGCTGTGCATCTCTCCATTCACGCTCATGCATCCAGATCTAAAAATGTGGAGGGGGAAAGGGGGAGAGAACAGCAAGGCTATTCTCACCATTTCCATGAATCTATCTTGTGCAGATGGGATATTGTGCTATTGTCATCAAAAAGTCAAAAATGCACTTGAGTGATGTTTTGGCTGATTGTGTGGGAAAGCCTTCATTAATCTCAAAGGATTTAAAGCTTTCATCACTTTTATTTGGTTTCAGTCAGCACTATCCTAGGTCAGAATGCTACATGAAGAATTACTCAAAAGGTCATTTATTTTAATCGGAAGACACGCATACCAGCTGCAATACAAAGCAAACTCTGCCTCCGAGAATCTTGCTGTGTAAATACTAGCAGCTCCACCACAATTAATGCAATAACAACATACTGCATTACTCATAATTACATCCATATTAGGAAAATAAACAGCTAAAGTAGTCAGTTACTTGCCCAAACTGTTTCCTGAGGGATATTTATTTTGACAAATATTCAAGTAAAAATAAAAACCAATCTGGCTTGCTATAAAGCTTTTGGTTTTTTTTTTTCTTTTTTCTTTTAGGAAACGTGTTTCAAAAAATGAAAATAACAAAGCATAATCTTAAAGCCACTGCAAGATGTGTGTGTGTGCATGCAACACACACATGCATGCACAGACACTCTTACATGCTAAAGCAGGGGTCACCAATGCAGCACCTGTGTGTCCCACTGTGCCCTCCAGTACCTCTCATGGTGCCCTCAGAAGGTCTCAGCAAACAACCCCTCAAAAATTCACGCTGCCTGTGAGGCCGTTTGCTCTTCCTGCTCCATTCCTTTTGCACTGGCTCAGCCTCCCCTACATTAAACACACTCCCGTAAATATGGTCACATTTCATTGGATGCCAGGAGTGGACCCCAAGCCTCCTATCCATTCTGAACAGAGGAGAGGTATAAAGTAGAGGTGCTACTCTCTGTGAGCTGCCCCTATGGAGCAGTTGCAGAGACTGAACCTTCCCACAGCTGCCTCAGTCCATGACAGTCACAAAGTCTGCCATGAGCATGCAAACCATGGACAGGCCCATGTGGTGGTGCAACTTCTCAGAAATGGGGTGGCTGCATGAATCCTACTTAGAATCCAGGCAACATTGTCTTATATTCCATTTTACAATAAAAAAAAAAAGTCCACTGAAAATTAGCCTGAGCTCACCATGTTCCCAATATGTTTGGTTGAAGTGGTTCTTCGCAACTCTCTGTGACTGCCTCAGGGTGAATGAAATGGAAGAGACAGTGTGGCATATGAGTCAGAGTTCTGGAACACAGTTCAGCCTGGGCACTTTCATGTCCTTGTTCATCCAGCACTGCAAAGCTGTCTCTTTTTATGAAATGCCGGCTAATGTACAACAGCAAATGACTCTAGCTGCCAAGGAAGCAAACATGACTAGACAGAGGCATATGTCTGCTAACAAACTGCGTTGGCTGATCGCGTCCCGGAATTGCTGCTGTCTCCCTTTTTGGAGCTTTTTGACATGAAACTTTAAAAATGTTGGAGCCCACAGCCCACATTGATTTATGGGAGAAATGTTGCGAGGCTCAGAAGCTTGGAAGATTTACTGCTCAAGTAACTTCTACCCTTACTATTTAAATTTTATTTAGTGCCCACGGTGTGCTAGGCAGGGTGATAACAGAAACATAAGTGACATGCTCTTTTACTCAGAAAGGTTATGATGGGCATTAGATGCTTGGAAAATGGGAATGGAAGCGAGGCATGAGTGCGAGTTAAGGGCCTGAGAAATGAGTGATGAAAGGGAGAGGAAACACATGCATGCAGAAAGTGCTGAATTTTTATAATGGTTTATGAGCTTTAAGTATTGCTCTTGGTTGTTTCTATTTTTATTTTTGGCTATGTTTTCCTCCTGTGTTGGAAGCAGCAGGCCTCTGAATACCATTTGCTGGGAGTCACATGTGGGGAAGTGCTTTTGCACCCAGGTCCTGCTTGGAGGTTCCCATAGCTAGACACCTGGTTGGCCACTGTGAGAAGAGAACATTAGATGTGATGGGCCCCTGACCTGACCCAGCAGGGCCTTTCTTATGTTCCTAAATTGTGCCACATTAGCAAAATTGTTTATGGTTCACACTGCTTGTGAGGACTCTGTCGTGAAATGTGACCTAAATACATTATGGTTAACTAAATAGGTAAGTTAATGGCATTCACATTCCACTGGAGCTGTATGTCCAGAAGATTTGTCCTTTCCACGGTGATCTGTCCTTTATCACAGTCCATCCCATTTTTGTCATTTGTGAAATTATTACTTGGAAATATAGGCATATGCATGACTACACAACCCTGAACTGACTGGTGGGCAGCTTCTATGTGTCAATGCTTTGAATAGCTCAAAGGATGACAAGTACAGCTTGGACAAAAAGCAAGGGAAGAGGCATCAAAATTTAGGTGAGAGGTTTGCATAGAAAGTAGCACATCGACATCTCAATTCAGCTGGGAAGCAGGTGTTTGAATGCCCACACTCAGATGACTTATTTTCTATTTCTGATAACGAAGTCCACCCTCACTAAAGCATGCCTCATTATATCTATCAGTTCCTAAATCTAAATGCAGCCGTGTCATCCTTCTCACTTTCTGTGTCATATTCCTCCTCCTCTGGCAAGCAATCTGAGCATCTCTTCGCTGGGATGACATACAGGAGGGGAAAGAGAGTTAAGAGAATCTGCTTCACAAACATTTTATAGTTCTCATCTAAATCAGCCTCCTTCCACTCACCACCTCCCATCACTTCTGCAGATCTTAATGTATAGATGGGTGAACTCAGTGAAATAGTGCCGTATTCTCCCCATTATTATTATTTTTTTACCATATATACATACAACTATGTGTTAGTGTATGTGGGTTTGTGCATACACTAGGACAAGAAAGGGTGAATTTAGGTGTGCTTGCCCCATACCTGCAGCTGGTTAACTGTGAGTCAGCAAATTTGTGAGAGTGAGTCAGAGAATGATTCAGGGTTGTTGTTTTTATTTTGATTATATATATTGTGGTTTTATATTTTGATTTTGTTCTGTGAACTGTCCTGAGACCTCTGGGTATAGGGTGGTATATAAATGCAATAAAAATAAATGAAGTATTTATATGTGTTTGTAGCAAGCTTACTCTTAGCCCCTGCCTAATCTATGTTGGAACGCTGCAAGGAAGACATGTTGCTGAGAAGACCTTATACTGTATTACTTTTGCTGTCTGTTGGGGCAGACTGAGGTCAGATTACTTTATGCTATAACTGTGTGTAACTGCTAAGCTGAGGAACTGCATTATACTTGAGACTACCTCCCAATACAGGAACTGACCCTACCCAAACTGTCTGGTGTTTTTCTTTGACAATCCCATTCTGGGTTTTCCATTTGCACAATCTGCTGGTGTGTTGGATGGGCACGCTGCACATGCCCCAGCAAAATACTTCATTTGCATAAAAACATAAGAAGAATTTGTTGGATCAGGCCAATGGCCCAACTAGTCCAGAATCCTGTTCTCATAATGGGCAGTCACATGCTTATGGAAAGCTGGGAAGTAGACCTTGAGCACTTCAGCCCTTTCCCTGCCTATGATTCCCAGCAATTGTGATTCAGCAGTAGACTGCCTTCCCCTCCCATAGACCTCCAAGATCTCAAGCAGTTGTTACAGTGCTGTATTCCAGAAATTATTAACGCAGCACACATACTGAGTGGTGGTGATGAGGATGGGAAGGGAAGGCCTCTCACTGTTGTTGTAGTACCTAATTTCATAAACAATTATCAGTAGAAGAACAGTGGAATTTCAGGGATGTTATAAAAACTAGGCCTGAACATAGGCTTCAAGGAGGAAGAGTTGGGAGGGCATGTGAGGTCACCATCTAATACCTTTATGAAGATTAATATTTTTAAAAATGAGATTCCAGATAAGGTATATGGACCCTTCTGATATTACTGTAGAACACTGGTTTAATTATATTGAATGTCTGGAGCAGTATTTTGTAGTGCTCAGCCAAAGCCTGTTTTCCAATTTCACAGTATTCTTCACAGGAGAAGTGCCTTTTTCTGTTTTATAGCCTTCTTCATAGGGAATTTTAGAATTCCTTTATACTGTTGGTGGGTGTGACTTGAGCTTGCCTTGTTATTGCAAGGCATTCCTGGCTGGTGCTTGCTTTCCTTTCCAGTAAACATTTCTCCAGCACTCTACAGCTGCCCAGCTCCCTGAGCAGTCTGGTCTCAAAAGGCCTCATAGGAGAAGTTAAGTTCATGACATTTTCCCTCATGACATGGGTTTTTTAATTGAAGTTTGGGAAGGAACTGAAGTCTGGTGGCTTCAGAGCACCTGAGGTCAGTGTGCTCAATGGTTTTGTTTTCAGTAAAGTCCTTTTTTAATATTTCTGAAAAGATTACTTTAAAGGTAAAAATACATTTATTTGAAAACAGCAATAAACAGACATGCGGTAAATGATATCCCTGCTTTCTGGATTGCAGGAAAGTCCAGCCCAAGGACATTATGGGATTTTCAGGAAATGCAGGGTCCTATGAAGTCTATGGAATGCAGACCATTAGAGAAATGCTTTGTAGACTCACAAACACCCGTGGCCACCTGGAATGTAAGTGAAGCACAACAAAAACATCACATCTCACCCATGAGAATTTCACTGAATATTTCTCTCCCCCTTCATAATTTTGGAATGGCATTTATTTTCGCATTCATTGTTGTGGGATGGTTGTAAAAATGCAGGAGAAATTTTTGGCACAGCGCTAGCATTTCCTACTCCATGGTACTCCACATGAAAACAAAGTCCCTGCACCGCTATATATGTGGAGAATGGCAGTGCACTTGCTTTGTGGTTTGACACACCCAGAGAAGCCATGCTCTGAATCCCTTGCTGAAATTGTGACTTTGCTGCAGGAACATTTTACACCAAAACCCCTGGAGATTGCAGACACTTTGATTTTACAAGCATAATGAACAAATAAGGGGTGGAACTTGCACTCTAAAGGCTGAGGGAGAACCACAGTTTTGCGGACAATCTACAGATGGCTTTGCGAACTGTGGTGGCCTCAGAGATTAAAATATTCAGAAGCACCTCCTGTCCACTGTTACTTTAGCAAAAGCCAAGAAAAACGGTCAGCTTCATGGAAACACCATCCACAAATGACAGAATTTCAAAGCAAAGACAAAAGGAAAATGGAGTGATTGTGGCAAGGCAGGTCATAAAGCAATGGCTGCTATCTCTAAAATTTGACTTGCCGCTTATGTGGTGGTGGAAAGTCTACCACACATAACAGAATAAAAAGGTAGAAAAATAAAAGCTGGAAGCATAAAGCTGGAAGCTGCATAAAATACATGCAGAGAATAGTGAAGAACACTTGACTAAAGGTTGTTTGTGTTTTGAGTGTCTTGCATAAGAGATGGCAATAAAGAGCCTATATGGGTAAGACTCACATAGAGGGCAAAATGCACAAGACGGAATGTGGCAGAGCCTTATTTACATCTGTTACTCATTATGAAGGGTTTGCAAGGAACATTCAACACTGTACAAAGCAGGTATTATGCTTGAAAACATGCACAGGATAAAAGATAATTCCACTGGGTGTATGTACAGTGGCAGTACAGGATAACGATCAGACCCATAACCTTGATCTGTATGTTATACTTATAAAGTGACCAGCACAGTTTAGAAGAGGCTAGTTAAAGAATATTCATTTGGTGTGGTGATCAAGGTTCTCCAGGTGCACCAGAAGAACAGCTGATAAAGAAGCAATTCGTACAGGTGCAAATACTAGGGAACTTTTGGTAGCAAACTGGCATGGGAGGAAGGGTTAAGCGCCTTTCCACACAATATATGTTCCCAATCTAGACAGGGCCACATACACTACAAAAATGGCAACTGCATGTGGGAGAAGTGACTCTTTAAGATACATATATCATACCTCTATTGACAAAAAACCATTGGGCACAACATAGTGAAAGTTAACCCGAGTGAAGGATACCCTGTTCACAATACAGAAGTTGGATGGGAACACTGCCTTGAAATCCCATACAAGCTTATTTTTATCATTCTAATGAAAACAAAGTCTAATTAATTAATTACAAAGTACAAAGCCAGCTTATTTAAGTGCCATCCCTTTCAATAGATAACTTTGCATTTGACTACTGATTCTAATAATCAGCTGTAAGTGGCTGTGCTATTCTATTTACCACTTTGCCATGCCATACATCAAGGAAGTGGTCCATCAATTACACCAATGCCAACCACATAAAATGCAGCCCCACACCAGCTTCCTCTGTGCTCCTAACACTTGTCATAATGGCATGCTGCTACTGAACTATACTGGGAATTCTGTTGAAGCGTTTGCGACATTTACATTAATATCAAATGAATCAATTAAGATGAATGGGATGATGATGAATACTAAATACTTAATGATGTGTTTAATTAATGCTGAATTACAGTTGAAATCTCAAGGGAGAGACTATGATATCCACATAGATATCAAATAAATTAATGATTATTGCAGTGACAAGCAGCACAAAAGTATGTGTGGTGATAAAGCACCTAAAAGTTTACGAGCTATAAATTGCAAATCATTAGCATTTGCCTCGTGCTGATTTGTGAAAAGGTGATAATTCATGCCGAATTAATAGCCAAGCCTATGGAATTTGCACAAGTCTGTATTTTCCTAAGTATTCAGGTGTGTGGTTCTGTTGAAGGCAAAAGTGTGTGATGATTAGAAACAGCTCAAAATATATCTCCCACCATATTGGCTAGTTGATATGCAGTATGTGGCCATGAGGGAGAGGGCCTACTGCCGAGAGGAAGCCAGGCTGCATGAGAAAGTGAGTTGGGGGTGGAGTTAACAGCCAGCAGCAGTACTGTTTAGATTGCAGCTTCTGGGAGCTCGTGAGCTAGAGTTCAGGATTTGTAAACTCAGATGTTTGCAAGGGCACGTAGCAAGGGAGACATGGATGGCGTGGGAGCTCCTGCAGTGACCTGGAAGGCCTATGCCATGTTGTCTGAGAACATGCAAAAACGACACCTACAGAAAGTGCAAGCAAGTCGCCCATGATATTCTTGTGGTACCCCTGACCATTAGATCCAGTCGTGGATGACTCTGAGGTTGTAGCGCTCATCTCACTTTACTGGCCGAAGGAGCTGGCATACAGCTTCTGGGTCATGTGACCAGCATGACTATGCCACTTCTGGCAAACCAGAGCAGTGCACAGAAGTAGTGCACAGAAACACCGTTTACCTTCCCGCTGGAGCGGTACCTATTTATCTACTTGCACTTTGATGTGCTTTCAAACTGCTAGGTTGGCAGGAGCAGGGACCAAGCAACGGGAGCTCACCCCGTCGCGGGGATTTAAACTGCCAACCTTCTGACCGTTAGGTGAATTTCTAGCTGGTTGACTGGTTGAACCCAAAGAATGCTCACTAATAGTTCTTCGTCTTCCTGGAAAAAAAGTGACAAGTGGCGTGCCATAGGGCTCTGTCCTGGGTCTGTTGGTGTTCAAGGAACAGAAAGGAAATTCCAGCTTAACATCAGGAATAACTTTCTGATGGTAAGAGTTGTTTTACAGTGGAACAGAGTCCCTTAGAAGGTGGTGGGCAAGCAAAGCCGTAATGAGGGGGTTTTTGATTCAGCAAAATGTTATAAAGAGGAAACTTCAAGAGGAGAAGAAAGAAAAGATTTTAGAGAAAATTAGAGAAGGCGAGAGGAGACTAAGGATTAAACCTAAGTCACAAGATATTCTACGAGAAATTAAATTACACCAGGCACAATATTTGAAAATGATCAATCAGGATATAGAATGGAAAATCAAGCAAATGAGACAAAAAACCTTTGAATCGGCCAATAAGTGTGGAAAGCTGCTAGCTTGGCAGCTGAAGAAAAGACAGAAATTAAACACTGTTACCAATCTTGAAGTAAATGGAAGGAATATACAAAACCCACGAGAGATCCAAGATTGTTTCCAGAGATACTTTAAACAATTGTATGCACAAGGGTCACAGAATGAAATTAAAATTGAGAAATTTTTGGAGACAAATGGATTACAAAAAATATCACAAGAGAATAAATTAACATTGAATGATAAAATTTCTGAACAGGAGGTCGAAGGTGCCATTAAGAATTTGCAACTAGGCAAGTCTCCAGGCCCGGATGGGCTAACCTCCAAATATTACAAAGACATGAAAGACTATTTAATTCAACCTTTAATGGAGGTTTGCAATGAAATTATGGAAGGGAAAAGAGCGCTGGAGTCGTGGAAAGAAGCTTACATCACGCTTATACCGAAAAATGAGCTAGAAAAGACACAACTTAAGAACTACCGCCCCATATCCCTACTCAACGTGGATTATAAAATTTTTGCTGATATTTTGGCTAAAAGATTGAAATTTTTTTTAGTAACAATGATACACAAAGACCAAGCTGGCTTTCTCCCAGGCAGGCATTTGTCAAATAATACAAGAAATTTAATTGACATCTTGGAAAAATTACAAGTTAATATTAATACAAAAGCTGTTTTGATATTTATTGATGCGGAGAAAGCCTTTGACAATATTTCTTGGAGTTTTATGAGGAAAAATTTGCATGGGATGGGGGTTGGAGATAGGTTTGGAAACGGTATAGGTGCGATTTATTCAGAACAAAAGGCAAAATTAATAGTGAACAATGTAGTTACAGAAGAAGTTAAGATTGAGAAAGGTACACGACAAGGCTGCCCAATTTCCCCTTTGCTTTTTATCTCAGTCCTGGAGGTTTTGCTGAACATGATTAGAAGGGACCAACAGATTCAGGGTATACAGGTCGGAGTTAAACACTATAAACTTAAAGCCTTCGCAGATGACCTAGTACTGACATTACAGGAGCCAATCCCTAGCTCTAAAAGAGCTTTGGAGATAATACAAGAATTTGGTCAGGTGGCAGGTTTCAAATTGAACAAATCTAAAACTATGGTTTTAGAGAAAAATTTAACAACAGCAGAGAAGGAAAGGTTTCAGGAAGAAACAGGTTTAACATTGGTGAAAAAAGTGAAATACCTAGGGGTGAACTTGACCTCGAAGAATGTAAATCTATTTAAAGACAACTATGAGAAGTGTTGGTCAGAAGTGAAAAAAGATCTTGAAATTTGGACAAATTTGAAGCTTTCCTTACTGGGTAGAATTGCTGTTATTAAAATGAATGTATTGCCAAGAATGTTGTTTTCGTTTCAGACGTTACAAATCATTGACAAAGTGGACTGCTTCGAGAAGTGGCAAAAAGAAATTTCTAGATTTGTCTGGCAGGGCAAAAAGCCCAGAATAAAATATAAAATTCTCACTGATGCAAAGGAAAGAGGGGGGGGTTGCCCTGCCGGACTTTAAGTTATATTATGAAGCAGCAGTTTTCTGCTGGTTGAAGGATTGGCTACTTCTTGAAGACACGGACATTTTAGATTTGGAAGGATATGATAATGTTTTTGGGTGGCATGCATATCTGTGGTACGGTAAGGCTAAAGTGTATAAAGCATTTAAAAACCATATTGTCAGGAAAGCATTGTTTAATGTCTGGATGAAATATAAAGATTTATTGGAAAATAAAACTCCAAGGTGGCTTTCACCTATGGAAGCAAAGGCCCTGAAAAAGCTTATCATGGAATCTAATTGGCCAAAATATTGGGAAATTTTGGAGCAGGAGGGAGACAAAGTGAAATTGCAGAGTTATGAGAAACTTAAGGACAAGGTGCGAGATTGGTTACATTACTTTCAAGTAAGAGAGGCCTATCATTTGGACAGGAAAATCGGTTTCCAGGTGGAAAAATCAAAGTTGGAAACAGAATTGTTAGAACCCAATGCTAAGATATTGTCGAGAATGTATAATCTGCTGTTGAAATGGAATACTGAGGATGAAACGGTAAAATCGGCTATGATAAAATGGGCACAAGATGTTGGTCATAATATTATGTTTGTTGACTGGGAACAGTTGTGGACCACCGGCATGAAATTCACGGCATGTAATGCCTTAAGATAGAATATTATGAAAATGATATACAGGTGGTACATGACCCCTGTCAAACTTGCAAAAATTTACCACTTGCCCGATAATAAATGTTGGAAATGTAAAGAAACTGAAGGGACATTCTTTCACCTTTGGTGGGCGTGCCCAAGGATTAAGGCTTTCTGGGAGATGATATATAATGAACTGAAAAAGGTATTTAAGTATACCTTCTTGAAGAAACCAGAGGCCTTTCTTCTGGGTATGGTTGGCCAATTGGTGCCAAAGAAGGATAGAACCTTTTTTATGTACGCTACATAAAAAAAATAGATTAGAAACACACACAAAAAAAAGAAGGTGGTGGGCTATCCTTCCTTGGAGATTTGTAAGCAGAGGTTGGATGGTCATCTGTCATGGAAGCTTTAGTTAAGATTCCTGCATTGCAGGAGGTTGAACTAGATGAAGCTCATGGCCCCTTCCAACTCTACACAAACCCCACAAGCATATAACAGCAGAAATCTTGGCTCATTATTCATTCATTCATTAACGCAACATATTTGTTTTCAGGCCCTTCCTATACTCCTGTTGGTGTTCCATGTTGGTGTTCCTGTGGTGAACACTAATAAAAATCGCACTATCAAAAGCAGGTAAAACACAGCAAAAATGCTAAAAGAAAAAAGAATTGAAAAAATGGGACTATAGCCCAACTGCTGTCAGGCAAGAGCCCTTTCACACTCTGCCTATAATGATCCAGCAGCCTGCACAGAACCCACTGGGCCACATGGTGGGTTCAATGAAAAACAGGCTGTTGGATCATAACCTGCATAGCATGGAAAGGCTCCTGCCTGAGTGATGTGATGGAGCACACAGGGACCCTTGTGGCTTGCCCAGTGGAACAGCAGCCAGGAAGAGAAGAGAAGGCTTCTGCCTGTGTCCTAAGGAAAACTATCCTGCATCCTGCTTTCTGCACACATATGCATACAGCATGACGGAGAGGATTTTAGCCTGATCTGTATCTTATGTGCAGCTCCTTGAAAACTCAGCCATAAAAATTAGCTAGTGCTTCCTGCTGAACAAAATAAATGTGGTTTGCACTTTTGCATTCAGCATATTAAGGTGTGTGTGCGCGCGCACACACACACACACACACACACATGCATGGCAGAGAGCCTTAAAGACCCATTTGTTCTCTTGAGCTGTTGTTTTATTCAATAACGCCTGATGGTTTTTAGCTGCATTTCTGTACAGTACTGAATTTTAATATATGTGGCCTGATTGATTATTTTATCACATCCATTGGCTTCTATTAACCTATTGTTGCTTTTAAACTTTTCTTTTATTCTGTAAGCCACCTTGAGAGGTGGCCTAAGTATTTCAAAGGAGCAATCCAGTGGAAAAAACCAACTAGGGGAGCAGTTTTCAGACAGAGTAAGGCAAAAACAGAGAGAGAATTAAGAATTATCTGGATCATTTTTGGTTGCCAGATGCCTCTCTCTGGAGATCCTTTGTGAGACAGTGGGTCTGCTGTCTGGTAGCAGAAAGTATGTTATTTGCCACCACATTCTACTTATAGATTTGTAAATAAACCAAATAATGTATTACAAAGAACCATCACATTTTGAGTGCTTTTTCCTCCAGATGAGATCAAATGTATGCACTGTTGCCCCTGGAACTTGTGTGGATGTGAAGAACTGCATTTGAGTTCTCCATACCTCTTTAACACATGCTGAGATGTAATGTTTCTGTTTGAATTATTGGTATTCAGTTGTAATTTAATTGCATTCCAAATGGCAGATTGCTAACTATTACTTCTGGGTCATTCATACAGCAATGCTACATCTAATATCACACCATGCTTGAATTATTGGGGGGTGGGGAGGAAAATGCAGCCATAAACCACAACCCCAGACACCCTCCAGGTTTAGACAAGTCATGTTATCCACCTTAGAGTTAAGGCACCTGTCACAAAAGATATGGGGTTACAGGAGCCCTTTCGTTTGAGCCCTGGCATCACATAAGAACAAGGGGTTGTGTTGTACTATTGGATGGGCAAGAAGGATTTATTCAGGTACAGAGAACTGTTTCAAGATGGAACAATGATTCAATTTTCAGTAGTCAAAGAAGCAAAACGTAGTCCAAAATATAGTATTAAAATTTATAAGGGAGAATGTAATGCTGAGAGAACTAACAGAATTTGGAAAATGTCATAAAGAAAGGCAAATACCAATTATCTAAGACATATCATCTGTTGTTAAATTCTGACTGAAAACAGGAACAAGCAAAAGATTATACATAAGGTAGGCTCAGGACACAGTAATCATAAACATGGAGGCATGGGAGAAATTGTGGTGAAAAGATCATCAATTTTATTTGAACGCAAATGTAATAGAAAATTGTTTTAAAGGTATAGCATGATGCTGTCGGACTCCTGCAATTATTGGAGCAATAAATAATAATATTCAAAAAATGCTGGAGGTGCACAAAGGAGAATGGAACCTTTTACCATGTTGGGCATGTAGTTATGCCCTTTTATCCTCAGCACTCCTGTGATGTAGATTAAGTGAAGAGTTAGTCACTGGCTTAATGTCACCTAGTGAGTTACATAACTGAGAGGGGTTTTGAGCTGGAGTCTTCCCTTGTCCACGTCTGAACCCTCCAGCCATTGCACTATTGTGGCTCCCTGTATCAGTTACAGTACAGTTACAGCTAGAAAGAAGGCCCACAATCTAGCATTTCACCTTTATTGTCCAAAAGTTTCAGATGATTCAATGGAGTCTCCATTTTCAGAGACAGTATGCTGTGGAAAATCAGCTGCTGAGGGAGAATGCTAGGAGAGGCTGGTGCCTTCAAGCCCTGCCTGTAGCATCTGAAAGACATCTGGATAGCTATTGTGGTAGGAGGATGCTAGATCCCGCAAGGCTCTACGTTTTGATTGAATGTACATTTGCATCTCTTTCCTTTCCTCCACAGTACTGTATGAGGCAGCTACTATGGGAAAGAGAACTCCATATTAACAGCAGACTTTTCACACACACCCCTCCCAAATGTATTGGAGTGGGATCTCAGTCTTTTATTCACCATGCAGGGCCTTTGCCATTCAGTTTTTAAACTATATGAAACTGTAATTTCCACATAGCAATTTATTGATAATGTTTTCCACTTCTCTTAGTGCATGTGCAGGGCTTTAGGGCAAAACTGTCTTAGACTTTCATTTAATGTTGATTTGAAATCATTCAGGTGGCTATTCATGATGATATTTCACGGATGCTGGAAGACATGTGATACAAGGGCTTGATTGAAATGTCAGGAATAGTTGAGCGAAGAGGTCCACCACATCCATTAAAGCGCTACTTACAAGAATAATGAATTGTTATGTAGATAGAAAAGACAGCACTCAGGTGACAGGATGTGTATAACACACAATGTTAATGAGCTGAAATAGCACAATTTAAAGGATTTTCATGACTTCATGTACAATCATTACAATTAACATTGATCCATCAATATGCATCGACTCTGCATTGTACAACTTGTCTTGTCAAATGCAGTTCCCCTTCCCTCAGTGGTGTGTGGCATGTGATCAGTTGTGTAAGTGATTCTGCAAGTGCCAGCCAAGAGGTGGGTCAAGCAGTCCAGAAATTAGGCAAATATCAAGTCCAAATGGTCAGAGTAAAGTACTACAATGACAGATTAAAGGCATAGGGAAGGAAGCAGGCCAGAGAACAGAGAACACAGCTTCTAGTCTAGAAGAGGGACATAAAATACACTAGAGCAAAGAAGGGCAAGACAAAGTGTGTATGTGTTGCTCAACTGGGTTTTCATACAGCAGGTTTGATCATATGCAATTTCTAATTTAGGGGCTGGTGGTGAAACATGCGATTCTAATATGAGTTTATGCAAATATAAAACCCAAGAGAAAACTGCTTTAGATACAAAAGATTATTGCTAATTTCACATGCTGTGTATCTAAAAGTTTATCTGCAATAGAAGCATATATTTGTTTTATATCAGTGTAACTAATGTAGCTTCTCCCAAACAATTCTGAGTACTGTTGGTTGGTGAGGGCTCTTAAAAATATCATTAAACTAGTTTATGTTTGTATTGAAGCTATGTCCTGAATATAAGTATACGCCATACTATGGTAGAATAGATAGCCTCACTGTATATAGATATATTATATTCCTTTTTGCTGTTAGTAAACTGGTTGTAAATTGAGCTGAAACCTAAACAGGACTTTTACAAGTCAGACCTATTATTTGCATTTTATACTTTTGATTAATCTTCATGTTTCAGTTTCCCCTACAATTTTTTATTTTCATTTATTTTTCCAAAGGCTTGGTAGTTTCTCATATATGATATTGCATGATTGCTGTTGAACAGACTCGCATTGTAGATGGGGGGCTGATACTGTGAGAATAGTGGTTTAAGGCTACATAGTTCATTTATAAGCGACATTTTAAGGAGCTACCCATTGGCAGGTTTTTTTAATACATCCATTAGCCTCCTGTAAACTTGGGACACACTACCTGGCCACACATCAGAGTTCCAGTGAGCTATAGTGAATCAAAGGAGCACCCCTGTTTACATCTCACCTGAGTCATGAACTCTCCATGGCTCAGCTTTTTACATACAGAGTAGACATTCACATGGGAAAATAAGACCTGAGGAAAACCTTCTGGGCAACTTATAGGGGAATGTGTATTTTTTATGTTGGTTCTTCAATCTTTTTGTTAGGCAGCAACACAAAACCCAGTTGATATGTCCTTTCAGACAACAGCAAGTACTATAAGTCAAAACAAAAAGCAGCCAGCTGACAAAAAAAAAACCCACTTCCTCCTTGCTTTCTGAAGCAAGTTTGTTCAGCTCACTCAATAGCCTGAGGCTTACTTTAGGCTTTCCCCATACAACCCTTTTTCAGTCTTTAGCCCTCAACCAACTTCCCAGAATCAGTCTGCTGATTTTCCCATCAGGGGATTTTAACTGACAAATCAATGAGGGATATATACACTTTTCATTCCATTACTACACTATTTCTGAGATCCCTCCTCCCTCACTCACCAGCTCCCTCACAGTTACGGCTTCCCGTATCTTTCCTCCTGCCCCTTTCTTATGTTGGGTTTTGGTTGTGGTTGACAAAGTTTATTTTGACAAATTTTATTTTAACTCTTGTGATCGTTTGCAGTGAATTTATCCCCATGCTTGCCAATATTCTTTTAGGCATAAATAATGTCATGGGGGGGGGGAGAGAGCTTGTATAGTCATGTTTTTCAACCCTATGAATCAACAGCCTTTTTTAGAATAAAGCTAATTGATTGGGAAAGATGGTACCTTATTCTGCATCTTCCATTTTTAGATGGAAACTGTCAGTTCATTAAAAACTTTACAATATTCTTGAATGATTTTGCAGTGCTTATCAAAGTGGCTCTGAATGACGACTGTGATTAGTGTTGCCTAGTTCAGGTCACTTTTAGCTGGAGAGCATACAAAAAGCTCTGCTGGAGCAAACTAAGGGACCATCCACACTTCTGTTAGTCCCATGATTTCTGAGTGATTTTTGTTTTGTCCCGCTACTTTCCCTACTGAATGGGAACAAACGTCATACAGGTTTTCTGCAGATTGTTCTGATTCAGTAATAAACTGGGTTTTCCAGAAGAAAGCAGTGAGACAAAAGAAGAACCTCTCAGACCCAGGCCTAGAAATCATGACACAAACAGAAGAAAAAAAGGAAGTGTGGATGATTAATCTAGGTCCATCTAGTCAAGCATCCTGTTCTCAAACGGCCTAACAAAATGCCTATGGTTGTCATGGGTGCAACCACACACTTGCTACACGCTCCCCAGAAACTGATATTCAGAAGCAGACTAGGCATTTGATTATTTTCTGATTGTTTAATTTGTATACCGCCTTATATATTTAAAAACATTTCTAAGCAGTGTACAGAAAACTGAAGCAACAACAGGCGAACAAAATATTACAAAAATACAGTTACGTATAAAAACTGTTACAGTAAAGCTACAAATATATAAAAATCAGTACCAATTCATTTCCCTTCTGACACCATCTCCCTCTCAGCCTCTGAGTTCCTATCCAGAGTCCAAACAAACTCCCAGCTCATCCCCAAAAGTCTTGCGATGAGAAGAGTTGTGCTTCAAGACCCCCAAGCCACCCCAAGAGAATAAAGACACAAGGACACAGAATTTAGGTTAATGTTATTGGGCAAAATTTAGGCTACAACTTTATTGGTTACAGAATGTGAGCGGTATTGGCTTAGGCATTGGCATCAGCAGACTATATCTGATTCCTGCCCGCCTTGCAGGAAGTCTGGAAGGGTAAACTACCAGTAGGGGGAGCCCCACCAATGCAGATTAACTCGAGCCCCCCTGGGTTCCTGCTGGGTCTTGGCATGGCCCTAGCCCCTCCCTGGGCTTTGGGCGAGAGCCACACCCCTGGATCCCTTTAACAGAATACCCTTACGCATGGAGGGGCAGGTGATGGCCGCACCTCCCCTCCCCCCCATATCGCTATTCCAATGCCTAACCGCCAAACCTTACAAAGTTGTGACAATTGCTACGAGGTAGGTGAAACCAAGTGGCTGGTGCCAATTTGCCAAGTAGAAAAAGTCCTACCAGGCCCCTCAACGGCGACCAACCGAAGTCCATAGAAAGAGCAGACATCACTCTTGTTTCTCATGCCAGACTTGCTTTTTATGGGCAGAACCAAAGTGGATGCTATTTCCTCAGGCTCCCCACAGCTGTGCCCCATTCAGCTGCCCTCTCCACACTCCTGCCTCCATATGTGAGGTTGTCTGGTTGGTTGGACCAGTTAGGCCTACCCCAACTCAGTGACATATGCACCGAACCCCACACCCCACTATGTGTGCCCTTGGTGGCCATGTATGAAGCTTCCCTGTACACACACTGCCAACCATGATTCCCTATCCAGTGGAGGAGCCCTGTGTTCATCATCAGAGATGAGGCTAGTCTGTAGGACACATGCTTTCCAATGCAGGAAAGGGATCAGGTGAACCCTCCATTAGTTTTATTCAGTGTCAGCCAGTTCAGCCGGGTGGGGGGGGTGAGATCTTTTTACCACCCCCAAAAAAGGAGGGGGGAGGGAATTGCCACTGCATGTACAAAGGCTTTTAGTAGGTACAAATGAATATGGATATATAACTAGAAACATGATATTCCTTCACTTCACTGGTTTTAATATTAAAGTACATTATCATACCAAGACACCTCTAGGCACTTCACAAAATTAGTTTATGAAATCTTAATAGTACAGCTTGCTCTGCTAAGTTTCACACTAAAAGCAAGAGTGGAGAGGAAAAAGAACCTAAAACAGGTTGTCATTATTTATACAAAGGGTCGAAAGATGTGTAGCAGGCTTTATTCTTCCAGAGGATTTGAGGTATGAGTAACGATATGTGAAGACCACCAAAGCCATGATTTTGTATGCTTGTACTGAGCATTGTGTTTCCTTCCCCATCCTCCCAGATTCTTGACTGGGTGTAAATTATGATAATGTCACATTGATAGTAGCTGCATTTACCAAGGAACAGCTATGACAGGGAAAAAAAAAGAAATGGTTTACGTAATTCTCCATCCCAAAATAGCCCATCTCCAGTATTTCTAGACTTTTCTTGCAAAACATTAAGTTTCTTGTACCCACCTAACACCCTGTTCCCTCTCAAACTAATGTGTGACGTTTGTATGAAGAATATGTCCTTCGGATCAAAGAGCAAAACCTTTTTTAAGAAACTTATTTTTACAACTAATATCTCTCTCACTGGCTTCTCTGTGTCAAAACTGCAATGTGTTTCTGTTGCTCTTCTTAATTCTAGTATGATAAATTCTAGTATGATAATTCTAGTAGATAAAGTTAGGTTGACATTTTCTGTAGCTGACATTTCCTAGACTAATTAAATAGTAAAGAACCAACAAACTTGTAGAAGAGAGTTGCCCTGAAGATGTTTTAGGAGCATCTTCCTTCATGGCTTCTCACCACTGATTTGTTATACAACCTCCACATGCAACAAGGAGTAGGACGCATGGCCAGCCTGCCCATGAGGTGGAATGAGACAGCTGCCTTGGGTGGTGGAATCTGTCTCCAGAGAAGCAAAGAGAAGTGGCGGTGGCAGCTTCCAACGAAATCTTACCAGAAGCTGCCATGGCTGTACAACCCCAGTAAACAAAGCTTTGGAGGAGGATAAGCAAAATGGAAGCAAAATAGGCTAGGTTGCCCCTGCTAGGAGGAACTATAGATCAATGGGAGAGTAGGCCTTGACTGGCTTAACAAACCCACTCTAGGAAAAACTGAAGTAAGAACCAGATGCAGATAATGTCTTAAAGGTAATACAACTTAATTCTGGGTTTTGTTATTGCTACTGAGGAACACAAATGCCAGATCCAATTCATGAACTTCAAGGGGCATTTTCTCCCCCAGCTCCAGCCTCCTTATGTCCATATGATTGGTTTTATGTTGAAAATATAAGTTTGTGCTGCGTGGCCATGCCATTCCAGTTGTGTGGCTCAAAATGCACTTGACTTTGAGTATTTCCATTAACACATGCATCATACAGGCACCAGAGAAACAAACCTTGGAAAACTGCATACGAAGGTTGAGTTGTTGTCAAATGCAAATTAACATGTTATGGCGGCCTCAGTTGCTTTAAAGTCATTTCAGACAGCTCTGGTGGGCTTTCTCAGTTCTGTTTGGGCAAGAAATGAAAGCCTGGATAAAAATCATTTTTCAAAAAAGTATATAAAATTTGCAGCAGAAATGACATGAATAATGTATGCTATGTACACTGGCACATTTGTCAAATACTAAAAAGATTCCATATGAGCGGTTAAATGGATTTCTTGGAAGACTATGAATATTATGGAAACAAAACGGAGGTGGTAGAAATAAAGGTGTGCACAGGCAAGTCATCAATATGACTTAAAGTTCAGCCTTGCCAGTTGGCTGACTATGCATAGCTAAATCTAAATCTAAATCTGGGAATCTAAAGTATGTGCCACATTCCTCCCATTCCTGCTGTCTGATGCACCCTCTCTGGGATAGGAGAAGAGCTTTAGCTCTCTGATAGGTCATCTGCTTTGCATGCAGAAGGTCCCAGGTTCAATCCCCGGCATCTCCAGGCAGATCTGGGAGGAGAGGCTCTTGAAGAGCTACTGCCACTCAGTGAACTAGATGGACCAATGATCTGACTCAGGACAAGGCAGCTTCCTATATTCCTACATTTCCAACACGTTCAAAACCTGTAATCTTCCCCTCTTCTGCTCCTGTGAGATTTCACAACCAGGCCTGTGTCCTACTTAAAACCATTTAAGTGCAAGTCTGCCATTTTAATTCCCCACAGTGCTCTGCTCCTGCATATTTTCATCCACATGAGCAGAAAGAACATGTGCTAGCTGAGTCACGCTGCACCACAGGGCAAACAACACTTAAACAAGAGGGAACGAGCAGCCAGACTACAGAGCAAAACGTAGAGTAAAATAATATCCCATTTATTTTATGGCAAAATAGAAGGAGCAAGTAGTTCCATGGTCCTGGGGTGGCGAACCATCGGCTGGATGAAACCTGCAAAGTCACAGTGAGTGGCCCGCCAGCCAGAATCAGGTGCTTCTTTTCCTTTCTGCAAAGGTGCATCTTCCAGTATGGCACTCCTAGAAAGCCTTACTTGTTCCTTCTTGTTCCTGACTAGTAAGTGCTTCTGGTGAAAAGGAAATCACCCCATTGCAGTGCTGGGGTTCAAAACTTACTTCTCAGCCCAGTGTTGCAACAAAGAGGTAAGGGAAGTAGAGGCGGGTGTGGTGTCTTCCTGAATTCTAGAACAGATTCTAGAAGCATTCTTAGAGCTTTATCATTATTTGGTCTGATTTTTGGTGGTTGTAGGCAAACTTCAATGTGTGGGCTGCTTTAGTATATGTGCCTCCGTTCTCTAAATATCTGCTGGATTTCTGCTCATGTTTTTCTAAATTGCAACTTGCCCACTGCCGTACTGAGTGTGTGGGCTAGAAATGCAGGGGGTGCATCATGTATTTTTAGCTTTGAACTCATAATGGCAGTTTTATTATGTCTCTTATTACTTTTCAATAGCCTTCTCAGTTTCTATGACTTCTATTTCATCTAATATGACACCTTTCTATGCCTTCAGTGTTTTCTTATTATAGGGTAAGAAGATGGTTGTTATCCATCTGTGTCCCTGCACCTTGCATGCAGAATCTGACTGGTGAGACGTACTGATCATAATGGGGGTCTAACATATGAACATCAATGTATTCTCTTTTGCCTCCAAACTATTTCCCACCTAGCCAGGAACACTGGGAGCCTTTTTATCTTACTGCTCTTTCAGTGTTTCACACCCACATATGCATGGGGCCCAGAGCACTGGAAGAACATTTTGAAGATTTTAAGATGAGGAAAAGTTGGTAGGGTGGGACAGTAGCTCTCATATGGCCTTGACTCCCCCTCCCAGTAAGCAGCAGTGAGGCAGGTTGTGGAAGGTCAAGTAAGCATCTCCGCCTTGCTCCATAATATCAGCTATAGAACAGGCTTCCTCAACCTCGGCCCTCCAGATGTTTTGAGACTACAATTCCCATCATCCCTGACCACTGGTCCTGCTAGCTAGGGATCATGGGAGTTGCAGGCCAAAAACATCTGGAGGGCCAAGGTTGAGGAAGCCTGGCTATAGAGCATTAATCAAGCTCTATTTGCTACCATTTCAACAGTGATGTGTACATTTAGATTGTGAGTACACAGTTCAGCCTTGCACTGTCTCTAGTCTTTACCTACAAAATTAAATCACCTTCATAGAGAAGGCAAAAAGTTTTTAGCTCACTTTTGCTTCCATCTGTAACATATGATAGAGTTTATCATCCCTCCATATTTTTGCTTCCTCCAATTGCTTCAAATTCCTCACCATAGAAGATGCATATTGGTATGAAATGTTTTTATTTTAAGTTTACTCAGGAAAAACTCTGAATAAAGAGAAGCATAAAATTCTGTATAAAACATGAGCAGATGTTCAGAGTTAACAGTCTATGGAAAACTAGTCACTACATTTTATTTCTTGCAGAGCAACAAATATGACTCATGAATGTTATCTAAAATGAATTAGAATGATTACTTTGCATACATTAACAGATTGGCATCGTCACACTTACGGGGTTAACAACTCCTACTCCTTTTTACAGAGAAAAGAGCTGATTCGACAGAGTAGTCGAGGTCAGGCGCAAAGCAGGTGAGCAAAGATCCTGACCTATTTCCAGCAGACAAGAGCAGTGCCTTAGTCATTTTCACATGTAAGAATACGATGCGACGTGCTGTTGCTCGCTAAAATATTGGGTGCACTTCTGGAGTTGGGGCAGCTATGTGTATACCATAACAACTGGCAGTGATATCAATAGACTGGGCATATATGATGTGTGATTTATATCTTGGGCCCTGCTGATGCAACACAGTCTTCGCTTTCTACCATCTTGAGGTGTAGCAGCCATGGGGAAAAGAAAAATATTGAGAAAGAGAGTGATCTCTACAGGCACCTACCAAAGAATCAGATTTTAAAATGAACTGTAGTCAGGCCTGTCTTAGCATATGTGGCACCAGAGTGCAAAGATCCACCCGGCTCCCCCCCCCCCAGGTTGCCCACTCCCAGACACGCAGTAGGGGTGGAGCCAGCCTCCCGCCTCAGCGTCTCACTGGCTCGGTCACCCCTGAACCTGCGACAGCAGAAGAGCCCGCTGCAGCGCTCCAACTGACAGGCTGGCTCTTCCCCGGACTCAATTCTCGGGGCCCGGACTCTTGGCCTGGCGCCCCTGAGAGCCCAGCGCCCGGGTGCCCCGCACCCCTAGCACCTATGGGTAAGATGGCCCTCACTGTAGTAAAACTTCCATAGAAGTTTCCAGTTCTGTTCTGAAATCTATGGGACTACTTGGCTATCATGTAGGGTGATCACCAAAGCATTGCAGAAAAGTGGGTAATACATCACCAGAAAAGAAAAGCAGAAGAGGACACAGATTCGCCCCCATACACTAATTTAATAACGTATGAAGAAACCTGCTGGACCAGCCCATCTAATCCAGCATCTTGTTCTCACAGCATGAAACGAGCTGCCCATGCGAAGCTGATAAGCATAACCTGAGCACAACCGCCCTCCCCTGTCCTGTGGTTTCTAGCAACTGGTATTCAGAAATACTGTGCCTCTAACTGTGGAGGTAGAACATATCTATCTGGATTAGTAGTCACTGGTAGCCTGATCTTCAACAAATTTGTAATTGCTCATAGAATCACAGAACTGTAGAGTTGAGGATCATCTACTCCAACACCTGCAATGCAAGAATATGCAGCTATCCTTTACAGGAATCAAACCTGCACCCTTGGCATTATCAGCAGCATGCTCCTCCGACTGAGGTGGACTCTCTTATAAAGCCATTCAAGTTGGTGCTGTTGTTTATAACTGTTATTTGTGAATTTATTGATATGTTCTATTTAGGTTGGAAACTGCTTTGGGACCACACTAAGTGAATAACAGCCTGAAACTTGTGTGTGGTGGGTGCAGGAAAGTCCAGATCAGTAGGCACAAAGTTGGAATCTCAGAGACTCAGTTAATGAGATTTTAGAAGCAATTTAATCACACTAAAAAAGGGAAAGCCTAAAAGTAATTTGTTGAATTAATTTCACTTCAACAAGGGTTGTATTTAAATGCAGTGCATGCTCATTTATTTGGTAATTCATTTATTTGCTTTACTTTTAAATCCACATTTGAATTTTTGCTTGAAAATGCTTTTAACTTTGCATTTAGTATTCTTTTTATTATGCTAAGGAAAGGTCTAAATTTTGCCTAGGCTGCTTTAATAATGCACACTAAGTATGAAGTGTATTTTTTGAAGTGCATTGGTGAAACATATTCATTCAAATATTTTGCATGACTTAAAGCCAACATCTGAGGGCTTAAGTTGTACAAGCAAAACTTAATTTGTACAAGCAAAACTTAATTTGTACAAGCAAAACTTAATTTGTACAAGCAAAACTTAATTCTGTGTTGTGGTTTGTGGAGGTACCTTGGTTTATTCAGATCTTTTTATTCCCAAGGCAGCTATTATGGAAATGGATACTTCTTGACAATTTGATGTACCCAGTGTACCCTGTGCAGACTGTATATATTACAGACTGTATATATTAGGAAGTATGGAGGTGGCAGCATGGTTAATGCTTGCTTGCAGGTGTACTGACAGCTTGAAGCATCTGCCTGCCATCCATGCAGCGGTGCCCTGAGTCATTCAGCAGCAGGTAAGGTGGAAGGAGAGGAGCAAGAAGGGCGGGCCATTTGTGTGTTTGTGTAGTAGAAGACAAATGGAGCATGTGTGTTGTGTGTCTGTGAACAAGAAAGGTGGACTAAATAAAGAAAGTAAGCAAGCAAAGACTTTAAGGTTCTTGGGAAATATCCATAAAGCACACAGGCTATACTGCAGCTTATGGCAATATTTGCCTGCCACTGTCTCAGTTCATTTGGGGACCTATATCTTTGACTCTGTATTTCTGTTGAAATCACAGTAATTATTTCTATACATAGCTGCATATTTATATTTGCATAATATAAATGCAGTGGTACATATAAATTGACATGCCCACATTCTCATCCCCTTTCCTCCTCCTTTTTATGATGCAATGCATCTCTCTCTCTCTCTCTCTCTCTCTCTCTCTCTCTCTCTCTCTGATGCTAAGTCAAATTGCTCATATGAGTGGCCAATTCATATGACTCTAGCATTCACAGGCGTTCTTTATGACGGAAAAATGCATTAAAACTACCAGTACTTCAAGAGGATGAGAAAAAGATCTCAGATAGCCAAGATATACTAACTATCCCATTTAAAATACATTAATGAAAGGGATAACGGAAGAGAAATTTACTTAGGAGCAGGACCTGGATCATCTGCCTAAGAAATTAATTGGGGGCAATGGGAAAAATTAATTGAACTGACTTGGGTGGCCTCTGATGGGGTAAAAATTGATTGAAAATTTTATTTGGGGTGATTTGAATGGGAAATTAAGTGGCTTTGCTTCTGTGAAAAGTAAATTCTAGCAATTATTTCTAAATTTGCACATATGCATATAAATTAGCATTTGCAAATAAGAGCCTGAGGCCAGGATCTTTTAAGTACCAAGCAGCCATCACTATTGACTTACACTTTTAGAAAGAAGAATACCGTACTTTTTGAAGAAAAGCATTTTTACTTTTTTCCTATTGATATTTATGTCCAAAAATGACCTCTCAGACATTCCACATAGAAGAAACATTAATTCAGTCACTCCTTGTCTCAAAATTAGGTGTTAATAATTGTTCATACTGTACAGTGGTACCTCAGGTTACATACGCTTCAGTTACAGACTCCGCTAACCCAGAAATATTACCTTGGGTTAGGAACTTTGCTTCAGGATGAGAACAGAAATCGTGCTCTGGCGGCACGGCAGCAGCAGGAGGCCCCATTAGCTAAAGTGGTGCTTCAGGTTAAGAACAGTTTCAGGTTAAGTATGGACCTCCAGAACGAATTAAGTACTTAACCTGAGGTAGCACTGTACAGCAAACTCTTTTCCAAAGTTACTACTGAATGCGTGCGGTAGGAGAAAGAAGAAGAAGAAGAGTTTGGATTTGATATCCCGCCTTTCACTCCCCTTCAGGAGTCTCAAAGCGGCTAACATTCTCCTTTCCCTTCCTCCCTCACAACAAACACTCTGTGAGGTGAGTGGGGCTGAGGGACTTCAGAGAAGAGTGACAAGCCCAAGGTCACCCAGCAGCTGCATGTGGAGGAGCGGAGACGCGAACCCGATTCACCAGATTACGAGTCTACCGCTCTTAGCCACTACACCACACTGGCTCTAATATTGCCCCAAACCGAAACTACCAAAACCTTTTTTTGATATGGCGGAAAACTGCAATTTGGTGGACATTTGGAGACTGAGGCATCCGCTAGAAAAACAATTTACTTTCTATTCAGATGTAAACCAAGCGATGTCCCGAATTGACCAGATCTGGGTTTCTGGTGAATTAACTACAAGAATATTGAAGATTGAGATTCAACCCAAAGTATTATCAGACCACAATGCGGTTAAAGCCATTCTAAAAGGGAATGAAGAAAGATCTTTCAGGTGGAGATTAAATGAAAACCTTCTGGATGATCAAAAAATAGTGGATAGGGCTAAGAAATGTCTGACGGACTATTTTGTGAATAACTCTAACAAAGGAACGAAAACGAGTACGGTTTGGGACGCCAGCAAAGCTGTAATGAGGGGTTTTTTTATTCAACAAAACTCAATCAAAAATAGAATGAGAGAAAAAGGGAAGAATGAAATCTTAAAACAAATAATGGAAAATGAAAAGAAACTGACTATAAGACCAAATGACGAGAGGGCTAAACAGAGTATAAAAATGCTTCAGACACAATTTGCAATGATAATCAATAAAGAAGTGGAATGGAACATAAAAAGGATGAAGCAAAAGAACTTTGAATTCGCAAACAAATCTGGAAAATGGCTTGCGTGGCAAATTAAAAAAAGGAAGGAGCAAAGTACGATTAATAAAATCAAAATAGAAGAACAAGA
Organism: Podarcis erhardii; assembly: GCF_964252035.2. Classification (NCBI taxonomy): domain Eukaryota; kingdom Metazoa; phylum Chordata; class Lepidosauria; order Squamata; family Lacertidae; genus Podarcis; species Podarcis erhardii. Next base: position 61,619,596 of record NC_138508.1, read on the forward strand.
GATTGAGAATCCGAAGGGAATAAGGAAAGGATTTGTGGATTTTTACAAAGATCTATATAAAAGAAAAGAGAAGCTTAATATGAAGACAATAGAAGAATATTTGAAGAAGAAAAAGGTGCAAAAAATATCAGAAAGTAATAAAAATAAATTGAATGAACCAATAGGATTGGAAGAGATTTCAAAGGCAATAAAGGATTTAAAAAGTGGAAAGGCACCAGGACCGGATGGATTCAGTGCAAGATATTATAAAGAAATGAAACACATCCTACTAGTACCGCTGAAAGAAGTAATGAATAAGATATTGGAAAAAGGAGAAATACCTGAAACATGGAAAGAAGCATACATAACGTTAATTCCCAAACAAGATTCAGATCTAATGCAAGTTAAAAACTATAGGCCAATCTCATTATTGAATAATGATTATAAAATGTTCGCAAATATTCTAGCAAACAGATTGAAAAAGGTATTAAATGAAATGATACATAAAGATCAAGCAGGATTCCTTCCCGGCAGACAAATGAAAGATAACATAAGAAATGTAATTAATATAATTGAATATCTGTCTAGCGGGAAGGAAAAACAAGCTATGCTAATTTTTGTGGACGCTGAGAAGGCCTTTGATAATATCTTTTGGGAATTTATGTTAAAGAATTTAGAATATATGGATGTGGGCCAATCTTTTTTGAGTGGTATACAGGCGATATATTCAGAACAGAGAGCAAAACTAACTGTAAACAATGTCATAACAGAAAATATTGCCATCACGAAGGGTACAAGACAAGGATGTTCGTTGTCACCGCTGTTTTTCATATCGGTTCTGGAGGTTTTTCTAAGAACAATAAGAAATAACGAAAAGATAAAAGGTGTAACAGTGGGTGGTAATCAATATAAGGTCAAGGCCTTTGCTGATGACTTAGTTATAACTATAGAAGATCCCATACAGAGTGTCCAAGAGGTGTTAGAAGAAATTGAGTATTTTGGTCAGGTGTCAGGTTTTAAATTAAATAGGAATAAAACCAAGATAATGGCTAAAAATTTAGATCAAGAAGTAATAGAAGCAATACAGCAACAAACAGAAATGAAAGTGGTTAAAAAAGTAAAATATTTAGGGATTATGTTAACTCCCAGGAATATTGACCTATTTCAAAATAACTATGTACCTACCTGGAATAAAATCAAATGTGATTTAGATGTATGGGCAAGGATGAGACTATTGTTATGGGGAAGAATTGCAACGATAAAAATGAGCGTGCTACCGAAAATGTTGTTTTTGTTTCAAACAATACCAATAATTAAAGGTGTGAAAATATTTAAAGAATGGCAAAGAACAGTGTCAAGGTATATATGGCAGGGCAAAAAGGCCAGAATTAAATTTAAGATATTGACAGATGTAAAAGAAAGAGGAGGCTTTGCCCTGCCAGATTTAAAGTTATATTATGAAGCTTTTTGTCTTTGCTGGTTAAAAGAATGGATAAAATTAGAGAACACAGAATTGTTGGACTTAGAAGGATACGACAATAGATTTGGGTGGCATGCGTATTTATGGTGTGATAAGAACAGAGTGCACAAAGGTTTTGGAAATCATATTTTTAGAGGAACGTTAATTGAAGTGTGGAACAGGTACAAAAATCTATTAGAGCCTAAAACTCCAATGTGGCTATCGCCATTGGAAATAATGAGTACGAAAGGGATCAATATGACAGGGAATTGGGCCACATATGAAAATTTGATAATTAAAGAAGGGGAGAAGTGGAATCTGAAACCATACGAAGTGGTTAAAGATAAGGTGAATGTTTGGTTGCAATATTTTCAATTGAATGCAATGTTTAAAAAAGATATGCGAGAAAAAGGTTTTTTAGGGAAAAAATCGAGGTTCCAGCAAGAAATCTTGAATAGTGATGTAAAAATATTGTCAAAAATGTATAAATTATTACTTGAATGGCACACAAAAGATGAGGAAGTAAAAACGGTTATGATTCAATGGGCCAAAGATTTTGGTTACAATATACAATTAGAGGAGTGGATTAAACTTTGGAAAGAAGGAATGAAATTCACCGCATGTACTACGATAAAGGAAAATGTTATGAAAATGATATACAGATGGTATATAACCCCTGTGAAACTTGGAAAGATGTTTAAAGTCAGTAATAAATGTTGGAAGTGTCAAGAGAAAGAAGGGACATTTTATCACATGTGGTGGGAATGTAAGAAAGTGAAATGCTTTTGGGAAATGATTTATAATGAGATGAAAAAAATGTTGAGATACACCTTTGTAAAGAAACCAGAAGCATTTTTACTTGGTATAGTAGGGAATGATGTTGGAAAGAAAGATGTGAAGTTATTTAGATATGCAGTAACAGCAGCCAGAATTTTGTTGGCCCAAAGGTGGAAACAGGAAGAAATGCCAACGAGGGAAGAATGGAGAATGAAATTGATGGAGTACGCAGAAATGGACAAATTAACTGGGAAAATTCGAAACCAACGCGATCAGAGATTCACCGAGGACTGGAATAAATTTACAGAGTATATGAAAACTGTGTGTGATCAGGAAATAACGCTTGTTGGATTTCAAGAAGCTTTGTGAAAAAATAAACTGAAATGTCGCTTAAAAGAGATGATAAAATAGGGAATGTCAAAGTGCAACATAAATGTATGAAATGTGAGAAGTTGTGATAAATATGAAAATTGTCAGATAGGCTGATGGAAGTCAAAAAGAATGTATAAGTTAAATTGGATGTTAAATTATAAATGAATTGGTTTATTGGAAATTTGAATAAAAATTAATTAAAAAAATATATATATTGCCCCAAACTTGGGTGAAATTTCAGTTCAGAGCAGACAATATAATTTTAAAGTGTTTAAATAAACAAACTACAGTACCGTATTTTTGAGGATAAATTCTCAAATAAAGACAGTATCTTGAATGTGAAAGCAAGCAAGCAGAGAGGCCTGAAGTTAAGGCCTTTATTTATTTTCCCCAAAGAGGCCTCTTTTCTTGTTTCAAAGTAATTAACAATAGAGTGCTACTTTTCTCCTTAGCTCTACTTTATTGCCTTTTAAATCTTCAGAGGCTCCTCATTTTTGTTAAAGGGTGGCCCTTAGTTCAATTTCTTTTTCTAAGGCCACAATGTCCTTTTATAATTACAGTATTCAGTTCTCTTTATGGAAGCCATAGCCCTTATTTTCTTTATATTGTCCTTGCTTATAGTGCAATCCAAAGTGTGTTTACTCAGAAGTAAGTCCCACCGAGTTCAATGGGATTTTATGCCTAGTTAGCAGGATACGCATTTCACTGCTCTGGAAGGAATAGTAGGAGAGCTTCTGCCTTGTCCCAGAACAGTACAAAGTGTTTTGCCCTTTCCAGAGATATCATCAAGAACTCATCAAGAATAAAACGTCAATCTTTTTCCCCTCACTGTATTCTTATGCTACTTGCTGACCACCAATCATTTATTAATAAGATTTCCATTTGATAACACTGACTGGGTGCTTTCTGCCTTATGAAATCTCTATTTGAAATGCATTCTTTGTTTGGATAGTGTGCGTGCACTGAGGGAATAGTCTCTGTTCGTTGACACATTTTCCCCTGCATTCCTTTGTAACAACAGTCTGCCACTCTATCAAAATTCAAAACATGTTCAGGTAGCCTTGTAAGTTCTTTTGCACCCACTGACAAGATGGAACTTGCTCCAAATAGTACTCAACACCCATATACAGGACATACTATTGATATGTACTTACTAATTCATAGATAATTAATATTACCTGTTATTATTTTCTCCAAGTAATGTTGTATATATAGCATATGGAAGAGATAATTGTTCAGCCTTGAGTTTGTATTGCACCACCCACTCACTGCTCTGCCTCCCAGACTTCAGATATGAGTGTATGCAATAAAATATCAATTTAGTTCCTGTAGAAAATCATAGCAGATCAGCAGAACAGAGAGTTCCTGGACATGAAAATCTCCAAACTAGCTATGGAACAGAATTAGGGAAATCCTCAACAAAAGAATGTAATAACATTACAGCAATGAAATCGGGCTAAAATAAGAAACCCTACCAAAGGCATAGGCAGAATCGACGGAAAGAAAATAAAGACTTTTAGCAATACGTTACGTCTGAAAATGGCAGGGTATAGCTAAATATAAAATAGGAGTGGACACGAACACACACACAGAGTACCAAGTTCTCTAGTTTATAGAAAAGAAATTATAAGATTAGCAAGAGTATAAAAAAATGAAAGGGGAAGGAAAGAATCTGGGTGAAAAATAAGACACTTTGTCTTTGAAATTTATTTTTGAAAAATGAGCAGAAAGTCATGAAGCTCAAAGACATGATGAACAATGGGCAAAAGAGGACAGAAAATAACAACTCAGGGCTCATCCAAACTTCCTCTTGTCCCACTGCTTTCTCCCAGGAAAACTGTTCTTTAGTGCTCAATCAGAGCAAACAGCAATTTGAGTTTTTCCCGGATTGCCATTTGTTTCAATCTATTGCTAAAGAGCAGATTTTTCCTTGGAAAGGAGCAGAGCAAGGGGGAAATGGCTCTGACATATTCCTAGAAAACACAGGTCAAGCAGGAAACCACTCAGCCCTGTGCTTTCTAGGCACAGGACAAAGCAGAAGTATGGATGAGCCCTCAGTATTGACAGCAAAGTCATTATGGTTAAGAGCAAAGAATAGAAAGCAAAGAGCCGACACAATGTCAGAGAGACCCTGCTCAAATGTATTAATGTTATACTGGCACCTCCCAGCAACAGGCTCTTCTCAGATGTTGCCCCAACACTGTGCAATGACCAGCCTCGTGAGGTGAACTCAGCCCCGTCACTGATGGCTCTTTGGAAACTGACAAAAACTGACTGTAAGAGGCTATTGACTGATATGCAGCTGCTGACCGAATTTAATTCTAGTTAGCTTACCTTGATTTTAGCAAATGCCTTGTTGTGTTTTCATTTTGTAAACTAATTTTGAAGAGCAATATATCTAAATAATATATAAATAACGTTAAATAAAGAAATCGAACTTTGGGGAACCCAGGATCTTGAAGAAAAGAAAAGTTGATGATGGAAAGTTAATGGGAGTTGTTACAGTTAGAACGCTAAGTAGAAAACCATGAAAAGACAGAACCATTAAAATCAAGATTATATAAAGAAGAAGAAAAGAATAAGCGTTCAACCCTGAAACAGGAGAGTAAGCCAAGGCTAAGAATGGAATTCTGCAGTGACACAATACTAAAAAGGAAAGAAAAAGTTAAGGAAAGTTTCTGCTGAATGACAACCATTGAGAAGCATCTCAAAAAGAAAAAAAGAAAATCCATACACTGAGAGAAAATAACATGCTCAAGCAATTTAGAAACAAGAAAGAAGAGAACTCAGAGTTGGCCAACAAAGAAGAACAGTATGGGGGTGGTTTTAGTGGCAGAAATAAGCAGTTTTGAAGATAAACTAACCAGAATCCAATGAAATAGTAAACATTTAGGGTGAGATTTAACTAACAAGTCCCACTAGGAGAAGCCAGCTCAAGGGTTCCCACCAGCACAACAGGGCTTCCCCTTCTCTCCAACCCCTGTGTGCCCCCCTTTAGCCCCCCAAAAATAGGGAGGAGAGGGAATATCATTGCATCAGGCAAGCTGAAAAGCCCCGACAGAACAATTGCCATAGTGCTCTGTTGAATTTCTCCTATATTTTTGAAAAATGAAGCAAGTTACCAAACTGTTTAAAGGCAGGTGGAGAGAGTAGGAATATGATGAATGGCTGAAGCAGAAATAGGGACAAAAAGGAGTAAGAAAAATTCAGAAAGAAAAACACGAAAAGCAAAGAGAACTATTGGAGGTAGAGAAATGAAAAGCAGCCTTTGGGGGGGGGGACACAACCATGAGCATAAACAGGAGGAGTTTTGGGTTGACGGAAGTAAGGATGGAGCAAAGAATTAATCACAGAGAATTAAAGAACCGGAAAGAGAGGAAACCAACTATGGATCATTTAGCAGAAGAAAAGGAGGTGAGCACAAGTTCCTTGAAATTGACAGAGGACCAAGAGAATCAAGTGCAGTAGAAAGAATACATAAATAGTCACTGGAGGAAAATGTAGGGAAAATGGAAGTTGATAGAGGAGATGATTGAGAAAAAAATCTTGAGCCAAATCAATATTGTGATGTAGTGATTACCACTGGGCAGGTAACTGGCACATGCTTGTTTCTTACCCCGACCCCTTTTGCAAACCTGCTCCTTTTCTATCATTTAGTGGCTATTTACACTAAAAAGTAATAATAATAATAATAAAGCAGCACAAATTTCTAGTCAATTATTCATGGGTAAATCAATGTTCTAAAGAGCCTGTATAATGTAATGGCTTATAAACATGTATCCAGTTATGAGATAAGTTATGTTATAATGCAGACAGAGTAGAGCCATATACCTCTCACTCTAAAAGGATTTTGTTCACTGTTTTACAGTTCTGAGGTTGCCATATATATGTATTCCATGAGGTTGGTATTTTGTTTAGTTGTGGCAGGACAGATTCATGGATCACACACCACAAAATTCAGTAATTTTGATCTAGTTAAAGAGTTTGTACAAAAGGGTGAAGCTGTGGATCCAGTCATTGGGCGTGAACAACCCCATTGATACCTATGCCATCCATTGCCCTGTAGGTTGATATATTCACCCATTCTCTTTCAAAATGCACCATATCAAGCAACCATTAATGGTGTGCATATGCATTGTGTTTGAACTTAGCAATCACTGCTGCAATACCATATGAGATCCACAGGAGAGAGGGACAGGGACAGGGACAGGGACAATAGGGGTTGTTATAGTCCACCCACCCAACATACCTGACTCAGGCCAGCCCTAAGATAAATAGCAGGCTGAGCAAGGAGTGTCAATGCCTTCCCCGTGGTCAGCTTTCAGGTGTTCCTAAATTGTATGGCTTGTGTTGGATTTCAAAACCCAGCCTTGTAACTAAAAGGCTCTCCTTCTTCCAGGCTTTCCCATCAATGTCTGTGAAAGGAGCTCAGAGCTACTTCTAAATACAGTACTGTACAGTGGTACCTTGGGTTACAGATGCTTCAGGTTACAGACTCTGCTAACCCAGAAGTAGTACCTCGGGTTAAGAACTTTGCTTCAGGATGAGAACAGAAATCGCATAGCGGTGGCACAGTGGCATGAGGAGGCCCCATTAGCTAAAGTGGTACCTCAGGTTAAGAATAGTTTCAGGTTAAGAACGGATCTCTAGAACGAATTAAGTTCTGAACCTGAGGTACCACTGTAATTCTGAACATGGACGTAGCCAGGATTTGGAGGGGGCAGGACTTTGTTAAGGTGGGGCAAAAAGCAAACCACTGAGCTCAGCTCAGTGGCACCTTCTGCTTAGCACCCAAGTGTTGCTCAGTTCATTTACCCCTCAACCTGGCCCTGTGCCTTCTCAGAACATTGTAGCATGATGCTCATGTCTACTGCTTTATGGGGCCTACAGCTAGCCCATATGTTATACCTACAAGTCTCATATGAGCTAGGTGTGGGTTCATTTAACCATGTACTATTTTTCTGCAAAGACATGCTGTCTCTACCATTGGCTGAGATTTCTTTTTGCCCAGCCCAACTGCTCCTACCTGTTTATCCCCCTCATTTTGCAACCACAGACTATTTGCCAAATAGGAAACAGATAACAACCTTTGCCTTATCAGTTGTAGAAAAGTGCCACTGAATGTAAAAATGTCACTAGTTAAGGTCAATATGGTATTTTATTTTATTTATTTATTTTTTTTAATAATAATTTTTATTGATTTTACAACATAAACAAAAAACAAACAAACATAATGCGACTTCCCCAAACCTCCCCTTCACTGCATCCAAATTTCAAAATTTTTAGCAATTCTTCATCCCATTTTTATATTTAATTCTCTTTAAAAAGAGTTTCTGCTTTATAAATTTCGATTTATAGCTGTAATTCTTAGTGTCCAATCCCCTGACATCTTAACATTCCGAAATTTTACAACAATTTTTAAGATAAATTTTAAATTTTTTCCAGTCCTCCTCCACTGTCTCTTTCCTCTGGTCACGGATTCTGCCGGTCATCTCTGCCAGTCCCATAAATTCAGTCACCTTGGTCTGCCATTCTTCCAGAGTAGGTAATTCTTTAGTCTTCCAATACTTCGCCAAAAGGATTCTTGCTGCTGTTGTTGCGTACATAAAAAAGGTCCTATCTTTCTTTGGTACCAATTGGCCGACCATGCCCAGGAGAAAAGCCTCCGGTTTCTTTACAAATGTCCACTTAAGGATTTTCTTAATTTCATTATAGATCATTTCCCAGTAGGCCTTAATCTTTGGGCAGGTCCACCAAAGGTGATAAAAGGTTCCTTCACATTCATTACACTTCCAGCAATTGTTATTGGGCAAATGATATATCTTTGCGAGCTTGACTGGGGTCATGTACCACCTATAGATCATTTTCATTATGTTCTCTTTCAGGGCACTACATGCCGTAAATTTAATACCTGTGGTCCATAACTGCTCCCAGTCAGCAAACATAATATCATGACCAATATCTTGTGCCCACTTAATCATGGCTGATTTAACCGTTTCATCTTGTGTGTTCCATTTTAGCAGCAGATTATACATTCTAGACAAATTCTTAGTATTGGGTTCTAGCAATTCTGTTTCTAACTTTGACCTCTCCTTCTGAAATCCTAGTTTTCTGTCCTGCTTAAAAGTTTCATTAATCTGGTAGTAATGTAACCAATCTCGGACTTTAGGTTTCAATTTCTCAAAACTCTGTAGTTTCAACTTTTCACCATCATATTCTATAATTTCACAATATTTTGGCCAGTCTGTATCCATGTTCAATCTTTTTACCGCCTTAGCTTCCATTGGTGACAGCCACCTGGGGGTTTTACTTTCAAACAAATCTTTATATCGATTCCATACATTATACAATGCTTTCCTAATAATATGATTTTTAAAATTTCTATGTACCTTTACCTTGTCATACCATAAATATGCATGCCAACCAAAACTATTATCATAACCTTCCAGGTCCAGAATGTCTGTATTCTCAAGAAGTAGCCATGGTTTCAGCCAGCAAAAAGCTGCTGCTTCATAATAAAGTTTTAAGTCCGGCAGGGCAAAGCCCCCTCTATCCTTTGCATCAGTCAAAATCTTAAATTTAATTCTGGGTTTTTTGCCCTGCCAGACAAATTTAGATATATCTTTCTGCCACTTCTTGAAACAGTCCATCTTATCTAAAATTTGCAATGTCTGGAACAAAAACAACAATCTCGGCAATACATTCATCTTAATTACAGCAATTCGGCCTAACAAGGAAAGTCTCAATCTTGACCATATATCGAAATCTTTCTTCACTTCAGCCCAACATTTCTCATAATTGTCTTTAAATAGGTTCACATTCTTAGATGTTAAATTCACCCCCAGATATTTTACCTTTTTAGTAATTTCCAAACCAGTTTCTCTTTGAAAACTGTCTTTTTCCCCCACCGTAAGATTTTTTTCCAACACCTTTGTCTTGTGTTTATTCAATTTAAAACCTGCTACCTGACCAAATATTTCAATAAGTTCCAGAACTCTTTTTGTACTAGTTTCTGGCTGTTGTAATGTCAAAACTAAGTCATCTGCAAATGCTCTTAGCTTATAATGTTTAGTTCCGACCTGTATACCTTTAACCAGCTGGTCTCTTCTAATCATATTAAGGAAAACCTCCAGTACCGATATAAACAATAGAGGGGAAATTGGGCATCCCTGTCGTGTCCCTTTCTCTATTGGAATTTCATCCATAACCATACCATTTACAATAAGTTTGGCCTTTTGCTCAGAATAAATTGCACTTATACCATTTTCAAAGTTCTTGCCTACCCCCATTCCTTGGAGATTCCTCTTCATAAAGCTCCAACAAATATTGTCAAAGGCTTTCTCTGCATCCACAAAAATCAAAACAGCTTTTCTATTTATGTCAGTTTCCAAAAGTTCTAGAATATCTATAATATTCCTCACATTGTCTGACAATTGCCTGCCTGGTAGAAAGCCTGTTTGGTCCCTGTGAATCTCCTCTAACAGAACTTTTTTGAATCTTTTTGCTAGAATGTCTGCAAAAATTTTATAATCCACATTCAAAAGTGATATAGGGCGGTAATTCTTAACTTGATGTTTCTCAGTTTCTGTCTTTGGTATAAGTGAGATGAATGCTTCCTTCCACGATTCGGGAGCCTTTTTCCCCTCCAAAATTTGATTGCAGACTTCTTTCAGTGGTTGTATTAACCAATCCTTCAATACTTTATAATATCTCGCAGTTAGTCCATCTGGTCCTGGTGATTTTCCCAGCTTCATATCCTGGATGGCACTCTCTATTTCTTGATCTGTAATTTTCTCATTTAAACTCCTTCTGTTATTTTCAGAGATTTTTGATAGTCCGTATTTTCCAATAAATTCTTCTATCTCCTGTTCATTTTTTGGCCCTTGTTTGTATAATTTCTTAAAGAAACTTTGAAAACAGTTACTTATCTCATTTGGTTTATTAATAGACTTCCCATCTACTTCGAGTGATGTCACTGTATTCAATTTTTGTCTCTTTTTCAGTTGCCAAGACAATAGCTTCCCACATTTATCTGCAGACTCAAAAGTCTTTTGTCTCATTTGTTTAATTTTCCATTCTATTTCCTGGTTCATCAATTCCATATATTGTATTTGATAGAATTTTATTTCTCTTAATATCTCCTGGGATTTAGGCTTAGATCTCAGTTTCTTCTCCCCTTCTTTTATTAGATTCCAAATTTTCTCTTTCTTCTCATTCTGTTTTTTCCTCTTTATTGAATTCTGTTGTATTAGGAAGCCACGCATCACGGCTTTACTTGCGTCCCAAATGATCCTTTTTTCTGTGTCTGATCTCAAATTGATCTCGAAGTAGTCTTTAAGTGTTTTTTGGGCCTTTTTGCAAATTTCCTCATCTCCAAAGAGGGTGTCATTCATTCTCCATCTAAAGGTTCCAGCTGTTGTCAGTTTCATTTCCATCTTGACAGCATTGTGGTCAGAGCAGGTCTTTGGGCAGATTTCTGTTTTTTTAACCTTTGATGCCAGATTACTAGAAATCCATATTTGATCAATTCTAGTCCATGTCATTTTTGCTTCAGAGAAGAAGGTCCCCTCCCTTTCCAGAGGGTTCCTAGTTCTCCAAATATCAATCAGATCCATAGTGTCAGTCAGGTCAAAAAAAGTCTTTGGTAATCTTCCATCATTAGATATTGTTTGTCTTTGGGCCTTATCCATATTTGTAGAGACGACTCCATTCATGTCACCCATCATTATAATTTTAAAGTCCAAAAAGTCCATTAAAGTCTCATGCAACTTCTTGAAGAATTCAGCCTTCCCCTCATTTGGTGCATAAACTCCAACAATCAATATTTTTTCTCCATGAATTTGGATTTCCACTGCCAGGTATCTTCCTTGGTCATCCTTAAAGATCAATTTTGGTTCAAATTTTTCCTTGACATAAATCACAACTCCTCTTTTCTTGACTCTATCTGATGATATAAATTCTTGTCCTAATCTCTTGTTTGTTAAAAGTTTTCTATGTATCCTGGCAATGTGGGTTTCTTGTAAACAGATTACATCTAGATGTTCCTTCTTTAATAAATGAAATACTTGGCCCCTTTTTCGAGGGTGGTTCAAACCATTGCAGTTCCAACTGAAGAGTTGCAGAGACATTTTGGTTACTGGGTAGATCTTCCACCGACTGCACCAAGTTGTTGTTCCTCCTCGGTCGGTGCTCGGTTCAGTCCAAATGATAGATTTGAGATGTCCGGTACTTCCTCCTCACTGACAGTTCCTTTCTGAAGATCCTCTTGATTTCTTTCCAAAAAGAACTCTTTATCCTGGTTTGTTTTTATTTTAATTTTCTTCCCTTTGAAGCTAAAGGACAGCCCTTGTGGAAATTCCCACCTGAATGGGATATTATTCTTCTTAAGTAGATCAACTAGTTCTTTAAATTGAGATCTAACCTCCAAAAAATATTTGGGAATATCCTTGAAGATTTGAATCTGAGAATTTTTAATGACCAAGGCCTTCTGGAAGTGTAGGTTCAATATTTTGTCTCTTTGTTCCTTTGATCCTAAGGTAATTAAACAATCTCTTGGCTTCTTCCCTTGCTTCCTGCCAATCCGAAAGGCTGAGGTTATCATAAATTCATCTTCCTCTCCATCTAGCTCATCATTCCAGAAGTCTTGAAATTTATCTGTGAGGAATTCCCCAAGCTTGTCCTCTTCCTCTTCTGGAACCAGTCTTAATTTCAGATTCTTACTTTTCCTTTCCAGTTCTAGTAGGGCTAATGCTGAATCATGTTCATGTACTTTTTTTACAATAGGCGCAAACTTTCCTTTGGTTTCTTCAGCAGTGGACCTAGCACTCTCAGCTATTCTCCTTGTTTCCGTAGATTCTTGAACCAAACGGTTTATAGAATCTGTATTAGATGAAATTGTTGTTGTATTCAGGTCTAGTCTTGTTGTCAACTCCGTCAGTTTCTTAGAGTTCTCTGTAGACTGTTTAGTAAGTTCTGCAGATTGCTTAGTAAGTACTTCTAGTGACTGATTTATTTTAAGCAGGGCCTGTGTCATTGACTCCATTGATGCTGCTGTTATTTTTTCTTGTGCAGCTGCTGCTCCTGATAAGGAGCCTCTTTTTTGAGCTTGTTTTTGAGCCTGCTTTGTTTTACTTCTTGTTGAAATCTCTTCTGGCGGGTTGCTCATAACTCAAGGTCATTCACACAGGAAAGTTGCAAGTGGAAAATCCCACTGGATACACCGTAATATAACTAAAGCCCTCTAGAGGAGGAAATTGTAACCATCCAAAGGCACCCAGAACAAAGAAACAAAAAGTCCAAAGGCAAAAGTCCCATTAAAAGTCTTTAGTTTGTAGCACTTTACTGTTAGAATTGTAATCCACCAAAGTCCCGAGTATGTTTCAAAATAAGTCTTATTTTGTAGCCGCTGTCCTTTGACAGCTCACTTGACAGTTCCTTTTTTCAGGCGATCGCTGCTCCGGCAGCCTGGCCAGAAGTATCGGCAGCAGAGGTTTTTTATTCCTTATCCCTTTCTTTTGCAGGTTAAATTAATTCTGTTTCCTCCCCCCCTTCTCCTGCACAACAGGGGGGAGATCCTTTCGATGTCTGGTTTAATAAGAGTTAAAAGGAAAGTCCATTTAAACACAGCTTAGTCTTTTCATTGCTCCGTTAATCATGCAGTTCCGGGAGGCTGACTTCCTTAATTTTTGCCTTCCCGTTTTCAGCCAAATCTTCTAAATTTTTAAGTCCCGTTTTACTTTTGCGATCTTACTCACGGGTATTGTTGTTGCCAATCGTTGATTTCAGAAAGGAATCGGCGCTCTCCGTTAATGGCGACGCGGCTTCACTCCGTAAGCTGGGTAGCGATCCTCAGCACCGCGCTCACCCCGATGCCGCTCCGGAGCCTTTAAAAAGGCTCTTTCACGATGCCGGGGGGGCGCAAAGGTGCCCACCGAATCTCCTTGCTCACAGGCTTCAGCGCCTGTGATTTTAGGGGTCCCCCGCTTGCCGTAGCGGGTAAGACCCGAACTTACGGAGCAGTCCTGCCTCGGAGCTCGAGGCTAGGACCGCCATCAAACGCTGGCGCCGACCGGAAGTCCAATATGGTATTTTAAAGTGTCTTCCAAATCACAGTCATGTTAAGCAATTGGCTTAATGCCAAAGCAAAAAATAAAAAGCAGATAGATAGATGATAGATAGATGATAGATAGATAGATAGATAGATAGATAGATAGATAGATAGATGATAGACAAGCCTGCTTGGAATTAGCAATGTACACTTTTGGCTTCAAGCAAGAGCCTTGTGTGCCAAGTTTCAGTCTGAAGAAATATGTACAGCCAAGATGTAAACCTTTGAATGTTACAATTTATAACAAAATGACAGTCTTCTGGCATTAAAATTACAATTGCAAAGTTATACATTCCCCCCTCCAAAGTAACCTCTGCCTTCTTGCAGCATGGCTTATATTATGGGTTCTGCCGTATGTCCTAATTAGCACCCCACCTCAAGCGTGTCCTTGTCAGCTTGTCAAAATATCAGAGCCATTCAGAAGGTCCCAAAGGAGGGAGCCAGAGTAGCAGCAAAGATCAGTCAAATGGAAACAGTTCTTTTTTTCTTTTCTCTATACTTAAAAAGAAACTGGGGCTGCCACAAGATTGGATAGTTTTAAAAGACAGACAAATTGATGGAGGATAAGGCTGTTAGCATCTACTAGCCACAGTATGCCTCAGCTGTGTTGTTCAGAAACACAACTGGAGGGAGTGCTGTTGCATTCAGGTTCTCCTTATGGGCTTCTCACAAGCATCCAGTTGGCCACAGTGAGAATAGGATGCTGGGCTGAATGGGCCTTTAGCCTAATTCAGTGGGGCTCTTCTTACATTGTGACGTTCATGTGTTGCAGTGAAATTAACTCTCTGTGCAATACATAAAGCTCATCTGTGTCAATTTTATTAAGCTGAATCAGTAAAGAGTCCTTAGGGGGGTAATAGTCTGAATCATATGGTTTTTAAGTTCCAATGCCAGGCCTTATTGTTGCTGATTTGGCTCCTTATTCCTGATCTCTGCCGTTCCACTGCAAAGCCATCTTGTCTCTTTGAATACAGTGGCCTGTCAAGAAGCACTCATTATGCAAAATGTGACACCGATTTCTCTCGCATATGCTGCTGTCAACAAGCCCAGGGGATGCCGAGTGTGGAGTCCCCGTTTCTCCCTTTTGTTCATTATGCTTTTTGATGCACCATTGCTAATGGCTTGTGAACATTCTTGTGTTGAGCGCTGGGCGCCTTTAGCAGAATTCCTGCATTTGGCAGAGGAGGAGATGGGCAGCTGCTGGGTTCTGTTACACCATCTGGATGGCTCTTTTTTTCCTGGACCCAGCAGGGACAGGAGATTGTAAATCTTGACTTTCCACTTTTCAAAGGGTTAACAAAAGAATTAAGGAAGTGAATTAGCATCAGAGGAAGGCAGATCTGCTACTGTGGCTTACATATGTAGGGTGTTGAGAGATTTTTGTCACTGTGCAGTTGGGGCAGCCAGGGAAGAAGCTAAGGAGGAGGACAATGAGGAGAGTTATGGAAGCAGAGAAAATTACCTTTAGGGAACACAATGCTCTATTGAGCTACAGGAATCCAGCTTTGGTGAATTGTTGCAAGTGAATGAAATCTGGAGTTGGAAACAGAGAGAAGCATTTTAAAAAGCTGGTTGTCTGTGTATTCTTATTTCAGCAATGAGGTTGTGATACTCTTTAAACTCAGTTGTTATAGTCTGGGAAATATACGCAAACCATAGGTAGGAGCGGAGAATTAAAAAACACTGGAATATATATTTATATACCTAAAATTACCCATTCAAAGTTATTCCTCATCAGCTTGAATTTTCATTTTTTTTAAAAAAAATTAATTCACAGCTATTTAAAACTGTGCTACTGTAACTTATACTGTTTCAGCATATAGAAAATGGTTATGAATTATTTTTTTTGGTTGGGTTGTATTTCTGGAATTGACGTGTATGAGCAATGCACATGCCTGCTGTTTGAGAAGGGGGAAAACTCTGAAGCTCTTTACTGCAAAGCTAACCAGCAGCTGCAGCTTATGCAAGATGTAGCATCATGACTGGTCACTGGGGCAGAATATTGCTTAAAGAAATATGCTGGCTCCCAATTAATGACTGAGCTAGGTACAGTGGTACCTCAGGTTAGGAACTTAATTCATTACAGAGGTCCGCTCTTAACATGAAACTGTTCTTAACCTGAAGTACCACTTTAGCTAATGGGGCCTCCTGATGCTGCCGTGCTGCCGTGCTGTTCTCATCCTGAAGCAAAGTTCTTAACCCGAGGTAGTATTTCTGGGTTAGCGGAGTCTGTAACCTGAAGCGTCTGTAACCTGAAGCGTCTGTAACCTGAGGTACCACTGTATTAGCCCTAGACAGCTTGGGATCCAGAGATCAAATAGATGGCCCACCTTCCTTCAGGTACCATTCAGGTACAAGAATCAGGTCTTTAGTGTTGTAGCAGTTAACCTTCGGATTCTCAGGCAGGTGTCTTATCTAAATGGAGATCTTTATTCCAGCTGGTGCCAGTACTGGATTTGAATTGACTTTATATATATGCTGCAGTTGTTTTAAACTGTTTATTTATATATAATTGTGCGCTTTAAAAAAAATCACAAATTTATGTCATAATTTTTATCTTATTAACAGATTGTGTAAATTTTATTTTCTTTCCTTTTCCCTCCCCTCTTAAGTTGTACCCCTTTTTGGTATTGTTTTTTCTTGTATGTAATAAGCATGGAAATAAGCTTGAAAAAAATAAAATAAAACAATAGACAAAAAAACTTCTTTGGATATGTGCAATTATTTTAACTGTTTCATATATGTAACTGTTTTATGTATTTTTTCCCCTTATATTGTAATTTTGGGGGGTGCCTCCTAAGAAGCAATTTATAAATAAAATAAATAATAACAGCATCAACAGAAATGATGTTTTATTATCTTGTTTTATGTTTATAATGTGTTTTGTATTGGATTGAATACTTTCTGTGACTACTTTCTCAAACTACAGATTTGCACCACAGCCAGGATTTGACCTTAAGGGAATTACAAAGCTATACCTTCCCTTGCTGTTTGCCAAATGTCTTTAGGGCTTAGCTTAGAAGAGCAGCTCAAGCATTTTGACGGGAAACTGCTCCTTGGTCTCAACAGGTGAAGAGGGAGGAAAAAAGAGAGGAAACATTAAAGAGGATCAGCTGAAATTTCTATATTATTTATGAATACCATAAAATCCTCCTTACTGAGGATGAGGGACCACATGAAATCATTTTTCTATTTGAATAATCCCTGCCCAGGTTCTTTGAAACCTGCTTTGGCATCCCATATTTATTCACCATAAGCATAATGTGTCCCAGCCAGAGGGCAGTAACTTAACACTAAGCAGATAGGAGCACAAAACGGATAATCATAAATCTTATCTTACCACATTTTGCCAGAGAATTAATAAATAACTGCACTAGGTATGCAATTAATAGCCTTCTGTACAGGTATCTGTATTTTTAGTGTGCACTTTCAAACCTAATACATATTTATAATTCCTCTCAGGTAGGTGGAGTAAACCTGTAAATTAATATATTTCTCCAAAAGCTGAAGAGTGGGTCTTCCAACTCACTATCTCACACTAAGATTACACAGTATTTAGTGCAGCCCTCTACTAAACATGCTTATTCAGAAGTGAATGCTACTGGGCTACACAGAATTCCACTTGTGGTGTTTTAATGAGAAGTGGTCTATAAATATTTTGAACAAATATGTAGAAATTAATAGAAAAGGTTAGGCTTGTATTCTGCCATATGCAGGTTCTCTCAGAAATAGACCACTTTACGTTTAGCAGGACTTGCAGTGCAACCCTAAGAATGCTTACTGAGAAGTAACACCAACAGGTCCTAATTTAATGTCACATCTACACCTTACATTTAATGTTCTCGTATATCCCTTTAGCTGTCATTTCTTCCCCCAAAAGATCTTGGACCCTGCTGTTTGTTAAGGGCATGGCGAGTTGTTAGGAGCAGCAAGTCCTAGCACCCAGAATAGACTACAGTTCCTGGGATTATTTGGAAGAAGCCAGGAATGTTAACATGGTATAAGCACGCTTTAAATGTATGATGTGGCAGTGACATGGAATAGCAACTTTAGTTCCAAATAGTTTAAACAGGATTGCCATCTGAGGCTTCAGCCTTGAGCTGTTGTCCTTATCATGCTCAGGCGGCCTTCTCAATGACGGCCCTGAGGATGTAGAACTCTCTCCCTACGGAAGTGCATCTCCCATCATCCTTTTCCACCTTCCATTGGTTGCTGAAGATGCACTGCTTTACCTCGGCCTTTGAAAATGTAAGTATAGATTTTGGTTTCCACCCTATAACCTTCAAATGGAATTATTCTTTTGAGGTTGTAGATGGGGTTGTTTTAATTGTTTAAGCTAAAGATGTCCTCACTTGTTCTAAGTTAAACAATGTCGGAGGGAAAGGGAAAGCCAAATGGCTTCCTTTTTCTTTTTGGTTTCCTAAGCAAATTGCACACAAAAAACTTGCCTGTATGTTCCTATGGATTATTTTATGTAGTAAAACAGTCAGGAAATTCTTTACACCCAGCATTTCAAATTTATGTTGTAAAATTTAGCACTAAGCAATACTAAATCAGAAGTTTGTGGTACTGAATGGGTGACATAGTTATACATCAGAATGATGAATCAGAAGTCAGCTGTTAGGTTAAAAAGTATTATCCGATCAGGCTGCTACAGTACTAATTAATGTTAGCATTGTTAAGCCAAGCAAAGAAATACAGCCATTTCTGGGTTCAGATGCATAAATTTGTACTGGTACATTTAATGCAGGCCAATGGCAATGCTTTGTTGCTTTAAAAAATAATAATGCGTGAATTACATGAAAATTGAATAGTCTAGAAGATAAGACATGTCGGGTGCAATTTTAATCACCGTGGAACAATGAGGAGGGCTTATGTTCATTTATGTAGTTCATGTTGCATAGTGGTAAATGAGTAAATTAGGGATGCGTATCAAACCTAGTTGCAGTTTTGTCCTGGTGTTATGCATATTTTAAGTCCATCACTATCTGGGCTTTTGCTAGGTCTTTAAAGGACTCACAGCACAGGCTCGTGACACAAGTTAGTACATGCTGATTCATATGTATATAGATACTTCTGTGCATATTGCGACATCACCGTCATGGATTAAAAGGGGATGGAGGAGAGAAAGAGGCAGGAGATCAGGGCCCAGTGGAAAAGCCTCTGGGCCCAGTCCTTAATCTGAATGCACCATTGATGTGCTGGTCAGATGCTGAATAGTCCATTTATGAACTGGATGTAACAGAAGCCCCCGATCCCTTAACAGGGGTGGGGTGGGGATTGAATTCAGCTTGCATTTAAAGGTGACTCTATCAGACTTGCACTTTCTGAAACAATATGCAAATTGAAACACAGCTATCTTTTGGTCGCTGGAGGGATAGGGCTGATCTCACTCAGCCATGGAGGGAACAAACATGGTGCTTCTGTCACTTATCAGGGTGGGTTGGGGAAGAGGCCAAGATCCACAGGTGCACAAGTGAAGCCAATTCAGTGCTCTGGCCTTGCTGCTATTCCTTTGCAGAGACTGCTGGGAAGTCGATCTTGCAGTGCCCCCACCCTGCAAGGCTGACTGTTCCTGCTAGAGTCCACTTCATCAGATGCATGAAGTTTTCCTCCTTAAGTTTCTGGTATAAGACATGTGGTGTCAATGGGGAAATGTTAAATGCTGAAAAGGAAATGCTGAAAATCTAGACAGCGGTAATTATAGTATATTATTAGCAGTGATTATTTACAAACCAAAAAGTTTAGATGGCAGAAACACCCCTGCATTAAACATTGAATAAACACATGCAATGTGATTAAGAAAAAACAGTGATAAGCCACAGGTGATAGCATTCAACCTCTGTATAAATTGTAATTTCGCCATTTTTTGTGGCGGGCTTCCTCTGAAGTTCCTTTTTGTTTTTGTTGGAGAATAGCCAACTTAAGGTCAGTGGCAGTGTCCTAGGAGATTGTAATGTTCTTCCACTTGTTTCTGAAAATTGCTATTTCTGATGTCCGATTTGTATCCCTTTATTCACTCAAGTAGATACTACCCTGTTTGCCCTATGTAGACTGCAGAAGGGCATTGCTGGCAGATGATAGTGTATAACACATTGGAAGATAAGCGGGTGAATAAAAGTCAGTGGTAATTCTAGGGCTGTAGTAAGGCGTGGAGATCTGGGTCCACATAGTGACTGCCTCTAGTTACTTTGATCTTAAATATGAGGTGGCTTAGTGTTAGTCCTTTGTCTCTCTCTCTTTCTCTCTCTCCCCCCCCCCCCCCGTTTAAAATTGTTTCATCCACTACTGGTGCAATGGTAACTTTGTGTTCTCCTCAGGGGTGAACGAAGGCGTCGCGACACCCGGGGCTGGGTGTCGCTACATAGGGCGCATGTGCTGTGTACCTACATACGATGCATGCGCTGTACATAGTGATGCTGCACATGCGCTGTACATTGTGGTTTGCCGCCGTCGGTGCTCCAGTGTCATATGGATGGTTCCAGCATTCTCTGCTCGCGGCTGCAGCCACGAATGGAGGATCCTCCATATGTGGCTGCGGCGGCACAATGGCTGCTCATGCCACCGCGCCCGGGCTGGGGCGGCAGGGCAAGCACCCCGCGGGGTTTAACATTTTCAAAAATCTATGCAGGCACTCTCCTGAGCCATCTTACCCAGAATGCCTCACTCAGCCTCTAAGGATGGACTCCCTGCCCTTTTCTCATAGTGGGGGAAAGAGTGCAAAACACTGTTGATGTGTAAGCAGTGGCAAAAACAATGGTAAAGTTCAAGGGTGAAGAAGGACTATACAGAGGCCTAGGGGTGAAGGAAGCAGAAGAGCAATCCTTGGTTGCCTCCTGTTTCAAGTTAAAGCACCTGGTCCCCTCTCCCCATGTCTACTTGAAGTTGTCACTGACAGTGCTGTATTAGGACCTATAATCATGCTGCTTTAGTAGAAACAGGTAGAGATACAGGTATATGAGAAATATACTTCAACCTCTTATTCCATGTTGTCCTCTCATAGCTGTTTCCTAGGTTTGCAGCATTTCAGCATGCCACAGAAGCTGTGACCTCGCCATCAACTTGGTTTGCACATATGCAAGATGATAAAGATAATTTTGATGCTATGAAAAATTCACTGACAAATTTCTGCTTAACAAGGTACTGTAAAAGTACAAGAAAAGTAGGACATTTATTTCTGGTCATTTGGCAACACCATTAGCCCCCTAACCCACCCCACCCCCAGTCATCAGTATTAAGTAGTTTCCACTCCACAATACTGAAATGCCTAGAAACCCATTCACTACTTTATTCCATACAGCAAACAGACGTTTAATTCAGAAATGGATTAACAAATTAAACAGTACTCTAGAACACAAGGGGGTTACATCAGTTTATCATATAGAGAGCATCAGTTAACAGAGAGGATCGACCCAAATATAAAGCAATAGCATGAAGAAATAAATGCCACTTGAGCTACTAGTTGTTAAGCAAACTATATTCTCCAATGTCTGCCCTAGTCCATGCAATATGTAATTTATGTGACACTTTATATTTAAGTCATAGAGACAACTTTCTCCTTTAGTATGAGCACTGCAGTGTTGAAAGCAACAAGGACAGTACACAAGCGAAACTGATGCTTCACTGGGGTCCCCATTTAACCTCACTATGTTTAGCCCTACTCAAGTCATCCATGCATAACAGTATATATTGGTAAAGGTACTATTTACATTTATATAACCAAAATGAAATGGCCTCGCTTGCCCGAGAAAGCCATGCATCTCTGATGTGGCACATTGAAGGAAATATTAGAAATGTATATTCCTCCCGATGTGTAAGATGACAACAATGCAAACCTTGGCCAGGAGATTATCTTAATATGTTGCTGGTATCACTAAATCAGTACAAGAATTACGTGTCAGCATCCCTGAGCATTTAGGAAGCTTCACTGGAGCAAATGAATCAAAGGACGTGGGGGTGGTAGGGAAGCTTTTGGAAGTTTATTTACACACAGGGACCATTGTCAGTGGAGTAAAGAGAATGCAGAGTTATGGAATTAGAACTCCTAAGCAAGCACAGCACAATTTGATATTTTAAAGAAACAAAAGTGCTTTAAAAGAAATGCAGGATTTCTACCTTTATCAACCAAGCAGTCAGAAGAAGCCAAACATATATAACTGTCAACTTCTTTAACTACCATGCCTGGTGAAAATATTTGCCATTTACCATCTAGGCCAGAGGGTGCTTCAGCCTGTTCCTACAACACCTGATATGGAGGATTTGTCAAATCAGCCTTTGTGGGCTCATTCTTTTGTTTCAACCCTGTAGGTCAGAGGGTGTCTTACACTTTTCCTGTTATGCACAATTGCTGTGTTATTTTGATCTAAATGTGTTTTACAGAATTGTTCTGAATAATTTTGTTTTAGGGAGAGGCTATGGATATTTATATTTTAGTTTGTTCTTTTACTTTTTCTATGCTCCTCCAGACTGCTTCCATTTTACAGTCGCATACTGGCAAATTCAGGTTGTACAACTCTTATGCAACAAACCCACTTCCTGAAGGGGGAGGGGGAGAAGACTTTTGGTGCTAAGGAAAGTGACAGGAAAATGCTCTGGAAAGTGTGGGATAACAACTGAATGACATGACATCATATAACCTCCTGACAGACTTTATGTGGACAAATCAGGATGAATGCTCAACAAATAGGCTGTCTGGAAGCGGCCTATGACCATAAACTGAAGTGATGACTAGCATGAAAGACTTTTTGATGTGAAGGGTTCAATTTCAATGAATGGTCTTCTGATGAATGGTCTAAAAACAAAGTGAGGCCTTTTGAGGATAACCTTTCAGAATACAACCATACCGAGGAATAGCAAGGCCTGAACAGAAACCTGACCTATGATAACAGGCCCTGAATTCACTGTTCATCTAGCTGAGAAGAGTACCACTGTTAGAGCATTTTGCAACTGCGGTCCAAGTCACAGTGCCTCCAGCCCAGCAAGTTAGTAGAGAGGGGGTGATATTTAAAAGGAATTGACCTGAAATGTAAAAGACAATTAATGGCAATTGGGAAGGTTTGCTTTTTAGCCAACAGAACTGCAAGAGGCAAGCACAGCTGGCTTTTTAAAGCATTGCTGGTCAGGGCAGCTGCCAATGCCTAGCCAGGCATCAGGTAGGGCCTTTGATTGGCCCATTTCAAGCTGGCATTCAGACAGGTAGTCCCACCCTGAGATTGTGCCAGCCAGGCGGATTTCCAAATGACTGGCAAATACATGCAAGCTGATTGCTGGGGTGGCAGCAGAGAGCGATGGGTCACAAACACTACCCATCTAGAAAGGCTGAGCATCCATTGCAGTCCCAGTCGCAATGCCACCCACTCCAGCAAGTGAGAAGAGAGAGGTGTGATAGACCAAACTCAAACAGACAACAATATGGATTAAAAATGCCCACAACTTTATTGATTGCACTCCTAGAGCATTATGTACATAGTATTGATTTTTAGCTTCTTATATTATATTTGACATAGTGCTAAGTATGTAGTACTATCAGTGCAGATACTTCTGCTTGCACAAGTGAACTCCCCCCCCCATATGCCCCCATTAATCTGTTCTAAGGGTTCCCCCTAATCTCTGGAGCAGATTTGGGGAGCTTGCTGACAGGACGAGTTAATGAAATACAACCTTTTGTTCTATTATTTTGTTTTCATGTGTATATTGTATTGGTTTTAATGTCACTTGCTCTTGAAATATCCTGGCAAAGAAGAGTGGGTAAGAAATGCCTTCTGTAAAAATAAATAAATAAGGATGATTGTGTATGTCTCCATTTCTCTCTATGCTTAAGAATGGGCGACGCTGGCCAGATTGTTAGAAAAGGAACAACTTCACAGGAGTTATTATAATTGCAAAATGTGAGGAATGCCTAATTGCAAAAGATAAGGAAATTATTTCATTGAAGAGGAGGATCACTTCGGATGAATTGCTGCAGCCTGTATAATTTTATTCTTTTGATTTCTTTATAATCACAAGTCTCCATCTGTAAGAACAGGGAGCACTTACAAGCTAAAGGCAGAATACACTCAAGCACCAGCCATGTCTTCAGCATCCAAATAACTGGGCAGTGTTTTTGTGTTCTTCCTAACATTTTCTCCAATTGCAACCCATAAAATGCACAACTCTAAACTACCCACCAAGTATTGTCACAATTAATCACTTTTTGTTTGTGATGGGGAAACACCCATCAGGGATAAGGAGAGTACTATTGAGCGATTCTAAAAGAAGCTTCTGTTGTTGGCCTTTAGATTGGTTTTGTCCTTCATTAAAGTATTTGTCCTTCATTAAAGTATTAGAAAATGAGGTAATGACACATTGGTATACGAAACTCAAGAGGCTAGCTGAAACTGTTTCCTCTCAAAAAAAAATCAAGCTATGAATTCAACCATTTCCAGCAGTGAAGATCTGCAATGATTTCCTCCTCCTCCTCCTCCTCCTCCTCATTTTTGTGAGATAATCTTGCTGTAAATTTGGGACTTAAGAAAGTTCAGTGTCTGCAGTTATATTTTAATCCATTGGTTTGACTGGTCTCCTGTTTTCTTAATGTGGATTGGAGCAAAGAGGCATACTTCCACTTCTGCCAGCAATTTGATGTGTGGCACTGAGGAAAATCAAACTTTCTGGGTCAGAGCTACAGCTGGATTATATTTGTTTGGCTACATTGATTTGCCACACTTGAATTTAGTGCAGCTGCACTAATTTGCACCAGCTGCAGGGATGCTGACGAAGGTCCCAATTGACTTATTTGTTAGATGGAGATTGGAGGCCACAATATTTTCTCACCATTTTTTAAAACTGTTACCCAGCTTTAAATATCCAAACATTGCATTCCCACATGCAAGGTAAAGCCACATGTATGCTACATCTCAGGAATGCGAGCTTGGCCCCACACACATAGGTGCCCAGGGTCATGGGTGCCATGCAGTGTGCATGGCCCTGGCACCAAAAATTTGTGGGTGCCCGGACCCTTCATGTAGAATTTTGTGGGTGCTCAGGCACCCAGGGCCCCAGGGAGTTTGCACCTATGATCCATCTTGGGCTTGCCAAACACCATCTACAGTGGTACCTCGGGTTACATACGCTTCAGGTTACATACGCTTCAGGTTACAGACTGTGCTAACCCAGAAATAGTACCTCAGGTTAAGAACTTTGCTTCAGGATGAGAACAGAAATCGTGCTCCGGCAGCATGGCGGCAGTGGGGGGCCCCATTTGCTAAAGTGGTCTTCAGGTTAAGAACAGTTTCAGGTTAAGAACGGACCTCCAGAACGAATTAAGTACTTAACCTGAGGTACCACTGTATTTTAATTCTTTAAAGAATCTGCAAGCTATGTTTTCTGTGCTTTTCTTTTTTAAGCTTAGTTTTCCCAGTTCTGGCAATGAAATTCAACATTTATGTAAGAATTATGCCACTGTGCTTGCAAATATAGGATGAAACAATATGACTGTCCTTTATTAGATTTCTTAGCAGATACAGCTGCATATATGATATATATCTTTATTGCCTATAACATCAACAGTTTGAGGGTTTTTCAGGCAATAATTATTGCAAGACTTATTGAAAAGAGATGTTTAGGATGGACAGTATCAGCTACTGAGCCAACATGCCATCAGACATCATGATGTAACAAATATTTAGAATCAGGGTGTGGGTTTAGGTTTACTTTCATTAACTTGAGCCATTTAATTCACTTTTCAGCTGGAAACATGTGTGGCTTCAAAATGTTTCAAATAGAAACTGCCCAGTAAATTTATTTTGAGCATTGTATCATGCTTATTAAGATAATTTACAAACAGTGTTTCAGCCTAACATATTATTTGGAAATATGTTTACTTGGGTTTTACTTTCACTATGTGTACTTTAGTATCACAGCAATGCCCTCAGATCTTGTTCAGATTTTGTCAGGAAAACGTCTCAGTATATTCAGTAGGAATGACTCCCAAGTAAGTGTGCACATGACTGCAAGTGTGAAATCATATAGACATGGGGATGTTTTATTCTTACCTTCTTGATAGTACACACAAAAATGCCTTCATTAATATAACTGTGACTAACTAGCAAAGTAAGATGTTTCACATATCATCACAAAATACCTACTGGCTACTCATCCAGTAGAAGCAAAAAGATTACATTATATTCTTCAGGAGCAGGATAGCTTGATATATTCTGACACTCCACAGCTAGTGCTTTCAAAGCTGAAACTGTTGCCACCATGTATTCTGCAAATCTGCATTTTTGTTGCTGGCAGCTTTGAACATTTATAAATAGCTACAGTAAATAATAAGAGCAACCGGTAAGAAGACCACTTTAAACATTAGTTTTCTTCCTGGCCTTCTTGGCAAGCATATTGCTGTTACGGGAATGTCCAAGACAAGAGACCATGTTAATTTATGCATTTGTTTATACAGGTTTCTGCAGACATGTTTTGTTTTTTTAAGAAGTTTCCAGTAAAGTTAACATAAATTTCAGGAGCTGAAACAAGCAGACACTAATTGTAAGTCCAAATTTCTGACAAGTGTTGCACCCAAAACTGAGTCACTTAAACTAATGTAGAGTACCATTTTAACATCTGTTTATCTTGGCCCTACCTCCAGGTTCTCCAGGTCCAGCCTTACATCATAACTCACCTTGTCACTTAGGGTGCTTCTGTGCCCATGTTTTCCCCTCAGTCCTCTTATCCTAGATTTGTGAGAAGAAGATACTGGATTCTTCTTTTGTTCTTACACAACTAAGGAGAAGCCTTCCCCAGCCTTGTGCCCTGTAGATGCTGCTGGGCTGCATCCCTGACCATTGGTTATACCAGCTGGGCCTGTTGAGAGTTGTTGTTCAAAACATCTTGATTGTACCTGGTTGGGGAAAGCTGCCATAGAACTTCAGTCCAAGAGCTTCTTTGTCCCTGGGTTGGTTTTATGTTCAGTGCCCACTTCTGCAAGTGTTAGGGATGTTTGCCAGAAGCACATGGGGCAGTACCACTTTGAGCTTTCTTGAAGAGCTGCTTGTGTTCTGCTCCAGGTGATGAGCCTAGTAGAACAAGGGTTCTGGTCTAAACAGGGGATTCATAGTAAGCAGAGACAAGCACAGCAAGGCCAGGCAGAGCAATATTAAAGCAAGGCACGGCATGGCAACAGTTCAGGATGAGCTCCATGTGGAGTTTGAGGAAATTTAGAATGTTACTTCAGTAACAGGCCTTAAATAGTGTTGCAGTTCAGTCTGGGTGGTCCACTTCCAGTCGGAAAAGTCTTAAGGGGCTGTGCCTGTTTGTTCCTATGGCATGGGGGCGATTGCTGCTCTACTGGAGCTTCTGCACTGGAGTCATCAGACCTGGATGGAAGCAATGCGACCTTCTCAGGCCAAAGAAGAACTGGAAAAAAAATGGCTTCCCTAGCAGAAGACTTCAAAACCTTCTTTGAAGACAATATTCTCTCACCCTCTAGAACTTCCCCAGATCTACAGTATATTTATGTCCCCCAAGGAAGAATGGTTGAACCATGATAACATAACATGCTGGTTCAACGTCATGCTGCTAATCTCTAGAACCAATGGAAAACAAATAATATTTTGATAATGTAAGTGATGACTGGTTAGTTAGTTCTGTCCTACTTGCTTAGACCATAATACTTGTACCATAGCAGCAGTAGCAGACCATGAAATTGGCATAGCAATATACTGACATATTACAAAAAAATAAAGTTGGAATAAGATACAGATCACAGCATAACTACCAAGTCTTGCAAGCAATTTATGACAGAACAAAGCTATGAGCCACCTTAGTTGCAAAACGCAACAGCTGGGAGCTGAGCACTTTGAAAAATGTGTGTCCCCTTGTCATCAAAGTGGCCATGGAGTTCTTTTGAACTCCAGTGCCTTTGACCTATCGCCAACCCATACTTGTTCCTGTCTGCAGCAACCTCTCTCTAGATGAGTAGGCATATTGATTACAGTTAAAATATAGTACTCATAAAAAAAAGAAATGGGGGGGGGGGAGAGAGAGAAATGCAATGGCTTTCTGACTACAGTTAAACCTGAGCAAAACAAACAGGATATCATTGAAGCAGTGCAAGGCGAAGAAGTGCAAACGTTCAACATTTCTGGATAATTAGTGAGTAACACATCTTTGTACTCTTTGTAAATGTTGCTTTAAATAGGTGTTGCATAAAATATTGTTTAACCTTAAGATTAGTCTCAATCTAGCTTTTCCATCTGTTTTCTTTTTGTTGCTAATATCCGCCCTCCCTTCCCCACAGGTGGGCGGTGTTTGTGGCACCGAGCGGGGCTCACCTGGGCAGGTGCCACCCACCTGCTTGAGCTGGCCTTTGATCCGCCCTCGGCCAGGGAGGACAATGGACAGCCGGCCGGGGGTGGGCCTAAGGCCAAAAGAAAAGAGGCTGACTCCTTGGCTCAAGCCTCTTTTGCTGTTCTTCCTTCCAGGATCACCCTCCCTCAAATTATAATTTCTTGCCTTAATAATTTCATCCTAGGTCAGCGATTTTCAATTTAATGATTCTTTCTTTACAGGGTAATATTTTGCGTTCCAGGTCAGCGGGCACTGCTGCAGTCGTAAGATGGTTGCTATATTCAGAAAAGGGAAGGAATTTTCCGTGCATTGGCAGGTTTCGCCTTCCCCGTAGCAATTTTGTCACAACTTTGGCAGTTTATAGGCCTTGGCAAGGTAGCCTTAACAACAAGTTGGGGGGTTGCATTCATGCTCCCTCCCCATGCGGCGGCACTTGCAGGGCCCGTTAAAGGGCAAAACCGGGAGTCCCTGGCCCTAGAGCGGCAGCATGTAGGTCAAACTCCTGGGACGAGGTCGGTGGAAGGGCATGCTGTGTAAGTTTGCGCTTTGCAGTCCCCTCTCACTGGGCCTCATCTGCCTGCATATCCTTAGCCAGGTGGGCTGAGAGGGTTACCTGCCAAGGCCTGTGTCAAGTTTCCCACTTCTGAAGTTCAATAAAGTTGTGGCCAATTTGAACCCATACTCTGGTCTCTTGTCTCATCATTTGGGGTAAAGGGGTAGGCACCCCAGACAGGGTTAGTGCGTGTGCCCACAAAATTCCTGTCTCCTGCTGCAATTTCCTACAATTGCTCAAAGCCGAGTGAATTCAAACTGGTTGCAATACTTACAGAATTTGACATCAAATGGTGTTCTGTCGTTCAGAACTAAGAATTTCATTGTAAAAGCAAAAAAGGAACACATTTCAAGTGTGGGAAAGCCAAGCATTAATTGTCAGTAAACAACTGTTTTTCCAAGGGTACTGTTCTCAATGCACCGACTTCTTTCTGAAAATATATATATAATGGTATTGATTTCCTAAACTGTTGAGAATGGTTTATAATAGCAATAAGCTATGTGAAAGCAATCATTACACCAGTTAACAACTAGTTTATTAGAACATTAACTTGTGCTTCAGGCAGTTAATTCCCAAACTGGTTTGGCAAAGGGGAAAAAAGGCAGAGGCTGTATAAAATGATAATAATTTCAGTATTTTCAAGTGACCATTGATGGTGTTTACCATGTTGATGGTTCCCTGTTGTCAGGGAACCTTCTCTTACTTTGTTCACTCCAGTAACTTCTACTGAGTTTTAAATTATCTGGAGGAGGGCAGGGGGTGAAAAGCAAATGAGGGTGACGGTACAAAGAAAAGTCACACTAAATAAAGAACCATAAAACATCTGAGGGGATTGTGCTGCGGCTAAGATGCCAATGGATGTCAATGGACACATACTCTGTGGTGGGACTAAAAGATGGGCATTTCAGACCTAAAGTCAACTAAGATGGCTTGTGTCCATTGACCCTTGAGGTTTTCCCAAAGCCATGCCCACATGACATCATAACAATGCATTTATAGGCTTGTGCAGTGATGTCACTGGCCAGTCATTTAGTTGGAATAATTTTATCTGGGGGAAGGAACTGTGGGGGCTCTCCACTCACTTCAATGCATATATATGCAGATGTAAAGTTTTGTCAACAAAGAAAGAAGGAGCCGCATAACATCACATGCAGAGATTGGTTGTATTATTGAACACTTAATGAGATCCCAGGGTCCTTCCCTGTGCATATCACATTATTAGAAAAGTGAGTGGCGTGGAATGCCTTTTTAATTATGAGGTGTGATGAAGTTCAGGAAATAAGGTCATAATTGCACCGAGGATATGCATTTGTGTATGTCCTGCTTAGATGGGATTAGACAACCATTTGGCACATTTTTCACTTTCCTTAAAGCACAACAATTTGCTTATCATTCCCTTGTTACAAGGGAATTGTTACAAAGAATCTAATGACAATAGTAAGGAAGAAATCTCAAGGCATTTTAGGCATGCAGGAAATTATGAAAACGTTAAGAATGACGGCATAGGGTGTTTCTTGAAAGGAAACAGCATTTTAAGTGCCTCTTCACTGGAGGCTATTGCTCTCATCCTGTCATGTTCTTATTTTTGCCCTCCAGCAGTATTTGCAGGCTCTATTTTCTAGCGTTTTATTATTCATTCTTTCATTACTTATTCATAAAAAACCCAATATATTTGGTTCTAGTTCAATATTTTTAGTATGTAAGTTGTGTGAAATGGTCAAATTAGTTATTGATAGTTACAACAAATGCTTTATTATCCATCTTGTTAAAGAAAGTAAATATCAATATTTTTTAATCCAGTTACCAAAGCAGCTATTTGCTTTAGATGTCAGCTATTGAACTAAATTCTAATCCATTTCCACGGAGTTCTTAAAGTTTGACAGTAACACCTTACTAAGTTTGTAACATTTTATATCTCCCCACTCGTCCTGTCAAGGACTTGGCCCTGCTATGGAATGGCAAGATGGGAAGGGCTAACAACATGTTTGAGCCTAAGTGCCATCTCCGAAATTGCGGAGCCCAATTGGCTCTCTAGTTCATTTGATGAAGCAGGCCAAGGACACATCTCACAGCACAGATGACAGTACATAATGGTGCCTACTTTATGATAGTGGTGGAGGTGAAAAAAAGCTTACTTTTCTGGGGTTCTCAAGGAGCCAAGCTCTTTAGGCTTGTGAACAGGCAAGTTAAATCTGGTCTGGAATTGAGAACAGCTGACAGTTCAGTAGCCCACTGTGACAAACTTGCAAATCATTTTCAGGAAAAAGTAATAGTACCTTTCTAACAAATCTGATTCTTGGAAGGGTCCTGATATTCAATGTTAGACATACTCAGAGTAGACCCATTGAAATCACTGAAGTTAAGTAACATAAAGCATTGATTTCCATGTACCTGCTCTGAGTATGGCTAACCTTAGATATCACCCATTGAATTTCACCTCCCAATGGACTCGTGGTGGGGAAATATTTGTACAGATGTAAATTAATTCCAAGGTCAAAGAAAATAAGAATGATTCTTTTTAAATACACATTGAAGATGATAAACTGAGGTATTGTATGTTGTTCAACAGCTCCTCATGAAGATGGCTTCAAAGACAGTTTGATTTTTGCTCACTGATGGGATTGGTTTTTATCCAGCTGTACTGTGATGGCATGTTTTATTAAATCAGTCGTTTGTGGAACTCAATCCCTGCCTTGAATGTGCTTGCTGTGTTATACCATCTTCTTTCCTACTGTTCTTTCCATGTTTGTGGATTTGACAAAATAAAAAAATTCCTTCCAGTAGCACCTTAAAGACCAACTAAGTTAGTTCTAGGTATGAGCTTTCGTGTGCATGCACACTTCTTCAGATACGAAGAATGTGGATTTGACTTTAGAGATAACAGAACAATTGTCAGGAAGCAATACATAATTAGTAACAATGGTAACTTGGTAAAGTCTGCTGGAGAATCACAGGCGAAGAAGTTCATGTAATGAGCTGACATCCATGTCGGCAAGCATGAGATCCAAAACAGAGAGCATCTTGGGAACCAGTTTTTTTAGGGTGTACAACTGTGTCACTAGAAGCACAATGTAGCACATGTTACCCAATGAAAAAGCTATGAAGACTTCAGAGAAAGGGCTGCTGTTTCTTTCTTCAGTGATCACCCTGCAAGCACAAAGGAACAGCCCCAGGGAACAAAATGCATTCTCAAACCCAAGACACTCTGCACCATGAGTGTTTATTTGCTGGAACAGCCAGTCTTAGGTTCCTCCTTAGCAACTCTTAGGTTGCATATACACTGCACCTTTAAAGCAAAATCAAACCACATTCTTCCCTACAGTGCCCTCTGGGCATTGTAGTTTATCACTCAAAGTCACAATTCCAAGCAACCCTTAACAAACTACAGTCCCCAGAGTTCTTTTGAGGGGGGAAATGTGTTTCAAATGTGCTTTAAAGGTATTGTGTGTATGTAGCCTGAGATTTAGGATTAGGCCCCAATCCTAAAGACACATAACATGGATTAAAGTGAAATGCACCTTAGTTCCAGTTAAGTTTCCTTCAGCTGCATCTGTAGAGATCTAAATTATCTGATAGTTCTTTAGTGTGGATAATGAGGTTGCAATGTGTGTTCTCTGGTAACCTTGATAAAGCTATTAATTACTTTCCATATGTAGTGCTGTTAATGCTATTAATATAAGTGTTGTTCTAAAGCATGTAACAGAATTTAAGCTGCTTTACTGTTTAAAGATTTCAGTAAAAGCAATGCTGTTATCACAGTGAAAGTATTAATGACCTCAGGAGGATAAATTACTGGTCAACACCCATATTTTAATACCCCTTGTTGTGCACACACTGAGATTTGATGCAAATAAATAACTTTCTCTGCAACACTGTTTTACTCCCTGAAGAGAAAAAAGCCCTTAAATATTTGTGATATTTTCTCTGCTTATGTATTTCTGAAGTAATGCAGCTTTCCGATTTGCTAAATGGGCTAGTTGCCTTTCCCATTCAGTTAAGATTAGGCTGCAGATAACATCAAAGAAAACAGGAAGACAGATTAAGATAGAAGGGAACAAACAGAAGGGGGAGAAAGAAAATGAAGGTCAAATCAAAGTGTCTTGTCTGTTTCAAAACAGCCTTGTGTTGATAAAAGAAATGCTCATATATTGGGGTAGATATACTTTCCATACACATATACACACATATAACTGGAGATTTCCCTTAACTTTATTTCTTTTGTGCCAGCTGAGGTATGACATTTCAGAAAAGCTAAAGTGAGATTTGCAATCTGATATTTTGTATGTTTACTCAGAATTAAGTTGCACTTATTCCAGGGGAACTTACTCCTAGAAAAGCACCCTGCTAGACATTTGTGTCACATAGTTTGAGTGCTGAATAGCTGATTTTTGCATTAAAAGTATCTGATGTGGGAGAGCTGGGGATGAATCAGGACCATGGCACAGAAAGAGGCAATTGCTTTAGCCCATTGCCATGGTCCAAATCAGAATTGGACCACCCCTACACATATATTTACTATTCACAATGAGAGGGAAGTTTCAGTTGGTACCAATGAAAGCTCTCCTTCTGTTTCAAACAACAGGCATGTGGGAAGGGGATAATTCTGATGGAGGCTACAGCAAAGGGGCAAAGAGTTAAAGCCCACTCATCTCATGGTCCCAATCCCCCCACCTATTTACCATGGCTCCATTCTTTCCTGGAGGGATGAACCCAGAAGGTGGTGCTGGGAGACTCCTGTTCAACACCTTGCCCATTGGTATGCAGGGTCATATTGTGTCCCCTGTGCTATATAACATTTACATGAAACCACTGTAGGGGTGGTCTGGAGTGTCAGGGTTTGATGTCGAAGAATTGATTCTTTTGAATTATGGTCTGGAGGAGACTCTTAACGAGTCCCATGGACTGCAAGAAGATCAAACGTATCCATTCTGCAGGAAATCAGCCCTGAGTGCTCATTGGAAGGACAGATCCTGAAGCTGAGGCTCCCAACTTTGGCCACCTCAGGAGAAGAGACCCTGATGTTGGGAAAGATGGAGGGCCCAAGGAAAAGAGGACGAGATGGCTGGATAGTCTTCTCGAAGCTGCTAACATGAGTTTGACCAAACTGAGGGGGGCAGTGGAAGACAGGAATGAATGGCGTGCTCTGGTCCATGGGGTCACGAAGAGTCGGACATGACTAAATGACAACAAATGCTCTTTTTCTCCCTTCCACCTAAATCCAAGGAAACTGTCTCAGTTCTAAACCGGTGTCTGTCATCAGTAATGGACTGGATGAAGATGAACAAATGGAAACTTAATCTAGATAAGACAGAGGTACTCTTCGTCTGTCTGAAGGCAGAATTAGAAATATTCTGTTCTGTTATGATGATAGGATGTTTTGTGGGAAGCTTTCTATTTACACCAATAGGAAGGAACTTTTAAGTGTTCATTCTGGCTGGACAAGGATGAAGGATTTTGGCTCCCAGGAAGCTGAAGAACACTACTTTTCCTGTAAGGTCCACCCCCAGTATACCAGCAATTCTGGAAGGAAAAACTGGAAGTGCAGTTGCATGCTATACATCAAGTGAATAGTTAAGTTTTGTCCCCTGAAAGGTGAACTACATAAGAACAGACAGTACCCCAAAGAGCTCCACTCATCTGTACATCAGAATTTTTAAAAAGAGAGCCCAAAAGAATGACAACTCCATAAAAACAGACAATCTGAATTCATTTAAAATATCAGAATTTTCATGTCACTGAGTCTTAAGACAGAACAATTTGGATGGCATTGAAAGAGGATTAGATAAATTAATGGAGGATAAGGGTATTAATTACTACTATCCACAATGACTATGTTCTACTGAGGCAGGATGCCTTTGTACATTGGTTTCTGGGAGTCACAAGTGTGCTCAGGTCCTGCTTTCAGGCTTCCTATAGGCATCTGGTTCGCCGCTTTGAGAACAACATACTAGACTAGATGGGTCATTGGCCTGATACAGGTCTTTTCTGATGTCCTTAGTAAACTGATATTAGTCTGTAGCTACTACTTTCTTGTGCTGCCCTTATGCCTTTAATATATGCAAAATATAGCAGGTGTTCTGGCACAGACATAATGTGACCATTTCTGTGTGTCAAAAGGTCTGTTTACTGAGTACCACCCTCAACAATACTTTAATAACAGAATAAGCTTAAGCTACATGATCTCCAATACAGCATATTGCTGTTCTTCCTTGCTGTGGTCATTTTATAAAGCACCCTGTGAACCTGCTGTGAACTATGGACTAGACATCATTGTTTCTGAACTTCATTTGTGCCCTGTGACCAGATGAGGTGGTCCAATAAACCCATGGAGCTGGACAACCTTGGCAACAATTGCACTTTTGCTCTGTACTCAGTTGCCCTAAGCAAGTAATTGAGAAATAAATAATATTGACTCTCACTCTCCATAGGATTAAGCAATACTTTAGGCGACTTGTAGAAAATTACAGGAAATTATTGTAGTGCCCTTTACCCTGTTAAGCAACCATGTAAAAATGTTCAGTATCAAGATCTTAAGTCTGGAGTTTTGC
This sequence comes from Podarcis erhardii, assembly GCF_964252035.2. Lineage (NCBI taxonomy): Eukaryota > Metazoa > Chordata > Lepidosauria > Squamata > Lacertidae > Podarcis > Podarcis erhardii. The sequence continues at coordinate 61,654,713 of NC_138508.1, forward strand.
CCATTTTCTGAAAAAGGAGCGAATCACAGTCTGTCCTCTGTCCCCTTTGTGGGAACGACAAACATCATTTGTCATTTTTTAAATGGCTGTTCCCTCCTGTCCCACATAGGTTGTCTGGCTCTAATATAATACAGGAAAGGGAATTTAGATTATGTCCTTCATATCTGCATAGGATAATATCAGCTCTGCTGAAAATGTTTTCCCTACTGCTCTGTTATTCTCAGCTTTCACCAGACAGCCGAGGAAGAAAACCCCCAGTTTTATATACCTCTGTTCTCCAAGACTTTAGCTATTATAGCTTCACTGCACAGATAATGTTTAAGATTGCTGGGCCTAATCTTTCATGAAGGGTCAAAACACAAGCTGGAAAATTGCTGTCTATATTAGTAAGCATTTTTTAGTATTTAATATTCAGTGTTAAAATAAGGTACAGCCAAAAAGTGGTGTGGGTGTGTCCTATTCTGTGTATATTTGCAATTTATGACTGGCATTAAAATAGGGCACATAAAGTAAAGGTGTACACCTTCTAAGCCTGTATGTTGAAGCTTTTACAACCAAGGTAAGAAATTGGGTTTTAATCATGTTCAGTCATGAAAATGCTGGCGTGGATTATGTTCCTAATCACTGCCCATAACTGTTAAGAAAAGGTGTTGTGTGCTTTCTTCTGCTATTACAGTGGGAATTATCAAATCAGCCGCAGGAACAGTCTCAATGATCCACAGCATTGTGAAAATGCACCTTGCTTAATCACTTTCAGATATGTAATAAACAGCCCTCAGAAAACATTTCAGCCAGTTAAAGAATGCATTAAATCCCTTCCTTGCTCCACGTGCTTTCTGTTAACATACTAGAAGGTTTTTAATCCAGAATGTTTAACCTGAAGTAATAAAGGCACAGAAAACCTTCACAATGCAACCCATCTCACCTCATTAGCTGTGTGCTGGTTGGCTGATTGTACAGAGATTCAGAGATGTTGCCTTTCTCCAGTTATGGAGAAAGTAATGTTCTTTTTATGTGTGGATAATTAAACATGTACAGTACAATCCTATCTATACATGTCTACTCTGAAGGAACCCCCATTGAGCTCAATAGAACTTCTTCCCAGGTATGTGCACATAGGATTTCAGCATACATTGCTATCAATGCCATCTGACATGCACCAATAATTATTAGCAAGACCAGTGCAGCCTGGTTTTAATAAAACTTGGTTGCCAAAATTAGTAGAATTGCATCTTCCAAACTATCTTATACAAGAGAAGGGGGATTTACCCTCTACCCTTTAGACACATGAGACACAGGAGGTGCTTCCATACTTGAGGTTGTCTCCAGCTAAGAACTCAAGTCAGTGTGCAAAGCAAGACCCCTGCTGAAAGCAAACCCTGCTTTGGTAAGGATGGGGTTATGATGTCAGGTGGGCATGGCTTTGGGAAAACCTCAAGGGTCAATGGACATAATTGGACCTGTTGGACATAATTAGGTCTGTGGGCTGGACACTCTTCCCCGTGGTTGTATAGTGTACCAAATGGAGCAGACCGGGCCCTGCAACTTAAGTCAAGAAAAAATGGAAAGTCTTTAAGTACACAGAAGTACATATATTGAGGGCGCTATACAAATATATATATACATAAGGTAAAAAGGTAAAGGACCCCTGGATGGTTAAGTCCAGTCAAATGCGACTATGGGGTTGCGGCACTCATCTTGCTTTCAGGGTGAGGGAGCCGGTGTTTGTCCACAGACAGCTTTCCGGGTCATGTGGCCAGCATGACTAAACCGCTTCTGGTGTAACGGAACACCGTGACAGAAACCAGAGTGCACGGAAACACCGTTTACCTTCCTGCCACAGCAAAATCTATTTAATTACTTGCATTGGCGTGCTTTCAAACTGTTAGGTTGTCAGGAGCTGGGACAGAGCAATGAGAGCTCACTCTGTTGTGGGGATTTGAACCGCTGACCATCCAATACACACACACACACACTATTATAAACATTTATACAGAGTATAATACAATGAAATCAATCCCCCTTAAAAATCATTTTTATAAAAGAGTATGAAGTGGAACAAATGACCCTAAATGGACAATATTTCTTTCTTATAATGAGGTAGGAAGGCACAAAGTCCTTTTCCTTGACTTGGAAAAAGCCCACAATCGTCAGGGGGCTGAGAAAACTACACAGTGTGATCTTTTTATAACATTTTGTAAATATACCTACATCTAATGCGATGGGGGGAAACCAATGGGAAGCTTACACACAGTTCATATCAGGAAGATGAGACTCTCAAACCCCATCTGAAGGAAGCAAGGGGAGGAATATTAGCCTGTGCTATATTTAAGACATGAATGTCCTTCCAGGTGCCTTTGATTTGGCACAGTGTTTGGAAAGAAGGGGAAGAGCGCAGACACTGCAGAATGAGCTGAGCAGCTTGGATGTCTCCAGTACAAATGCACTTTTGGGCCCTGATATTTCCACCCATCATGATTCTATGGAGCAGTTTGTTCCTTGCTTTTTCCTTGTCTCCTTAGAAATATAAAGCAATGCCCTCCTCAGTCTGCCACTGCCATTCCTTCTAAAGACATCAGGTGGTATCTAACTAAATCATGTCCTCCCTAAAAGAGGGCACGTGTTGCGGTTAGACCTGGAGACTGACCTCCTTTGTTGTGGGTGGGTTGGATTGGTCAGCCACAACACCCGATTGGTAGGTCCCTCGATGTTAGCTTTAATCTGGCCAATAGGGCACAGTCTAAATGGATCGAGAGACCTATTTATACCCATGCACATGACCCAGAGCTTCCTCTTTCGGTGTGTGTATTTGGAACACCTGCCCACCTCTCCCTACTTTTAGGGCATTGTGCGATTGACCTTGCTATGCAGTTGTGTGTCATCTGTCGTTGGGACCCCACTTGGCTGATTGGCTGTTGCCATTTGGGTTTCGCCTGCCGCATAGCAATTCGTCACAACTTGTAAGGTTGCGGATAGGCACTGGTTCAGGTGATAGGGATGGGAGAGTGGTCTTGCCATCTCTACGTGAAGGGTATTCCATTAAAGGAATCCAGGGACTCAACTGGTTTGTTCAACCTGAGAGGGGGTTGTGCCCGTGCCTGAGTCCAGAGGGGCATCTGGGTAGTGAACATAGTCTGTTCCCGGCTTTTCGCCTACCCAGGTGTTCACCCTTGGCAGACCTATGCTGGTGCCCTGGGTCAGCGCTGCCTGCAAGGGTGCAGGGAGCTATTCGAACCAGAGCCTATGCAACCATTCACCTGCTGTAATCAATAAAGTTGTGGCCTAAATTCTGCCAAAAACCAAAATTAAAATTTGAGTCAAGTGTGAATTTATTTAGGGGGGAGGTCTCTGGGTCCGAACACGCAAACAGTTCCACTAGAACAAACACTTTTGGCCGTGCAACGGAACTTCTTCTCCTCAAGTGCCCCCTAAATATGTTTTGGATATGTTTTGGATGGTGGGGGCAAGGAGAGGAAGAGGAATTGCCATTGGGCAGCCAAAAGTGCTTGCACTAGTGGAACTGTTTTGTTGGATGCTATGCTTTCTATCCAGGAAGGGCTGTAACACAGTAATTCTTCCAGTTCTTCCTGGTTTATTATATCTGAGAATCACTTATAAATTTCCAGCCATCAATCACCACTGAATTTGCTCACAGAACTGCAACATTACACATTTATAGAAGCTACAAAGGAGTAAGTTACAAGACTCAAAATATTTCATGGAGTCCAGTACACACCTCCACGGCATATACAACATGCAAGCAGACAGCCTCTATATAAACAACTGGCATCCTATTTCTAGAATGTCAGCTAGGATAAATTGTTCAATAGAAATCTAATTTGATGGGTAACAATCACTAATAATTTTACCATAAATGACCCCATGCCCTCCCTAATCTCTGTGGATAGTTTGGGCAGTTTCCTTACTTACCTCTTGCAGCTCTCCTGAGTTTAGGGAAGAGGGGCTAGGAATTAGATAAGTTTGCTTTTAAAAGCAAACCAACCCAATTCATATTTTCTGTAACAATACATGAACAAAAGCAGAACCATCCTTCAAAACTCTTCTTTGAATTTTGAAATACTTTCCTCCAGCCAAGTAAAGAGTACAAAAACACAACCATCACCATATACTAGGATAATGTTGTTGGCACCCATCTGTCTTGAGAGACAATGGAGTGTGCTTCTAGGGGAGAAGTCAAACCTGCTGTGTTATCAGCACTGAAGTGACCTTCCCGGGACGCAAGTCTGGGCAGTGTGTGCAGAGGTCCTGGGCTCCCCAGACGCCATGACCCCCTTATTGGCCTCACTAATGTGGTCCAAAGTAACGTAGACCAATACATTCGGCACCAGCTTGGCTGCAGGAGTTGCCAAAAGGAGGCGTACAAGGCACCATCCAACCATCTTAGGGACTCCGCTCAATATTTGCTTTCCTTCTGCTATATGGGCCCCATCTGTTACTCACTTTCTTCTACAGCACATACAAAAATCACCTTCTTGACTGCTGGGCCTGCTATTGGTCACGTCTGCTCAATCTCCCAGAAACTGTCTTCACATTGCAGAGGAAGTCCCCATCTCACCAAGAGTTTGATACCCATTGGCTACCCTGGCCATATGACCCAGAAAATTGCCTGTGGACAAAGGCCGGCTCCCCAGGGCTGAAAGTGAGATGAGTGCCACAACCCCATAGTCACCTTTGACTGGACTTAACCATCCAGGGGTCCTTTACCTTTACCTCATGTGGTTTAGCCATCCAGTCAAAGCATGTTATATTCATGAAAATAACATACAAAAATGTATTATATTAGGGGAAATTAGTTTGCGAAAATGTGTATAGTGGGAGAAATTCACACTAAAATGCCGATGAATTTTTGTGTGGATTTCTCTTTTAAAAAATCATTAACTGATGGGGAGATATTGAGAACTGAACTTAAGTTGGAAAATGAGAAGCTTGAAGAAATGAAGATGACAAATTCGACCATCCCTACAGCGAAATTAACTCTCCATGCAGTGAATAAGGCTGATTCTTGTTGCTTTTTATTAAACTAGCAGCAAACATAGCCTGAAGCTTATGGCTTATAAGTTCCAGTGCCAGGCCTTATTGTTGCTGATTTGGCTCCTTATTCCTGATCTCTCTCCGTTCCACTGCAAAGCCATCTTGTCTCTTTGAATACAGTGGCCTGTCAAGAAGCACTCATTATGCAAAATGTGACACCGATTTCTCTCGCATATGCTGCTGTCAACAAGCCCAGGGGATGCCGAGTGTGGAGTCCGGGTTTCTCCCTTTTGTTCATTATGCTTTTTGATGCACCATTGCTAATAGCTTGTGAACATTCTTGTGTTGAGCGCTGGGTGCCTTTAGCAGAATTCCTGCATTTGGCAGAGGAGGAGATGGGCAGCTGCTGGGTTCTGTTACACCATCTGGATGGCTCTTTTTTTCCTGAACCCGGCAGGGACAGGAGATTGTAACTCTTGACTTTCCACTTTTCAAAGGGTTAACAAAAGAATTAAGGAGCTGCATTAGCATCAGAGAAGAAGGGCAGCTCTGCTATCATGGCTTACATATGTAGAGTGTTGAGAGGAATTTGTCGCTGTGCAGTTGAGGCAGCCAAGGAGAAGGACAATGAAGAGAGTTATGGAACCAGAGAAAATTATCTTTAGGGAATTTAGAGTTGGGAACACAAAGAAGCATTTTAAAGAGACGATAGTCACTCACAACATATTCTTGTTTTAGCAATGATGTTGTGATATTCCTTAGCCTCAGTAGATTATAATTTGGCAAAATTTATGTTTTGTTTGATTCTTAGGCCATGCCTGCTTCTCCACATATCCCAACATCAGTTGCCCATATGTCCCATGTGTCAAATCTGCAGATGATTTATGCAATGTGCCTTGTGCCAGGGGTCAGTTTTACTGTCTTCCACTGTCACTGAGGAGGTGGATAAAAAAGAGGAAGAGATGAGGGGCTTCTCTGGGTCTCTGTTTGGCCTTTGATGACCATATTTTAATGCCTACCATGTTTTTGCAGAATTAATGACCTCTGTCTGAGGATAGGATCCCAACTAACAGTGAGTCTCCCACCATAACATGAATTCACTCAGCTTCCTTTCTTGGGATGGCCAACTCTTCCCAGTGTAATGTTGGCTGTGGCAGTGGCCTTCTACCCCTCCCCCCCATCACTACCTAGCAGTCATAGCTTAGAGGAAAGGTTGGCATGGTTAATGTATCTTCCAAGGATTCCATAGACAGGAATGTGAGACATGATTTAGGTTTGTTGTCTGATAGTTTTAAGTATTGTATTAGATATTGTTAGCTCACCTGAGCAAGGTATAGCAGAATGTTTGCACCGTGTATCTTTGTCAATCATTTATAAACTTGCAAATACTACACTGAAGACTTTTCTTTTCTGAGACTCTTTCAGCATAAGGAACAGGCTTTTGAGAGGCTAAAGGCAATGCCTGAACGTTGTCAAGTTTCTGACACAGAAGCAAAGTAAACTCTGCAGTGTTTACCAAAGACATCTTCTTTTCAGAGCGCTTATTATGTTTATTCTTCTTTCCCATACTCAGTTATGTTAACAGGGGTCTATAATTATCAACTATCATTTACATGGGGAGATTGATTAGCACAATTAGTTGCTGAAAGGTAATTTTCATCACCAAATACTATACGGTTTCTTTTCCCCTCTTGATTTGTGCACTTCCACTTTGTTATAGGGCAGATTCAGCTCTGCAGCAAAATGTTGTTCCTAGGACAAAATGCCTATCTAAATATAGTAATCGTTATGCATATATGTGCAATAATCTGTGTGCGTATTTATATATGTAATTTAAAGGAACTTTATGAGTTCATCAGTCACAGCTACGCTAATCAGGAGAAAGCGTTAGATATGATTAATAAAAACTAATTTGCATCTGCAATTAAAAAGGTGACTTCAGTTCTCCATTTTTATATATGGATTTCATCCTACCCGCTCCAGTGTTGGAATTATTTGAAATAATAATTACCCTTGAAAATCCTCTTAGATTTCTGAGAAGACCCCCATATCTATATTTACACACATGCATCAAATTCCAAAAGGAGGTTTGTGCGATTCAATAGGGAGGTGACATGACCACACTTGTAAATCACACCATTGGTCCAGCACAGCCTCACAACCCCTCAGGTATTCTGCAGTTTAAAGGGGGAAAGCTTAAGAACTGCCTGTGTTGGATCAGACAATGATCCATTGCATCAGGCATTCTGCCTACAACAAAGGCCAACTAGACACCCCTGAAAAGTCCGTAGTAGAGTAGAGATACCCAGTTAATGTTTTTTACCCCCAGAAGAGAAGAGAAGGGCTCATTAGTAGGACCAAATGTTACAATGTACTTTGAAAGTTGGATATATAGCTGAGATCCTTAGAGAGAATTCCTACCTCTGCCACGCCATCTTCAGCTATCTTTCCATCTCACAAAAGTTAAGCTATCCTGACATACCATGTAATACTGCCATGAGGATGAACCCGAAAAGCCATTGGAAATTAAAAGCATTGACATTCTGCCACATTCTCTGGCCATTTGTTCTAGATTATTGTAAGGTGCTTGAGGGGAGGCATTTGTCGATTTTTGCATTACCAGCAACGTCCCCGTGTGTGCATCGATTATGCCAGTCTTTGAAAAAATAATGATTGGACACCTAGAGTGCTTATCTCACCCTGTAAGCCATTGGCAGAGAACAGCCCTCTAACAATTACCTCAGAAATTAGTCTTCATTATTCGTTCATTCATTCATTCAAAAACATTTATACGCCACTTTCCTTAATATGAAGTCAGTTCACATAAAAAGCACAAAACAACTCCAAGCCACAGTTAACATAAAGCATGGTGGTCAGCAATAGAGTTGAGCAACAAAAAGAATTAATCAAATCCATATCTAAAACCTACTCAGAAATAAACACACACACACACACATTCTAGAAAGGTTTCATGAATACTCTATAGAGGTCATCACATAGGCTTGGAGAATTAACACACAAACCAGCAGTTGGATATTTTACTTCATTTAACATAAATATACAGAACAGGGATCCAATAACATCACTAGTGGAAGGAGATAATCATACAGATGTGGAGGAAATAATTAGCTATCCTATCTTTAAAAGACATCTGAAGGCAGCCCCGTTCAGGGAAGTTTTTAATATTTAACACTGTATTGTTTTTAATACTTGATTGGGAGCCGCCCAGAGTGGCTGGGGAGACTCAGCCAGATGGGTGGGGTATAAATAATAAATAATAATAAATAATAATACAGGGAGAGGTAGTGTCTAAGATAAATTGGCCCCAGACCATAAATGATTCTAAAGTATATACCTTGCATATATAAACTGCACAGATAAATTATTACTAAGATATTATTATTATTATTATTATTATTATTATTATTATTATTATTATTATTATTACCACCACTGTATTTACTTCAAACAGGTTTTCTATGTTCTTGCTCCTCTTTCCTATACTGTCTGCAGCTTCTAAGTTGTCAAGAAGGGTAACCCCACACAGGGTGTTTATAGAAATCATCTCTAACACCCCATGTAAGTTTCCTGGCATTCTGAACTCCTACAGGCTCTATAGGTCTCTGGCTTTGGACCATTCCAACTGGTCCTCCACACTTGCCTTTGAAACCATATTATGGAGGCACATATGGAAACATAAAGGCTCAAGGGACTACCAGTATTTGGGTGGCGTGTATGCTCTGGTACAGAGATGTTTGATTTCTGCACTCTTGAGAATTACTAGACTCTCCGGGCCTAAACAGTCCAACCACCTTGTGGGTGCATAGGCTTTATAATAAAGTTGACATAACAAGCAGCATAAGCTTCACAGGTACAGAATGTGCAAAATATTACACTGATAGCGAAGCGGATGTTTCAGAGAGATCTAAAGCAAGAGCTTACATGTCCAATGTGAGCTTTCAGTCTGCATTAATCCTTGTGTGCTGCTTGGCTGCATGAGCATGAGCGCAAACTATCAGTATGTCCATGGTGAGTCCCTGCAGGAAGGAAAGGCTACGTAGCTAAAAATAAATCTGAAAGTGATGTGTGTGAATTGGCTCTGAATTATTCGTGGGTTGCAACCCAGGTCCAATCCTCATCACAGTTACATGGGAGTAAATCCCAGCAAATTTAATGGGATACTTTTTGGCCCAAGTGCCATGGAACACATTACTTGCTGTTAATTATTTTCTGAGATAGTGGGGTAACATCAACAGCCGTGCATATGAGAAGTGCCAGGATTGCATACTAATAAAATGAGAAGTGATAGGAGTCCTCCCCCATCACCGCTACGGTTTTGTTAGCAATTACAGTACCTTGCAGTCAAAAATTAATTAGCACAGCTCATTTTGTTGACGTCTTTTGTGCTACTTAAAAAACAAAAACAAAAAACAGACTGCTGAACTAGAAAATATCTTTAGATACAACAGTGCAGTCACCAAAATGGAGCACTGCCTCTGAGCTAACTAAGAATTTATCTAACTTGGTTTCCAACAAAACAGCTGTAATAACGGTGATAGGATCTTTCTCTTTTCCCTTTCCTAACGGCTTTTACAGATTATTTTATTCCAGAAGTTTTTTTAACATTTAACATTTACCTTGACTTTCAAATTATTCCTCATTATATGTCAGTGAAAATTATGCTACTTGATTAACTTAACCTCTTATTTATAACTATTTTTTTCCAGATATCTCAGGTGAGGGACAGACTTTGTATTTCTTTGCATAGTGATGTTACTAGAACAAGTACAATTTGCACTAACGTTCAACAGCTCTAAGAACATAAAGTTGACATTGTCATAATGGATCAAAAGAACTATCTAATTTGTCAACTACTGTATTTAACAGTAAAAGCTGGAGTGATCGCCTCAAACGATGAGGCGAATATTATTTATTGAAATGCTCTTCTAACTGACCTATCTGGAGGTTTTACAGAGCTCAGCCTCATCCCCCAACAGAGGGCATAAGAAGGTAAATCACTTTGCCAAGTAAGGATACCATGGATTTTGTACTCCTGTGCTTCCATCAAAACTAAAATCATTTTGCGTTAAGAAAATGATGAAGGAATACACTGGAAGGTGTGGGATAACAATTGCTTGATGTGACATCATAAAACCTCCCTGCACACAGATGAGAATTAATGTTCAGTAAACAACCAATGCCATATAACTTCCCTGCAAACTTTCTGCAGACAAATCAGTATCAGCTTCAATAAACAGGTTGTCTGTAAGTGATCAGAGTTTGAAATGTTTGACTTGTACCCAAGACTGCCAACAAAACTTGAATGCATGAAAAAGAAATGTTCCATCAGAGTTTGCATTAACTTTCTAAATTCTATGGAGAGCATGTGAATTGATTTTCTGCAGAACACACAAAATAAATATGTACAATTAAATGTCTTTGGGAATGTCTAAAAACTGGTAACAAAAGGAGAAAGAGATTCATTGAATAAGCTTGTCTGTCAGGGCAGTGGCAAAATCAGATTTGCAGCAGCACAGCTGAAAAATGTGCCATGGTTCCTCTTTTTATATTGTGTCTGTCTTCAGCTTTAAGAAATGAGGTCTTGGTCTGCTTTAACTGAGACTCCTGCCCAGCTAATATAAAATCCGTAATACACAGTGAAGCAGAAAATAGAATCTAGATTGCCTCCTTTGGTCTGGAGATGTGCAAAATTTCATTGAAAAAAAGACATACTTGAAACGGGTCTCCAAACTGCAAACAACAAGGTTAGCTTCCAAAGTGGAACTGAGAATTGAAAAGCTGTTTCTAGCACACCGGCAAAAGGAACATGTTTTCTTAAACAGAAAGATCAAAACCCTCTTCAGTAATGAGTATCGGAATACTATTGAAAAGCTGGCAGTGGGCCAGTATAGAATATAATCTCATTTGTATGGGTAGCCTAGGAAACTTTCAATATCTACAGTCGAACAGGGAGATTTATTTATTTTATTGTCATGTAAATTGGTATGAAAGGCTCATAATATTTGGCATACAGGGTTTAGTGGTGCAGTTGGGTAATTTTAGCCTCTGGACATAATGGAAGTTTCTTTAAGAAGGAATGTTTATCACTTCACTTACTGAAAAAGGTGGTTCGCCAGCTCTACTGCTCATTTTTATTGAGTGGGACCCTGGACTTCTGCCTCAGTGTCCTGCCCTGAGGGTACCATTGACAGTGCTGCAAGAAGGAGACAACTTATCTGGTCATCCTAGTCAGTGGTGTGGCATGGGAGGGAGACAGGGATGGTTGCCCCAGATGCAAAATTGTTCGGGGCACAACATTTCAACACCCGGTGCTTCCTCAATACAGCTGTGCGCTTCTATTGAAAACAGCTTTTCCATGTGAACTAGAAAGTGACCTCCCCAGACAACAGAATGACTCTTGTTTTCTTATTTCTTTGGCTGCAATCACCTTGGTGTTGCAGGTGCCATTAGGCAGTCGAATGTGCAAGTGTACTCCATTCGTTTCCCTCCCTCCCACCCCTTCTGTGCAACCCCAGGTGCTGGCAACACATGCTACGTCACTGATCCTAGTACATGACTAATGAAGAGCTCATCCAGCTATATGCGACCCAACTGCCTTACATAAGAAGGGCCAAAGCTCTGTGGCAGCACATCTGCTTTGCATGTAGATGGTTCTTGGTTCAGGTTCTAGCATCTCCAGGTAGGACTGGAGATGTTCCTTCTCTGAAACTCCAAAGAGCTGCTGCCAGTCTGTGTAGACACTCCTGAGGTAGATGGACCAACAATCTGAGTCAATACAAGGCTGTTTTCTACCACTGTGCTCTTGGGGTGGGAAGCAGCATTGGCCCATGTGTGTGATGTGCTTACTTCTGCTCCTGGCACATTTATCACATGGGTTTATGGTGTCCTGATGCTCCAGTGGGAAGACTGAACATCTTCTTGGGTGGGTTGGGTGTCCATCAATATGCAGATGATACCCAGCTCTACCTCTCTTTCAAATCAGAACCGGTGAAGGCAGTGAAGGTCCTGTGTCTGGAGGCGGTTGGAGGATGGATGGCGGCTAACGGATTGATGTTGAATCCTGACAAGACAGAAGTACTGTTCTTGGGGGACAGGGGGCGGGCTAGTGTGGAGGACTCCCTGATCCTGAATGGGGTAACTGTGCCCCTGAAGGACCAGGTGCGCAGCCTGGGAGTCATTTTGGACTCACAGCTGTGCATGGAGGCACAGGTTAATTCTGTGTCCAAGGCTGCTGTTTATCAGCTCCATCTGGTATGCAGGCTGAGACCCTACCTGCCTGTAGACCGTCTTGCCAGAGTGGTGCATGCTTCAGTTATCTCCCGCTTGGACTACTGCAATGTACTCTATGTGGGCTCTATGCGCTCTAGTTATCTCCCTCTTGGACTACTGCAATGCGCTCTACCTTTGAAGGTGACTCGGAAACTGCAATTAATCCAGAATGCGGCAACTAGACTGGTGACTGGGAGCGGCCACCGAGATCATATAACACCAGTCCTGAAAGATCTTCATTGCTTCCCAGTACGTTTCCAAGCACAATTCAAAGTGTTGGTGCTGACCTTTAAAGCCCTAAATGGCCTCGGCCCTGTATACCTGAAGGAGCATCTCCACTCCCATCATCCAGCCCAGACACTGAGGTCCAGCACCGAGGGCCTTCTGGTGGTTCCCTCGCTGTGAGAAGTGAGGTTACAGGGAACCAGGCTGAGGGCCTTCTCGGTAGTGGTGCCTGCCCTATGGAACACCCTCCCAGCAGATGTCAAGGCAATAAACAACTATTTTACTTTTAAAAGACAACTGAAGGCAGCCCTGTTTAGGGAAGTTTTTAATGTTTGATGCTGTATTGTTTTTAATATTCAGTTGGAAGCTGCCCAGAGTGGCTGGGGAAACCCAGCCAGATGGGCGGGGTATAAATAATTTTATTATTATTATTATTATTATTATTATTATTATTATTATTATTATTATTGCTCTGCCACAATTTCACACATGGTTGTGTACTCAGCATGGCAGGACCTTCCATATCCTTGCCCTCCACAAATGGAGAGCAAGATTATGCCCAAAGTCATTTTATTGTCCACCAAACTAACATTAAAACCACCAGGGTTTGTTCTAATATGCCTTGCTAAGTTGCTGCCGAGAAATGAGTGTAGGACTCATTTGCTGCCACAAGGATAGATTCTCTGGTGTGCTTCCCTAGAGTTGGAGATGTAATTGTGATGTAAAATATATTCCAATAAATACAATCTCTCATGTTTTCAAATTTCAGGCCAAATAAGCAATTTTTAGCTGTCTTGGTTTTGGGCATTAAAGATTAATACATCTAATATAATTTGCATATGAGCAAGCCATTTTTCAACATGCACACCAAATTGGATCATCTGATTTATTCTGGATATAGCAAGGTTACTGCAGTCATGTTAAACCCCATTGCCTTGGAATGGAATTGAGCGGGTGGGACAGGCATGCACTGCTTAACAGAATAGAAATACCTTCTGCCGGTCTATCTGGTGGTTGCAAGTTACAATTTTACCATATCAAAACAGTCCTCCAAAGGCAAAACTATTAATCTTTACTGGATTATGACGGGAGCATGTATTTGATTCTGAGACAGAAAAGTGACGGCTGAGAAAAGAAGAGCAATTTTTTGCTTTAATATTATCGTTTCTGTTTCTCTGCAGGCGGCCCTACCTCGCATTTGTTCTCATCTGCACAGCATTGCATAATAAGGCTTAGCATTTATTCCTTGTTTATGCGTATGCTATGTTATGACTGTTAGTAACAACTTTAAAACTTTTGAATAGAAGTTCTGATTTTAAAAAATACATCCAGTACTATTTTTCTAGAAAAAGAGGTGCCGGAACTCACCATGAACTCCTCCTTTGTTCTCTTCAAACGGCAATGGTGCCCACCTGAGAGGGGCTGGAATTGAGCTCTGATGAGTTCGGTCTTAAAAAACCCAGCCCTGATTACATCCATATTTTTCAGTATTCAAATCACTTCATATACAATATTTTTTAGAAAAACAATCCTGTAAGGTAAGCTGCTGTCATTATCTCAACATTATAGATATGAATCTGAGGTTGGGCAAATGATGACTTGCCTTAGGCTTATGAACAAGTTTGAGGAGTATCACAAGATTTTTATCAGAGATTTATATTATTATATTATATTATTATATTATATTATATTATATTATATTATATTATATTATATTATATTATATTATATTATATTATTATATATATATATATTTTATAAATATTTATTAAAGTTTTTGAATACAAATAGACAAATAATAAACAATCTTACTTCCAACATAACATAGTTTCATCAATTCTTTGGACTCCCTCACGTCTCCCGCTCCCATTTACATCGTAAAAGGTTTTTTCAAGCAAATTATCAACTTGTTTACAATCTTATATCCGCTCATTTAAATATAATCTAGCAATTCTCCAAAAAATTTATGTTTTCTTTAATCTCACTTATCATCAAATTCAAATCTAGTTTAGTGGTGGCCAATTTTTTATAATCTAGCATCCTTCTTAACATTCAACCAAGTTACAATATTTTTGTAAATACATCTTAAATTTCTTCCAATCTTCTTCAATCCTCTCTTCTCCCAGGTCTCGGATTCTGCCAGTCATCTCGGCCAGTTGCATATAGTCCATCAGCTGCATCTGCCACTCTTCCAGTGTGGGTAGATCTTGAGTTTTCCAATTTTTAGCAATGAGTATCCTTGCTGCCGTTGTTGCATACATAAAAAATGTTCGATCCTTCTTTAACACCTTCTGGCCGACAATACCCAGGAGGAAGGCCTCTGGTTTCTTAGTGAAGGTATACTTAAATACCTTTTTCAGTTCATTATATATCATTTCCCAGAAGGCCTTCACCTTAGGGCATGTCCACCAGAGGTGAAAGAATTTTCCTTCACTTTCTTTACATTTCCAACATTTATTATCAGAGGAATGGTATATTTTGGCAAGTTTAACTGGGGTCATGTACCATCTATATATCATTTTCATTACATTTTCCTTCAGAGCATTACATGCGGTGAAGTTCAGCCCAGTGGTCCACAACCTTTCCCAGTCCTCAAACATGATGTTGTGCCCAATGTCCTGTGCCCACTTTATCATAGCCGATTTAACCATTTCGTCTTGTGTATTCCATTTTAACAGCAAGTTATACATTCTAGATAATACCTTAGTCTTTGGTTCTAACAATTCTGTTTCTAATTTCGATTTCTCCACCTGGAACCCTAACTTTTTGTCATTTTTAAAAACTTCTTTAATCTGAGCGTAATGTAACCAGTCTCGCACTTTATCCTTCATTTTCTCCAAACTCTGCAATTTCCAATTGTCTCCATCTTTTTCTAATATTTCCCAATATTTTGGCCATTTGGCTTCCATATTGGGTCTTTTTCGGGCCTTAGCTTCCAGAGGCGAAAGCCACCTCGGAGTCTTGTTTTCCAATAAGTCTTTGTATTTTGTCCAGACATTAAATACTGCTTTCCTAACAATATGGTTCTTAAAGGCCTTATTGATCTTAACCTTGTCATACCATAGGTATGCATGCCAACCAAAAGCATTGTTGAAACCTTCCAAATCCAGTACGTCAGTGTCCTTGAGAAGTAGCCAATCTTTTAGCCAGCAGAAAGCTGCGGCTTCATAGTACAACTTTAAGTCTGGCAGGGCAAAGCCCCCTCTTTCTTTCGCATCAGTTAATATCTTAAACTTAATTCTGGGCTTTTTGCCCTGCCAGACAAATTTAGAAATATCTTTCTGCCACTTCCGGAAGCACTCCGTCTTGTCCACAATCTGTAGTGTTTGAAACAAAAACAACATTTTTGGCAATACATTCATCTTAATAGCAGCAATTCGGCCTAACAAAGAAAGCTTCAGTTTTGTCCAACTATCCAAGTCTCTCTTAATTTCAGACCAACATTTTTTCATAATTATCCTTAAATAGACTCAGATTTTTTGCTGTTATGTTTACCCCTAGGTACTTTACTTTTTTAACCACAGTTAGTTCTGTTTCTCTCTGAAACCGTTCTGACTCTGTATCTGTCAAATTTTTCCCCAACACCTTAGTTTTCTGTTTATTTAGTTTAAATCCCGCCACCCGACCAAAATCTTGAATCAGTTGTAATACTCTTTTCGTACTAGATTCTGGCTCCTGCAGGGTCAAAACTAGGTCATCTGCAAAAGCTTTAAGTTTGTATTGTTTCGCTCCGACCTGAATCCCTTCCACCAACCGGTCCCCTCTGATCATGTTCAAGAGCACCTCCAGAACCGAAATAAATAACAGAGGGGAAATTGGGCAGCCTTGTCGTGTTCCTTTTTCAATTTTGAACTCTTCTGTAACCACATTGTTAACTATCAATTTGGCCTTTTGTTCTGAATATATTGCATCAATCCCGTTCTCAAACCCCCGTCCCACTCCCATTTCTTTTAAATTTCCCTTCATAAATTTCCAAGAAATATTATCAAAGGCCTTCTCCGCATCTATAAAAATTAACACTGCTTTTGTGTTTATGTCTGTTTGCAAAAGTTCCAAAATGTCAATAATGTTCCTTGTATTAGCAAACATGTGTCTACCTGGAAGAAAGCCTGCTTGATCTTTATGGATTACCTCATTTAAAACTCTTTTAAATCTGCTTGCCAAAACATCTGCAAATATTTTGTAATCCACATTTAACAGGGAAATGGGACGGTAGTTCTTAAGTTGTGTCTTTTCAGTTTCCAGTCTTGGTATCAATGTGATAAAAGCTTCCTTCCACGATTCCGGCGCCCTCTTCCCCTCCATAATTTCGTTGCAGACCTCCATCATTGGTTGGATCAAGTAGTCTTTTAATGTCTTATAATACTTGGAGGTCAAACCGTCTGGCCCTGGAGATTTGCCCAATTGCATGTTCTGAATGGCTTGTTCAATCTCTTGTCGTGTTATTTTATTATTCAGGATTGTTCTGTTTTTTGTGACAACTTTGTTAATCCATTTCTTTCCAAAAATTGTTTAATCTCAGCCTCGTCTTGCGGCCCTTGAGTATATAATTTTTTGAAATATCTCTGGAAGCACTTTCTGATCTCCGCGGGGTTCTGAATGTTTCTTCCTTCAATTTCTAAATTTGTGACAGTATTTAGTTTTTGTCTCTTCTTCAACTGCCAAGCTAGCAGTTTCCCACATTTATTTGCCGATTCAAAAGTTTTTTGTTTCATTAGTTTGATCTTCCACTCTATCTCCTGGTTTATCAATTTAGAATATTGTGCTTGGTGAAGTTTAATTTCTCTCAGAATCAGCTGTGACTTCGGATTCGATCTTAGCTTCTTCTCCAGTTCTTTGATTTTCTGCAGGATCTTGTCTTTCCTTCCATTTTGTATCCTTTTCTTTACAGCGTTCTGTTGTATCAAGAACCCCCTCATCACAGCTTTACTTGCGTCCCAGATAGTTCTTTTTTCCACCGTAGTGTTCATATTTATCTCAAAGTAATCCTTCAAAGCTTTTTGGGCCTTCTTAATAATCTCCTGATCTCTAAACAAATTGTCATTCATCTTCCATCTAAAGGAACCGGTTGGCAGTAGTGTCATGTCCATCTTCAATGCATTATGGTCGGAGCAGGTCTTTGGGCAGATTTCCACTTTTCTAACCTTGGGTGCCAGACCTCTAGTTATCCATATTTGGTCGACTCTTGTCCAAGTCAGTTGGGCTTCAGAGAAGAATGTTCCCTCTCTTCCCAGGGGGTTCTTGGTCCTCCAAATGTCAATCCAGTCCATATTGTCTGTCATTTCAAAAAAGGTCTTAGGTAGTCTGCCGTCTTTTGTAACATTTTGGTTTTGTGACTTATCCATGTTAGTCGATACGACCCCATTCATATCTCCCATCATAATGATGTTGTTATAGTCCAGATAGTCCAGCATAATCTCATGCAACTTCTTGTAAAATTCCGATTTTCCGTCATTTGGTGCATAAATTCCTAATATTAAAATCTTTTCTCCTTGATGTTGTATCTCAATTGCTAGAATTCTTCCATGTTCATCTTTAAATAAAAATTTAGGTGACAGGCTCTCTTTTGCATATATCACCACCCCTCGCTTCTTTACTCTGTCCGAAGATATAAATTCTTGACCGAGTCTTTTATTTATTAACACTTTTCTATGGAGCCTAGTCACATGTGTTTCTTGTAAGCAAATAATGTCCAATTGTTCTTTTTTTAATATATGAAAAATTTTCCTCCTTTTTTCCGGAATGTTACAACCATTAATGTTACAACTCAAAAGTTGCAGAGACATCCTGAATAAATCTGGTTATTTTTCAAGGGGTGGTACCTTATTCGCTGGATCTTCTGGATCCAAGGGTGCAGGTGCCTCTGGTGTTTCAGGCCCTGGAAGTAGATCAATTCCTTTGTGAAGGTCCTCTCCGTATGCGTTCAAAAATTTATCTCTGTCTTCCAATGTTCTGATTTTAATCTTCTTCCCTCTAAAGGTAAAGGATAATCCTTGGGGGAATTCCCACCTAAAGATGATTGAATTGTTCCTTAACAATCTTGTCAGCTCCAAATAGTTAGATCTAAGATCCAACAGTTGTTTAGGAATGTCCTTGTAAATCTCAATTCTTTTGTCCGAAATGTCCAGTGACTTTCCGTAGTGTAGGCCCAGAATCTTGTCCCTTTCCTCCTTTGACCTCAGTATTATCAAACAGTCTCTGGGCTTCTCTTTCTTTATAAGTCTTCCAAGTCTAAAAGCTGATACAATTTTAAAGTCCTTTTCCTCTAAGTTCCAAAATTTGGAAAATTCTTTAGTCAGAAACTCAGCTAAGTTGCCTTCTTCCACTTCTGGTATCGCCCTTATCCTTAAGTTGGTCTCCCTGTTCCGCAGTTCTATCATAGAAAGATAGATCTGGTGTTCACCTACTTGTTTGCAGAGTGGTCTTACCTCCTGTTCTAAGTTTTCAAGTTTTTGGCTGGTATCCTCAGCCAATTTCCGATTTTCTCCTGCAGCCTCCTTCAATTCTCCAATTGCTTGTGTATTCTGTGCTACTTGTCTAGTTAATCTATTTAGACATTCTGTGTTCTGGTCAATTTTATATGTTTGCTCATCAGCCTTTTTGTCCAGAGATTCCACTTTCTTGTCCAGAGATTCCAATTTTTCAAAGATTTTCTCTAAAATAGAGGTGCTTGCCCCTGAGGCCATATCTTCCAGCTGTAATTCCTCAGTTTCTCCCTCCCCTGCCCTTGGCAGAGAAGCAGCTTCTTCCTCAGAAGGCAAGGTAGGCACAGATGATCTACGTGTCTGTGAGGCTGCGGTTAAAGATGTCAAAGTTGTTTGTCTAGCTCTTCCTCTCCTTCTTGCGCCACTCATTCCAAAGTTATCTAAAAGTCAAGGTCAAGCTGAGTTGTTCCCATGAGAGAGCAACGGCCCAGATGGTAACAGTCAAACAGAGGGCCGGGAAAAGGAAAGTAAAATAAAAGTCACTGCTGTAAGTCCCAAATCCTCTAGGGGGAGTTTAAAATGTTTCTAGGGAAGAGATCAGTTCCAGTAAAATTAATAAAGTCAAATTTCAGAATCCAGGGACCTTCAGTGAAAAGTTCCAGCAGAGTTAGAGTTTAATATTTAGCAGCAACAGTGTTTCAAATAGTGCATGCTGGTAATCCAAATGCTTCAAAATAACAAGTTCAGACTCTCTCAGATTGTTTCAAAGTTCAGATTCAAAGTATCCAAGTCTGCCAACTGCAAACTGACAGCTCAGTTACTCAGGCAGCTCCAGCACCTGGGTTTTTTACTTAAAATGTAGCTCCAAAAGAAGAAAGGTATCACCAAATAGCTAAAAAACATGAAATCCAACACTTAGAGTCCTTATTCCACTTAAAATAAAGTTCAATGGGTGCTCAGATCAGTTAGGTTAAAAGATCTCTCTTTGCCTCCACTCCTCCAGCTCTTTGCTTTGATGTTCAATGAGAGCGGAAGACGGACTTCCTGTTTTTTGTCACTCCGCTTTCAGCCGAATTCCGTACTTTAAAGTTCCAAATTGTACAAAGTCTATTATTACTCACGGGTTGTTGCTTTCCGAAACAAAAATTCCAAGAAGAAAGGTCAGCGCTCACCGGCAACAGCTACGCGGCTTCGCTCCGTTGATTGCGGAACGACCCTCAGCGCCGCTACCCCCTCCGCGATCCGGAGCCCCTTACGGGGTTCCTTCAACGTTTGGGGGGCAGCTCCTGGCGCCCGCCGGGTCCCAAGACCGCAGGCTTCTGCCGCCTGCGGTTTTCCGATGTGGGTCTCCGCTTCGCCGTAGCGGACGACCCGTTTTCAGCGGAGCTTCCCTCTCCCGGTTAGAAGAGGGCAGCCATTACCGTTCGCGCCGCCTCCGGAAGTCCTTATATATATTATTATATTATATTATATTATATTATATTATATTATATTATATTATATTATATTATATTATATTATATTATATTATATTTTATATTATATTATATTATATTATATTATATTATATTATATTATATTATATTATATTATATTATAGTACACCTTTAGGCGCCAGGCAAAAACATTCCTTTTTAACCAGGCCTTTGGTTGACCTGATCAACATCCCATACCCTTTTAAAATGTGGCTCTTTTTTGCGGGGCAGGGTATTATTGGGTTATTGCTTTTATTTTATATATTATGATATTTTTATGGGAACCGCCCTGAGACCTGCGGGTATAGGGCAGTACATAAATTCAATTAATAATAATAATAATTAATATATTAATTATATTATATTATATTATATTATATTATATTATATTATATTATATTATATTATATTACCCACTCTTCACCCTAAGGTCACAGGGTGGGTTACCACATGAAAACACAATATGCACAGTATACAACATTATGGGGAATATTTGGGTGTATCAGAACCAGAGGCCCCATTTGTTTACTCGTGTTCTGGGTCAATAAATCATTTCAGTAGCTTACTCCCACTCTCTCTGCGACTTCCACATTTCTAATTATTATAGTGCTTGTCAGTCCCACTTGCTGCCAGACCCTGTTGGCTCCTTCTGCCTACGGATAGAAAATACCAGAAGGAACCTTGTAGACAGCATGTCACATTGGTTGGCACATACCTTTCTGGTTCTCAAGCCCTTGTTTCTTCTGCAAGCTTGTGAGGCATGCCCCTGCCCTGTGTGTGAGTGTGCGCGCGCCCTGGAGGGTCTGGACCCTCTTCAGATACATCTTAAGTCCAACTATGGCAAATCTGTCATCTACAATTTTCTCCTTCTGGTAGTAGGCTTGCAGCAACCCAGGCCGGACTGCCCTGGACCCTTCCTCACATCAGTGCTTGGAGCCAGCTATAAATCTGGAAATCATCCCTATTCCTCCCTGGCTCATTTGGCCAGCTTCCAGTTGTGGGTCAAAATGAAGTTCCACTTCATAGCCTAGACGGAAGAAGAGGGAGTAAAGGAACGGTGGTCCATCCATTAGGGTCACAAGCTGCACATGTTCTCACTACTTGAAACAGTTTGATCCTCCTGCATGCAACCAGCCCCATGTTGCAGGGTGAGGAAAATAAATGTTTACCACACGTTGGAATCAAGCAGACACAATTTTTTCAAAAATGCTGATTGACAGCTTTCAACTGCAGATCCTGTAAACAAACTTTCTTTTCACTAGTTCTTGCCATCATATTGCACCTCTTTAACTCCAGGTGACCTTCATGCTGTTTCAAAACGCCATCTACTCTGCCCTTGCTGTTTATTTGCCTTCATGCCTTGCCAGATTTAAAGATTTTCTGTTCTTCTCTTCTCTCTCAGCTCATGAACCCAATGTTGAAAAAAGAAATCCTAATGTGAGGATAGTTTCACCGCTTTGTTCTTAGATGCTTCCTCGACCCCCAATTTTTATCTGTGCAATTTGATACAATGCCTCCTTTTCTGCTGCCAAAAAATCATATTGCTTTGTCTTTATGGTTTTTACACTCTGGAGTTACAACTTTCATTAGTGCATGATCGGGGCTTATGGAAGATGAATTGACAAGCCAGTTCCCTTGTGTTTTCAACTGTCCCATTATCTCTTATTAATTCTTCTATGAGGTCTCATACATGCAACGTTCAGCAAGACTGTTATAAAATGTTCAGCTGCTTCCCCTCATTACCAGCACACCCTATTAAAGGTTGCCCTTAAATGTGACCTGTATAATATTATGTCTCCCTATAAAGTTGCCATCAAAAGCATTTTTTCTCCATTTGGGGCATAATCTCACTGTTTCATTTTAGTGAGAAGTGACGTGTCAGGTATGATCAGCATTATCACTGGAGGCTGACGTTAGCACGTTTATGTAATGTTCCTGTGATTTATTGCATGGGGTGGGGAAATCTTTCAAGTCTTTGTATAGTTTTAATTCTATTGTGTGCTTAAAAATACTCCGCGTTAGAGTTGAGTTGCAAATCCACATATCCTGGGACAATTCTATTGATTGCTATAGAACTAATCTGAAATAAGTGGTGGTTGCCTCTGGTAGTGAAGCAGAACCATTTCTGCACTTTGTTCTCAGACCTGTTGGTGGACCTCATTGTAGCCCCCATGACAGTCACTCCCCATGGACTATGATTTCACTTTAAAGCATGCCTAAAAACCACCTGCCGCAGCTGCATTTTGCACAGGGAATATCAGTAGTGATTGGGTTTGCTGTCTTTCTGGGTAACCTGTCCGCCATATTGACCTGCTCATTGACGAATTCCTGGCAAGCGTCTGAGGAATCCTAGGGCTCACCAGGATACAGTTGGGAAACCATTGGCTTACTATACCATTCATCTCCCATAAGGAACCAAATATGTTTTCATTGATGCATTTATTATTATATTGCTTTTTAATTATTTATAATGTGAGTAGGCTGACTTTTAGGGTCAAACCCAAGGCAGCTTTCAACACATAAATTCACAATTTGAAATCAATACAAGTTTGAAACCATCAAACATAAAACAAACTATTAAAAATACAACCAAAATACAAGGATTCAGTCTAGCAAGTAAATCAGATATTAGCACTGTTCATACACACAACAGACTATAATAAGATCTGCATTCAAGAAAAGGCTGTTTACAAGTTGGTCTTTAGAACCTACTAGAATGCCTGCAATGATGGGATGCATTTCAACTAGAACAGAGTTCCAGAGGTCTGAGGTCATAGTTTAAAAGGGCTATGTCCTGCGGGCACACAAGCTGAGGCTTATCTCAAAGTATGGGCAAACTGGTATAGATGAAGGTGGAAAGTAGTTTTGCTTGATGCTTTTTAAACATGATGTTCAGCTGCCAAGTCTCACCAAGCCCACTGACCATTACCCCTACCTTCTGATCTGTGTGGGTACAAGTGATACTGCCAGACACAGCCTCCAATATATTGCAAGGGACTCTGAGACTCTGGGTAGAAAGCTAAAGGACCTTGGTTATTGCCCAGGAAGAGAAAGGAAAACACTGGAAGTAAACAGATTGTATCATCAGGAAAGATTTGGCTTCCTGGACCACTGTCTCCACTTCCACAAAGAAAGACTTCTGGCAAGAGATGGGTTGGCAAGAATGCGTTTGCTAAGATGAGAAGACTGAGGGGTGATATGATAGCCACTTTCAAATAGTTGAAGGACTGTCACACGGAACATGGAGCAAAGAACACCAAAGGTTGAAATAATTTTCACTAAAAATAAAAAATTATTTATAATTTTTATTTCAGTTTTACTTCAGACATTATATTTTAAAAAGATAACAATATTTTGATTAGATAGAAATGACATTTTCCTGGGTGTAAATGATAAATTATTAAAAATTCACATGTCCTTTTCAGTGGTGTTACTGAATTTCAGTGGTGTTACTGAATTCAGTGGTGTTACTGAATTCCAAAGTGTAGTGGGAAGAGTATATTGCTACTGGCAAGCCCACATCCCAAGTGTTCAGGGGGGAAGGGTTGGAGCAGAACTGGAAACTGGTGGGAAACTCAGGAATAATTGCATATGTCTATGCACATGCACATGTGCAATTTGGATACCTTCAAAACCTCAGGCACTTTAAAATGCTGTCTGACACTGCTTTTTAAAAAGTGTTGCCTTCCTTAAAAACAGAAAAAGAGAAGAAACGAGAATGAAAAAAGGAAACCCTTACTGAATCAGATCAGTGGTCGATATACATAATATCCTCCTCATTTTATCTGCCAGCTCTAGATACTTTAAGGAAATGTAAAAAAGTTCAAGGTACTAATTTATTTTGTTTCATAACATTTTTTTGAAAAGATTTTATAGAACAACATCCATAGAAACAAAATAAGGGTGCATTAATAAAACTGCACAAGAACATCCCTTCAGCATATTTTCTTTTCTCCTTAAGTTGCAAAGTAAAGTCTTCAAAATAAAAAAATATATAAGACAGGTTAATGAGGTGGAACTGGAGAGAGGAAGGGGAAAAAACTACTGGAGAAAGAAATATATGTTATCTGGGGAAATGCCAGAGAGCAGAGTGCCAGATTCAATTAAAGTATTCTAATTTTCCTCATTTCTAAAATACAGTCCATACTCTGGTTGCCAATAAAGACAAATGTGAGGATGTGTAATAATTTGCAATGCAGGGAAGATGCAAAAGGATTAATCTGTTTCTGTTCTCCCAATCCCAGTGGGTAGCTGGTGTCATTGGGTTTTGTAGGGCAGAAGGCAGAGTAACCAACAATAGGTGGACCCAGAGCCACAAACAGGCAAGCCAGCTAATTCTAGTTTTGTCCCCATCCTCCTCCTTGCTGATCTCTACAAGGGCAACACAGGCAGTGCCACTCCCTGGAATGGATTTAAGCAAGAAGACAGGCAGGCAGAGAGTTCTGAGGTTTCCCCAGATGGTACATGGGTGAGAATAGTAGGGCAGGGCAGGGAAACCTTTTGCACTAGCACTAATCCAGCGCAACTGTTTAGTTGAAAACTGTCCCAGGAAACTATGATTGGTGGAAGGGATGAGTATTTTCCTGTCTCCCTATCCTATCTATAGATGTGCACATGCACAAAAAGAAAGAAAGAAAAGAAACATGTAATATCTGCCTATTTTCAAGAATGTTTCTCTGACTATATGTATTTCAGGATTACACACATGGGGAAAAACAAGTCAGAAGAATGTTGTAGAAACAAATTCCTAGCAGTCGTCTGCTATGCAGCATCAGTGTGTGGGGGTTGGGGTGGTCTTAAGGAGGATTGATAGAAAAAGAAGCAGGTGGAGAAGAGACCTTCTAATGGTTTAATAAAAGCTAAGTCTACCTGAACTTAGCTGGTCATCAATACTTTTTAATAGTCTGTCCCATTCCATGTGATGAAATGAATGTCACATGATATAAATTCATTTTCAGAAAACTATAGCCTCCTTTCTGGGCTCATAGCTTGTAATTTTAAGTAAGCCCACCATGGCCTATCCTGTGGACCCATAAAAAGTTCCTAAGTATCTGATCAATCCTAATGAAGTATTTATGTGGAATTATCACTAGCAAGCTCAAATACCATAGATTATATATGGAAGAATGGCCACTTTAATAATGTTTATCTATCCCCAGAGTGAAATTTGCAAGGCCTGCAACTTCTGTTCATGTCAGACTGACTCTTAATTTCATTTGTCCCCTCTGGTTCTCATCTGAAGCAAATCAATAACAAACACACCATATTCTCTTTTTTACAAGCTAGTAATAGGTTTATCTGCTCCTGTTTACTCCCCATCAGTGTGGCATATCTCTCTCTCTCTCTCTCTCTCTCTCTCTCTCTCTCTGTGTGTGTGTGTGTGTGTGTGTAATCATGATCCTTTTAGATTTGTACAGATGGAATTCCATATTAATGAATGTTTGCTATTTACTGAGGGCTGATTCATGTCTGTCTCTTGAAAACATTCAGATGACATTGCTGATCCCAGTAGCACACACACTCGATTTGTGTGACTTGGTACCTCCACGTGAAGGTTGCATGTGGAACTACAATGATTTGGACAACTGAGATAACTCAGAAGAATTGAAGAGTCTGAAACCCAGTTGGATCACAGTGCAGAGATAGCTAACAACCCTGGCTACGGCTTTAGAGTCACACAAATTCTGGAGGACCCCACATTGTCTATTCTTGCTACAGTGGAACAGAAGACATTAATCCTCTTTCTTCTTCTTTGTTCCACAGTTCTTTCTAGAACTTGGTGTAAATGGCTTTTAGAAATTCTCCACCCTATTTGTGGACAGGGAAAAGGTTGGGAGAGTAGACCAATTCATCTATATTTTTCTATGGGGAGGATAAATTCTTCAAGAATTTGCTGGGGACTGAGCTCACCATTAGCAGAGGCACAACTCTTTGTTTTCTTTTTGCTTAGGAAAGGAAAATTGTTGACACCATCACCCAGCATTTTGCACCTTTCACAATGTTCCAAACCTAGCATTGATCCAGGGAATTATGGGTGTAGAATGGCAGCTGTCACAAACAAACAAATTACACAGAGAATATTTGAAGAAAATTCTGCAAAATTCTATATTTTTCCAAGTTTCTGTTTTTAAAAATATCAAAAATTGTCACTGAAAACTCTTTTCAGAAATGGTGGCTCAGATCTAGCTAATACTTGTTACTGCATTCAGTTAGCCTTTGAAATAAGACATACTAACAAATGTATAGGACTTTCTTGATGACCAAACACTGCCAGAAACAGACACATATTTCTGGTGTACCTTTCCTTGTGCAGCTGAACTAAGGATCAGATATTGTCAGTTGGGTGTGATTTTTCTGCAGCCTGTAGAAATACAAAATTTCATGGATTGTCTCTCATTCTGTCCTTTACCAGTAATGATGGAAATGAGGTCATTGTTAGTCATTCACTGCAGACTGAGAACTAAAGGAAATCTTATATGCCCTATGGTTTTTTAACTCATTAGGAAAGAGTACTGTTGGGGGAAGCTTTGAAGTTTCACTATATCCCTCTGTTTCCTTCATATGCAGGTCCACTCAGTCAAAAAAAAGCAATAAAAAGAATGAAGGATTTTTTCTTTAATCCATCACATAGCCTATAACATTTTCTTTCATTTAGTGATTGCTGTAACCTCTGAAAACCACACTTCTGAAAACTGCTTAGTCACACCGTTGGCCTACTGCTCTCTTCATTGGATAACAGGATTTTTCTTGTATATACTAGATATTACTGACACTATAGTTAATGAACGTAAGGTTCTTTGACAGCTATGTGCAGCTGCACTGTAATAATAAAGATACCTGCTCATTTGAAAGAACGATAAATTGGGTGCTTGGCAGAGGGGCCCTGAACTAAAAAAAAAGAACATTATACATTTGTTACTGAACTTCTCATAGCTATAATTGTAAGACTGTGGGGTCGATCTCCAACTGTGGCATAAGCTTTTGTGGACCAAAGCTATTAACACAGTAGTCCAAGTCCAAGGTAGTCCAAGTATGGACAAGTTGCCATTCTGTGCTTCTTTGGAGAAAGGTACAAGGTTTAAGTCTAATATGAATAATAACCTGTAGCCCTCCAGATGTTGTTGGCCTATAACTGCCATCATCTTTGACTATTGGTCATGCTGGCTAGGGCGGAGGGAGTTAGAACCCAGAAACATCTGGAGGACTACAGGTTGCCTATCTGTGTAGAGCCTAAGGTAAAACTTTTTCATTGATACCAAGAGCCTGGTAGTGTCATCTTGCACACAGGCCATAGTCCAGCGATTACTCCTATTGGCTCAAACATAGAATCACAGAACTGTAGAGTTGGAAGAGATACCAAGGGTAATGCAACCCCCTGCAATGCAGGAATCACAGCTAAAGGATCTCTGACAGATGGCCATTCAACCTCTGCTTAAAAAATTCTAGTGAAGGAGAGTCTACCACCATTGAGAAGCGGTGGAGTGCAGTGCACTCAGAAGAATTGTTACGTACTACCTCCCCTGTGAACATTGGATGGGGAAAGACTATGTGTGGAAGTGTATCTTTTATCATTTCCTTTATACAAGAAGAGACTGGAATACGAGGGCAGAACCATGGAATGAGTCTGGGGATGCAGGAATGTGGCTGCAGGTCTTGGGTTTTTATTTTTGTCTTGTAAAACCACTCCTTCCAGTAATGACATTTTAACAAAGTGCTGATTTTGTACTTCGAATGGCATTGATTGGAGCCACCATCCAACTAGAAGGATTAGGAGGCACTATCTTTATGGGCCTAAAAGGAACTTCAAGTAAGCTGGTTGCTTTTCAGAGACTGTGTCATCTGTAGCAATTGGCACAACAAATGAATTCAAGGTCCCATAAACAAGCAAAAAATTGAAAATAATAAAACAGCAGCAACAACATCAATTCCATCAGTAACAAATAGATTCCTGTTCTAGCTTGCTTCCAGGCACGCGTGAATTCTCAAACTATGAGTGAAGAAACACACTCTGTCAGCCATACAAACAGAAACAATTTCAGGAAAAGATTCCAAGATTCAATGTGAACAGAATTCTAACAGGCAACAAAGAGCAAAATTAAGCCAGTTCCTCAAGTGCGTTGGCTTGGAGGGTTCGTGGTGACTCACTTGGCTGCGCGGGGTAATATAATGTCAGTAGATAATAAAGAGTCCTCATAATCACAAGCTCCTTCTCTTTGCTGCAGGATAAATGCATCAGTATCATCTCTGTTTCTCAGATAACCGTCATTTTCACAATGTGTAGCATCTTAATCAACTGCTGCCTTCCACTGCGCTGTGCATTATACACTTGTCTTGTTTTGGCAGGGACAAGATAAAAACACTTCTAGTTTAGGATCGATCCAGAGCAGCATCCGCCTATGTCCCCACTGGTCTATAATGCTGGCTGAGGATTGCCAATATCAGGCAGCAGCTATGCAGATCAGGAAAGGTTAAAGCTAAATTCACAGCAATAAGGAATTAACTGAACAAAGGAATTAACTGGACCAGTTTTCAGCTGCAGGCTAGGGTGTTGCTTCATTTGCACTGGTTTCTCCTCTGAAGGATGATCTCCTAGCCTGTGGAAGCATCTCCTTCAGGAAATACAACTTCTGTTCTATATAGCTATTTGCAAAAAACACAGAATGGAATTTTCAGAGGGGAAAATGATGGAGAAGTGCAATCTTTACTAACACTGGGGACGTTTGGAGAAGAGGAGCTATTGCTGCATCCAAAGCCCCACCAGCTCCTGATGGCCAGAGCTGAAGGGGGGGGCAGATTTTTGCTGTGCCAGCTATGGACCTTAAAGCTTCTAGCACTCTATCCTCTATCAGGACTCTGTACTGGCTACCACAAGTGGGAGACCTGTCACTGGTAGCTTTCTGCCTACTCAGGAGGAGCACAGGCCTCCACCATAGTGAACCCCCACCTCTGGTGGTCCTCTCCACCACCAGCAGAGGTCACTGTGCAGAATCCTGTCCCCCAACCCGCACCATGACATCCATTGGCATTGGGAGTTGGGGTTGCAGCCTGGAAATTTTATTTTCTCTTATGCTACCTCAGTTGTTAAAGGGATGCACAGATGAGATTGGGCCCATATTATTATCTACTCAACTAAGAAAGGTTTATTGCTACTGCTATTAGCTATTACCCTTTCCAGAATAACCAGGGGAAGCATTAAACCTTTACTGTGGACATCTGTGTAGCCTGGGATTATTGTTTATATTATAGCTGGGCCCAAGAATATTTTTTATCATTTTATAATTCCTTCCTCATTTTCTAATTATATTTTCATGTTGTAATTAATAATTATCATCAGGTAGAATGAATGCTGAGATTAGCCCAGCAGTCTGGTAGGCTTATGGATCAATGTCTTGTAACATACTAATTGAAATTTTACCAGACAGTAAATAAACCAATGCCCTTATTTTCTTTCTTTCAACCTTCAGTTTTTAAGAAACATTTTTTAATACCAGCACAGGGTAATTCCTGAGTATAAATGGATGTTTTACCCCAAGACATTTCTAAAGTATTAGAAGACTAGAAGTCTAAACCAGATTTTAAATCCAGTGTATGATCCTCAAGCCCGATGGTTCAGAGTATTCAGAAACTGGTGAATTTGTCTTGGACCAAGGTGGCCTGTACTGAGAAACAATGTGGTTAAGTGTTTTCAATGTAGAGATGAGCAGATCTTTTATTTTCCATTGCATTAGTTTTCTGTAGGTTAACACCGATCCATATTCAAGTTCAACTTGCAGAACAGACAACACCATTTTTGAAGTGGTGCACACACAATTTGACAGAAACTCTTAATCATGTATCCGCAGCCCATTTACAGAAAACCAACAGGCAAAGGAATGCAGAAGAAGAAGAAAATGAATATTTATACAATTGCAATTGCATGATTCAGATAACTTTTACTAGAATCTTCATGAACTGGAACATATATGCATTCAAAATGTATTTTAAAAAAGAGAGAGAAACAGGTGGGGACAAAGTCAACTTTAAAGGTGGCTAACATGAAAACTTCTGGAGCTACCCATCTCAAATTTGGCAGGGTTGATCCCCTCTGTCGGGGCTACTATGAACCTAAATTTCATTTACCTACTTGATTATTGTTTGTGAGTCATTAAAGTGCCAGAGGACCTTTGTCTGCTTTGGGTGCAACATAACATTTGCTACCTTCTTTGGAATTTACTTCACAGAACAGTTGTGGTGATAAAATAAAAAGACTCTACATACACTCTCATGAGCTCACCAGGGAAAGGGAAAAACACAGATGTGAGGAATACAATTTCTTCTGCACACTTTAGGAATGTGTGACAGTGCTTCATTGATGTGTCCCAAGGTAATGGTGATAATCCTGTTGTCCTGGCCTTGAATAATCCAGGTCTGCCCGAATATATGGTACATGTCTAGGCAATGTGGTGCAGAATACATTCTCGTGATATATTACCACGGTGAAGAAAATATATTACCATGGTGAAGAAAACAGCTACAGCATGTTTGTGCCTTAGAATGAATTAGTTGCATACTTCATTGCAAACCCTGACCCAGAAACATAATTTCGTGTCTCTTCTTTAGTTCTTTTGGAAAATAATTACATTTGAATCAAGACTAACAGCTGGAAACTGTTGGCTTCAAACGCATTCCTTCGCCTCTTGTTTTCTTTGCTATTCTTTATGTTTGCTCTCCTCCCCCCTGCCCAAAAGGATTCATTATTGACCTAGAAATAATGGTTCATCCGAACTGAAGCAGATTGTGACAAGCCTTTAAAATAATAAAAAAAGAAGAAACCACACAGCATTGATCAAGTATGTTTGGGGAAGATTCTTTCACCTAACCCTAAATACAGAGTTTATGACAAGACAAGCCTGAGCAGTTTGATTAGCAGACATTTCTTCTTTGCATGTGATCTGGGGTGTTGTGAAGGTCAAATCACACATTTAAAAGATGAGTTAGAATCCCTTATAAAAGACTGCCTGGGCCATACATTCAAAGGAAGCAACCGTTTGCACAGTGAAGTGTTTATTGCTTACATGACATGAAACCTAGCATGCCTCTCAGCCAAGTTGGAATCACTCCCAAACAAGCACTGCAGATTTAATCGTACTCCTGAAAGTGTTTGGTTTTGGGTTTTGTCTGAACAAATTGCTAGAGAAATGAATGCAGCCAAATTAAAAAGAGAAGTGGGTGGGGGGAGAGAACAAGTGTGGGGGTGAACTGGAAAATGGATTGATTTCAAAACTGTGAAAATTGATTTAAGTCTACTAGGGATTCAGAGGCCTCTGGGGCATATTAAAAAAAAGAAGGAGGAATGATGAAAAGGCACGACAAGCATAACAAATGAGGATAGATTGATGGTGTCTAGAGTACAATGTATGTGGAACGAAGCTGTCTGGACTCTAGTGTAGAATAAGCAACTTTCAAAAAAAAAAATCTAGAGTGAATGAAATTGCCTGTGGTGGAATGATTCTCTTTAGATTTTGAAAAGGAATGGCATTACCCACAATAGAATGACAAGTACAAGTGGGGCCTGCAAAAAAAAAAGTTGCAGTGCAGAGTGCTCCTGTTTACTGTCCCAGTTAGTCATTCACAGACAAACCTCAGTTCCCTGTTCCCTTGCTAATTAGTCAGTCAGTATTCCACAACCACTGAACATGCTCATGGGGCTCCCACCCCACTAAACATGTTTTGTACTTCTGCAAACCTTGGCCTTCCGCAGGATGATGATGCTTCCCATACCAGTTACCTATGGCTAAATAGGCAACATCACTCAGGCCTAAACATTAGAAACAGAGGAAAGGAGTGGTCCCAAGAACAAAACATTGCAGTGTGGAATGCTCCTGTTCATTGTTGCAACATATCAGCCATGCACTCTGCTCTCCCAAAATATTCTAGCCTATTCCATTCCATTTCTTCCCTCCAAGTCAAGTCAGCATTCCAAGGTGGCTGAGCATGCTCAGTGCTCATCGGGGTGCCTTTGGGGTTTCCTCTCCTTATGTCCCCCCACATAAATACTTTTTGGACTTCTTCTACAAACCTTGGGCTTTCCCCAAGTGGGCTCATACCGTCCTTTCCCCCCAAAGGTGATGTCATTTGAGATACATAAGCAACAACACTCACTCCTATGCAGTGCAAATGGAAGGAAGGATCTAGCTAGGAATAATGGTGGGATAACAGTCTACAGCAGAATATTCTTTGATATATTTCACGCAAACTGTTAATTATGGAATTATTAGGGTTATGTTGTGGTGATATTATTGTTTTTATTCTGTGCTCTTCTTGTACCATTGCATTTAAAGACTGCTTATTTTCTGTGAATTGCTTTGGGAACCAATGTATTTGTGGGAAATGCTGCATATAAATAAAATGAATGACTTTATTTGTTGAAAGACTTATCAAAACAGCATAAGATTATAGCATGAAGATTAGAAAGAAAGGATCTCAATTAGAATTAATGTCATTATAATTCACCACTGTCACTTCAAATGAAATGCTTCCTGCCAATCTCTATGTAAATATCTGAGGGGACGTTTTATTTATTTTTTTACACCATTTGCTACTCCAGGGTGAAGTTAAAGGTACTTTCCTTGCTTCGAATTCACTGCTGCCAGTTACTCCTGCCATTCCAACGTTCCATTATTGATTGTATCATTTTGTATTAAGTTACTATCATTATTGTACGGGATGTTGGTTGGTCTCAAGACATTATAGAGACAACGCTGTCACACCAGCCTAGTTATTATATTTTCATCCATAAATAAAAGCCCTCCAATCCAATCCAGGCATGGCAATTCAATTCATGGGCTTTGCTCCCCATTCACCCCACTGTAGCGAATGAGATGCCACTATCCCTCCACACAGTGCTCTACAGCACTCGTATTTGATATTTATCCAGCACTAAATAAAGGAAGCAGGGAGCAGGTTTGGAAGAGAGGCTTGAGGAGCAAAGGGACCACGTCTCCATCGACCCATCACTCCAGAAATCCCTCCGCCGCCCGGCTGCTTGCGGCTGCCAGTCCTCCGCTTTCTATTCGATTTGTCCTGGACCTTTGCAGCCCCCGCGGGGAGTTTGCGTCAAAAGCAAAGCAAGGGGCGCCGAACGGGGGACTAACAAGAGGCAGCTGAAGATGGCAGGTGGCCAAGAAGAACGGGCACACATCCCTAGAAAACCTAAGTTTTAAAAAACTCCCCCCCCCCCCGTCTGAAAACCGTTTGTTGACATGGGCTAGAGCCCGAGGAGAAAACTCCGGAGAAAAGCTTGGAAGCGCTCGTCTTTCTAAAAAGCCTCTCGGACGCCACAAAGGCCGCAGAGAGGAGCGACCCGCCCCCCCCCGCCTCCCCCCGCCCCAGGGCGAGGAATGCGCGGCGGAAGGGCTGGGGCGGGAAAAGGGGCGCGCGCTGGCCGCTGCCCGGGGCAGCCGAAAGCCTTTCCCGCCTTCTTTCCCTGGAGGGAGCCCTGCGAGTGACGTGCGCGGCGCGGCTCGACGCCGGCCCCCGTGCAGCTCCTCCCGCCCCTTGCCCAGACAGGGGGAGGGAAGAGGGGCGGAGTGATGTGCTGCTGGGGAGAGCCGGGCTGCGCGAGCCGAGAAGTGGCGACTGGAGGGAGCTGCCGCCTCCCCGCCTGCCTGGTCCGTACCTGAGCGCCAGGAGCCACCGCAGCAGCAGCAGCAGCAGCAGCAGCGAGGTCCGCTCGCTCCCCTGGCTCGGGCGGCGGCGGCGGCGCTGCTAGCCTAGGGGCGCCCGCTTCCCCGCTCGCCCATGGCTTCCTCCGGCAGCGGCATGGAGGAGGTGCGCGTCTCGGTGCTGACCCCGCTCAAGCTGGTGGGGCTGGTGTGCATCTTCCTGGCGCTGTGTCTGGATCTGGGAGCCGTGCTGAGCCCGGCCTGGGTGACGGCCGACCACCAGTCTTACCTCTCCCTGTGGGAGTCCTGCGAGAAACTCAACAACCCGGAGACCTGGCGCTGCATAACTACCTTGAACAGCGGTGAGAAGGGGGGGGGGCACCTGCCCGGCACCTTTTCCCTGCCTTCTTCTTGACTTGAAATCCCCCCCCCGTTCCCTCCCGGTCCCGCGCCTCTCCCTCTGACCCCACCCATTGCAGCAGCGCCCCCCAACATCTCTTCGGAGAGGGTCCTCCCTGCTCCCCCCCCCCCTGCATCCCGCCCCTAGAATAGCATCTCCTTCCCTCATCCCCACCCGCTCAGGTTAGCCTTTTCCTCCGCAGCACCGGACGGCACCTCTTAACAGAACGCCTTTTCTTATCCTGAACACTTCTGCTTCCATAGCGGTAGCCTCGCCTTCTCCAAACGCCTCTTTTGTCCCATCAGCCGGAGTCGGCAGACCTTTGTTACCCACGTAGGGCATTGCTCATTGCCCTCACATTGCCTCCTGCTGCCCACCTGGACCCAGCGAAACCCGCCTCTCCATCCCTGACCACTTTTCTCTTCCACCTGACTTCACACCACAGCACACCCATCCCTGCATCCTAATTTGAACCTACTCCTTTTTCCCTCCCACCTCATCTCAGATCCTCCCCAGTAGTCTTTCTCATTGCCCAAATCCAAATGCCACATTCTGCATTAGTTGTGATCAATCCATCATACATGCCCCCAATGCCCTTCCTTCCCAGCACCCCATGAGCTGCAGTCTCAAGTCTGCCATTCCAAGTTCCAATCCTGTACCTTTCCCTCTTTCTTATGCTGAATTTATTCTTTATGTCTGCCTGCTTATTTCCCCAGCTGTCCCTCCTCCTCATAGCCCCATGTAGACAGAGAAGCAATATGTTTAAAAGATGCGTCTGTGAAGCAGGCAGATAAGGATTTACATCTACACACATACAGCATTATGCACTCCTTTTCTCTTGTCTTGGAAGTCAGGATACAGCAAGGGCTAGAAAACAGGGCTAGCTTTTTCAAAGCATTTGCATCATGGGATACCCTGTTGTTGTTTTTAATGAATTGGCGGATTTCGTTCATGAAAAGAGCCTCAATCCTGCATGTTGTGTTGTGAAGGTGGTTTGTGGATTATCTTGCTGTTGTTTTTAACTTCAAATCAGTATTTTACCCTATACCTAGTTCCCACGCTGAAGCTGACAAAAAAAGTTGTGGCTTTCAGTTCATTGAATCTGTAGCCAACATAAGAAGCAACACTCTCCTGTCACTGTATTCTGACACTTTCCCTTTTCTGTTATTCCTGTGCTCTCCTCTTTCTCTGTCCCTGATGAGAACTTTCACTAGGCAACATATGCAGCTTTGTCTCTCAGCCTCTTCCCCCCTCCCCCATGTACCGTATCTTATTGGCCTTACTGGCATTTATCCTGTTTCATTTTTTCTTTCAGTAAGCAAAATAATATCTCCCCCTAATGGAAAAATTGCCCCTTGAAATGAGCAAGATTGTTTTAAAATCATCCCTCCATCCCCATATCAAGTGGCTTGCTCAGTCTGCAAAAATCCTTTTTGTGAGAGTTGCTTCTATTTTCCACTGTATCACAGCTGCTTCTATAATCTCTATTGGAAACATCTACAAGTTAAACTGTAGCCTTCACTTACTAAGCCCTAAATCTGATTTTGAATCATGTATTACCCTTGTGTTTTAAGAAATTGTGCAATAAGAGATTGGTTTCCTATTGGTTTGACTGCCTGCTGTGTATTTTGCTACATGCCTTTGTTTCTTTGAAAATTCTTAAAAATGTTCTTGGAGATCTTTGCTTCAAAACTGCAGCAGAGGTCCTTTCTTTTATTTTGTACTTTTTATCACTCCATCAAGTAAGATTTGGTGTTGGGTGAGGTTTGCTGTCAATTGTGTCATGTAAAGTAAATCATTTTGATTTGATTGTTTAAAGAATTGCTTCTGTGCGCTGTTACCAGGGAGTCTAAACAAACTTTGTAACAGAGCTGTATTTTAAAAAAATCTCTTCTCCCCTCCCACCCCACCCCCTGAAATTTATGTAGGAATGTCAGCTTTGACTTGATGTGTCTCCTTAGCAACAGGAATCCTTTTGCCCCTTTCTCTGTCTTCTAAAATGATATCCCTTGATTGCATAAAGACTTTTCAGATGAATTGGGTGGAGGTGGGAAGTTAGAGACCAAGTTTCAGTTCAGCTGGTTTTACTTTATTTCCTTATCTTCCAAAGTATGAGGGATTAGGAAGGTTAAATAGTGCACAGATCAGCATTAGAGGACTGCTAAGCACTCTCCATTTGCGTCTGGCAGACATCTCCCTTTTTAGATTTTTCCTATAGAAGTTACAGAAGAAGTGTGCATGCACACGAAAGCTCATACCAAGAACTGACTTAGTTGGTCTTTAAGGTGCTACTGGAAGGAATTTGTTTTGTTTTTCCTATAGAAGTGTGAGTGAGGGGAATGGGTTGGATGTGATCCGAAGGCTTGTCATTGCATTTGTGAACAATAAGTGAATGGAAAGAGCAGGTATTTGTTGTTGTGTCTTCCTGAATGCTTTCCTGCTCCTTCAGGAAATTTCAAGGCTCTCCCATTCTATGAAGTCATAGACTAAGCTTTACTGATTTCTTTTGTTTGTTTGTTTAAAATAGTTTTCCATGTTTTACAAGCTGCTGGGAATGACTACTGAGGCTATTTTAAGCAAGACCTTTCCTTTAATTGTATCTGGGTCTAGAGTCAAGCTTTGAAAGCTTTCCTGAAATATGAGAATGTGCACTGTTTACACAGACATGCATATGCACAAATGTTTGTCCTTTGATACAAACAAATCCTCTGCACAAGCTGGCAAAAGGCCCTCATTGCATTGGGTGAGTAATGGATGGGGTCCTAAGTCTATAGTGTGATTTGTTCTACATTCACAATAGCCCTTTGTTGTTAAGAACTTAGCCTTTTTTCTTCTACGTAAAACAAAGTATCCCTATTCTGTCTCATTGCAGGCAAGGCTTTTAAGGTTAAAATAACTGGGATATACTGGAAATAAGCAGAAAGAGCTTCCTTTAGGAAGACTTTTTAATTATGACACCAGGGCAAAGAGCATTGTCACTGGAGAAACAGAAGAAGCCGGAGGCACAAGGCATCTCCCCCTACCGTCTTAAAACATTTGCTTCATTGTCCCTTGAAGGAGAGCACCTCAAGTGGCACAATCAAGGGCAGCCACACACCGGAGTCTGCTAAAGCATATCCAGGGTTTAATTAAAAACCTTTGTCTTAATTAGACTTTAGGTCCTGACTGCTCTCAGAGAGGGCACATTTGGTTGTATCTGCAGCAAGGAACATCCTCTGAGCAATTACCAGAAAACAGTCTCTTTGTCCAGTTTTGCTAACGGCCAGCATATCCCTTGTTAACTATATAATGTGCTATATAGCTGTAACACTAACTGAGCATCAGCATGTTTCTGCTAACACTGCTAATACCGAAGTGGGAGAGAGGGCTGTGTGTATATTTTAAATATTTCAGGAGGCATCCAGCCATATTAAATTTGCCTGATAATAAACTAGACATTCAGTTTTCCCCCATCTGTGCAGATGATTTGATAAAAAAATGCATGTTTTGATCATGGCATTTTAAAATAAGTCGGTAGATTTCAGCTAAGATCCCAGACTCCCGGGCAGCCCTGTTGATTTCTCTGGAGCTACATGGAAGTAAAATTGTGAAGAGTCATAGCTTGGAAGTCTGACATTGTTGTTTTGATGTAGATTAGGTCATTTAAAATAGCAACATGGCTTATTCTTACATCACAGCTATGTGTAAGTGCATGCATATTGTATTTTCTTATGGCATTTAGTGTGTGAAGTATGTAGCCCACATGTATTGCACACTGCATTAGGTTTTCAAAGCCTTTGCTGTAGAATCGTATGATGCTGAATTATGCTTGACATACTATGTTGTTTATTACAGATCAGGCATACTACCTTTGTAGTATTGGCAAAATTAAGTGGCACTTTGAGATATGGTCTTTCTAGACAATGTGTATTTTCACTTAAGCACATACACATGCATTTATACAAAAAAAGCCTTTTGGGAGTCTGAATCATCAAAATAATATTACACTGAGAAAAACATAAACAAACATTATAAAGCTTTCTTCTTTACAGGATATTATTGTTCTCTCTGGTGAAACATAATGTTTATACAGCAGAATTCAAATGTGTTCCTTATAACTTTTGGGAATCCATAGGACTAAATACTTACTAGTTTCATATAGGATTTTTCAATGTATTGATAAAAATGTAATGCAAATTAATTACTCCTTTATTTTCACATTGCATTTAGAATATTGGGGATCCAAAATTCAGCCCAATTGAACTGTTATTTTAAAAGATAAAGTTGAATTGATAGCTTCTGGGGATTTGTTCTTTGTTTTGGATGAGGAAATGAAGTGAGATCTAACTTTACCGAAATATTGCAATATCCCATTTTAAATCTATTATCTACTAACTAACCTATGTTTTAACAGTCATAGTTTGTGTGTCTGCTTATTTTGCATGAGAGCAGCTGTTCCAAGCGGAATTGACAGCTCAAAAGCAGCTTCCTCCTGGGAATATGTAGATCATGGCTTTAACTGAGTTGATAGTGATGGATATTTGCAAATAGCTCAGCAAGACTGATAGTCACAACACACTGTTCTTCCCTGCCTTCCTGGAAATGTTTTCTTAAAACTGAAAAATAATAGCTAAGCAGATGGAAAAAGCAATTGTTAACATAAAAAGTTTTACAGACGTCATGGCCAACAAGCTATATAAAAGGCGAATTCATGTCTTACTCTGAAATGTAACTAGAAGATGGATTTTAAAGAAGCCTTTATTTTAAAGCTTTCCAGAATGTACCCTCTTTTCTCAAAGGAGTAATTGTGATATATTGTATAGGAATGCAAATCTTTACAACATCCTTGCATCTGTAGTGGAACCCCTCCCCATTTTGAACTGTTTCTACAAGTTCAAGATGCTTCCCCTGCAATCCAGGAAGGCTAATCCAGGTGCTGATAACACCAAGGTTGCAGGTTCAATCCCCTTATGGGTCACCTGCATATTCCTTTATTGCAGGGGTGGACTAGACGACCCTCATGATCCCTTCCAACTCTACAATTCTACGATTCCACGATTCTTCTAAATCTTTTCTTCTCTGCTGGCAAGGCATGCAGCAACTGAGGGTGTCTAAATGGTCCTCATTGGCAGCCATACCACTAAATAGATAGTAGTTACTTTGAGGAATTGGATAGAAATGTGCAAAATCAGATTTTAAAAAGCAAGCATATCAACATTTCTGACACTTCCAATTCCGAAATCCTTATCCAGTTCAATGGATTCTATAGTATAGTGGTACCTCTGGTTACGAACTTAATTTGTTCTGGAGGTCCATTCTTAAGCTGAAACCGTTCTTATCCTGAGGCACGCTTTCATTAATGGGGCTTCCTGCTGCACGTGTGCCTCTGGTGCGCAATTTCCGTTCACATCGTGGGGCAAAGTTCGCAACCAGGAGCAGCTACTTCCGGGTTAGCGGAGCTTGTAACCTGAAGCGTTCATAACCAGAAGTGTTCGTAACCAGAGGTACCACTGTATTGTTTATTAATTTCTACAGATTTGTAGACTGCCCTTCATCACTTCAGTGTGATCTCAGAGTGGTTTCCATCAATTCACATGCACATACACACAAAATAAGCAAAAAAATAAAAACAAATGTTGAAACAATGCATTTAACAAAATAGTCATAGGGTAACAGCATAAAGCATGAATAGTAATAGGGTAACTAGTGGTTGCTGGTTAGCTCCAAAAGCCCATATTATCTTTACCTGCCAGCAGAAGCCCATAAGAGTCTCCATTATTTGGACTTCCAAAGGAGGGGACTTCTAAAGTCAGGGGCCACACCAGAGAAAGCCCTGTCACGCACCACCATGTGGTGGACCAAGCCCATTGAAGCGACCACAAGAAGTGCCCCCCTGTCAGCCACATAGCCCTAGACAGATGGCAAAGTCATGGACAAACATGGGCGACTTTAAAAGAGGATTAGACAAATTCAAGGAGGACAAGGCTATCAGCAGTTACTAGCCATTATTCTGTTCTTTGTCCACTGTCAGAGGCATTAGGACTCTGAATACCAGTTGCTGGAAACTGCAGGTGGCCAAGTGTGGTTGCAGTCATGTCCTGATCGCAGGTTGCACACAGGCATATGGCCAGCCACTGTGACAACAGGATACTATGCCAAATAGGCATTGGCCTGATCCACCATGCTCATCTTATGTTCTTAAAGGAAAAGGTGCATCAACACTAGGGTCGCCCACATTAAATACGTGGTTAAGGGTAATTGCATGCAGCAATGTGTGCATTGATCACTACTTCACATGAGTCTGTGCTTTGTTAATATTTCACCTGGAAATCTTTGAATCAAAGTTAGGTGTTTTGAGGGCACCATCCGGCTCCTTGGTAACCTGCCCAGATAATGCGTGACCTGATTTTATTGATGTTCCAGACTATGAATAAAATAAAGGAACAGTGCCACCACAGCTAAAGCATTGTTCTGTTCCTTGCAAGTGTGGCAAAACCACTGTGGCTTTGTATAAGCACTGCTGCCATTAAAGTTGTTCTGGGTTGTGCTCATTCGTTCCCAGCTGGATTATTCTGAAATGCATTAAATATGATTTGCAGGTGGCAAGATGGGATCTAGTTTGTCTAAGCCTTGTATTTCTGCACCTGTTCCACAACCGCCCTAGTGGCCAGTTCATAAGAAGAATGTTTCTGTATGGCAAAAGTATGCCATCATTGGTATTCCATTCATTCATTTATTACATGTATCCCCAAGGAGGTAAGGGTGGCGTACATGGTTCTGACCCTTCCCAATTTATCTTGACAACAACTCAGTGAGGTAGGTTAGGCTGGCAGTGAGTGGCCCAGTGAGCTTCATGGCTGAGTGAGGACTTGAAACCTGGGTCCAGTCCAGCATGTTAACCGGATCCCTGTCTAGGAATGAAAAGATCAGTGCATGTTCCTATGCTCCATAGGGTCACATCACCAGCACTATAGCAATGTTTCACCAGTGCCATGCATTTCCTTATGTAGTCAGCAGCATCAATGCCTGTACTTGCCTCTAGTCAAAGAAGACCTAGAGTCAGGTCCACTTGAAATCTTTGTGCATTTTGCAGGGTAGTCCTATAGGTGTCTACGTAGAAGTAAGCCAAATGTGGATTGCTTCCAGGAAAGTCTATATATAGGATTGCACTTCTAGGAAAGGTTGCTCATTTGCCTTTAGCATTGTGTGCCAACACAATTTCAGGAAAGACACACAGCAAACCATGTTTCTTTGATTATGATCTAGTTGTGAGTCTGCACATTATCACTTGGTTCTGTGAAGAGACACTAACACACACAGGAATGGGATGTCAGGGAGCAACTTCCACAGCTTACTATCTGCCTCTTCGTGTTCTTGCACCTTAAGAATCAAGTGAGCAAAGGTTCCTTATCATGCCTGAGATGTCACCCAAATCAGGGGGGAAATACTGATGGAATATATGGCAAGTGGCCTAGAAAAGGGAGGAAAAAGCAAACAGAGCAACAGACACATGTGCTTTAAGATCTCCTAGAAAAGAACATAAGTGAGCCCCAACCCCAAACCAATAAAATCCCTATTGGTCAGTTTTTAGAGGATAGACATAGCTGTGCTGGTTACCTTGATTAATTTATGGCAAAAAGGCTACACACCCATCTTGTGTTTTAGACACAACAGGAATAAATGCAGACTGACAGGCAGTGGCTCTTCCACGTTTCAAATGAGCATTTTTCCAGCCCTATGTGAAGATGCCAGGGATAGGCTTGGGCCTTCCACTGAGTTATAGCCCCTTTCTCTGTATCTCTCATAACTCTTCTAGATCTTTCTGGGAAGTTTGTGCTTGGACATGTATAAGCCAACTGTTGTATTCAGTTTTGTTTTATTCTAAGCATGGAAGAAATCTTCAGTGAAGTGTATCCTAAACTAATTTATCTTGCTGTTACTGTTTTTGTATATTGCAGCATTTAAAATTTTAATGCTTGCTTCTCCTTTAAATATTTTTAATTGGGCTTCCAGAATTTAAAGGATGCTTTTACTGCTAGTGATAATATAAGTAGTCTAAATATTTTATGAGGTTTATATTTAGAATCAAGTGGACTGTAACCTTGACTCATACTCAGTTGCAAAAGATGCAGTAGGATTCATATTCATAATCAGTGGGAGGAGGTAGGTGCTAGCTTATGGAATATTGACTTCTTCAGTTAATATAAGGCAGTGTTTTTTCCTAGAAAAATAGATGCTGTTACTCAACATGAAATTGTTACAATAAGTGCCACACTTTTTAACAACAACAACAAGGTGCTGGTACTCCGTACCCTTGAATTCCCCTGAAAAAAAAGCACTGATATAAGGAATAGTAATTATTGGATCACTGTCAAAATGAGAAACAGTAACAGGTGGCATTCCACAGGAGCCCCTTCAGTTTAGTGCTGTCAACATATCACTACTGACTCTGATGGAGAAATGGAGATTATAGAAAGTTAGAACACAAACCAGCCAAAGTTAGCACTTTATACATTTCAGTGGAAAAATGAGCTCACACGGCCAGCTCTCTACCATTGGAATCAATGAGAATGACCACTTGCTGAACTGTTCTCCAAGTTTGCCGTGCTAGAGAACTAGAGAGAACTGCAAATGCTACAGAGCACAAGATAACAATATTTTATGGTAGAGAATTCTATAGTTTAACTTTCTCTCACTACCCAGCTTCATTGGATGACCCCAAGTTGTAGCACTATGTGACAGGGAGAAATGTCCACATTCTTCAACACCATGAATAATTTCTACACCTTTATCATATGTCCCCTTAATTAAATAAGAAGTTCCAAACGTTGCAACCATTCGTCAAAAGGGAACTGCTCCAGCCTCCTGATAGTATCGACTGCTGCCCCCCTTCACTTTTTCTAGTTCTACAATATTATTTTTAGGATGAGGTGACCAGAACAGTACATGGTATTTGAGGTGTGATCATACCATAGATTTGTATAAATGCATTGCAATACAGGCAGTTTTATTTTTAATCCTTTCTTTAATGATCCCTAATATGGAATTAACCATTTT
This sequence comes from Podarcis erhardii, assembly GCF_964252035.2. NCBI lineage: Eukaryota > Metazoa > Chordata > Lepidosauria > Squamata > Lacertidae > Podarcis > Podarcis erhardii. The sequence goes on from NC_138508.1 coordinate 61,698,199, forward strand.
CACAGAAGCTGTGTGCTTGGTTATCATTTTCACTGAGCTGTCTACCACAACTCCAAGATCCCTTTCCTAGTCAGTCACTGCCAGTTCAGATCCCATCAGTGTATTTTTTGTCCCGGTGAGCTATTAATGTGTGTTTGCTATGTTATTGTCCATTTACCTGGTTTGGATAAAACCTTTTGGTGCTCTTTCCAATCCCCTTTTGTCCCCCCCCCCCCGAATAATTCAGTATTGTCAATAAACTCATCCACCTCACTGCTCACCCCTAACTAAAAGTCATTAATGAGCAAGTTAAAACCCAATATAGACCCTTGGGGAATACAATTCATTACACCTTACCTTGTGAGAACTATCCATTTATTCCTTCTGTCTGCTTCCTGTTCTTTAATCCATTCCCAGTCTATTGGAGGACCTGTTCTCTTATCCCCATGGCTAAGTTTACTCATAAGTCTTTGGTGAGGGGCTTTGCCAAAAGTGTATGGCCAACTTATCCTGTAACTTTCTCAAGATTCAACTCTCTAGCTTGTGAAGCCAGTGTGTGCAAAGAGGGTATATCCATGCATTGTATCTATTGTACACAGTTCAAGTGCCACTTTGGTTATGATGCTTGGTTTCCCCGATGCCTAGTTATGACACTTGGAAATAAATAAAATGTTATTTAAGACAAGTAAACATAAAATTTTGACAGAAACTATGTTGAATACAGTATTTTGAAATGTGGCTACGGTTGATTTTCAAGAGCAGTAACTATGAAAATAGAGGCACAGTAACAAGAAAAAGAAGCAGCAAATTGGGGGGGGAGAGAGAGGAAGAGCTGGAGGGCAGACAAACACAACACATGAAATCAATGAGATAAAACTAAATAGCTGAAAGAGATCATGGAAGTTACTAAGGCATGAATAAAGTTGACCCAAAATGCCTTCATTCAGTGCAATGATAGGAAAACTTGTCTATGGAATTGATACTCCCCACAGTTATAAGGGCCAAACTAGATGTGATATTAAATGTGGCTTTGCATTTAATATGCAGGGTTTTGTTTTTTGTTTTTAAAGCAAATCACATCTGCTGGGGACAAAAGTCATCATTAATGAGTTTGCATCAGGCATGATATTTGCATTGTTGCTAATGCAGTGTTTTCTCCCCATACAAATACCCAGTTCAGAGGAGATGTTTTCCTCAGTCCCACATCACTGGTGGAAAGGCAGGAGCAACATAGTGTGACAGCCAAAGACAGCTGACAAAGAATAGAATTGAGGGGTTTAAGGTAGGGCTATAGTGATCCACACCTTCAGTATTCTTATTGGCTGAGTCTGGGGAAAGATATTGGGCTTTGGCTATCAAAGAAAATAGGTTGCTTAAAGTTGGCTCCCAAATAAAAAGTGCCTTTCCCTCCACAAATTATTACGCCACCTCAACAGACTACCATATGAACACACAAGGCAGCAGTGAAAATAATGCATGCTGTGTCGCTTGAAGTTTCCAAACTTTTATATAATGGTTTGGGTTTTCTTGATTTGTTCCTTTTGTACTGTAGTTTAGGAGAAACACAGTGTCCCACCCCACTTTCTGAGAACAAAGAGTGGCTCAGATTTTAAGGTATTTACATAGTACAGTTGTGTGTTTTTACTTTGGGTATATTAATATGGTTTAATTGTCAGCCTTCTCTTAAATGACAGTTATCTAGTTACTTTCAGCTTTTTGTCTAAGGAGGTGATTGGTAGAGGGCAGTAACAAAGAGGTCAGAAGGAGGCATTATCATTATTGTTTCATTTTATACCCACCTTCCTCCTAAAGGAACTGTGGAAAGTGGAGGTTTCTATTGTCTGTGTAGAAGTGCACAAAGAAGTAAGAAACAACAGCATGAATGTTTAAATTCTAATAACACTCTGATACAGAAGTCGAGTGTGAGGTGAAAGGTAGGATATTGTGATATTTTGCTTAGATTAAACTGATTTGTTGTGGAAGTTCAATATAGCATGGAGGTTTATTGAACGCACTCCAGCAGCTTACCTATGGTTTGTTTACTGCCAGCATAATGGGAAGTCATGTACTGTTTGCTTACAAACCTTGGCTATTCTTACTATGACTTAGCATTGCATGTAAATCCAGCATCCTTCCTTAAACATAAACTATTCCACCTCACCAAAGTACAAAGGCACAAGGCAAGAGCAGCTGGGAAACAAATCAAAGTTTGGAGAAACAATCCATGAATGTCTGAGGGAGCAACTAATGGTTAACTTGTCTTAGTGTTTTGTGTGAACCAGGCCTTTTTGTTTTGCTCTTGGAGAATCTAATCTTACAAAACAAGACATCACAATAGGGAATCACTGAGGTTGTTATAGCCACCAGCATCACGATGAATACTCTTTTATCCTGTTAAGGAGAGAATGGGCAACTGTTTTACTGACATGAGGTGGATATAGTGGCATGAGAAAGGGAAAGAAGGTTTGAAATTGTGGTACAAGGGGATGAAATATTTCCTTTCTTCCTATCCCCCAAATACTGACCTTGCTCAGGAAATTTGATTACCCTTCTGCAAGCATGATAATAAATTGTTTGCACATCATGTGAAACATTCTTTTAATTTTACTGTTCTACTTTAAGTTGTTGTAATTCAGTCTCTGAAGATGGTGATACTATTTTATACCTGTATGATGCCATTCAGGAGAATTGCAGGCAGTGCAATTTTGCAGGGGAACATTTCTTCAGTGGTGGTGGTGAATTATTTTCAAGGATACCACAGTATTTTCTGAGCCTGCCTTTATTCAGACTATCCTGGCTACACTTCTAACTAGAAAAATAATGATTGTTCATTGACACTGTCACCAAAAAAAAAGATACTTTCGCCTCTCCCAATTTATCCCGTGTAAGTGGCGTGCACAATGGGAAGACAGATATTGCATAAAACAAAACGGGAGTGAGAAAACTGTGGCCTTCCATAAGAATATAAGTAGAGCCTGCTGGATCTGACTATTGGCCCATCTAGTCCAAATCCCGTTCCCATAATGGCTGACCAGATGCCTATGGGAAACCCACAAGCAGGACCTAAGCATAACAGCACTCTCTCCCTCCTGTGGTTTCCAGCCATTGGTATTCAGAAGCATAAAGCCTCTGACAGTGAAGGTTGGGCTTGTAGCCAGTGACAACCGTATCCTCCATGATTTGTCTAATCCTCTTTTAAAGCCATTCAAGCTGATGGCCATCACAGTCCAGATGTTGTTGGCCTCTAACTTCCATCACCCCAACCTTTGGCCATGCTAGTTCTCCATTTCTCGGCTTAAAGCATTTGTGGCTATCCAAAAGAATTAACTAGGTTTGCATCAGTTTTTTGAAATAGCTGCCATAGATCATCATGTCTTATTTTCAGTTCCATATTGGGGGGGGGGGCATTTTCTCATTCTAGGAAAGAACTGAAGCATCATAAGTACACTTTCATTGAAGTTATGTTTCTTAGTGTTATTATACTTTAGATTCAACCACTTAGTGTGAAAATGTATTTACCCAAGAAATCATCTTCTGCTGAAACATAGAAGATCAATAGAAATAGTTCTAAAAATTATATTTTGGTCTGGTACTAAAGCAGCATTATATTTTAAATTGCAAAGGTTTGTATACTCTAGTGTGCTGGAAAGTCTGACAAGTGATGTAATAACTACTATGTTCAACTGTGAAAATCACACTGGGTAGTGATGTACAGAATCAGGCTGTGACTGCATTTTAAAACAGATCAGATCTATGTAAGTCATCACCCCCTTTTTTTAATCAGCAAAATATGTTCTTCACATAACCGGCAGATATATTTTTTTAAGTCACTGGCAATGGAATCCTATGCATGTGTAATTTCCCATTGGGTTCAGTGGGGCTTACTGAGAGGTCAGGATTCCAGCCCAAATACTAATTTCCTGGATGATCTTACCATATGTTGGTGTTTGTAAACTATTTCCCTGCACAAAAACTAAGGGGGAAAGTCATCTCAGAAAAGTCCCTTCATATGTTAAACACAATGTCTCTCCCCAATTAAAGGGGCAGTAGGTCCATGCAGCAGTACCTGCACCTTAGGGTCGGATTGCTCCCTATCTGAGAAGTGAAAGCCTATATATGTAGAGATCCAAACATGTAGACATGAAGTGGGGAACTGAATGTGGTCTGTGGGCCAGAACCTTATCTTTCGTATCCCCTGTGGCTTGACAGGTGGCTGTGTTTGCCCAACTATCCATCATAATGATGTCCCATGATAACCTGTTTATGTCTGCATCAGTGATCAGCTGGTTGTTGTGGAACACTGTACAAGTCCCTTTTGCCCAGAAGCATCTTGACTTACTCCACACATTACATTATATGTGATACCATGTATAGGGCAGGTGGGCACAGTATGGCCAAAGGCTAATTAGACCCATTGGTCAAAAATTTCCATTTAATGTGTGGATATCAGGGACAAAGCCAAGGAGCTGCGCAACCCTAGGGGTGTGAACAACACAGGCCTGCTGTATTAATTCACATGGGCCTTTTCACAAAAGGGTCGTAGTGTCTTACACTAAGGAATGGCCATCTGAGTGAGTCCTTTATGTACACAGCTTCTAAACATTAGTGGCTTCAATCTGCTTCATAGCACAAAGACAGATTTATATATTTCTTGCATTGGGATTGCCTACATGTTTAGAGAGTTATCAGTGACAGCAATGAGAATCTGTATTTCTGAAGTTTGAAACAAGTTCTAGTAAATATTTGTAAAGCAGACAGTTTGCTTTGTAGGGCTCTGATGCTTCAGTGTGATCAAAATGTAGCTATTAAAACCACTTGTTCTGAAATTTTGAAACTGAATCAGGGATTGTAAACTCACTGTGTATGGATGTAACAAACTCCTGTTTAATCTGCTTTAACATAATGGTGTGTGTGTTATTGAGTTACTCCTGAACCCTTGGGAAGACTGTTGGCTTCACCACAAACTCCCATTATATTGCAATGCCACCATTCAGCCCAGTTTAGGAAGCTTATCATATGTACAGTTAGTTGTGATCTTATTGGATAATGAAACAAATGGAACAAGAGTCTATTGCTGAACATTCAATACTTAACTTTCATCCGATAACCTACATAACTTTGCTAAAAATATATTGGTCCAAATACAGAGAATTCCGTGCTTATGAAATCAATTGAAATCAACAGGACAAGTTTGTTGTGACTAATTTAGGTCCCATTAATAATCGGATCATTATTATAATTTCTTTGGATTTGTATAAAAATGAATTAGTTCTACTTTTTTAATTCATCTATCTTACATGGCTGTTGTAAGTATAAATGATAACAGCAGTTGCAGAGCAGTTCCTGTTAGCGATTACCGTACATGCATTTGAAGACTTCCCAGAAGGTTCAGTTGGTGCAAAACAGTTGTTAGAGTGCAGACTTGAAACTGGGTATTTGGAACAGATCTTGCCAGTCTTAAATAACAGTATTGGCTCCCAGTCTACTTCAAGGCACCATTCAGAGTGCTGGTTCTTACATTTAAAGGCTACAAGGACTGTCGTGTGCCAGGACACTGAAATCTTTTCATGAGACTCTCCTTTGAGTGCATCTGCCATGAGAGATGAAGCAGATAGTGACCTAGAACCAGTACCTTTTTTAAGATTTAGAGCTCTCTCCCCAGATAGACTTTCCTTGTGTCAAGTTTGATGCCATTTCAGAGTCAGGTGTAACATTTTTCTTTGCTCAGGCATTTTCCATATTGTAGTTTTCTACTGCATTTCAACCCAGCTGTCACTAATTTATTTCAAAAGCTGTTTTATAGTCTGCAGTTTTAATGTTGTTTTATTGTATTTTTAAATCTGCTCTAAGGTTCCCTAGCTGAAGAACAAGGGAAAAATAAATTAAAAGAATAAAAGAAAGTTAATTGTGACATAAACTAGATCTGTCTATCTGAGCCAGCAATCCAGATACTTTCCATAGTTAGGAGTGGTATGCATGATACATTCTTGTGTATTACTGGTAACTCATTGTACTGCCACAAAACTACAAAAAAGAGCCTGTAGGTCCACAAAGGGACACAGTGTGAAGATAGTTTAAATCAGCTGCCACAGGAAAAGTGGCCTGCATGCAGTGACCTTACTCAGTATATACATTGCATATACATTGCATTCCTGTGCTACTGTAGACCTATTTTGCCAGTCAATTCTGAGGCAGGAGAGCAGGGTCATTTTCACTAAATGCACCCCTACCATTATGACTCAGGCAGGCCCCACCCCAATGCTAGCTAGAGACTGGGGACAATGCGTTGTTTCCAACACTGTCCATGAACGTTAGGAGTACAGTGATTGAACTGAGGACTTTTCTTCCAAGCAGGTGTGAAAAAGTCCATTTCATTCAATGGGATACTAGAAAATTGACTCTTAAACAAAGGTATAGTGATTAATCATTTATCCGTGAACTATCACCAATTCACCATATGTCCCTCCTACTATGATTTCATTCAATAAGCTTTTCTTTTCTTTCTTTTCTTTTCTTTTTTGAGTGGGGGAGTTGGGTGATCTATATCTGTTTGTGTAAGACTATGTCAAAGGTAGTGGCTTGTTTCTTTCTATTTACGACTTGTATTCATGTATTAACAGTGTGGTATTGATATAATGTATTAGGTAATTTTCTCCACTCCAGTTGTAATAAAAATTGACCACAATGAATGTATCACTATTCAATTATCCACACTTCCATTACAGCTTCACATATAGAATTAAGTTAAATCTTACGCATGACTCGCTTTCATACCTTTTAGAGACTCTTGCCCAGGGGCCCCCCCAATCCTAAAGTGATTATAGACTAAGCACCCAGGGTTTGAGGTCACAAGAGACACCCTACTTGCTTTTGGTTATGCTACCCTGCTGCAGACTTCCTCCCAAACATTTGGATAGTGTTGGGAAGTGGCTGGTGCAGGGTGCCTCATGTGATGTTAATCATACATAACTTGAGCATCCAAATAGGACTTGTTTGAACCAAAGAAAGTTTCACTGAATTCTTTCATAAGCCTTCAATTACTTACATCTCTCTGTTTAACAGTACAGTACTGTTCTGTTCTGGTGTGTTGAGTGTTTTGGTTTGGAGGGGGGTTGCATAAAACATTCAACTACCTACAGTTCTCTTTCTAAAGTAAAATAAATATTATACACATGTGTGACAGAATTTGCTCTTGAATTTGAGAGCAGCTCTACCCTTGCCTCAGCTCTTGCTACATTTCATTAGCTTGAAGAGCCTTTAGAACTCTTGCATTAAGAAATTCTAAATTAGCTGGGGGATTTTAATTCACCACACTCATTAAATTGGCTTTGAAAATCTCAGCCCAAGATTATTTGGTGTATTGTGTTTAACCTGATTTTGTGCCATCAATTATATAACATAATGCCCTATTTCTTTTGCCGAGAAGTCCTGTTTTAAAATTAGTACAACTGTGGGATTGGAGAGCGTGCAAACCAAGTTCCCAAAGTTATACAGTATAAAAAAACCTTTGTCTACACAAAGCACAAAATCCTGTTGTCTAATTTGTTGCAAATTATTGTTCTTACCTAGGCTCACCAAATACATTTTTCTGTGTGAGGCAAAGAAGCCAGTGGTGTCCTGTCCTAAGTCAACCTAGGAAGAAAAACCCTACACTTAAAAAATAAAATAAAATTGTATGTCCAAGGTGGTCTGCGGTCCTCCCTGACATTTTTCCTTTCTTTTAAAGACCATTTAGCAAGTGGTCTTCCTGCACTGATTGAACACATCTCACTAAAAAGCTACTGGAAGATGTAGTATGGTATGACAGAGCACCCCTTCCTGGGTAGTTAACAAGAGAAAAAGATGACTGCCCCCAATGTACACATGGGGGCAGCTATATTTTTATCTGTGTGTGAGTGATCATAAAATCATAGAGTTGGAAGGGAGCCTGAGGCCATCTAGTTCAGTCCCTAGTGCAGGAATCTCAGCTAAGATCATTGACCTATCTAGTGCAGTATTGTTGCTGCTGACTGGCTGTAGATCTCCAAGAGTTCAAACAAGAGACTCTTCCATCTCAACCTGGAGAATGTGGGACCTTTGGCATGGAAAGCATGTGCTCTGTCAGTGAGCTACAGCCCTTCCCACCACCAGGATCCAACTGCAGGGCCTGAAAGAATAGATTCAGTTCCCCTGTGCTCCTATTTTCTTGCAAAATAGCTGACTAATTATATTTTATATTATAAATGGTCTCCACATACTGTTAAACTGTGGCCCTGAATACCTTTGATTTAAGATTAGCCGTCTGGGCTCTTCTTATGCATTCCACTGCTAGAGGAGATTCATTTGGTGGTGAAACAAGATGGATTTTTCTCCGTGGGATGTCCTCCCCTTGCATGTCGTCTGACATGGTTGTCATTTTGGTGCCAAGTGAAGTAGTCCATATTTTTAGGTTTTGAATGAGTGTCCGTTTTAGCCTTCTCTGTTTAGCTGACTTGAACTTTGCTTGCTTGTGTTTTTTTTATGTTGTATCCTACCCTGATATTTGTGCCAATGAACAACAGGCTATAAATCTTTAAAATAAATATAAATTGTAGCCTGGACAAGTATATCTGAAACAATAGAATTGTTTCCAATCAGAAGTATCATTTGTTTTGGTGTATTCATGTTCCACCCATCATTCAAATGCACCTTAGGATTATTGGGCCATTAATAGCTCTAGCTAACTAACTGTTGAAATTCAAGTGTGTTCATAGGTGCCAGGCATGGAAAAGGTTTGGTGTCAGGGCCATGCATGCTGCATGGCACCCACAGCCCTGGGTACCCATGGTCACAAAGCCAAGCTGGCACTCCTGAGTATGTTAATTTGCAAATAGCCCTCTGATGGTTTTACTATGAGTTTTTCCATTCTACTTTAGTCATACCAAGTGTTATTGAGCTCCTCACTATTGTAAACCTTTTATAACTAAAGCTACAGTTCTGTCACACTTCACTGGGAGAAAAGATGCATAGGATTGTGCTGTAAATTAAGGAAGGGGAATCCCATTAACTACTATAGGAAAGTGGTGAAGAGATAAATGGTCAATATTATAAGCACCCGATATCTGCATTACACAGAATCTTGCAGTTTTTCCTTTAGTACCTAAAATAGAATACATACAGATAGCATCTTAAATCTGACTAAGAGAACTGTCCTGAAAAGCTATTTTTAAAAGTCTGAATGCAATTGTATTTTCTGTTATGAATAACACCTTTTTGTGTTTACTGGAGTCTTGGTTTGTTTTTGCATTTTACATAGACATCCTTTTTATATGAGTTACTATCTAGTTTCAATTATTTGTGTTTCCTTCTCTCTGCAGACTGGCAGATCGCTACACTTTCTATGCTGTTGGGTGGTGCCGCCATAATTCTTATAGCTTTCTTGGTTGGATTAATTTCTATCTGTGTGGGATCCCGGAGGCGGTTCTACAGACCAGTTGCTGTCATGCTGTTTGCAGCAGGTAAATCAAACAGATTGGTTCTCTGAAGTATGCTAGAATTTCCTAGCTGTAGTTTTACGTTTGTGCAGAAAAGAGTGACTCATTGTGCATTGTAAGCCAATAATCAGATCATTGTCCAAGGTTATTTCAGAAGTTCTTGATTATACAGCATGATCAACCTTTGCTTACATGACAAGGAATCTCTAGCACCAATGGCCAAATCATTCACAGCTAAGCATTCATGTGCAGTAATTGATGCCTTAACTCATCCTGTCTTGCATTCTGAAGCATTATCATGCTATTTTTAAAAAAACAATCCCTTATTTCTCATTTGAAAACTCAAGAATATCAAGTGATCTGGGGGTTCTTTACATAGACTGGGCTTTTTCAAATTTTTTCATTCCCTGATATGTGAAAATAGTCATGAGATTGATGTGATTTAAAGGGTTATTATTAGAGTGTCAGTTCATTCTTATCAAATTCTTCCATTCAGTTGGGTACATACCTGTGTGGTGAAAATCTGTTGCAAACCAAGTTGAACATGTGGAGATTTGTAATCATAGCTGCACTTTTTTACTGTACTTAGGAATATGGAGATGACTGCTCATTCCCCATGTTTGCACTGCAATTCATTGTAGGCTGCCTCTACTGAACAGCAGCAACAACAACAACAACAATAATAATTGTACCCTGCCCATCTGGCTGGGTTTCCTGGGCCTTTCTCCCCTTATTATTATTACCTGTATTTTAAAATATGTCTTTTTTAATGTTTTAATTCTATTAGTGTTTAACTGCTTTTTAAATTACTATCATTTCTGTTTTTACTTTTTCTATTTTATCTGTAAGCCACCTTGAGTCCCGGCCGGGGGAAAAGGTGGGATATTAATAACAATAATCTACCGTATGAAGAATCCATGAACAGGATTGCATGGAGCTGTCAACTATTCAACAACCCACAGTCCAGCTACTTGAGCAAATGAACTCTATATGCTGTTATATGACAGAGGTGCATTACTTTTACAAGAAGTCTATTGGTATTTAACCTAGTAGTGTTGCAGTTTTGAAATTTAATATAGGGTAATCATCACTGTCCACATTCCAGGCCTTTGTAAGGACAGAGCCATTAACAGTGCAAATTATTTATGTTTAAGTGATAATAAATCCCACTATGTTTAATGAAAAAGTTGCAGCCTATATGCAGCAACTTTTGATGGTGTTGATGGTTTCTTTCTTTCTTTCTTTCTTTCTTTCTTTCTTTCTTTCTTTCAGCTTAATGCTATTCTTTTCAAATATTTGATTGTAAAAGTCCCTTAAGTACTAGCTCTTAAAACCATCTGTATGAAAATAAATAGGATTAAACTGAAAGGTGTTTATATCTTCCCCATGCTTCACAGGAAGAATCAATTTCATTGTGTCAGATTTACTTTTTGTAACAGCCATCACATTGTAAAGCCTTTATTTTATTTTGCAAAGCTTCAAAGGAAAGAATTTGTGCTCAGAAGTACTTTTAAGAAAGACCCACATAAACAGATCAGCCCAAAGGATAATGCAGTGCATACTATCTGCATTGAAATCACCACTTGGTATGCACTCCAGTGTCCTTTGGGTTAGCCAGTAACAGTTTTTTCTCCCTGAAGTTTTCCAGGCACAGCATCCCTCCATTCTGTCAATCATATCTGTGCTGGAACTGAAACAGTAAGCCTGTACGATATCCCATAATGGAGAGAATGACAAGGCCATCTTCTCTGCTAGATGGATTTTAAAAATCCATTTACAAGGAGGTGGAAAGATAGGTCCTTAGTATTTCAAGAACTGAAATAGTGATAAGAGGAAGTATCCTACTGCCCCCTGCTGTTTCCATTATTTTAGTTAAACCACTGTAGTTTAGCAGAGGGCACATGAGTTTTAGGCTACCAGAATTCTCTATCTCAATGAGTCATCAAAGAAATTAGCAAAATAGATTCATGAAATATATTGTTTTTATCTAGCCTAATTGACGCAGTGCTGGCAACAGAATGGTTTACTAAAAATGATTTTTAAATTGCTTATTTTGTCAAAAAAAAAAAGTCTTCTAGGCTTCATTTTTCTATTATTATTTTTTCTAGCCACTTCTAGTTGTTGCCTTCTGTGTAATTCCACAACAATATGGAAGCCACTAGATCTCAGCCTAGATGAACAAATTATATTCAATATAAAACGCATGGGCCAGAATCAACTGATGAGCTGTGCTTGCAATAGCCAGCACAGGGAGTCCCACTAATACACCAGGGCTTCCCCCTCTCATCCCTAAACTCCCCCTCAGCTCTGGGGGGTTGGAAGAACCCCTAGGGCAGCACAAGGCAGGGGGAAATAATACTCTATTGGGAAGAAGAAATGTTTGTGCTCTTGTTGTTGCAATGCCAACTTCTCTCTGCCCCCAGCATTCAATACAGCACATTTGAGAACACAAGATCCCCATACAATCAAAATAGCACTTTAAGCACGCTATAAAACTTAAACTACACTCAAATAAAACAGCAAAAGAACACACACATAAATTAACAATTTGGTGGAGTGAAGATGTTCCAAAAAGGATACAATGAAGGACAACTGACAAAGGACATTTCTCCACTACAGAATCCTGCTTTTAGTTGCCCAAGTATGGATCATATAGCAAGGATGACTCATTAGAAGCTCTTGATGTTTGTTTGGGAATTATAGGGCAAGGCACTCAAAATTTGTTTGGAATGACATGAGAGAAGGCACTTGCTGGCTCAGTGCTCAGTGCCAGTGCTCAGACCATTTAAACCAGTGGCTTGAGTTGAGTCCAGAAACTAACTGGTGATTCATGAAGATGTGTTAAATGAGGTGTAAAACAATCACACCGGCCTGCACCTAACAATAGTCAGGCATTCTATACCAATTGAACCAAGTTTTGATTATTGATTGATTGATTGATTGATTATATATTAAGTAATATAGCAATTATATATGCAACATACAAAAAAGCAGCAACTGACAACTTAAAGAAAATGTTAAAGAAAATGTTAAAAAATAATGATGTTACATTATTAAAAGGTTACTAATATACATACACAATATCAATTCATTTTGCTTCACGCACACACATACACCTCAGCCTCCAGGTTCTCACCTAGGGTCCAACAAACACACAGCTCACAGTTATCTTGACTGTTTCGATCGGCAGAATTGGCACTACTACAGGTGCCACTTAATACCCATTCCGCATTTGCAAGAACTCTGCAGTTCAGCAACCACCCACTCAAGTATCAAGTATCAAGTATTGTACGCATGCCTATAATTGGCAAGAGCTGCAGGATCCAAATACAGGGACTATACCACTGTTCCTTTCAAGTCAACAGGGGTCCAAATCCAGACCAAGGCTGCTAATCTTTCATGGCTATCTGTTACAAGCCACAAAGAAAAAGGATAAAGCGGGCATGGATTCTGTGGAATGGATGTTGAGAGGAGCGGGAGAGGCGATTTGCTCCAATGTTTAAAGGAGGAGGGTGGCTCCTTCTTTGCAAAAAAAAAAGGGGGGGGGGAGACCTAAGATATTCATACAGGAGCACAGGGGTTGTCTTAAAGCCTGCACAAGTCTTCCCATTCTCACTTTTAACTCTCTAATGTCAGGGGTTAAAGGGGAGCTAGGGAGATTTGCAAAGCCATACAAGGGATTTTGACAGGTGGACAGCCCTGCCCATCTATTGAATTTGGCCTGCGAAGGCAATCCTAATTAGGATCTGGCCTGTGGAGCCAAAAAGATCCTTCACCCCTCAGCGGCAGAAGAAGCCGCTCAGGCACCTGAGGCAGTGCGCCCAGGGGTGGGGTGAGCCACCCATAGAGATGGGGTGCACCGCGGGGCCTCCGGAGTCTGCCGGCCTCCTCCCACTCTGCTGCCCTACAACTGGGGGGGGGGAGGCAGCGGGCGGACCGTTTGGGCAGCGTGGAGCCTGCACATGCCCAAGCTACCACCTCTCGCCCAGGAGAGTGCCGCCCAGGATTTTGTCACCCCCCTCAGTGGTGACACCCGGGGCGGACCGCACCCACCACATCCCCTTCCTCCGCCCCTGCCACCTCTGCATTACAGGGTTAGAAAGGGCTTCCTGGTATAATCTAATGCACACTTGATACCTTTGCCATAGGATCTAATTCATAATTGTAACCATAGTAATGTCAGCTGATGTTTGTCATCCACATCCAGAGCCAATGCTCTACTTATGGCATCTAATTATTACTTGTGCAGGTACATAGACTTTGTTTAACTTTTGTCTTTCAGACAGTTACATAGACTTGATAAAATTTCAACTGCACAACTTTGCTTTGGTACTAAACAGTGACATCAAGGCTATTTCTTATTGAGTACTTACTGTTCAAAACAAATATTTGAATGTTACAAATTATTAGGAAGCTTTATTGCACTGTGTGGAAGGTAAGAATATGGCTGTGTCAGGAATGTAAGATATTGATTGGAGGTTATATGTAATGTGCAATTCCAAATGAATTCTGTTGTAATTAGTTGATAAATGATATTCTTTATTAGATTGAGTCATATAATTATAAATGAGCTTTCCTAAATTATCTATCTTCATCACCCCCTACTTTATTTTTCCCACTCTTTTATGATCTATTTATAGAAGCCATTAGCTTAGTCACCTGTGTTCTTCTGTTATTGCAAAGAAAGTCTGATCTGCAGTAAAGGGGAAAAGATAATTAATATGGCTTATTCTTCAGAACCCTGAAATATCAGGCCATTGCCCTGTTCCAGAAATATGTGTCTATATACATAGGATTAGATTTAGATTGCCATATTCTCTGTGGGCTAAATATAGTACGTTACAGTAGTCTAACCTGAAGGTTACCAGAGCGTGGACTCAATAAATTTTAGATTAAATATATTCTACATGGACTGCACATTCCACCAGGAATGCTGTGCAAGGTTTATTGAAACAAATGCTGTTTTATGTGAATTGAAATGACTGCCACTGTGCTTTTGTGCTAGTTCTGTCATTTCAACAGGACTTGTTTCAGAGATTTTCCAATAGCATTATGCCCATAAATTGGAAGCTCAATTCAGGTTTAGAAACATCAGCAGCTACAGCGCTTACTGGATCATATCAGTTCACCTGGAAGATGAAGGAAACCATAGCTGAATGTTTTCTCTCCTTATACGCATAACACTTTAAAGGAAGATTTGTGAGCCATAAGTGGTTCTTTTCTTTTTCTAGTACTTTTTAATTGCTGTCGGGATACTATTTCTATGGCTATTTGTTTCACCTTCTTCCTCCTGTTGTTTTATAGTGTTTATTGCTGTTTAACAACAGTTTGTAAAACTAAGTTACAGTTGTAGCTTACGTCATTAGCCCCCTTGAGTTTGTTGAGGAAAGACAGGGTATAAATATTCTTAATAAAGCAAACAAATGACTAAAGAATCCCACCTTGTCCAGGTTGGGAGCCAGTGAAGTGCACAGATTGACACAGAGTGCCTTCCATCTGCTGGTGGCCGAGCTAAACCCCTGTCTGGACAGGGATAGCCTAACTTCTATTCTCTATCCTCCAGGAAGTTCTAGGTTAGATTACTGCAATGCATTATATGTGGTGCTGCCTCTGAAAATGGTTCAGAAACTTCAGCTGGTGCAGAATTCAGTGACCAGGTTGCTCACCAGGGAAAGATGGTTTGAGCACATAACACCAACCCTGGTCTGACTGCACCGGCTCCCAATTTATTCCCAAGCCAATTCAAAGTACTAGAACCATACAGCTGCCCTAAATAAATCAGGAGTATGCTACTGACAGGGTTCTAACCTTTTCTATTTCTCAGAAGTGTTTTTTTTTTAAAAAAACAGAAAGTTTCATGCCAAGATTGTTCTCATATCAAGATTGCACTTTGAAAGTGGTACAGTTCAGGCAGGAAATCAAGATTGCATTTCTAAATGCAGGCGACTCTCCACTTAATGTGGGGGTTTTGTTCTGGAAGCCTGAGTCCCCTTTAAACACCCTCTCTCTCCAATCCAGACCAACCAGAATTGAAGCTCTTGGCCTGGCTGAAGGCTGGAGGATGAGTGGAAAAGCAGCAGCTACTACTGCTGCTGCTGTTTTACCGCACACACCAGCTGTTAGGCAGGGAGACTGAGCAGCCTAAACAAAACCCTGCTGCGCCTCCGGTCTCTTCAGGCTTCATCCACCCTTACTGACATCCTCTTCAGGCTCCAGGGAGGGTCTCTTCATGAGCCACAAGGATTCTCTAACTCTCTCCAGCCATTTCCAGGTTTGAATTGAATTACTGGTATTTATTTATTTCCTGGCACACATATACATGGTTGCACATGAGCCAAATGTGTGTTAAGTGGGGAGTTGCCTGTATGCAGTATGCTCTTAGCGTACACCAAAAACTCTACCAAAGTATTAGTGATTTAGCCTTTTATTTATTCTAAGAAAATGGATGAAGCCTCGTATTTGACCTTTCCCCCCTTTTCTTTTTTCCCAGTGGTTCTTCAGGTGTGCAGTCTCGTCCTGTATCCAATCAAGTTCATCGAAACGGTCAATTTGAGAATATACCATGAGTTCAACTGGGGCTATGGACTAGCTTGGGGTGCAACTATATTTTCATTTGGGGGTGCCATACTGTATTGCCTAAACCCTAAGAACTATGAAGACTACTATTAAAGGGAGCTACTTTAAAAAGCAGCAGCAGAAGAAGAAATAACACAAGGATTGTCCTGTTTTTTCTAACTCTGTGTTTTTAGAACTTTTGTAGATTGTCCAGCAGTCTGCCCTGTTGATTTATCAGCCTTTACTTTGGGCTACAACTCTTGCAATTAACTTTTTTAACACCCCTTTAAAAGAATGGCAAAAATTACACCTGTTCATCAGTACATTGGCAAATGCTATAAGCTACTGATACATTACCTTTGGTAAGCAAAGATCAGTACCACTCGAGGACGAAGGTGGCAGCAGTCGTCATGAGAAACAAGCTGGAATGAAAATATGGCACCTGCATTTGCTGTCCCCTGCAAGGGAGTAGCTGGCCTATGTAGAAGCTCCTTTGTATTATACATGATTCAAATTCTCTATTGGTCACTGAGTTACACCACTATGTTGTATTGGTGCATTGGGACTTTTGCTGAAACAAACTTCTAAATGATTGGATGCTGAGAAAAGCGAACATAGTTGAAAGTACATATTAATCTGCTATTTCCTGACAACACAAGTTTGTACATTTGGCAATCCACATTTTCCAGCCAGCTGTGGTATATCAGGAAGTCAAAACTTGGAGTGCATTCTTCTAATTATGTGGTTGGACTTTGTGTCTCGGCTGTAACCAAGTATAAGCAGAGAAGGACACTGAATCTGTTGACTCCCGTGAGAGAATAAAAAGAAGAGAATACAGGCATGAGATGTGCTAGTCCTAACCATCTTTTGATTTCCAAACACTGCAGTAAGGTTTCCATAAGGAACAACTATTTTTATAGAAGGCGTTTATTGGTATTACTATCAAGAGAGAACATAGGTCAGCTCAACCTATTCCTAACAGCGGGCTGAAACAGTAAAGGTTCGAAATGAATCTAGATTTTCAAGAACTGTTTCTGAATATTGAGTAGTCTTCAAAATATTTTAATGAATCCTTTCCCGTATGAGTTTCTTCTCAAAATGCTTGATTTAAAGCTTGATGTGCCAGATTAGGATGGGGTGAACCAAGTGCTTGCAAAGTTAGAAAACATGGCGTTGGCTTCATTTAGATGATGAAGCTGGATTCAACTACCTGTTCTGTTAGCAGAAACCAGCGCAAGGACTCTTGCTAATGCAACAGGACTTTCCCATTCTCCAGTCCCTCCTCCAAATCTATTTTGGAGAGTTGGGAGAACCCCCAGAACAGCACGTGATGGGAGATTGTCCTATCAGGGAATCAGAAATGTTTGCACTGATGGAACAATCTCTTTAGCACTACATGGAATTCTACCCATGGTTTATTATAACAGGAATGAGCTTAGGCAACCCTCAGACTTGTGGGGGAACCCCATGCCCTCTCCTCTTCTGGTTCAGCACCATGAAGTGGTTTAAAATCTTTTGATATGGCTTTTTATTAACTGAGGTTTGTTGTCTTGTTAAAACCCAACAAAACATAGTTAATCCTAATAATGTTTCGTTCAAAACAAGCCACCTGCAAACTGTGCATTATGAAGCTGGTTCATTTCAATAAATCAAAGTGATAATTAACCACATTTTAGGTTAGACATAACACTAAAGTGCAGTTAATCAAAATATCAGTTAATCTGATATCACAGCTACACCAGAGAAGAGGGCTTCACTTTGGCTTTTTCACATCATGATAAACCATGGTTAATCATGATGTCCCAATGCAGCCATGATGTCTATTTGGCAGAGGCACTATGGTAATGATACAGTTGTGTATATAAAAAGGCCAATGTAATGATATCTTTGTTAATATTGTTTTAAAATGAAAACTTCTATAGAAATTAATATGATATTAAGATGGAGTAGAAGAAAAATTTCTAATTTCCTAATGGTAGCGATTGGCTCAAAAAACATATACTGATAGGTGGGTCCCAATGGAGGGAAGTTATTACAGAGTTTCATTGGTAAATGGAATCATTAAAATAAATAATACTTTCTACGACACAACTAAAAGTTCCTGAAGAAGAAGAAAAATATACTAATGTGGCAAATTGCTGTTTCACTTATATTTTATTTTTAAAAGTAATCCAGTGAACACATGTTTTCTGTAGGAGACTAGCTGTTACGAAAATTATAATTTACACATAGTATCAGTATCACTATTTTCTCCTCAAAATGTAATGGATTGGCTGACAATTATTTGCATTTATCTCAGCTTGTTTAAGTTATTTCTTACTTAAATTTTGCAGAAAATATATAAAGTATTTAAGACCCAAGATTAATATCTGGGGTAGAAAATTTAAATTGATTTACACAACGTAACATTTATTTTTGTTTACAATCAGCTTATTGGGTATTTTCAATTCTGAAAATATTTTTATACAGTGTATACAATTCTAAGATACATATTTAGAAACAATTATTTTTGTTAAATGGAAATTAAGATATATCCTAGCATGGATTTTCTTTAAGAGCACAGTCCTCAAAACTATAGAACTATCGTTCTTTAATGTTAAGACCTCAGAAGTAATTTTAATTACAGCAAATCAGAGAGAGATTAAAGGTGTGTTTTCTAAATCATAAAACCATGATAAATATGTTTACCCATGCCATTATTAAAAATGCAATATTGTTTTATAAAAAATAAACTGTACTCTGATCTGTGTGCAAACATAGGTTTGTGCATGAGGCAGAGGGAGCGGTAAGAACCTGCACATTCAGGAGCAAGAGTGCATCTGTGGTGATCCTGTTCTTCAGGGCTGGATAAACCACAGCCTTCCAGATGTTGATGGACTACAGCTCTCCCCATTCCTGACCATTGACCATGCTGGCTGGAGTTGGGAGTCCAGCAACATCTGAATGGCCACAGGTTTCCCCACCCCTGCTACACTACACATACACTGGCAGAACGGACTTATTAATGTGGTCAGCTCCCTCTTACCCTTCATCCTGCAACAGATGCTAACTATGGTGGTAGGTAGCTGATGGAGTACAATAAGACAAAACAAAAAAAATTATGTAGCTATAAATTCATCCAAGAAGGATAGAGGGTGTTTAGAATGAAAAGGAGAATCACTGAATGTGCAGCACGGGTAGCAAAGGATAAAGGGATTTTGGCAACTGAGACTGGAATGTACATTCACAGGTGACTGAAGCTTAAATAAGCCAAAGGATTTTGAATAGGGTTTAGCAAGTATGGTGGCATATTATTATTATATTCTGGACTGGGATGTTAGGCTATTGTTTGGCTCTGCAGAGTTGTAAATATATATGCGATAATATAAAATTTGGAGCTTATGGCATTGGTAAGCCCAGTAGTGGCCATCATTTTCAATGATTGTGCCATTTTTTTCATTCCATAATATAAGAGCCCAGTGACAATACTTTGTATGATGAAAGGCATAACTTCATTCATGTACAGCAGTGATAGGAAACCTGTGGCCATCTGGATGTTGTGGGACTTCAGATGTGATCAGCTTCAGCCAGTGGTCATTGGGGTTGTGGTCCAACCACATTAGAAGTGCTGAGAAAGATTTGTGGCTAAGAGTTTGGATAGATGCCACCAGAAAAGATAGTAAAAAAAGGCAGCTTCATCTTTTTATAAGCAGTTGCCAGTGTGGGGCTTTCATTTTATTTCAAGCTGTAAACAGTGGTAACTCGTAGTTGAAGTGAAGGCCTGACTCTGTTCCATAGGTTTAACTTCCTTTGACAACTTGTGCCACAGAGTCCTACTGTTTGTGTGATTTGATTTACCGCACATTATATACAGGTTTGTTACTGTGCCCATGGTTTAGATCGGTGGGGAAATAGTTTGGTCTTCTTGACTAGATACTCCAGCTTCCCTTGAAAGAAAATGGAAATGACAGTGACAAACCAACAAGGTTGATTGGTTAACCTTATGAATCACTATGAGATGCAAACCCAGGATTGTTATTAGTATTCTTTTAGTACTATAGCATTGTATTCAAAGTTAGAGAAGACCCCTTAAAATTAATGGACAAAACTATTTTAGCTGTGTTAAATTCTGTGGGTCTAATCTGAGTATGGCTTAATTGGATACAGCATGGTAATTTTACTGTCTTTTTGTAACATAGCAATCAGAACAGTTAACTATAGCATGAGTACAATGTTTTTGAGTCTTTACCATAAGAAATCCAGGGGGGGAAAATAAGGAATGAAAAAGATTACATCTTGCCCCACCCTGTTGTCCCTGTTACCTCAGTGCAGATTTTAATGCTTCATTTACACCTTCTTTGAAACATTTCTACCTTGCGTAGGATTTCTGTACTGAATTATAATGCACATCAAAAATACCCTTTTCTATCTACGGGATTAGACACTTTAGTGTTTGATTGTATGTGTAAAAGATCACATTTTAATGTATGATTATCATTATTGTATTGAATTGTTAGCACTCAGTTGTATTTGGCTTTATGTCACTAACAGGATGAATTCTCACACTACACATATATTGTTTTAACTTGCAGATGCGCGTGCACACACATAAAACTATATATAGCAAAGCTGCAACCAGGGCTAGATATTTGTATTTTTAAAGCTTAAAGTATTCTGTCCGGTGCTGACAACTATCTAGGACCTCTCTTGGATTTCCTGCACAACTACGTTAAGCTTTTGTAAGCTCAACATGTAAATTTTAAAGACATAAATATAGAGAGAACTATGTGTTTGAAATATAAGTGAGAGATATATAGATATATATATACATGGATTAGCATGTAAACTGTATATTATTAAACATGCAATGAACTGACTGATAAAGTGAAGTTTAATCTTATGGCTAGCAATGTAATTTATTCAGACTGTATTTTTGTACAGAACAGTGCACACTAACCTATTGCCTCTGTGTCCTCTATAATGCCTAAAACTGTGCCTAGAGATTTCATTTCTGTCTCTTGACAATGAACAATGAAGGGTTCTTCATGCTGTTGATGGTATTAGTTTCTTTAATGTTTTTATAATTTATTTTTTTTCTAAATGTATGCTATGTTTTATTAAACGATCCATCAAATGTGGTTTATCTTAGTCATGGGAAAAGCTGTAAATGTACTTTTTTAAAAAAGAAAAAGAAGAAATCAAAACTTGGTGGGGTGGTCCCCCCCGCTTTCAGTTCGTTGTATTACCATTTCACAACTTTTGTAGCTAACATTAGGTTGTATGTTGAAAAAGTAATCCAAATAAAAAAAAATCCTGATACATAAATGTAACACACTGTTTGTCTTATGTACATATTTCAAGTATTACCAGCTTCCTTAGATGCACCTGTGGAGTAATGAAATGTGTGAGATGAATGCATGGCATCAAGCTAAGCACCATATGGTTGGAACTCTCCTCTGCAGTGTTCTGCTTGGTAATGGCCCTCAGAGATTAAAAATGCATGAACTAAACTTAGTTTGGTGACCTGGCCAAAGGAACAGAAACTAGGCACTGATTGGTTTCCATTCTTGTGCAACTTGCCGTGTCACTCATCTTATTTATCTGATTAACTGATTAACTTGGGCTTGCTCCAAGGTAGGTGGTAGAGAATGGCAATCCCAGTCTCTTATACCAAGCTTTCTGAGTTACTGTAGTTTGTTGTGGGAACAACTGGAAAACAATACCATTCTTTCAGTCTATGCCACAAGACTACATTAAAATGAAACATTAGAAGCCTGGAAATGTTGTTGGAATCTTGTCTGTTTTGAGAGACAATGGAGTGTGCCTCTGGGGATGAAGTCAAACCACTGTGTTAGCAATGCCAAAATGACATCCTGGGGTTCAAGCCTGGACAGTGTGTATGGAGGTCCTGGGCTGCCCAGACAACAGGACCCCCCTCTTGGCCTTGCTACTGTGCTCCAATGGAAAGCAGAGCAATACATTTGGCATCAGCTCGGCTGCAGGAGTTGCTGGAAGTAGGCTTGCAAGGCGCAATCCAACTGTCTTAGACCCTCCACTCTGGATTTGTGTAGGGTTTACTCCTCAGTCTTTTCTTCTGAACATATCTCGTAATACAGTGGAGGTTTAGGATCAGAGTTTTCCTTCTCCTTGATGGGCTACTTTCTTACCTCCTAGATGTGCTCAAATGTTTTCTATGGGATATGTTTCCTTAAACAGCAGTTTAAGCTTTGACATTTCAGAATGGTCTAGGTCACATTTCAATATGGTCTAGGTTAGTAGTATACCTGCTGGTGTGACCCACCTTAGATCAGACTGCAACTTGGTACTCACTCCTGACTTGACCCACTAGTTGAAGACCACCAGGGTATTGCCACCATGTTACTCAGCTGCTGAAAAAACATGCACTGGTGGCCCATTAGCGACCAAGCTAAGTTCAAGGTGTACAGCTTGGAACCAGGATACCTGAAAGATAACCTCACTCCTTGTATACCCAATTGATCACTGTGCTTTGCAGGGCTCCTACAGAAACTTAACTTATCGGGATAGCTGTTTTGCACAATCCAGATATTGGGCCATTAGAAAAAAGCATCAGCATCACAGCTAGTTAAACAGTTTTCTAAATTGTGACCATTACACATATACTTTGGCTAGCCTGTTAAAATGTTCCAAAAAACCAAGTGAAAGCAGCTGATAAGCAATCAATACAGAATATATGTTCTTCCATAGGTAGAGCAATTTATACAAGTTTGTTTTGCAACAGTGAGTAACAACAATGATCATTATAATAAATATCTGCAGCATGATGGCATCAATAAATTCTGTCTTCCCAGCCTCCTTTATAACTTTATGACGACTTTTCCAATCACTTTTCCAATTTAACTTCTAATGACATATATGTTCTCGAAGTCACTGAAATGGTAGCAAGCTGATGGACTTACATGTTGCATTCTTGAATTTAAGCCAACTGAGCACCACAGAAGTTTGCTGAAATCTTAATTCCAAGGGTTTCCAAGTCAGAATGTTGTGGATCAATAGCTGAAAGCGTGCCTGAGTATTTAGAACTGTTATCTTAATAAAGGAGGCTGTATGTTGCAAGTAAACATGGAAGTGAGGTTTGATCACACATTGCAGGATGCCGCACTTTTAAATTAAATGTTTGAAGTATAGTGTGGGCAATATAGTCAACGATTAAAAACAAAAATCCACAGTTTTTATTTGATTTCAGTGCCAAGACAATAGATACTAGGAAATAATTAACAAGCCTTACAATTGTCTTTTGAGCAAGTTTTTTATATATAAAAAACAGTTTTCATAACTTATTGAGAAGCCTGAAAGCAGTTTAGTTAATTAATTTTTCTACAGTCAAGCCAACATGGTCTGCACTAAGCTAACTGATGTATTGGGATTCAGACAGCTGACATGTGAAAAAAGCACAGTTGCTTCTCATAACCACAATACACTTGGTAGATGAAGAAAAAATACAAAGGACTAAGATAAACTAAAGCTGTGTCCACAGCCAGTCCTATCTGTGGTTCTTAAAGCATAGCTTCTCCAGTTGTTAATTACCTGACAATCATACGGCGTTCTTAAGGTTCACACATTTTTTGCTCTCAGCCTAGCATATTAATTGTACTGAACAAAGGCTAAACTGTTCAGTGGGGAAGGAAATGTGTGGTCTTTTCAAGCCAAGACTAACAAAAAAGCTGGAAAATGGTGTTCTTTGTCCAACTCTGCCTGTGCTGCTGACCTTAGCTCTGGCAGACATACTGAATAAGCTCTCTACTATTTTCCAGTTAAAGAGAGCACACATTTATAAAATATATATTATAAAGGTACCTCTACCAATTAAGGCTGGAACTTTTCTTTAATAATAATAAAAAAACTCTTTTAGCATGTGCCGGAACTGTTGAAATAATAATAGGTTAGGTAACCAAGAATGCTAAAGAAAAATAAAACAAGGCTCGCAATACTACTTCCCTGGGATTTTTTTCTTTTTTCATTACTGTACATACCTATAGTCTGTTACTGACAATCCAAAATCTGCAGTTCCCACCAGAATTTAAGCAAAGAGGAACCCAAAGGATAATGGAATGTCAGAAGAATAATGGACTGGAACTAAGCCAATCCTTTCACCCCTATCCATAACATGCCAAAATGAAGGTGTGATAAGGGTTCTGATAAAGAGATGTGGTCATGGAAGAAGAAGAAGAAGAAGAAGAAGAAGAAGAAGAAGAAGAAGAAGAGTAGGAGTAGTAGTAGTAGTTTGGATTTGATATCCTGCTTTATCACTACCCTAAGGCGTCTCAAAGCGGCTAACAATCTTTTACTAACCTCTTCATTGATTTTGTAAATCTCAGCTATCACTTCCAGTTTTAAGGTCTGTTATAAGGTCTATTTGTCAAAGGGATGTTTCATATAATATTGGGAAATACCATGGAGAAGAGGAGGAGGAGGAGGAGGAGGAGGAGGAGTAGTTTGGATTTGATATCCCGCTTTATCACTACCTGAAGGAGTCTCAAAGCGGCTAACATTCTCCTTTCCCTTCCTCCCCCACAACAAACACTCTGTGAGGTGAGTGGGGCTGAGAGACTTCAGAGAAGTGTGACTCGCCCAAGGTCACCCAGCAGCTGCATGTGGAGGAGTGGAGACACGAACCCGGTTCACCAGATTACAAGTCTACCACTCTTAACCACTACACCACACTGGTAAGAGGAATGTGATACTCTGATCTGCATATATTAACTATGGGGAGACTAGATGCTCACCCTGTTAGTCTCACATCACTGGCCTCTCTGGCCCTTGTATTTTGTACTATTATTATTATTATTATTATTATTTCAAATGGAACACTCTTCATCTGTGAAACAGAGCAGTCAGGCAGACAAAAGACTTACACAAAACTCTATACATAAAGGCACATATCAAAGCTTCACAATGGGCTGGATTGTGCCCAGCACAGGCACAATATCTGATTGTTGAGTCATAGTGGTGAAGGAAACATAGGGAGGGTGGAACAATCACAGTGGCAAGAAGGGCATTATTGCTCCATTTCTCTGATCTACTTGGAATTTGTTTTGCTCCCTCCCTTCCTATTTCAGCAACCTGTTGGAAGGGTGGGAGATAAAGCTTCAGAATAATCAAAATGACATAAGCTTCTGCTTCTGCCACAGCAGGTAAAGTGGCTACCTCATATTATATCTTACTGGGTAAAAAGCTTTCCTATATTCTGCATTCAGCTGCAGCCACATCCCATCATTTGAGAGCACATCCATCCTTCTTTCAAAGACTTCAGCGCACAGCAATTATTTTCTCCTGCAGATTATAATGCAATATTTTATTGCTGCCACTGTTCTGTGCCAATCATTTTACAAATCCATTGTATCACTGTACCTACACTGGGTGAACAGAATTCTTTACAATGTCCTAGTGGGAACTTTTAAAGCCATGGTCTTGCAGGGTTTTACTAGCAGGAAATAAAGATATCATATTCCTTGGGGGAACTACAATAATCCATTCTGTTAAAAAAAAAAAAAGGATTCAGATTGTAGGATATTGCAGTAACTTGAGTCAGTGTTGGCACAACAGGCCACTTTCCTTCATAGATATAAAATGAATAGTTACAAGCTCTCAGAGTGTCCAACTTGGCAGTATGAAAACACCATGCTTACAAATGCTGCAGGTAATACAGATTGCACAGGTGGTATCATTTTGTTTAGAAACACTTCATCTCTTTTTGGATGGGTTCATTTCAAAAAAAATGTATGTCCTGGGGGGCAGGGAGGAAGATATGACTCTGCTATTCATCTTCGGTAATATTAACCATGACTATCCTTCATTCACCTAGCCTCTCCCAATACTAGCTGTGCCTTCTTTTTTAATAACTGCATTGCTGCAGAGTGCAGAAACTTTCCAATACACCTTGCTGTGCCTCAGCAATTTTATCCATGGTTGAGGAACTTTTTTTTATTAACAAGGCAGCTTGAGACTTAAGCCTGCTGAAGCACTCTTTTAGATTATTCCCAGGCCTCTCCCCCAATCGCTCTAGCACATTATCTAATCCCACTAAGTTCACAAAATGTGAAAATGTGCATACCTTTTCACCAATACTCTGTCATACGCCGCTGATTCTGACATTAAAGCATATGAAGAAAGCTGCTGGATCAGCCAAGAGCCCATCTAGTCCAGCTTCTTGTTCTCACAAAGGCCTACCAGATGCCCATAGGAAGCCCACAGTCCGGACCTGAGCATGGTAGCCTGCTCCCACCTGCAGTTCCCAGCCACAGGTATTCAGAGGCACCCTGCCTCTCAGCAGTGGAGATAGAAAATAGCCATTGTGAACACAAGCTCCCTAAAAACACAGGTGTTGGGGCAACATTTATGCTATGCATTTGCAAGCTCAGATTCCTTTTAAAACAAAATTTTATAGCATACCCCTCCAAAAAAATCATATGTACAATATCACCTATAAATCATAACCACTCAGTTCCTAATCATTCATAAATGAGTGTAGACAAGCTCATTATTTGAATCCATTCCAGTCTGGTTTCTAGTCCGGGGTGGAGACTGAAACTGCCTTGATACAGAATGTTCTCAGGGAGGTGGAAATAGCAGCTGGTGCTGCTTAACAGGTAGTCACCAAGAGAAACTCATTGAAGTCATTCTTAGTACAGTGGTACCTCAGGTTAAGTACTTAATTCGTTCCGGAGGTCCGTACCTAACCTCAAACTGTTCTTAACCTGAAGCACCACTTTAGCTAATGGGGCCTCCCACTGCTGCCGCGCTGCCAGAGCACGATTTCTGTTCTCATCCTGAAGCAAAGTTCTTAACCCGAGGTACTATTTCTGGGTTAGCAGAGTCTGTAACCTGAACCGTATATAACCTGAAGCGTATGTAACCTGAGGTACCACTGTCCTAAGAAAAAGAAAGAATAATTGGGTGCTGCATTACAGTCAGTAGTAAGCTTGCCCTCTACAAAACCTTTACAAATTTGCTCCCTCCCCCATTTTTTTTTATTAAAAATGTTTACCTAATGAGGTAGTGAAGTGAGGAAGAATTTTTGTTCAGCTGTTATGTGACATGCCTTGAGTCCTTTGAAAAGTTCTGAACAATGGTACCTCGGGTTACGAACTTAATTCGTTTCAGAGGTCCGTTCTTAACCCGAAACCATTCTTAACCTGAGACGCACTTTCGCTAATGGGGCCTCCCACTGCTGCTGCCCTGCCACCACACAATTTCTGTTCTCATCCTGGGGCAAAGTTCTCAACCCAAGGTACTTCTTCTGGGTTAACGGAGTTTGTAACCCAAAGTGTTTGTAACCTGAAGCGTTTGTAACCCGAGGTATCACTTTATAATACTAATTCTTGTCAAGACTGGACTGGATACTCTCCAGGTTATTTTCATCCCTTTGATTCTATAATTCTGTGGAACAGGCTTTTTAACACCCGCTTTCCTGGGAACTACTGTTGTTGTTCAGAAATCAATATTTTAAATTGTATTTTTCTTCCAAGTTTCTTAACATTGTTTCTTCTGTGATTCAGCATGGCTAGCTTTCAGTGCAAAGTCAAATGCCATAAAGATGACAAGTTATCGGTTTAGCACATGCCAAACATACACAAATTGTTCCAGAATGTAGTTGTCACTAAAACAAGACTGCTTTCCTGGTGTGGAGATGGCAAGTGAATCGTAACAAAACAGCAGAGGGGCAAACCATCCTCATTAAAGCTGGGAGGGGGGTTCTGCAAAGAGGTAGAGGATATTGTTACATGCCCTAACAATATACTGAGGGTCATAAATAATGAAAAAATATCAAATTAAATTAAATCTAAGGTGAATAGTAAAGGAATGGATATGTACTCTCTTGCTTATTCTGGTCTCGAATCTTGGACTGCAGGCAGCATGGATGAAAGGAGTTGTTGTAGTTTTCTCATAGTTATATCCCACCTTTCTTATGTTATGAAATCCAAAGCAATGTGGATGTCATTCCAGATGTTCACCCACCTAGGCACTGAGCTTCAGGTCTGCGTTGCTACAGCATGGTGACAGTCTCATGTACCTACAGACTATCCCCTGGCCAGTGAAATAAAATTTCATTTTTGTCTATAGGGCAAAATACAGGACTTTTCTATACTTGCTGGTTGCTAAGTGCATGTTAATGAAGTTTATTAGGAATATGACATCCAAATATGATAAATTCATTCCCCATAAGCACATAATCAAACATGATTTAAATCAATGATTACCAAACTTTCCCCCCTCCCAGCTACTTGAAAATTGCTGAGGGTCTTGGAAAACCACTTAACAATTTATCTGCCTGTTGCAGCAATTATAATGTGCTGTGCTAGACACTGCATGGCTTTTAATTGCAATACAAGAAAAAAACAATATAAGAAGTAAAAGAAGAAATAAAAATACAATTGAAAATCAAAATGAAAATGTAATGCAATGGGTGTGCCCTCTCCCATCTTCAACCACAACTCTGCAGTCAGGCCATGGACCTCCTGAAAGATGCATAGTTCTAAGGACCACTGTTTGGGAATCCTTGACTTAGATCAACACATTTAATATAGCAATACAGTATATTAGTATTAAGAACCCAGTCAGATATTTCCTTGAGTATGGCATAATGACATTGCTGAGGCATTGCTCCAGTAGAGCCCTGTTGTCAAACAAGGCGCTGCCTGTTTGCCCTGCTCTGTTTTCTGAGAGTGTCTTGTCCAAGTACTTCCCAAAATCTGGAACCAGCACAATATAATGAGACAATAAGATATTCTTCAAAGATAATGAAATGACTCAGTATGAAAAACATTAAAATTATAGATTAAAAATCAGGCACAGTAAAAGCCCTTTCCTGTATTTGGAGTTAACCAGTAGTTCTTTATCTATAGTTCATATTCCTAAAAGTCTGTATCTTTCACCCTCACCTGTAAATTGTGACTCTGTAATTTTTGTTATGACCTCACATATCCTGTTTACTTTTCACATCATAAATGTCCCCCAAAACCACTCATGGTCACAATCTTTTACTAACCTCTTCATTGATTTTGTAAATCTCAGCTATCACTTCCAGTTTTAAGGTCTGTTATAAGGTCTATTTGTCAAAGGGATGTTTCATATAATATTGGGAAATACCATGGAGAAGAGGAGGAGGAGGAGGAGGAGGAGGAGGAGGAGTAGTTTGGATTTGATATCCCGCTTTATCACTACCTGAAGGAGTCTCAAAGCGGCTAACATTCTCCTTTCCCTTCCTCCCCCACAACAAACACTCTGTGAGGTGAGTGGGGCTGAGAGACTTCAAGGAAGTGCGACAAGCCCAAGGTCACCCAGCAGCTGCACGTGGAGGAGTAGGGATGCGAACCCGGTTCACCAGATTACGAGACTACCGCTCTTAACCACTACACCACACTGGCCCTTGTGTTACTGCCAATACTTCATGCATTCTTTCAAAGGCTCATGTGGTTGAAGATACTGAAAGAGGATTCTGGCAACAACTGAGAACACAGTGACAGGTTAGGGGGATGCAATACAGCAGAGGCTTAGATTTTAATTTACATATTTGGGAACATTTGCACTACTGTTAGTATTCTACATCAGTGCCTCAAATAATTTATCATTGACAATTAAAACCAAGTGGATTACTTAACAGAAACATCTGACAATTTGCATGTTCTTTAATCATCATTTCCATTTGTACTTGGCCACTATTTGCATTATACCACTACAAGACATTAACATTGAGCTTTCCCTTCTCTTACTTATAAAGGACACATTTTTATAATCTATTGTTTGCCTTCCTACCCCCTCCTCCGCTTTTGACACAGAACAATATTACTAAATTGGTATCATCACAGAAGACATGCTGATATTCCCCAGATGCAGCAAATTACTGAGATCTAGTTAATTGTTTCCAAAGTTCAGTTTCGTTGTAAGCTATGGACCTGAGGACCTGAGCCACAAGTACTAGCCTCTGTACCCCAAAATGGAGAAACAGTGGGTATGTTTCTGGTAGTATTAATTCACTTAATGAAAGCAATCCCAGGCCCCCCCAAAATTGAAGAATTTTATCATTCACTTTTGTAGGAACTGGGTGTATCTAGAAGCATGCATGTATAATTAATACCTTGAACTGAAGAGAAAAACTGGGTTAATAGACAATACTGTGTCATTCTTCTGTTTTACCTGGTATTTTGATGTCTGAAATGAAGCATAAATTTGTAACAATACCTTATCAATTGCCATCCTTTTTATCCTGCTCCTGTTTTCCTTCTGAATGATTTGTGCTATGGATTATGCTTACATTTAATCTATTTTAAGGCTACACAAACAGCTAGAATTCTGTGAGATTTATTTCTGTGTACACAACTGTTACTTAGCTGCTAGTGCTGCTGTTTCACTACAAAGGAACTTGCAGTTACAGCAGGAAACCAGTTTCTGTTTTGAAAAATACTTAACTCTTCCTTATCACTTTTTTTATATATAAAAACTCCTCTTTTCATTTTGAACTTTATCTTAATAAAACCACATCCTTTGAAACTGCTGAATTCCCCTTAGATAAAGAAAACTCTTTTGACAGTTTTGTTGTTGTTTTTAGAATATGTTCTAAATACAAATATCTGCTGTAGGGAATGATTGTTCAAAACAGCAAGCAAATGCAATTCTGCCTCCCCGAGTTCCAGTCTGTGTGGCATGCTGTAATAGGCCCTGATCTAGCTGTAGCAACTCATACAAACGATTTCAGTCGTACTCAACTTTGGACATTAGATAGAGTTGTGTATTTTATCCTCATCGAAAGGTACATCCAGCCAGTTCAACAGGACTGGATATTTCTGGGAGAGATGCATTATGCTGCTCTAGAGAGAAGGATGTGGGTAACATACATCCAAAATACCAAAATACATGTATTACATCATAACACAGCAAGGTAGGTGAGGTTTGGCAGGGCATTGTGGCAAGGATCTGTTTCCACTTCAATCATCCAATGTTTTGTTCAAGGAAAATCTTTCTTAGCACAGCTGCTGAGAACCCAACATGGTGCAGGTCATGTACCTGGGATCCAGCTGGCAACCTGAAGTGAGTGACATCACCACCCAAGCTATGGCTGAGACCAGGTGGAACACCTCAGGATTCTATATGAGAGTCCTTCCTATATTTGAGATGCCATTTCTGCCCAAGTGGAGACAAAGACTAATGCTTAACAAAGCCAGCTTGCCCCTGAGAGAAAAGGAAAAAACCTCACAACCAAGAACCAATTGTGAATGAGAGTAAAATTCCTTTCTGGCCCTGAAAAACCAGTGACCACCTAAAACCTCAGTAAAAGGTGCTAAACTGAGGGAGAGTAGGTTGGGAGAGCTCAATGATGGGCAAAGGTCTGGTTTGGCACATGAGAAGGTCCTTTAAAAGGCTGTCCCTTCACCCATCCCCAATATCCTGTAAGGCCATGTGAGACCTTGCAAGTTCCAGGGAAAGACCAGGCCTCCTGCATAACTGGAGTCAGCTGCACTGCCCCACAAATTGGACCCTGGCATGCAGGGGCTTGCAGAACCATGCTCTGTGAACATCTGCATTAACATCAGGTGGGATGTGTGTGAAAAAGCCACCTTTTCTGCTTGGATGAGGAATACACACTTTAGAAAATAGTTCCAGTAGCACTGTAACACAAGCAAGTCAAAGTAGACTGAAACAGAGGGTGCATTGTTCAGCTAACAAAAGGGGATTCAGTCACTTGCTGGGTTCCTGGTGTTTTTTCCCCTAGATTTGTTAGAAAGAAAACATGAGGCAGTATAGTTATGAAGGAAAAAGCTGGGGGGGATACCCATAAGATGATCATTCTGACCACAACCAACAAAAGATGCAAAAGAGGTTTTCCTTTGTGCTTGAATCTTGTCTGTTAGGTAATTGATGAGTAACAAGGAGGTTGCAGTCCATGCACCCCTATAACCTTTCTTCTTTGACATATTTTGCAGGCTCTTCAGACTCTTCTCTCCTCGCCTCACACTTCTTACTGTAAACAGGAGTACATTTCCTTCTACAGCTTGAAGATATATGAAAATGATATATAGATGCAACTCAACTGTTTCTGGGTAAAAACAAAAAAACAAAATAGAATGCAGCCATGGATGATGGTTTGAAAACTAACGTTTTATATAAATATGCTATGTAAAAAATAAATGAATTAGATTCTCCCTCTCCCTTAGAAAATGGTAGGTTTGCAGTGATGTTCATTGCTATATTGTAACAACTTTGTAAGCAGTATTTTTCCAACTCTCTTTTGCATATCTCCATCATAGTTAACTGGCCCTTCCAGCTTAGCAAATATAACAATTTTGAGGTTAGAGTTGAGGTTCACAGGGTTGTAGACAGAACGTGAGTTGTGTTTAGAGTTCCTTCAAATGAAATAATAAATCCTTTCAGGAAACCACAGCATGCAGCCAATCGGGATATTCAAATTAATCCCTATGCAGCTCAGGCATATCTATTCAAAGAGATATTTTTTCTTCTTCTTTAAGTGGGAAAGGTATTATTCTTAACAGTAACCGGAAACTAAATCTTGCTTCAGAGCATCCTAATTTTTCTTTTTTTCTTTTTAACTACATAGAAATCTGAGTCTAGAGATGACAAATACCTTAGCTGGGTGTTTTCACCTTCCAGGCATGAGGAATTTTTTCTCTGTTGAGCATCACATTCCCTCAGAGGTCAAAGCCAGTGGTAGGCAGAATCAAAACCAACAATTTTCATGGCCATCCCTTTCTCTCTATTTCTGCCTCCTCCTTTCTCCCACCCCAATTTTCTCCATGTTGCCAAAGGATCACTGTTGCAAAGTTCAGAACTGAACACCCCCAGAGGCCTCCTCCTCCTCCTCCTCCTTCCTTCACTTCCTTCAGCTTTTTTGTTTTTTGTTTGTCCTATTTCCCCAGTCCCACCTGCAAGAAATGAAGACAAGGGCCACATGGGGGCAAAGTCAAATGGATGTAATAGCAGCACCGAAGTGACCTCCACAAGGCACAAGCTTGGGTAGTGTATATGGAGTCCCTAGGCTGCCCAGACCCATGGCCCAACTCAGCCTTGCTGATACGGTTCAAAGGAAAGCAGAGCAATATGATTGGCACCAGCTGGACTGGAATTGTGTAGTTTACTCATTAACCTTTTCTTCTCCTAAAGATATCTCACAGGGCAGCAGAGGTTTAGGGTCAGAGTTTTTCTTCTCCAAGGTGGGCTACCATCCCAGGTTGATGAGCTCCATCTGCTCCTCAAAGCATGTGCAGAAATCACCTTCTTGACTGTTGAACCCACTATTGGTCTCATCTGCTCAATCTGCTAGATCTTGTCTTTACATGCAGGGAAAGTCCCTAACTCACCGAGGGTTTGAGACCCATTGACGACCCTCCCTCTCGCCTCATTTAGCCAGCAAGTCAAAGCTCTTCCTGGTGTTGTGGCCACTGTTGCATGCTTACAGCTTCTAGGAGCCACAGGTAAGAGCTGGGTGCAGGATGGGAACCAAAAGTGAACAATCTACTCCAGAAGGAGCATGACGTGTCATGCACCAAAGGTACGCGCCCTCCTCTTATATCCCATAAACACTCTCCTGGTTTTAATTCTTTCAAAGGCAGGCTATTGCCAAGTAAATGAAAGCAGTATATGGCACATATGGGCTTTCAGCCTATGAAATGATGTGTCTCTGCATATGTGTCTTGGGAAGTGCTCCTTTGTAAAAGGAGGTGTCCCTCTTTCCATCTGTGAGGAGCAAAAGGCACAGTTAATGGACAATGGGTGCATGAGGGCGATTTAAAGTGTTCATATTGTGTTTCTTGATAATTCTAAATGATCTCATGCTCAGATCCACATAAGAGATGCTTTTATAAATGACAAGCCAGAGGATGTCTTCTGTTCATAGTATTTCGGTGAGTAAACTAGTGGCATTCATTCACCATGCTCTCCCAGCAACAAATATATATTTTTCTGGACAATGGATGAATGGTTTAGCATGTTGTGTGGAGGAAAATCAATGCAAATGGTTCACCTAGGACCATCTACAAGCCCTGCTGCATTGGCTTACAGGGATAAAGTGGTATTTAAGAGGGCATACTTGCTGCTTTGTGACCCTATGTTTGCTGTATGCTTTATTATCCATCTCTACAAAACCCACCACCAGACAAATCAGTCTTAATATAGTTACTAAAAGGTTTATATCCTGCATACAGCTTATTGAAATGATCTATAAAACCAGAGGGACTATGCATATTATCTAGCACAACAGATTCCTCTGAGCTATTGATAATCCTTACAATTGCCAAATTGGTATGTTTTGCTTTCTGCTGTGGGGTACCAATACTTCAACATAAAACAAATTCATTTCCTTCCCTTCTGAATTCCTTTCCCTTTGTCATTGTGCTTTATTTGATTCTACACAACAGTTTTTGTCTCATTTTCCCAGGCTTGCTGGCTGATGCTGGTGATGCATTGGCTAGTTTGCATGAATTAGGTGGACTCAGATTTCTATCATGTTCAAGCATTTCAGTTTAGGGGGGAAAGAGATGCCACCAACATTCTTGCATAAAAAGCTAGGCATAGCAGCAAAACTAAAATGCTCCTTTGAAGGAGAGAAAGTCTGTCCTATTGCACTCCTCTCTTAGATGCAGCTAGCCCATTGTAGCAGACTGGGCTCCCATCTTTTGAAATAAATGAGTAAATAATTGGGGAGGGTTAATTAACTAGAGTCTTCCAGATCAGGAGTAGATGCCAGAGTGAGTGTTGAGGCAAAGTCTATCCATGGTGGGGAACCTCTTGCCCACAGGCCTCATCAGGCCTAATCTGGCTTAATTAGATTTGGCTAAGGAACTTCATTGTGGCAAATTCCTATATGAAATGACCTGATTGGACTAATAGAATGATTGGAACCAAGCCAGAAATGCAATAGAGCAGAATTATGGAAAATGTCATGGGAAAGTGACATATATCAAAAACAGATCCCCCCCCCACTATATTTTTGGGGAAGCTGTTTGTTTCTTTGTCTGCCCTCTGTGCATTTGGACACCTCTTGGGATATCATAATCTAATTTTGCATGATGATTGCTGAGACCGAGGAGCAAATTTTTGCCTATGGTTGGATACAACTAGGCACCAATTTGAATCAAGATGGCGGAAGGAACCTTTCCCAACTGCACTGGTTTTATCCTCTGATTTCAGAACTGCACCGACTCACTTGGTTTCTTGGCTTTCCTGAGCAACACCACACAGGGGTGGTGCATCCCATTTCACCAGGCAAAATGGGAAGGTGTTACCCTACCACCACTGTGCTGCCAACTCCTTCCCCACAACCTCCCTTACCTGGGTCACATGGTAGCACCCGCATAGCAGAGGCAAGTTCCAGCAATATCTCATTAAGTTCTTACAAGGTCTCGCTGGAAGCCACCACTGCTTTTCCACCAGCAGTGGAGATGGCAGAGTGGGCAGAGCTCCTGTGCTCCACTGCCCAAGGTGGCTGCCTCAGCCTGCCTCATGAACAGGCTGGCCCTGACATCAGGCACTTTCTGCTAATCGTTAAGGCTTCCTTTTACAATAGTTTAGTCCTGATCTTTAACCTACTCTAAGCCCTTCGGACAGAGATACGTTTAAAAGCTAACCAAATTATGAGTGCTTTGCTGTCTTGGAAAACTATCTATACTTTTTGAATTAATCTTCCCTGCAGCCATTTCCCCTTGGAGATACAAGGAAGAAGTGCAAGGTCAGCTATCTATCCTGCAGTTAACTGCATTATAATGTAGTTTAGATTTAATGTGAAATGATGCTGTACCTTTAAGATAACTTCAAGGCACATAATCAGTACATATTACTTTACCATAGTTATTTATAGGCTCCAGACACACACACACCCCATCCGTAAATTATGTTTGTCTCCCACTTCTTTAAAAAAAAATCTTAATAAGATTTGTTTCCTAGATGTTTGAAAATAAGCAAGAGCCTATTCTCATTTGTTCAGGGGTTCCCCTTCCCTGCAAGCAGAAGGGATATGCTGAATCACTAATGAATAATTCACTTAGGCTTGATGTTTTCAGTATGAGCCAATTGCTAAATGCTGCAGGCTTCTCGCTCAGCCATTCACCTTGTCCTGTATCAGGTCAGAGGGAGCAGAGAAAACAGATCAAAAGTGGCAATCCAATCAAGACCAGCATGGCTTCCCTTTCTCTACATTTCAGCCAGCTCATCACATTAAATTATTCATACCATGCCAAGTCACATTAAAGTTTAGTGATATCTCAGTTTGACTGCAGACTACAGCAAATGTGTGGGTAAAGGGGCAGGGAGTTCTATAGCTTGGGAAGGGTTTGGCAACACAACCTTCTGCAGGTCTGTAATATTTTTGCAGCTGCCAAGTAAAGCATAAATCACAATTGTGGACTGGAGTGGTCTCAGGCAATATGGGATGGGACCTTACAAAGTCAGTATGGAAAGGGGAATGTTGGCAGGTTTTATTTCTAGTATTTGCAGTGAGAATGTATAGGATCTTAAAATGAGAGGCATTCACTGTCCTTTGCTTTGCCTGGTTTCCTCTTTTCAATCACTTCCTTCCAAAGACACTTTTCTTAACAACAACAAAAATGTTGTGGCTTTAAAACATGCTTTGGGTCATCACTTTAATATCTTTCATGAACCAGATGAAATCTTAAGTTTTTCTAAGTATAATTTAACCTCTAATGAGTTTAGTAAGATTTCCAAACAAGTGGGGAGTTATCGTTGCTTAATCTTGTGTATATTGTAACTGACCTTGATTCATCCTGTTTGCTATCTCTGACATGTCCTATATCAGCTCACATTCCTACAGCCACACATTTGGTAGTTTACGTCTTGCTAGCACAAAAGCAAAACATAAAATAGATGATGAAATCACAGACCTAAAACAGGAAAATGGCTGGCAAATGCCAAGACCCACTACCTTAATACAATAATGCAGAAACTGTTCTGCCAAAAATTATCCTTTCTACACAATCTTAAAATAAAGTTAAGAGATTTTTTTCAATGAATCTGGGGACACTTTTCAACTTCCTACTAAATAGATGGATTTTGTCAGGGAACTGATTTGTAAATCCGGGGATTGTCCCCAGGAAACGGGGATGTCTGGTAACTTTATCTTAAAAGTACAATGGTATGTGTTGACTTTGAATATTCTCATACAGGAGTTGCACTGGAGTGATCAATATTTGCTGCTTCAGGAATAGCCAGATCATTGTGGTTATTGATGGCAGTGATTTGAACACATCTACTTTCAGTCTTGAGGCATGATACACACACAGTCCTCTCTGCGGTAAGCAAAGCAGACAAGAATTTTCTTCTTAGCTGCTGAGCCCTTTAGCGGCCATTTCCTGAAAAATGTCCAGTTATCAGAGCTTCTGAAAGGGGAAGAATGAACCAAAGCAAGAATGGGTCAGCAGAGTCTGATAGCAACATTTTCACACCAAAAAGTGCCATGTCCTTGGATTCAAAGAGAAATCAAGCATTGCTCTGATTCTCTCTGGCTCCCCAGACTGCAGCTTTTCTTCTTCTAGCTTCTG
Source organism: Podarcis erhardii (assembly GCF_964252035.2). Lineage (NCBI taxonomy): Eukaryota > Metazoa > Chordata > Lepidosauria > Squamata > Lacertidae > Podarcis > Podarcis erhardii. Next base: position 61,735,706 of record NC_138508.1, read on the forward strand.
GCTCACAACACTCAACTCTCAGCTCTGCTTTTGCCATTCTAACTTGCCATCTGTCTTAATGACCCATTACCAAGACTATCACCTCACCAGGAAGCTAGCTTGGCTATTCCAATAATTAGATGGGGCCCCAGGCATTCAGCCTAACCCCCCACTCTCAAACACTCATAACAATACTAAGACCTCAACCCTCACAACTGATTGGGTGAGTGATGACTGGAGCTTAACAGTCTGCCTTGAAGGTTTCACAGACTTACTGAAGTCATCACCAAAGGCAGTGCTTCCATGTTGTGCTCCCAGCAAGAAGGTTAATGCTAAGTCTGATTCCAGATACAGTGATACCTCGGGTTAAGAACTTAATTCGTTCCGGAGGTCCGCTCTTAACCCGAAGCACAACTTTAGCTAATGGGGCCTCCTGCTGCCGCTGCACTGCTGCTGTGCGATTTCTGTTCTCATCCTGAAGCTAAGTTCTTAACCCGAGATACTATTTCTGGGTTAGCGGAGTCTGTAACCTGAAGCCTCTGTAACCTGAAGCATCTGTAACCCGAGGTACCACTGTATTGGCTCTGGAGTGGTTCAAGTTTGTATCATTATTATACCATTTTAGGAAGCTTTGGTTGAAGAACCCATGCATCATTTTTGCATGGAGTGGCTGCTATGGCTGATTGGGTGGTAGCAATTTTGGCTGGAAGTGTTTCTTGTCTCCAGATGTGGACTTTTTAAGTTTACGTGGAATCAATAGGCTTCCATTATTCTGGGCTCCTCTGCTTCTTCTTTGAGAAAAACATGTTCTGAAGTTCACATTCCATTGATTAAGCTGTTGCCTTGTGTTTGTCCAGAGTGCTCATAGGCTCTCTACTATTTTCTGTGCTGATGGCAGTTGCTCGTTCATAGTTATTGGATTATCTCCTATGGAAGGAAGTAAAATTGGGGGCACTAGGAACAAAATTCAAGCCTCAGTGGCCAGGCAGATGGCTCTTGTAAAGCCATAATCCATTATGTAACTTTGTGCCCAAGCCATATTCCCATCCAAATCACCCACTGAGCGTTTCAAGGTTGTACTTTACATAACATTAATCATACTCCGCCTTAGGTTTTATGCAGGTAAATCAACTTTTATGTAGGTAAATGAAGTTTATGGTCTTTCATTCACCAGGCCAGAGGAAGTATGGAAGTGGTTGTAGCCTTTTAAGTCATTCCCAGAAATCACAGCATGTCCAGGCTGCATCAAGCAGCTCTTTCAGAATGGTACACTGAATCCTCTATTGTTGCAGAAGCAGGAATTTAAGCAAATAAATTCCCCCCTCTGCAGGAATACACACAAATATTGTATGTGTAAAATATGTTTGTGAGAGAGGGAGGTTTGGCTTGCCATGATAACACAGGAACAAAGGATTCGATTCCCCTCTTCTCGCTGAGCCAAGGCTCCAATTCCAGCCATTCAATTTCCATATCATGTGTAGTTTGACCCTAATCTGTTGCCCATCTGAAAGTTAAACGGCTCCCCATCCCTCCCACAAGAATCCTGAACTTACAATCTTCTGTGCAGCAAATGAGTTGACAAACCATCTGACCATACAGCAGCTTGCATACAGTTCCACACAAATTGTTCTATTTGCCGCGGCAGGCAAAATTTCAGCTTCTTCTGAAATGAATCAGGATGACTTGTTTGCCACAAGTAGGCAGCTGCCAAGGGCACAGAAAGGTGGTTGCTATAATCTGGCTGGCGAACTGTTACAGAGCTGTGGGCGCTGGCTCTCTGCTTCTGATGTGAGCTGTTAGAAAACTCTGGGGAATTATATCCTTACATTTATTTGTGATTTTCATTAAAAAGACAAGATGAACTTAATAAGATTTCTGTAGCTGTGCAATTCAGCTCTGTGTAAGAAGAATTACAAAGCTAGATTTCATAATAAGAGTTAGAATTTATTGGATTGCCCCTGTCTCAACCCTGGAAGAAAATTGAAACCAGCTTGTAAAAGGATAGGCTCTCATTTTCTTTTGGTCAAAAACATAGCCTAACATGTTTCCACTGCTGAGCAATGCCTTTGAATGCCGCTGATACATGGGACTGACATTCACCTGCATATTAAAGTTATTGACAAAATTATTCAAGGCATAGGGCAAAGTCTACCACAGTGCAGTTTCCAGGATGTTTCGCTGTGGGGAATGTAAGCTATAAGGCTGGTTCTTCCAGTTTAATCCAAGTTCTGAAATCTTCTCTAGGATAACAATTGCAAACAGAGAAAAATATTAACCTCTCTCCTTTCTTCAATAACTTAATAACTGGGTATATCCTGAGGCAGTCTTTCAAAATGTGGAAGAATGCTTTTTCTTTTTTCTTTTTTTAAAAAATCACCTTGAAGAAAACAAAAGGATATCAGCACAAATTTATTTCACAATTACATGGTATCCAGAATGCATAAAGCAAAAGTTTTATATGTGTGTAGTGGCAGTGGCTGGAAGCAGAGAGCTTAGGTTGTTTGTAAACTTGGGCTGCATATACACCATACATGTACAGCAAATTTAAAGCAACAGACTTGCCCCAAAGGCTCATGGGAACTGCAGTTCGCTGAGTCTTCTGTAAATTATAGCTCTGTGGGTGGTAAGGTACAGTTCCCAAATTGTTTGGGCAATGGCAAATGCTTTAAATTTATGGTGTATTTTTGGGTATACCCATTTCTGTTTACTCTAGCTCCAGTACACTCCCACTGCTGATATTTGAAGCAGAATATACATGACATTAGCCATAGCCCATCAGACGCATACCTAGGCACTCTTGTGCCCTTGGCAAGGAGCCATATTGCCCAGCTGCCCAGAGCAGTGGAGGAGCAGCCTGGAGACTGGAATTTGCATATTTACAGCAGATCATTGGCCAGATTTTGTACAACAAAATTTGTATAGAAGGCTGCTCAATATCCTCCTGAGCCCGCACCACCAAATGTCAATGTCACAGGATAACATATCATTCTGTGACTGAGCCCTCTGATTTGTCACAGATTATTTTCCTTCCTTTTTAAGTCCTAGAATTAGCCCTTGTACTAGAAGCAAAAACGGAATGCCATTCTGTCACATACCTGGACAAAAACTTAACAGTTCCTGAAAGCTAGGTGTCTCATTCAAAGTTCATTAATTTTCATTTAAAAAACTAATTCCATAAAGATTGCATTTGCCACAAACCTCACTGATCATTTTCTTTTTACAAAGATCCAAACATTCTTTTTTGTAGTGAGTGAGATAGGCTCTATTTGTGTGTGTTAAAAAAGGTTTTACAAAGATGCCCTTTTTGTGAATTTTATTGGAGACAAGGAGTTAAGATGAAATGCCTTTTCTTATCTAGCTCACAATTCATGTATAACATAAACTCTAATAAGCTCTAATGAAATTTAGTGATCACTCAAGGTTTCTAGTCAAGTCTAGGACAGGCTATTGGTACTTGTGCATAGCTTTCTTTACTGGTGGGTGACACAGTGTAAGTCTGTGTACTGTATTCATAGTAAATTTTGCCATGGCAGACTGCTCTAGAATTTAAAATATCACATTCTTCTCTCTAAGAAATGGGTTTTGGAAGTTGTTCATCTTGTTAGCATAAGCTTGGGAAGAAACACTTTCACTGATCCGTAAGTATGTTTTGTGAGTATCATAGAGCCATGAGTATAGAAATGGTAGAGATGACAGAGAAACACAACACAGTTCACATTTAAAGGTGAACCTACCTACTCCACAATTTCCAAAACAAGATGTGAACTGAAACACAGCCACCCTTCAAAATTCTCGTGTATCCCAATTTTGCAAAGTGTTTCTCCAGCCACGTTTACAAAAATGCACAGACTAAATTATGATTAAATGCACAGACTAAATTATGCTTATAGTAAATGCATATATTCATGAAAATAACATGCAAGAATCCATGATATGATTGGAAATTGGTTTGCAAAAATTTGTATATTAGGAAAGTTTCCTTCAAACATGTATATAGTAGGATAAATTTGCATCAAAATGCTGATGGAATTCAAGCAGATTATTAAAAAACACCAACATCATGCAAACTGATGTGGAAATGTGGACCACTGACTTAAGACTAGAAAACTAAGAACCAGAGATTAACCAAAATTGACATAGTCACCCATCCCTATATGCCAGTATTTGAAAAGGTAGATATATGAAGTAAGCCCTGCAGTCAGTGCTACAATTCAGACATCCTGGAGGATACATCTTTAAACAGGAGAGATCACAAGCCTCCCATTGTAAATATAGTCTGGAATGTATTCTGTGGAAAAGTGATGCGGGTGGATCCTAAACAGCAGAGATGGCTAACTCCTCTGGATGTTGCTGGACTCAAATTTCCATTATCCCTAACCATGATTTGATTTGAAGTCTATCAACATGTGGAGGACCACAGGTTAGCCACCCCTACTGTATAGGAAGCACACAACAGCCTTCCCCTGTGAATACTAGCTGGTACACTGCGCTGGGTATATGCCTCTGTCCATACATTGAAGGGTTGGGGAGAGGAGGAGAGAAAAGATGGCTTCATCAGATCCTAAGGCAAATCCCAGCTACCTCCTCAGGAGAATGGATCGTACCCTTAAACACTGTATTTGTTTTAACATGTTGCTGGTTTTACTTCTCTAAAGAAAGCTCCAAGCTTGGGGCGGGTGGGGTTTTAAGCATGTTTTGTACCATTTCATATTAGTAAGAAAGATAGTATAGTCTTCTTCACTAGGGACAATTCATGTAAAGATCAGCCTGCAGTTCCAAACCTGTATTATTTGCTTGTGGGGAAAATGAAGAGGGAATTAACAGGAGAGAAAGGTTGCATCTCATGCATGCCAGAACATCAATCTTAAAATATAAAAATAAATTTTTATAGAGAACACATTTTAATAAAGTAGCTTATCAAAAAGATCACGCTTTTTATAATGCAGTTTTCATTATTGTACAATCATCTTTCATTGCTGCATAATCATCTTGAGTAATCAGCAGCAAAAGAAGCAATCATCAGTGGATCAAACAGTCTAGTTACTTTGGAAAAAATCCACAGCAATCTATCTGGTTCTTGTTATTACCTGGCCACATATCTTCCATTGTTTGCTCATAAACAACTTAGGAAGTTACAAACTATGAATGTGCTAAATGGAATTTATCTTTCTTTCCAAAATAATTGGTTAATTTCTGCTGGTGGAGAAAGGTTCAGGAATAGGTGACCTTCCTTCTACCTATGTTATGAGTGAGTACAAGTGAGACACGTGGCTTATGAAGAGGATTTAGGGGTCTTAGCAGACCCCAAGCTTAACATGAGTCAATAGTGTGATGTAGCAGCAAAAAATGCTAAAGCTATTTTAGACTGCATCAACAGAAGTATAATGTCCAGATCGAGGGAAGTAATAGTACCACTCTGTTCTGCCTTGATCAGACCACACTTGGAGTACTGTGTCCAGTTCTGGGCACCACAGTTTAAGAAGGACATTGACAAGCTGAATAAAAAAATTCCTTCCAGTAGCACCTTAAAGACCAACTAAGTTAGTTCTAGGTATGAGCTTTCGTGTGCATGCACACTTCTTCAGATACACTGAAGAAGTGTGCATGCACACGAAAGCTCATACCTAGAACTAACTTAGTTGGTCTTTAAGGTGCTACTAGAAGGAATTTTTTTATTTTGTTTTGACTATGGCAGACCAACACGGCTACCTATCTGTAATTGACAAGCTGGAATGTGTGCAGAAGAGGGCAAACAAGATGATCAGGGGACTGGAAACCAAGCCTTATGAGGAATAGTTGGGGGAACTGGGTATGTTTAGCCTGGGAAAGAAGAGAGTGAGAGGAGATATGATAGCCATCTTCAAATAGCTAAACTGCTGTCACATGGAAGATGAAACAAGCTTGTTTTCTCCTGCTCCGGAAAGTAGAACCAAACCAATGGCTTCAAGTTACAAGAAATGAGATTCTTCATCAGGAAGAACTTTCTGATTAAGAGCTGTCTCCCTTGGAAGGTGATAGACTCCTTCATTGGAGGTTTTTAAGCAAACGTTGGTTGGCCCTCTGTCATGTATGATCTTGTTGAGATTCCTGCACTGAAGGGAGTCTGGTCTATGCTACTCAGAATAACAGGATTGTGCTGACCAGGAACTGTAACAAGGAGTTTGGCAGGAGAATCCATTTAAGTCTCTGCCTGCTCTGCAAAACTACAGAAGATTCTTTGAAACACTTTATTATCTTCTAAGGTTTTCTGGTGTGCTCAGCAGGAGCCTTTGAGATATAAGCACTGTTGACAGGAAAGAATGGATTCAATGTGGAAGTTAGAATGACAAATAGGAAACAACACATTCAGCTACTGTTGAGAAGCACAGATCCTTGTTTTTTGGGGGGAGGGAGGGAGGGTGAAAAATATTGCAATACATAATTTGGGTAAACAACAGCTGTAACTTCAATGATCTGTTGAGGGTGCAATATATCCAGAATAGTATCATTCATTTTTAATCATAATGCACCAAGCTAGCTTGCCTTTTTATCTCTGAATAGAAGCAGATAACTTCATATTCAGAAGTATTAATGTAGCTGTGTGGCCAAGAAGTTGGGATTATGATAAAATCCCATGGTTTTCCAGACACAAAGCAACTGCTGTGTGTAATCACTTGTAATAAAGGGTGTCCATATTGCAATAACTGGTGCTTCCTGTATGGGGTGTAAAAGTATTCTTCCATCTGCTCTTGTGTTCCTGAGATAGCCATCAGCACAGAAGTGCAGATGGGAGTCGGATGCAAAGAAGCAAGTAACTACCGTGAGCATTTAAAGCACAGTATGAGGGGAAACAAACTACTTACACAAAAAGAAATATTATTTTACGACTTCATGGCCCAGGTGTTTTGAGATCTTCCAGATGATGTGCCTCTTATGTTTTGCTTTTTGGAATTGTTTCAGTGTTCAGCTTAATCATCCTTTTTTCCTGTTGATGTAATTCCTTCTTTATTGGGTGCGCCCTTATACAGCAAACGGAAGTTACTTCATGGTAAATTACAATGTAATTCCTGTGTATATCATAGCAAGGGCATGGGGGGGAAACCTATTTGTGTGTTGTTGTTTTTTACCAGAATGAAATGCAAGATAAGAAGAACAATCCAACCATAGCGAAGCACTTTTAAATCCCAGTGATTTCAGACAAACTTCTCTATTGAGATCAACACAACTTAAGACGGCTTAGCTTCATTAGGTACAGAGAAGGATGGCACATCAGACAACTTGTCCATGTATGTCAGGGCCTATACATAGAACTAGAACTACGCTAATATTTTTTCAGCCATTTCAACCACTGGGGAGCGGGATGCCAAAAAGTAATGTCCCATGGAAACTGAGCAAAGGGATGAGAAATTCCATTGCTTGGACAGGTGGAGTCCCCAGATCCCGAGCGGTCCCTCCCCCCCGTCATGTGGAATAATGACTCAAGACAACGTGCTATGGGATTAAATTGGCCACAACTTTATTAAATTTCAAATGTGGGTAGACCTTGGCTCAGGCATTGGGCGTTCTCCCTCCCCAGTCCCCAGCCGGGGACCTAGGGAGCATCAGGGTTATCCAGTGTGTGGGGGGGGGGATGGGCCGGCTCTGGAGAACATATGTTCAAGCAGAGATAGCCGCCCCCGTTACACCGCCCCCGCAGGGGAGAGCAATGACGACCTTTCGGCGTACGGTCAAAGCCTCCCTTCAGAAACCCCTTTAACAGGGAACCCTGGTATCGCCGCCGCAAAGAGGAAGATGGACTAAAGGATTCCGCCCACGGCCTGATACCGCCAAAGTTGTGACATTTCGCCTTTGGAAAGGCGAAACCTGCCAGTGCAGGGAAATTCCTTTCCGGCCCTTTAACAGCAACCTTAACGTAGCAGCGCCCGCATACCTGTGAAGATAAGTTAACCTGCAAAACCTATGAAGAAAAGTTAACCTGCAAAAGAAGACCTTAACTGAGGGTGGGTAGGGTGGGAGAAGCTCTGGAGCCAAGTGAGGATTCCCAGGTAAGATCCTCCCTCTATTGTATGGGCAGGTAATCCCTCCCCTACCTGGCCTGGTCTCCTTGGCAACGCTTCCCCCAGGTGGGATTGGACAACTGACTGAGGTAGGCGGAGACCTCCAGTTATCCCACCTGAGGGAAGGCTAAGCCAAGCCTATGCTGATGGGGCCGTTCCAGATCTAGGGCTGCGCGCGTCCACGCAAAGGGCGCCCCCCATTTTAAGCGGGGAGCAGTCATTACCTTTTTGAGGGTGCAGGAATTTTGTGAACCTAGGCTTGGTTGAATAAAAAGTTAAATGACTGAGATTTTAGCCTTTTTGGAATGCCTGTTCCCCTGCTTTGTGTGCTTTCCAGTAAGGAACCAAGCAAAACTTGGGGAGCCTGTCAGCTTCCAGCCTGGGCTCCTTGAGAGGCAGAGACTCAGTGGAACTTACTGGAGGCTGTTCTGTGTCATGTCTGCTGCAGTAGTACTTAAGGAGAGGGCCCATCCAGGGTTCCTTGTGGTTGGCTTCAGTCTATCTTGGGAGTCAATGGAAGAGTGTGGGGGGTTGGTGGTGAAGTGAAACCATTGGTTACAGCTCCAGCTGTGGCTTTAGAGCCCAATATGGGAAAGACATGTTTTGTTGTGGCTGGAGCAAGGATAGGAATGTGTTCCATTACCATGGACCGTTGTTGGCCACTATTTTCTGGAAGCTAAAATGGGGGTACTCTTATACTCATGTCCTTTTTGCCAGTTTCCTACAGTTGGCAACTGTGAGAACAGGATGCTGGGCTAGATGAGTCACTGGTCTGATCCAGCCGGCTCTTCTTATGTCTTACATCATTACTTCAGATTCCACAGCCTCTGGTGTTTTCCTTGCGGTGTGATGACTTCCCCACTGCCAAGCAGTGGTGGAAGTGTCCAAACAGCACAACTATTATTGGGATAGCCACCTCTCATGTATGATCTAGTTGAGATTCCTGCAATGCAGGAGGCTGGAGTAGATGACCCTCTGGGTACCTTCCAACTCTATAATTCCATGATTCTATTATGTTCATGCAGGAAAAGCTGCTAGCATAAGATAAAGGAAAGCAACAAATTCAGCAACAAAGGCTGCATGGCTACTCACATTTCATCCCTATAAGTATTCACAAGGAAAGAAGTTGTGACAAAGGGATTTTATAGCCACTTGTGCTGCACTGAAATTGAAATTATTTGACCTTGGCTGTTTCTCAGTGTGTCTTCAATATCATTAATATCCATTAGTTGCTGGAGATGAGGCATATTCAGTTCTGCTAAAATTCATGTGGGGGAAAAATGGATTCCGTTTCTAGTGTTTTTCTTCGCCTTGTCCTCAATCATTGCTTCTGCCCCCCCCCCCCCGACACTCTTTGAATTGCCTGTAAAATATTCATCAGTTTTAAAAGCATACTTTCCTCTCGGCCTTTTCCTAGGAGGAAGTGAATGAAAGTGTACATGACACAGCTTCCTATTACCTCACATTCACTTCTTCAAGCCGTACAAAGCTTTTAACAGTTTCCCTAGACACGCATCCACAGTGAACACACATGCCCACATGCCCAATCAGTCTTGGAGCTGTCACATTTAGAACATCTTGAAAAAGCAAGTTGGTTGCAAAGCCGAGAGCCTCACATTTATGTGGGAAAGGACAGAGGGAACTTCTCCGGTAAAGATCAGAATGCCGATTTCAGGGGATTTGTGAAGGCTTTTTTTATTATTTATGGCTCGTGGAGAATCAAGGTAAAAAAATGCAGTTATGGCAATGCCTTGTAGCAATAAAGACCAGCACAATGCTACATCATTCGGTCCACTTACCCTTCTTTTGGAATAGATATTCCAAAGCTCTAAATTATAGGTCTGAGAGCCATACAACCTGATACATATCATATAACAAGAAAAATGCCTCCTAAGCCTTTTAAAGCAAAGAAGAAAAATAAGTGTGTGGTTTTTTTTCTGTTCAAACCACATACAAATCATTGGAAAGGAAAAAAATTAAATGGTTGCCTTGTTTTAATTTTGGCTTGCAAATAAAATGTTCTCTCTAGGATATTCAAAACTATGCACTCTTCTTTCTACAGAAGGTCAACTGAGAATTGTTCATTTGCCTTCTTTGGTGAGATAGAGAGCAGGTACATATAATGTGAAAGATGGTTTGGGCTAATTAACTCTGGCATATTAAAAATAATTATTAACTATTAGGTGCCCAGTCAGCTTCTAGAACTGTCGACCCTGGATATGGAGAGAAGCCCTCTCACATGTGATGGGCTTGCAACGTGAGGTGAGCCAGCCCTGATCCTGCCGCTGAGACATCTGCTAGCCACCACCAACCAAGCGTGTGCGTGACGAGGGGAGAAGGAACCCTCCTAATATGATTTTACTGTGTGAGGAGGTTCAGCTTGCATGTGAACTTCCACTTAAATAGCATGTGCTCATGCTCTTGCTGAGCAGTAGGAGCCCATTGATGGAAAACCTTCTGGTTCAGGAACTGCTAAGTTTATCAAACAAGGGGTTGCAAGGAGCCCTCATGTTGCAAAGAGAAGAACTTGGGGGTGAAAGAGAACCGACAGGGCAAAAAGAAAAGGGTGTGGTGTGTGCATGTGCATGTGTGCACACAGATGGAGAGCTGGTGACCAGAGCTTGCATACGGAAGATCTGCATCCCATTTAAGCCTTTGGGTTAAATTGGACCCCAAGGGATGCCATTTCTTGTCCTGTCCCATTCCCAATTGTCAGCTCAGGGGAAGGAGACTGTAGAGTGGGAACCTGTTCATTACCCATCCAGAACATGTTGGAAGTCCATCTGGAGCATAGTGTTGGAGACTGGGCTCCAGTTCCAAGTCCTCCTTCCAGTAAAACTAATTGTTGACTAGGCAGATCAGATCACCAGCCATTACTGCTTAGATGTGAGTCCCATTCTGTAGCATGAGAAAGAGTTCATACGAAAAGACATTTCTATAGAAAAACAAACACATTTGCAATCTCTTTTCAAGGTAGAAATGGTTGTCCTTTAAGAAGGAATGTGATTTTAGTACTGCACACACAATAATATTGCTTTAAAAATTGATTTTAGTTTCATGTCACATTATTTTTGTGCAGCATGCACACTACATAGTCGGTGTATTTATTTACTAGTAGGGATAGATGGATCTGTCAGTTTGATTCTCTCACTTTCCTATTTTTCCAGTCTTGAATTCAGTTATTTTTGTATGTAGTTTTGGCTAATGTTCACATTCTTGCAGGTAATTTATCCTAATATAATGCATTATTGCATTCCAGGTCCTAGACCAACACTCTAACAACTATACCATGCACTCATAGGCAAAACATCAGCGATAGAGGCAATTAAAAATAATGCTTTATCCTCTGCAGAGAATAATGGAAGCATAAGGAAATCTGTTGAGAAAAGGCCTTGATAAAATATAATCCTGTTTTTGTTTCCTTTCTGAATTTGCAGTCACTTGAAGAGTTGCAGACACGCTGTATACCCCCCTTGTCCGCTCTATTATTATTTTTTTAAGCCTTTTTAAAGAAAGAACACACTTTACCCAAAGTGGTTTTTGGGATGTCTGTTGTTTCATGATATGTTGAAACAAATTCAAGTACCATATGGCAGAATTACATAGCTTACTCATATCTGGATTAGTCTGCCTTTAAGAAATAAAGCGCAAATGAAACATTTCCATTTTACTCACTCTGGAGGTACAAGAGAGACAATCTGTGCATCAGAGGTACCAGCTTGCAAAGGCCATTGAGGGCCCAACATCATATGTCAGGATGTCACGGGGAGCTGGGGGCAGAGCCAAACGCGGCGGCTGTGGGGCTTCAATGGCCAGTGGCTCCTCTTTCTCCTCTTGCTGCTGCCACTGACCAGAAGTTGCTTCAACCCCCCTTCCCCTTTGCAGCAGGAGGAAGAAGAGAAGGAATGGCTATCATAATGTAGACACATTACATTTTGCTTGTAATGTTAATAAAGTGTTATTAAAATGTGACACCAGAGAGTGCTGCAGAGCAACCAGGAACCTCCAGTAAGGGAAACTACGTTGTTACGGAGGAAACAAGGCAAGGAACTTCTTTATTTTACCAGTATGCCTTGGGACGTTTTAGAACGATATATCTAATGTCATTCTAATAACGTTAAATAGGTCAGTGTAGATCCAGCCTTAGTCCTGAATACCGTAGTTCTTTCTGTTTCTCTCTGCTCCCCCCCCCCCATTTGTTAGAAGGAAGCTGCAGCAATATAGCTATGAGGATAAATGAGAGACTTTGCATTCTAGAGACATTATTTTGGAGCTTGTGAAAGTCCTGTGTGAATGTATCTAATTAAACCTCACCTAGGGTTGTTGAAACCATTCAGAGCCATAGTTCCATGTGTACACCTAGCAGGTGGGTTGGACTCGCAGAATAGTTGATTACCCAAACCTTCATTATAATCTGGCTTCCATTGAAACACATTTTTATAAGCATTTTCTCTGTTTAAATAAACCCATAAGCCACTTACCAACTGTGATGAAACTGATTAAACATATTAGTCATGGGAATTTGATTCTGACTATAAATAAAGAAATGCGGCTCCAGCTCTACCAACAAAAAGGGTCCCATTTGGGGTTAATTGTGATTTGGTTTGGTTTTGCTCCTTTATACCAATTAGCTTTGCATTTGTATTTCTAGTGCTTACTTCCATTCTTCTCTCTCTACCCTCTGTGAGTCCCTATTGCCTTATTAATTTTCTGTAAACACATTTTATTGGGACTCTTGGCAAGCAAAATTACAGTTCAATCAGGAGATTGGTTTCTGTAAGCCTAGCTTGTGTGTATCATTCACAGAATAACAAATTTATTTAAAAATATATTTCCCTTTATTTTGTTTTCTGTAGCATAGTCTTGCAAACATGAAGAAAAAGATCTCATACACTACTTTATGTTTTCAACCATCCTGCACAACATATGTTGCCATTGGTCATGAAAGACAACTTAGTTGCTTGATTTGATTCAGAATATTTTCTTTCCCAGGAAGCAGCAGAAAATGTAATTAGCCTGCATGAATTCTTGTTAATTTTAAGATGTCCCTGACACTGAAATAATGGCCTTCTCTGTTTTCTTGTTAGCACTGTGCAACCTGACTGCGAAAAGGCTCCAGAGAGCATCAGTATTTGCATGTTACAGTGAGATGAGGTTTATTTGGTTTCTGAAATCTATAGCTATTATCCCCCAGTTTCAATTACAGCAAAGTTGTCCTGTATGAGCGGCGCATTAATGTTTCATTTCTATTCAGTTTGAAAAGGAACACTTTTACACATGCATTTTTAGAGCAAAGTTGAGTTGAAGTACAACTGAGCAAATCTTACAAACTGTCCAGAAAGAATGCAAAATAACAATGGACCAATCTTCACTTTCAGCACAATTTAACCCGGAGTTGCTATCTGCCTATATTTTATTTACTTAGGTTATGCAATATTAACGCAGAAATATTAGAGTTGTTCAGCGGAATCCCTACTCTGGAACTCATGTAGAAATAAATAAGCTTTTGACCCAAAGGATGAATTTCAAAGCTTTACTGCAGTGCAGTCTTAAAACTACATTACTAGGAGCAAAATGCAGTTAAGTAGCAGGCAATGTAGTTCAGTCCTTCAAGTACAGTGGTACCTCGGGTTACTGATGCTTCAGGTTACAGATGCTTCCGGTTACAGACTCCACTAACCTAGAAATAGTACCTCAGGTTAAGAACTTTGCTTCAGGATGAGAACAGAAATCGTGCTCCAGCGGCACAGCAGCAGCAGGAGGCCCCATTAGCTAAAGTAGTGCTTCAGGTTAAGAACAGTTTCAGGTTAAGAACGGACCTCCAGAACAAATTAAGTTCTTAACCCGAGGTACCACTATACCTTAATACAATCCAGGAACTTCTCTGTCTGATCCCAGAGAGAGACACCATTATGCTGGAAGCTCCTTCTCCCAACACACTGAGCTGCTGAGGTCTCTGCTGGCTTCCCACAACACAGAGATCCTGACTTTTCAGGTATCAGCTTCCTGCTTAGGGGGGCCATGGACTTGCTTGGCTTTCCAGCGGTGAGCCATCAATTAGCCTAACTCATTGAAATAATTGTTAATTTTAACCATATTTTTATGCCTTGTCCTCCACTTTCCAACTTGGAGGTTTACTTTCTACAGTGATGGCACCCTATAGCAATAAAATATTGGTGTAATGACAAATGAGACTCCATTCTTGTACACGCTATATTAACTACTAATATTATGTAAGATTCATCAGTGTTTGGCAGGCTGGTATAAGATATACTACACTGGAATATTCTCAAGCATATAAATAAAATTGATCTCCAAGGTCATAGTATCTGAATGAGTGGAGCTCCCCCCCCCCCAACACTTATACATTGCTGTCAATGTTCAGATTGATTTCCCTTTTTTTTCTGCCTGTTCCCATACTTTGCTGTCACCAACAGTCCTCTTCAATGCCTCACTAATGCTTGAAACGGAACCACATGGTGATTAGCAGCATGATCATAAATGTGTTTATTTAAAAGTCAAACTCGCATCCCAGTAAGCATACTTAAACCTATTTTATTCTTCCAAAACCAATCTCTTGCTTTTTGACATTCTTCTGTCCAACTAGGAAGCAATTTTCTTGTTCACTGCTGAAATATTTCAAACATGTTTCCTGCTTGGGGCATAGTTGAAGACCAGATTAATAATCATGGTGTGTGTTTTTAATATCCTTTATCCTGTATCAAAATATCTTCAATAAGCTCTTTGCTTATGGGAAATTGAAAAAGATGAGAAAATGATCTCTACATTATTGAAGATGAAATTATTTATTTTTCAAAACATTGGTGGGTCGGCAAAGACAAAGTATGAGTGGACACGTACAAAGACAATACCTTTATTAATGGTAATTCAAATAATCATTTGATCCATTTGAATGTAATTACATGCATGTTTTGTATTGCAGACATATACTTGTTTTGTAGTCTATAGAATGATGCCTGTCCAATGTGTGTTGGCTTATCTCAAAATATGTTGAAACTTCCACTAGACTATGGTGGTTATCCATTAGGAAACAGTAGCAAAAATAACCCAAAATGCCCAGTGGATAGCCAGGCAACTTGGAACCAAATCCTTCTTTTCTTTTAAAGATGATATCTGTGATCCTATCCCCACTAGCTCTCTGTCATTATCTCCATCTCCTCCTTTCCCCAATCATCAGAAACAGAAGTTTCGTTGGACTCGGTTCAAAATTTATGCTTTCCATGAAGCTGCTTCTTTACTCCAAAACACATTGCCAGATGGGTAACAAATTTTATGATGTTTCTGTGCAATATGGTCAATTACACCTTAAAGCAATAAGCTTCCTTAGTTAACTATGGAAATGAGGCTCCTTTATTCTATATATTCATAACTGAGCTAATTTCAAGGGAAAGAAAATGACACTTACACCAGGTGCCCTGAGATGATGGATGCCACAAACTCTCATCTACCGTTCCACTTGCAGTTTCAGACCTGAAGACCTATTTATATCACAGTTTTAGCAGTATGACAGAAACAGATTTCAGTCTGCCTGCCCTGATTTTCAGCTATGTCTGACTATATTGCAGAGGTTCTTGAAAATCCATGTTTCAGGGTCTGTGCTTATGTTTCTGTATTTGCTTTCCCCCTGCAGCTCTGTTTCATGTTGCTCTAGTAACGTAGATCACATTGGATCAAGGACTCGTGTAGTTACTCAAAATTGTTGTTGTTGTTGTTTAGTTGTTTAGTCGTGTCCGAATCTTCGTGACCCCATGGACCAGAGCACACCAGCCACTCCTGTCTTCCACTGCCTCAGAATTATTGTTCTGTAAATCTGCACATTGGTACCTTTCTCACAGAGGCTACTTGCCTGTCTCCTGTCCCTCTAAATTAATTTACATACTTCTGCCCATTCAGGACACCATGTTCAACACCCTACCAACTTTCTTTCTATTCCTGTAATCCTAGTCCTGCCTGTATCCAAGTGACTAACTCACATAGGCACTTTAAATTTGCTTGCTTGTGATGCAATCTGTCAACAACTCTCACCTTCCTCAAATGGAACACCCTTGTAGCCTCATGCAACCTATTTTAAATCCAAAGCATCGAGTTAACATAATAAAACCAACTGTTTCTAGCTGAAAATCTCCTTTAGAATGGAGGTAGCCATCAGGCCATTTGACAATATCACAGTATTTCCTTCTGCCATTCTCAGCAGAAACAATTTGAAAACACAGCTTGAGAAACTGGCAGGCAGAATGCATATATAAGTGGTACTAAAAGATAATAGCTCAAGAGTATTTTGGATGTTCTTTTCTGAAGAAGTGCAGTTTGGGCCCTTACTAGATCCAATGCACATTAATAAGTAAATATTTATGCATTAGAAATGCATTTTTAACATTGAGAGTCTTCTTAAATAAACCTCTTTTTCCCCCTGTTACTTTTTCTTGAAGAAACTGTGGACTCACAAGCCATTTCCTCTGTGGATTCACAAATGATTTCCTTTGCAGATCCACTTCCCCATCACCAAGCAAAATATCAAAAGCTGTTCATAGAATCACAGAATCTTAGAGTTGGAAGGGACCCAAGGGTTATCTAGTCCAACCCCCTGCAATGCAGGAATCTCAGCTAAAGCATCCATGACAGAAGACCATCCAACCTCTGTTTAAAAACCTCCAAGGAAGGAGAGTCCAGCAAAAGATTAAAAGTACATTAAAACATCAATTATTAAAAACTTCCCTAAACAGGTCTGCCTTCAGATGTCTTCTAAATGTCAGGTAGTTGTTTATCTCTTTGACATTTGATGGGAGGGCGTTCCACAGGGTGGGCGCCACTACCAAGAAGGCCATCTGCCTGGTTCCCTGTAACCTTACTTCTCACAATGAGGGAGCCGCCAGAAGGCCCTCAGCGTCCGGGCTGAATGATGGGGGTGGAGGTGCCCCTTCAGGTATACAGGACTGGGGCCATTTAGGGCTTAAAGGTCAGCACCAACACTTTGAATTGTGCTTGGAAATGTATCACCAGGTTGGGCATCACTTTCCTTTTGGGTGAAGGCAGAGGCAAAGTAGGTGTTCAATCCACTGGAAGGTTGAGGTCTAGTTATGACTCTCTGTTGGAAGCTTGCAATTTGCTTTCTGTGCACAATTCAGCTGGGAACCCACTGGAGTGCCTATGGCATGTCTCTGTCTGCCTCTTATTATTCCCCTCTCTGTTTCTCATATAACAACTATCAGCCTCACAGCATTATTGTGACGATGATGCACAGGCTGAGGATAGAAAACCAATTGCAGAATAAAGGCTTCAAGAAAGAAACACACTTTTAAAAAAACCAACACTACGCTATTTGCAACTTTACCAGCTACAACAAATATGTGCATGAGGTCTCACATTATACATGGGCTCTTGTACATAGTAGAGCTCCACTGAATGCAATGTAAATTTAGATTAGCAGAAGTCTCAGGGCTACTTCTTCACAGTGCTACATCAGCATTAGATCACAACTGTGAAGCACCTGATTTCAGAGAGGATTCCCTGAAAAGTGAGAGATGTTGGTCCTGATCCAGCTTGAATTTCATATAAATACATACAAAATAAAAGGCCTCAGTACTTGCCTCCAAACATATTCAAATAGCGCTGTGTGAGCATTTTGATATGGATTCAGATGGGAAGCAAGTTCTTCATTCACTGCATGCACTGAAGTCTAAGGTAAAGGTAAAGGGACCCCTGACCATTAGGTCCAGTTGTGGCTGACTCTGGGGTTGTGGCGCTCATCTCGCTTTATTGGCCGAGGGAGCCGGTGTACAGCTTCCGGGTCATGTGGCCAGCATGGCTAAGCCGCTTCTGGCAAACAGGAGCAGCGCACGGAAACGCCATTTACCTTCCCGCTGGAGCGGTATCTATTTATCTACTTGTTCTTTGATGTGCTTTTGAACTGCTAGGTTGGCAGGAGCAGGGACCGAGCAATGGGAGCTCACCCTGTTGCGGGGATTTGAACCACCGACCTTCTGATCGGCAAGTCCTAGGCTTTGTGGTTTAACCCACAGCACCACCCGCATCCCATTGCACTGAAGTCTACTTCTAGACAAAAATGTATCTTACTAGAGTGAGGCATTGGGACTGAGATACAAATTGGGACCTTGGGATTGAGATAGGTCAAGCCAAGTGATGCAACATATAGGCCAAATAACCGATGCGAACTGTCTTCAAAAAAATTCCAGGAAAATACTTTTAGGTTGCTTCACCATTGGAAATTAATGCCACAAAAATGTAAACGTAGTAATCCATCTTCTTCCCCTCTCTGTTGGCCAAGGAGCGCAGAGATTGGGAAAGAACTGCATATGCAGTGGACTTGTGAAAAAGTTCAAACATTTTGGACAGGTGCATTCAGTAATGGTTCACTACAGTTAGCTTTATTGACTGTTTTCCACAGAAAGCAAAAGCAGCTGAATTCTTAGGAAGTAATTAGGTGCATACTTGTGGTAGCCCAAGAGCTGGGGGTACAGCACTGGGGAAAAATGAGCGAACTTGCAGCTTTCCTTATGGTGACCAAAGGTATGGACAGTGGCATCAATGGAGAAACTTACAAAATATATGAAAGCTCCAAATGGAAGCCAAGACTCTGACAATTTTATGGAAATATGGTATTCTTTTATTACTTTCCTTTCAGGCAATCTATCAAATTGGAATCCACCATCTATGCATGCACAATTGTGGTGAATTGTTAAATACATGGTTTCACCCTTGGGGGTGGGGGGGGGTGGCTATATTTTTCTTTTACAAATTTCTATTGATGTAATAGCATAATTTAAATGCTTACATTTGTAAAACTGATTAAAAAGGTAAAAGGAAAGAAAGACATGATATATTTAGCACAACTAACCTCTGCAGTCCACACCCACACCCCAACACAGAGCCAGATTTAGGTTTGGTGAGGCCCTAAGCCACTGAAGGTAATGGGGCCCTTTATATGTACAGCTGTCCTTTGTCAACAACAAATTGTCGTTGGTTTTTGTGTTGAATATATGCTATGTGGTAATTTATGGACCTGATAGGTATCTAAAGCCATTTGCACATGTTGCCATGCAACCAGTCCATGCAGAATGTAGGCACCCTATATATAGAAATGAGCAAACCAGTGATATTTTAGGGAGCAGACTAGCAGGTGGAGCCCATTACTTACCGTACATCATAGGAGCCTACACAACACAAAACACTGTTGCTGTATGTAGGTTTTATTTTATTTGTTTCTTATCTTATATTTTGGAAATGTACATCCAGTTTTTTTCCTTTAATTTTTTTGGGGGCCCCCAAGAGAGTGGGGCCCTAAGCTATAGCTTGTTTAGCTTATACGTAAATCCGGCCCTGCCCCAACACCATGGACATCTTCAATCTGGCTGACCATCTACATAGCTGCAGGATTCAGTTATTTGAACTGAAAACCTTGGGCTTAAATGGTTAATGGGAGAAAGTGGTGTGCTATTGTTTGTTTGGGAAGTCAGACAAGCTGAGCTGAGAATCATTGTTTCTGAACTACATTGCTATGGCTCACTGCTTTTCTGTAAAAGGCAGGGAGCAGATGCATTATGGCATATTTGGAAACAGAACAGATCCTTAGAGACTTGGTGTCTACCACTGCCGAATAGAAGAGTCATCCGATTATACATCTGAAAATACTGAATGGTGTAGACAGCCTGTTCTTAACAAAATTAAGATAGTAGAATCTTAACCGCACTGAAGAGCATCATTATATTGTCCTCAAAGTATCTGCATGTCACTGTGTTGATTCATAGAGATAATGTGTAGAAAAGAGACATTATATTGAGATTGCATTAATTATCCCAATTTCTACGATTTCCTTATGGTTTTTCCACTATGTAATAGAAAAATAATATTGTCATTTCCAGAATAAAGCCCATCACTGTGCAAATGCCAAGCATAATATCTAAAGAAGTAGCATTAAGAATAAATGCTGAAATACCTCTGAAATCCTACTACTCTTATAGAAGAAACTTTGAATGAAGTACTCAAAACTGGGTTTCCGTGTGAGAATCTGATTCGCACAGAACAAATCAGAAATAGTTGTTTCAACCCAATCTAAAAAAATTATTATTCTAATCATATTCCATAACTAAATCTTAGAGCCTTACAACAATAAAGGATACATATAAAAACAACGTATTTCTGTTACATATAAAGGTTAGCATAATTAGGCACAACATTAACATTTACAGACTTGTCTTTAGGTTTACCAGTGGCTATCGGAAATAGATAACTAAGTGGGCTTAGTTATTACAACCACCAAATCAAATTTTGAAGCTTGCCTTGGAGTGAAGAACACAGAGTTATCTTCAAATTTAGGAGGTTCATATCTGGCAGACCTTCTCTAGTGGCACTCCCTAATGCCCCACTGCAAGGACAATTTTCACAATCACTCAGCTTGCACCGCAGTGGAACCCCATTGGCTTGTTCATGGCCATTCACAACCTTTGCAAGCCAATCAGGTTCCATGCAGCTGTTAGCAATATTTAGCAGTGCAAATTTCTTCAGTCATGAAAAACAATGAACTGCCTAGCAACTAGAACTTATTGCACCAGGCCAATAAAATTGTGCAACCTTATTTCCATGGGTCAGATCTGTTGTGCTGCCGAAATGTGCATTCCCTCGAACTCTTTTTAATTGAGGTGATGGCAATAGCCATTAACATTCATTGTTATGATTCTAATCCTATCTCCTACCATGATTGTAGGGAGAGGAGGAAAACAAAATGTAATGTTACGTGCAACCCCAATCTCTGAGTGGAGAGAGATTCCAGGGATTCCAGAAGCTAGTAGCCATTGATGAGGTAGTAATACTTAATGGTATTAATTGGGCATTTCATTTTTTATTTTTTATTTGTAAATGTTGTATGCACACAGACACATGTGGACACACACACTGGGAGGGGGGGCAGCCTGGCAATTATGTTGATTGGTGCACTGGGGCACTCTCAGTAAGGAATTTACTAGCAGAATCTCAACACTGAAAATACCGTATTTTTCGCTCCATAGTATGCACTTTTTTCCTCCTAAAAAGTAAGGGGAAATGTGATTGCGTCTTATGGAAGGAGAAGGAGAGGCGCTGCAAAGAGAGAGAGAGAACTGCACAGCGCCCCTGCACCAACGCGTCAGTCATGCGAAGCCGGAGGAGGAACAGAAGGGTCTCCTCCTGTTCCTTCTCCAGCTTCGCTGAAGGGGCGCTGAGCAGTTCTGTCTCTCAGAGAGGGAGAACTGCGCAGCGCCCCTTCAGCGACACGCCGTCCTGGCTTCTGCTTTAACCATGCGCAGCCTCTTCGGGCAGGGGGAGCCTTCATCCCGCTGCCCTGAAGAGGCTTGGCACGGTTATCCCAGAAGCCAGAACAGCCACACGGTATCCCAGAAGCCAGATCCCTCTTGCTGCTCTGGCTTCTGGGATTCAGAATAATTTTTTCTTGTTTCTCTCCTCCCAAAACTAGGTGCACCTTATGGTCTGGTGCATCTTTTGGAGCGAAAAATACAGTAGTTATAAATGTAACTGTGTTTTTGTGTGAGGGTGTTTAAAAATATGGAAAACTAAGGATAGAGATGGACAGAGCCAATGAAGTCTGGTCAGTCCCAGATGTGAATTGGGATGGGATTAAGTCTGCCTTATCCTGTTTCTGAGCAAATTTTTATGCAAAAATCCTTAAAATCTACATGGAAGCACAAAGGTTAAAGAAACACATGTATTCATGAATTGACCTGACGTCTGCAGCACTGCCTCTGTTCCTCTACAAGGCTTCCCCCCCCCCAGCTTTAAAAACAGGGAATCCATAGATGCACAGCCAGGAGCATCTAGCGCAATGGACTTCCTGTCACCACACACTTTGAACGCAATACAGCAAGTCTCTGTGGGAGCAATGGGACATCCAGTCACTCTCAGGGGAATTGTATGGGGGGGGGATGGCCTAGTGTGGCTTCAGACCATCTTCTCAAACCCACACCCTTTCAGCTCCCAAGATGGCTTCTGTTTGACATAAAAATAGAAAAGGGTAGATGCATTGTTGTTCTTTTCAACAGCAAGGAAGCAGAATACCAAATATGTAGATAGGGATCATCAGACTTTCCTATCTTGTCTGGCTGTGTAGATCCTGAAAGCCATAAGCAGCAGCAAGTAATCTTTGAAGAAAATTTACAAGACCATTTTATCTGGGTATTGAAATATATGTTTAGGATTTGTATAATAATTCTGTCTGCTTATCCCCTAGGATCTTGCTGTAAAGAGCAGCAAATGGATCTGAGAGACACAAAGTGTTTTTTGTCAGTGGCAGCAGGTATTCTTCTAATGCCAGCTCAAGTTAGATGGAAGCTCTTGCTTTCCTTCTGCTTCATGAAAGACATGATAATCTGTAAGCAGCCCTGATGACTGCAAGCGAAGTGTGTGACACAAGGGTAACTGCATTGTCTCCGAGGGATAGTTAATTAATTCAGAGCTTCAACAGTCACACACCACAACCTTGGGTTGCAGCTTCCTTCAATATGTTGTATGCTTGGAACAGCCAAGTCTAAGTGACATAAATGGTGCGCCATTACTAGCAGCCTCAGCTTCATAGATTTGTGTTAAAATTGAACGAGAAGAGCATACCTATTTTTAGTTTTCGTTCCGGAAAGCCATTAATTCACAGCAATATATATTAATTCAAGCAGTTGCCTAGTAGTAAAATGACTCTCCTTATTTCTGAGAAATTCTGCATGGCATCCTAATGCAATCATCAAGTTTTAGCAGGTGTGCATTTGTGTCTATACATGTGTTTTGATTTTCAGTTGCTTAACTACTTACTCAGTTTTAACCAACATTAAATATTATTTATTACATACATTTACTTTGATATATACTGTGAATGATATGGTATCAGGTGGCTGTTACTCTTCATTAAGAAGGGGGGAGGGGATTGATTCCAATTTCACTGAAAAGGGAATCTACCAAATTTGCACTTTCCAAAACAAAACATACCTATTCTTTAGAATTTGGATATACCCATATATTTTTTTCTTTTTCTTTTTCTCAGTGCAGTTCTCCAGCCAAAGGAAGTTTGAAAAAGATGCACATATCATGAGAATTAAACGCATTAAATAAATATATTAATGAAAATAATACTTGCGTGCAAAAATGTGTCTGAACTGCATACAAATATGTGTTTATCAGGAGAAATATGCACTAAACGTTAACTTTTCATGTGATTTTTTTTTAAAAAAAATCCATGTTGCTGTAGAAATGTTTTTTTAAAAAAACAAAAACAAAATTTTTTTGAATTTAACATGGGGAAAATGAGAAATGGAGAGAACCAATGGGTCCTTCCATCCTTGCTCCTAACTCCAGTTTTAAAGTGCAGAAAAGGGAATGTAGATCTGACTGTGCAGTGAATCACCATAATATTTCAGGACATGGAGTCTAAACAGATTATATGGCAGCTTTCTCTCAACTGGGAAAACAGGCATGGTGTTTTCAGTACTGATACTACATCATAATGTGTGTTGTCATATTTTAAATTAGTTTTGGGCTGGGCTGGGGATTGGGGAAGGGAGGGTTGTTGCTGTTACTGCTGATGGTTTCTTGTATCTTTATTTTAGACCTTGTGATTTATGTGGAAATTGTTCAGCATACTTGCGTCCTTTTTTATGTCTTATTTACTTTTTTATGACTGCTTTAGTTATGTTGCAGTTATATTTTTTTCATGTTTTAAGCTGCCTTGAGCATGGTTTGAACTGTGGAATGGTAGCACACAAATAAAATTATGTATATATTATGAATTTAGGGGTGCCCAACTCCCCCAAATTCCTAGATCCAGTAAGTGTTAGAAATTCAAGGCTGCGGCTATGGGAGAAACACGAGCCTTTTTGGGTGTTAACGCTGTGAAGTCCTCCATCAAAGACTCAAGTTGTATATATGTGTAAATAAACCATATATCACAAAGATACCCAGTCCCCAAAAGGAACTCAAACCCTGGGTGAGTGCCTGGAAGCCTTGGAATCTCACACTACTCAGAGACTGGGGTGTTGTTTAACAGTATGTATGTAGTTTTAAATCAGTGGCTGAATATTTAGCTATTTTTCTGAGTGTTCAGTTTTCTTACATTGATACAGCTCAGCTTGAGGCTTTGCAGCACTAAGAAGAACTGCAGCTCTGGGTCAGGCCATTGCCATGGTGAATGAGATTGGTTTTAAGCCAAACGAAGAGAACTGAAGACATTTATGTGACAGTTTCAGTTAAGGCTCTGTGACCAGCTGAGTTTCTTCCTGACACCAGTCTTTTAAAAGGTCACAAGAGTGCCCTTCTGTACCTTCCAAGCAATCTGCATTTAATAATGGTGGCGCATTAAACCACTCAGAATGTATGAGCAACTAATACGTGTTTTCTGAGGGGAAAGGCTTGGGCAGAAAATGACAGAACTTCAGATGCAAGGAAACAGGACAGTGTGTGTGTGTGTGTGTGTGTGTGTGTGTGAGAGAGAGAGAGAGAGAGAGAGAGAGAGAGAGAGAGAGAGAGATCCAGACAACTGCTTTGACATTAATAATGTGATAAATATGTAATTGCTTATAGCCATAGGTCACTGCAAACTGACACGATTCCAGCGGCAGCCACTGAGACAATTTGCTGGGTGAAATCAACAGTGACCGTAGCGGTATATGTGTGAGTTGGCAGGGGGTGGAAAGTTACCTTTCCACACCAGGAGGCAGTGGCAAAGGCAAGGGGTACCAAAGCCAGAACCATAAGAGTGCAGTTTGATGTTCATCCCAAAGTGACGTCAGCAGTGGTGGTTGACTATGTGGCCAGAATGTTCCTATCTCTGCACAGTGGTTTTGCCTAGCGATCCACAGCAACAGCTGCCACTGTATTGGCTCCCTTGCCAAGAGTCACAGGCTGTGCATTGGATCATGTTTAATACACCACTCCTAAGCTAACCTGTACAGTTGCTTATGTTGTAAGGATAGGTTCAAGGAAGAAAAATGTGTCTGTAAACCTTTGCTTGGATCTTTCACTTAAGGACATCAGCCACTGCTGGTTACAGGAGAAGCGAGGAAGCAAGTGAAACTAAATTCCCAACGCAGGATAATCACATATACGATATATGATATCTTTATTGTCATTGTCCCATGCAGAACAATGAAACTGAAAAACTACATAAAACTACATAAAACTACTACAAAACGACATAAAACATTCAAAAACCCCTAAAAACTCTAAAACCCCATTTTAAAATGCACTATACTATAGTGTATTATAGTGTATACTAAAATACACTATACTATAATCACATAAAGACGCACCCCGATACATTAACCCTTTAGTGACTTTTTCCTTTCAGTTCAGTGATTATGAAGGACCTTTGTTTATTCCAACCATTTATGAGATATTATGCTCATGTATGTTTGAACAAGAGCATTGCTGGATCAGGCCAAAGACTCATCTAGTCCAACTTTCTGTACCAAAGGTGGCCAACCAGCTGTGTATTGGAAGCAAGACACGAGTACAACTTATTTCTCCCACTTCTTACCTCTGGTGTCAGAATCAGTATGGTGCTGATATCTGTATGAAACAAATGTTTCCCATGGGATGGCGAGCCAATGTTTAAAGTGGTTTCAGACAGATTTTCAGGACCCACCAAATGGCAATGGCCTGGCCTTGGAAAGAACTGGGGGGAGGGGTGGCTATTGCAATCCTAATTCAATTAGAATTTTCACTGTAAGAGGAAACCAGGGGTTTAGTTAACAAAAGGAGATATCAAGGGGAAATGACACAAGTTAAAATAAAACTGAACCTTGGAGTGCTCACTTGAAAATACCATGAGACAGATTACAGGAAATTACTTACTGAAAAACTAAACTCTGGCTTTGTCCTTCTAACTAACCATGAGCTGTGGGAGGGGCCCAATGCATTTGCTCTCTCACACAGAGCCATTTCCTTTGTTTCCCTTAATGGTCCATCACCCTGGCGATTACCTCAACAGGAAGCTAGACTGGCTTATATTTTAACGCTTGCTAGATGCAGGGTTTAGGGTGATCTCTTCTTACAGCCTACTTCCCCCCACCCCAAACTCATAACAGTATTTATTTTTTTAAGTGGGGAAAGTGCAGCTATGTATTCGATGGAATGCAAGTAAATGGAGATCACCTGCTAACCCAAATTTCTTAGAAAAACAGATCAACAGATAGTTTACAGGAATGGTTAGACAGTATAAACATGCACAGCAGTAAACGCAAAGGATGGACTACATGGATTTCTAAAGAACTCACCTCTCAATGGAAAGTTTATTTGTAAAAACTGGGTCTCAAACTGCTAAAATGTTGACATTCTAGTTTTGAAGAGGAAAAAGCTCTTAAAAGCAGACCATCTGTCAAAAAAATTTTTTGTGGGGAAAATGGTACATACCTAGGAGGCTTTAAAAAATAACTTTCAAAAAAACAGAGTGTGTGTGTGTGTGTGTGTGTGTGTGTGTGTGTGCTGAAAAACATGGGTCCTTTTTATGTATTGAATTTACTTCACTCTATTTAGGCAGAATGTTGACTAACACTCATGAAGAGAATTTTAAAATGCCCTGTAAAACTATTTAGAGCTGAAGAGTTGCTAGAACTTGGTGACTTGTTTTTAGGACACATATACATTCCTACACACTAAATACACACTAAATAATCCTACACAGTTGCTTCTTCATACCTGACTGTTGTGGAGCCAAGTAGTAGTTCTGGAAGAATGGAAGTAAGAATGGAACAGGTAGTCCATGGAGGAGAAATGGTTATGAGCACTGGACACTCATACCATAGTTTTCCAGCTTCTTGCTGTCTAGGGCCAATTGTTTTTCCTTCAGCCACACTTTATTCTACCCACCAAGGAGTACATTAGCAGAGCAACTAGGCAATCTCTTGCAAAGTCATGACTTCAATCATCTGCCTGGAATCCACTAATACAACTTTGCACCTTTAAAATAAATAGATATTTTGAAGACCCAAACAAAAACAATCTTAGTATTATTCACTACTAGAAAGCCTTGGGGATGTAGCTCCCATCCATTGGCTCACACTTCTGGGTGGTAGCTCCCATAAATACCTGGGGGTGGGAGGAATTAACCCAGGTTCATACTGGAAGCTGAAGTCTCCCAGGTATTTCCCGTCTTTCTTTTATTTACCCATGGAATGGAGCCCTAGAAATGGCAATCCCGCACTTTGATCTACAGAAGTCCCCCTCCCTTTAATGCTGAGAATTCCACACAAATATGAGTCATCATCTCCTTGGAGACCAGGTAGGTTGGGCATGGAACCATACATACGGATTTGCATTGATAAATTGCTTAGCTAACATATCTAACACTAACCTTGTTTTTGCTTATTTAATTCAAGCCATCCACACTCAGTAATACCAATCTCCCCACCCCACACCCCACCCCACGTACGTGTGTGTGTGTGTGTGTGTGTGTGTGTGTGTGTGTGTGTGAGAGAGAGAGAGAGAGAGAGAGAGAGAGAGAAAGAGAGAGAGAGAATGTCATTGTGCCCACAGTTGTCACACTGGAGATCCCACCTGTTACAAATATGATTTCTAACAGGTGTTTTCCTGCTGCAATACCCCCTTCTTCTTATCATTAAACTCAAAGAAAAGGTTTTTTTGAAACATAAAAGCTAGGTCATTGCTTTTATGTCTTTTAGTTCTCCATTGGCTTTATGAGAGTGTTGCCCTTATAAAACCAGCTGAGGACTAACTGATTTTTAGTTAGTCCTTTAGTTGTTTTTATGACACTGTTCCTGGTTGGATTTCTGTGTCTAAGTTTATTGGAAAAACAAAACCAGGGATAATTGCCCCATGTACACACTGGGGAAAGAGGTCCACAACATATATTTAAAGTGCACCCAAGAAACATTTAAAGCACATTTTCCCAAAGGATTCTGGGAACTGTAACGTTAAGGGTGTTATTGTATCTCTGGGGGGGAAACATGGTTCCTAGGGTTGTTTGGGGTCATCGTGTGCTTTGAATGTGTATTGTGGATCTGCCCAATTGCAAATTCTACTTCCTTGCAAATTCTACTTCTGCCATGAATACAATTATCAGCTTTATTCGATGTTTGGCTAAGCCTCTGGCCTGCTGGAAACTGAGAAATCTGTCGTTTTTGGTTGAGGCTCCTTTTCAGGGGATATTCTACTGAAAGGCAAATGCAGACAGACCTCATTACTCCCAATTTTCCATTCCTCTGTCTATTGCCTCATCCCATATTGACCCAATGCAGTGACAGATTAACAGTGACACTAAATGAGATATTTAATCTTCTCTACTTGATGCAGCAATGTCTCCGTCCCAAATCTCCATGCTTTAATTTTTTACTTCATGGCTGCAGTTCCTGACTTACTCATTTTCTTCATGCTAGATTAGGCTAGTGACCCAAAACTGCCAATTTTCAACCGCAATGCTAATAACAGTTCTTCAAAACTTGAAGCATCAGTCTATGAAAGCTCTCCATGCATTAACATTATTTTTGCTTTCTCCAGCATTCTGTTGCTCGGTCCCTAAATCAAAGCAAGAAAAATTAGGCTTATTAATCTGGTGTCACTTTCCCTGCAACACCCCACTAGCTAACAGCGCCATCTGACAATTATTAAGTGGTTCCAGAATTTTGTATGAGGAACATGTATGGATGAAATTATGTGGTTGGGGTAAGTTAGAATGAAGCAATGGAAATCCAGAAGCAGTGATATGGGTATCTCACCACCAAATGAAAAAAAAAAAAAATCAGCTTGGGAAGGGTATCTGCTGCACTCAAAGGAACTTCTAAGTAGAGATACAGGTTCCTCTCCTTCCAGTGTAGAAGGAACCACAATGTGGAGGAAAATTTCTTCCTTTTCAAGTCTTCATATCAGTCATCAACCCCGTGGTGCTGGGAAATAAATAAACCATACCAGGAAACAGTGGGAGAGACCTGGAGCATCCTCGTGGCTCATGAGGAGACTCCTCCCTCCAGAGCCTGAAAAGGGCATCAGTGATGGTGGAGGAAGCTCCTGAGGTGACCTGAGGTACAGTGGGGCTTTGTTTAGGCTGCTCAGCCTCCCCACCTAGCAGCTGATGTGGGGTGTAGCACAGCTGCAGCCGCTTCCCTGCATGTTCTCCAGCCTCCAGCCAGCCCCAGAGCTTCAACTCTAGATATTTGGGTCTGGATTGAAGAGTGAGCAGGAGAGAACAGGCATTAAAGGCTTTTCAGAGGGTGCTCCCCACTTTAGACAATTTAACTTACGTTCACTGGAATGTAACTCCCGCATTAACTTCTGACAGA
The DNA here is from genome assembly GCF_964252035.2 of Podarcis erhardii. Classification (NCBI taxonomy): domain Eukaryota; kingdom Metazoa; phylum Chordata; class Lepidosauria; order Squamata; family Lacertidae; genus Podarcis; species Podarcis erhardii. Next base: position 61,765,023 of record NC_138508.1, read on the forward strand.
GTGGCTGTCAGGGGGCTCTGTCTGAATGAGTGTCTCACTGCCAAACTAAGCTGAGTGAATGAAATTGAGTGAGTGACCAAGTGATACATGGAGCGGCTGAGGACATGGCTACTAGAATGGCTAAGCAAGTTGCTGATTATTTGAACATAACTGGGTGGCTCAATGAATAAGAGTTGCTGGCTGGCTGAATAACTGGCGAGGGAGTGGCTGTCTGGGTATGTGAGTGAGGTATCTGAGTATGGAATGAGTGAATAGCTGAGTGACTGGCACAGTGACTGACTGAGCAGGTAGCTGAGTGACTGGACAAGTGAATCATTTATTGGTTGCAAGAGTAAGCAACTAAGGGGGGGAGCGGGTTCAGTGAATGAGTGGCTAAGTGTGTGAATGGTTGAGTGAATTGCTGCCTGCCTGAGTGAATGAGTCTGAATGCCTTGCTGGCCGGGTGGCTGCACATATGAGTGGCTGAGTGAGTGAATGGGCTGAGCACGCCAGTGTCTTCAAGCTCTGCAAAGCCAGGAAATGGAAGCTGAAGGTGATGCCTTCACATATAAGGCCCATGATCAGCAATTATGTTGCACAGCGTCACAAACTGCACAGTGTCCCAAATTGTGCTTGCTTACATCTGGACCTCCATGCTTGCTCATGCTACTCTGCCACATCCCTTGGTCCAGATCAGAATAAGGGCTTTTATGGCTACTGTGTGCATTTTGGTTGACTTAGTATTACAAATTTCCCAATACAAATACAAATTTCCCAATACAAATTTCATAATCGGAAAGATCATAATGACAAACATTTGTAGTGCCTCATCTTTCTTTAAAAACAAAAACAGAGGGTGAAAGTTCTGATTGTGTACACACCACATATGTACAGCATATTTAAAGCTCACCCACTCCCTGCAAAGGTTCTAGCGATTGTCGTTCTGTTAGAATTACAGTGCCTGGGATTCCTTGCTGGTGGGCAGAATGCACTTTAAATGTATCGTGTGTATGCAGCCCCCCCGGCTAAACTGCCTCTGGCTAAATATACTCCAGAGATGCTGTTTCTATCTTAAAGAGCCTAGTCATAGAAGCACAAACCGGATAGTAATTTGAGCCCAAAACAGATGGCCTGCTTATCAAGTGGTAAGGCTTTCCACCAGGGATTTGGAGTGTTTCTTTACTGCTGTGTATTTTAAGGTATGATCAAGACTTACCAAGTGGTATAGCTTCTCCACATCATTCATGTGTTAAATTGGTTGCCTGCATTAGTAATCCATGGCCGGAGCCACAGAGCAGAGAAGGGCTTTCCCCAAGCTATAGAGCCTCACAGAATCTCTTTGAAAGCACAGCTCATTTTCTGTGCTTTTTCTCCATGGTTCCCCTCCCCCCCCCCATTTTTATTTACAACCTCTCTTGCTTATGTTTTCCCTAGACCAGGGAAAATTTGAGGGCAACAACTCTCTCCAGTTCCATAATGATAATAAGTTTTTAAATGAATCCTAGAATGATCAGATTTCTACAGGATTTTGGATTTTTATTTCATTTGAAAATGAAATGAAAAACTGATCAGAAGCTAAGAAAGTATAGGGAAACAGTATCTCAGTCCCACATTTTATAAACACAGGTTTAGATACATATTCCTTCTTTTACAATATAGCATGGTATAAAAATATTTTACATATTTCCATAGACATTTGCAATTGATTACCTCACCAAAGTAATGAACATTCTAAATAATGATTTTAAGTCCCATCATTAATTTTTTTACTAGAGTAGAATATGAATGTTAGTGTCAAAAAAATTCAGGTAGGTAGCCGTGTTGGTCTGATGCAGTCAAATAAAAAATTGTCCAGTAGCACCTTAGAGACCAACTAAGTTTGTTCTTGGTATAAGCTTTCGTGTGCATGCATACTTCAGATACACTGAAAGTGTATGGTCTTTATATATAGTGGGAGGATGGGGTGGGGTAGGAGAGTAGGAGGAGATGGGTGATTAACTCAATAGGTATGGTAAACCTGTTGACTGTTAACAACTGCAATTAGTCCTACAGGAAAAAGCAAGGGATAGTGTGCAGATGACCAAAAATAGCTTTAGCATATGTCATGAGACAATAATCCAATATCTCTATTCAGACCAGGTCTCTCCATGGTTTTCAGTTTAGTAATAAGTTGTAATTCAGCGACTTCTCTTTCAAGTCTATTTCTGAAATTCTTTTGTAATAGGACAGCGGCTTTGAGATCCTGTATTTAATGTCCTGGGAGACTGAAGTGTTCTCCTACTGGCTTCTCTGTCTTGTGATTCCTGATGTCAGATTTATGTCCATTCCTTGCCTACACCCAATCTTAAACAACTCCTCACCCATAATAATACAGCAACCAGACTTAACATGGACACTGGTACTAAAGCCTGCAATAAACCCAGATGCCAACTTTGCTGCCACATACACCCAGACAACACCATCAACAGCATCAAACATTCCATCTCAGGCCTATTTCATTGCTCATCTTCTAACATTATGTATGCCATCAAATGCCAGCAGTGCCCTTCAGCATTCTGTATTGGACAAACAGACCAAACCCTACACCAAAGTATAAATGGACATAAATCTGACATCAGGCATTTCTGCTACCATTTTGTTTTAGTTACCACTATCTTCCATCAATGGAAGAAGAGCCTTAGATACCTTCTTTGTGGACCACAAGCTCAGATGTTATTATTTCTTCTACTTGCTTCTGCTTGTCAGCCCTGTCCTTTCCAGTGTTCCCACCTTTAGAAGCTCCAGATGCCATTGTTTTCTCTGTAGGCCCAAGGGAGCTGGTGAGTTTGTAGGAAATCCATGACTTGAGTGGCCAAGGTTTGTTTTTCCTTTTTCTGTGAGGCATATCCCATCTGGGGCTCCTGTGTTGGTTAGTGTTTAAATGACAGCATTTGCTAATTTGCTCACAGGGTATGACAGAGGCAAATCCATCTGTCATCTTGGCTGATGATGTTGCCCCTCCCTTAATTTTTACATTTCAGGGTGCGTGGGATTTCCTGCCAGAATAGTTTGGAGCTCCTTTTTCTGCTGCCACCCATTCCCACAGAATGCTTTTTGATGTAATAGGTTTAGAAGTGAGATGGCCACCACCAGTGAGCAGAATGAACTATTAACTAAGCTTGCTTATTATAGGGGTACTTTCTACACTATGGGAACACTGGTATTTTCTTTAGGGTCTTAAATGTGAATTTTACTTCAGGCTGGATTCCCTAAACCTCCATCCCAGCCAAATTCCCTCACACTTCAGTAAAGCCCCTGGGTACCATCTTTCTGTGGCATGAAAGCTTCTCCTGTTGTACTTGTGGCTGCTTGGCTAGCATAGCCGATTTAAAAAATCTGCTTATGCAACCTTCTTTTAAGACCTTTACACACGACAGCCTCTTAACCTCAAACCCTAGTTCCCTTCTTTCAATCTTTAGCAGCAAAGACACCATCGGGGGAAATAGTTTAATAAGGCCTCAGCTATCTACCAACTCTGCTTTCTCTGGTCTTCATCTCACATCTCCATCAATTGATTTTCTCAAGTGGCATTTTAACTGCCCCGTCTTCACTAGCTAGAACCTTCAGCTGATCAGAGTCTGCAGTTTCTCAGGCAAATCAAAATAAACTTACCTGATCCAAGGCCCATCCATACAACCACCTTGGGTTGTGGGGGGACAGCTCTATCCAGCAGGCTGCTGTTTCGCCAGTCTTGTGTACAGATTGGCAGTCTAAGACACAGACCAACCGAAATGAAAACAATTAAGGTGTTTCTCTCTGCCCATACTCTGCAATTTAAGTGAGTTTGAATAGGAAAGGAACAAGGAACTCTGTTTATTTCAGATTACCGAGGAAGATTACCTGTGTTTGGTGCTAGAAGGGGACAGCCCTATTAGTTATTTAACAAGTCAGTGCCAAGGGATGATTTTCTTTAATCGTCATCTTCTTACCTCACTGTGAATTCAATGGGGTATGATGTGTGTGTTCTATTAGGCAGGAAGGTTATTAATAGCATCAGCTTTGCTTATGCGGTGATAGTTTTGCTAGTGCTGATGTCTTGCATGAAAAATGAGCCACTTGTATGCCAAATGCCATTGGTTGCATTTGTTGATTCTGCACCATATACGTGACATTCTGCTGTCCACTTGACAAATAACTTGTGGACCACAGATGCAAATTCAAGTTTAGTACATGATTTTTCAAATCATGCATGAAATTCTGATTTCTCTGCCATCAGCACAAGGCTTCATCTACTAGCCTTTGTGTTCAGAAGAGGAAGGATATCTATATATAAAAAAATCAACAAGCCACAGATTTTAGGGCCTACACAGGAGGGCTGTTGCCTTCATAACAGGTTTGTGTGTTTTGTGTGTCATCTGGCTGGCCACTGATGAAAATATGATGCTGGACCTGGTGGAAAATAGGTATGATCCAGTCAGGACTGGGTGAAGACATTTTACTGCTGGAAGCAAATGACAAGACTGTGTCACCCCATTACACGTACAGAAGAGAACTGGATAGGCAGTTGAATGTTACTTCAACCATGGCAATAGTATAGGACAGCATCTTCTCCTTTACCCAAGGACAGCAGGCTAGCTTAAAGGGGTGCAGAGCAGACTACATAGTGCACACAACTTGTACTGCTCCCTACCTCCCAGCACCTGCTGCCTGAAGCAGCTGCTCACATTGTCTAATAGTAGGGCCAGCTCCAATGAGACTTTTCTATGTCTTTTCTCACTACATATTGTAAATTAGGGTCAGGCTTGTCCTAGTTTGGAGTGCTGCAGGTTACTATTGTGTACTGCAAGCCTAAAACTGCCACACAGATGCCGTAAATGTTTTCTCCCACCTCAACAAATTTAATATTAAGACTGGAATTTGTGTTCTCCTCAGCTAATAGCTCATTGTAGCAATTATAAAGCTCATGGACGTAATGGAATGCCCATTGGTCACTGGCAAAACCTAACAATCTATTTGCCCTGTGACATTTGCAGTCTATTTGAATTTTTAATTGCATTTCTAGTGTGGGAAGGGTTATGAAATATCTGTTTCTTCTACAAAGATAATGGCTCAGAGTGGCAAAGATGAAGGAGAAACTGGTGAGTTCATCAATTTCACATTTTGTGAAGCATGAGAAGTGAATGACTTCCACCCTTTGAAAATCAAAAGTATACAAATTTCAGCATGCAGTTCTCCAACCAACCAATGGTTACCATATATATATGTGTGCGGCTACGGAGGCTTCACTTGTGTCAGGCAGATCAAGGGGAAGCTTTGCCACTGGCCGAGCCTGTTAAGGTTTTGTTTTGTTCAGGGATGGGTGTTTGCATGAAAATGGAGGGAGCCCAAACAGAGCACACCAACAAACAGTGAGGAGGGTGTGGGTGGGTGGGTGGGTGGGTGTGGGTGTCAGCAGGGGTACATAGGCAACTGAGTAGCGGGGGCAAAATGGGTCTTGCCCTCCTCCTGTCCAGGAGCTGTGAAGTGCAAGGGAGGGAGAAGGAGCTGGATTTCTCAGTGCTGGTAAAGGAGACAGAAGAGCAGTAACTGTGCTGCTGCCATCGCCAATGTGAGCAAGCAGCAGCAGCAGCAGCAGCAGCAGCAAGGGTGGGGAAATCAGACCCCCCCAAGTACCACTATTTTCCAGGGATGTCCCTGATTTAGAGAACCTTGAGTGATTCAGGCAACCCAGTAGGATGTGTGGGGTTTAAATAGTAAAATCATTATGGAATGGGGCATCCCAATTTTCATTGGCAAAATGTTGGAGGGTATGGGGGGAAAGCAGGCTAGCATAGTGACATGGCATCATAACTATTCGGCTGTTGGGTGGAAAGTGAAAGGTGGGGGGAAATGGCTGGGACAGACACAATGGCCTGCGAGAAGTACATTATTTAAGGCTATTTATCTGGATGGGAATTACCATTCTAAAGAAAATGAACTATATTCTGTGGAAAGTTCAGGTTTATAAAACTATGATTTGCTCCTAATCATGTTTACTATTTGGACAGAAGTCACATTTTTCCTCTGATGTTTTATTGTGTATTTCATTATCAGTTGGTTTTTTTTTTAATGGTGTTCTACAAATATTCTTACTTTATAATAATAGCCAGTATCCTTTTTTGCAATCCTTGCAGTGCACTCCTATGCATGACTACTCAAAAACAAGTCCCATGGAGTTACTCTCAGGTAAGTTCTCAGCCCCATTCTGACAACTTTTCCAAAATATATTTAGAAAGTCTTACCAAATATATTTAGAGAGGATTCTACTTTTAAATAGATAGATTCATCATACAATGCCACAATGTATCCTTGTCATTTTGTAATCCCAGGATGTTATTACAAATTCATCTCCTTGAATGACAAGTTGTCGCTATATTCTGAATTTTATGCGATTGAGTGCAAGGAACTGCCTGACAAAAACTATTTAAAATGGAATGTTGTAAACAAATATAGACTGCTGAACACCTGCTCACAGAGGACAGTAGCAAGCTGTTCCCCTAAAAAATCCATCATGGATGCTATGCAACAGCAAATTTATTGCAACAAGTAAGTACAGCTTCTGGGCTCTAGCAAAGCTACAGAGTGATAATCAAGATATGGCACCATGAACAGATTACAAAGCATAATACTGTTAAAACTCATTTACATTCAGCTCTGATTAAAAATCCATGTTTGAGATCTGCAATTAATGAACTAAATGACTAAGTACACCAATTAATCAGTTAATGGATGGACAGATCAATTCTATACTGGGACCAAAGGTTTGCTGTCACTATGCAGGTGGAATAGCCTCAGTCCCGGAAGGAGGATAGGGAAACACTTGTGTGGTGCTGCAAATTTCTCCTGCATTCCCACCTCCCACCCCCCACCCCCACCCAATCATTCTCCATCAGTAAATGAGAAAAGAAATTGCACTCGAAAAACATCAAATGTGAGATAAAAATTGCAGTGGGGTTTTCATGGAGTGGATGCAGAGTTTTTGATGCCCTTACTTTACTTTTGAGCCAGCTGAGGAGTGATTGTGACTCTCCTATCTTTCATTCAACAAATCATATCACCGGTGGTCTGCACCTGCAGCTTCCCCGGGTGCCTGCTCATCAATTAAAGCTCGAGGAAGGACACCATGAGTTAACTCACCTCATGGGGATTTTTCAAATTAGGAAGCATGGGTAGTCAGGGAGGCTGCAGAGTGTTGGATAAGTGTTTACTGGATAGAAAAACACACACACCACCCTTGGCCACATTAACCCCTCAAAACCCCGCACACACCAACATTCTGGAGAAAACATTACCCTGAGAAGGAGGCCTTTCTTATCGAGAAATAAAACTTTTGATAAACCAGAGAACAGATTATACCACAGCTGTATGTAACCAGAAAATACAATAAATGTGTAAAAATGGCAAAGGTGTCCCTGGAAACACCGGCCATGCACTGTGCTGACACCAGTATCCAAATGTCACCCCACAGAGGCAGCCATTGAACTCATGATGATGTGACATACCCTAGCATGTCCTCCAGATCACTACACACACACACACACACACACACACACACAAAATGATGTTGCAGCATGCCACACTCCATCAGCCCTAGTGAAAATGAACCCTTTTTTGCCAAGTCCCCACACATTCATCCAGACAGGAGCTTAGATCCCATTAAGCTACTCACAAACACTGTTTCATGAACAGGATACAGACAAAGGGAAGGAAGGAGAAGACACACCAGAACACAAGCCCCACATATCTCCCTGAGCAGATTGCCTGCACAAAGGGCAAACAGTTTTCCTGGGACAAGAAGTCAAGGGTGGATCTACACAAAGGGAAAAACCCGCTATAAATAAGCCAGAAATTAAATCGTTATAATGAAAGGGGGGGAAACGCTATAAAATTGCATAGAAAAGTTTTCTGCTCTACAGCACCATCTCATGTTGCATGTTTATAACGTATTCAAAACACCTTGACTAATGTAGCCGAGTCCCAAGTCTCAACCAGACAACCAAAGTAAGGATCAGGAAAAACACCAAGGGCATCCAATGTGTGTTGCAATAGTGGAAGACTGCTGAACTGGTGCTCAATGCATAGCCTGCTCACCCTATCTTAAACTTCACCTTACCTTTGGAGCTGGGTGAGTAGGATGGGTCGGTGTAGGGCAGGGGTAGTCAACCTACCGCCCACTAATGCATCTTTCTCGATGATAAAATTTCCTTACCACCCACCAGTGCTCGATGGAAGGAGGATTCAGCTTGTGCCGTAGAAACCCCTACCGCCCACCTAGAATCCTGAAATGCCCACTAGTGGGCTGTTGGGACCAGGGTGACAACCCCTGGTGTTGGGTATGGGGTTGGTTTAGTTCTCCTTACCTATAGTGTGCATGAGACTTTGGATGAGAAATGGGAGCCATGGGAATTTTCAATCTGGGGGCTTTACTGCAACCTAGGAAGAGTGAGGGCAATCAGTGATCTGGCTGCCTAGGGTCATCCAAGTGACTGATGCAAAAAGTGTTGCCTTTCCTTTGAATTCACTCCATTTGCTCTGTGAGACACTGCCATGCAGCCAAACCTGTAGCCATCCAGTCATAGTGTGATGTCTGGCTTGATGGGGTAGGGGGAAAAACCCTACACAATAATCTAAAGAAAGCATTGGTGCTGAAGAAACAGATTGGGGAAACAATGGCAGTGAGTGACATTGAACAGTCTCTGTTAAGGACCAGCATCAAGGTGCTGGGAGTAAATATTTTGCCTCCTTTAAAAAAATCAAAATGGGTTCTTCACTGCTACCTTGTGTTTTGAGTTATCGGTAGCAAAAGAGAACAGCTTAAAGCAAGACTGAAGGCTACTTCTGGCATTCCTTAATTCACATAGTACTCCCAAATCAAGGCTAGGTGAATGAACAGTAAAAGAAATAAAGGATGAAACAGAAAAGACTGTCTCCCACAGGTGCAATTGAAAAATAGCAAAGAAAATGGATGTGCTAAATTCAAATAGTCAGCTGGAGAACAATGGGGAGTGGGAAAGCTGAAGTGCAAACTGAGTTACTGAAGTTAAGACTGGAGGAAATGAGTCAATTATCTCCTAGCCTTCCCATTTGCATTGCTGCTGTTATGATTCTGAGCTTCAAGGGCTCCTTCTCTGTGCCCTCAACACGTGCATTTTCCTTCCAAGACAAACCTTTGACTTATACTCCATACAATGTACAGATTATATGACACACCAAACACTCCTCTTTAAAGATTGTAGTGGAAATGCTGTGGCTCAGAGATGCGTGCAAAAGGTTCAGGTTCAATGTTTGGCACATCACACACAATTCACAGGATGAGGAAAGACACACAAACACAGGATGAGGAAGAACCACTGCATCTCTTAGAGCAAGATGGACCAATAATCAGAACTGGTATAAGCCAGCATCCAACATCTCCAAAAAGCTATTTCTGGATTCAAGCTCTGACATGGAAGCTGCTGATATAAAAGTATTCCTCATTCACTACACAAATAAACAACATCTCTCTGTATAGCAAACTATAAAATTGAATTGTAATGTATTATTGAAGCTTTGAGAATGCATTTCGTTTTAACTAGAAAAATATCAGACTTCAGATTCATCATGTTAAAGGCTAACTAAATAATGAGCACATCACTGATATGAGGGGTCATCTCTTGAGAGAATTAGTAAGTACTGCTCTTAGCCTTGAGAACAGGATAAAGAATCCAATTTTCAATAAAATGTTACTTTAATGTAGTGTTTGGTTTCTGATTCCTTTGGCTGCACTTTTTCTGTTACCAAGTCTAATGAATTACCATAAAATGTAATGGGCATGCATTAAGATATTTTACCCCTTGGAAAAGGTGAGCTTTATAGTAATGGTATTAGGAAAACAAATGATAAAACTTAATATTAACGTTAATCAATTTCGAGCACACCAGAAGAGTGTTTATTGTGGCAGTTGGTGGTCCTCATGCAAGCAAGTTTTTACCATGTTCAAGTGATGCAGTTGTCACAAAAGTACCATCCCAGGCCTGTACAGAACTTGTTTGAGGCCCAGGATGGGAGTCTTGTTGGAATAAAACAAAAACGCAGCCAGTCCCTGGCCAGCTTAGCCCTCTAAGGCCCGGGGCAAGTGTACCTGGCTGTTCCCGCACTCTTTGAAGGCCTGCCAGATCCCCATCCCCATTAAAACCATTTTCAATTACCCATTTACAATATTAAGCCCCCATTCGGAAGCATCCTTTAACTCAATGTGATGAATTGAATTTTTGAACAGGAAACTGCAAGGCTGAGTGGATTGTAATAGCATTCCACCAACTACACAATACTCATTTCCTTGGACATTGAAAAATAGAAAGAGATAAGAGGCACAAATTAGGAACACATCAAAGAGATTTCAGATTGAGAGGATTCCAAATGATTCCTTTTTAAAACAATCTGTGGGTATAATTATAAGTTAAAAGCAGAGGTGGAATTAGAATCTGAACTGCAAGTTTAAAGATCTACAAGAACAAAGATCTACAAGTCTCCAGTTTCCTTTTTAGTTGTCTCTTTTCTTGGCCTAAACTTGACATTCCCAGATTCTAAATTAACAGACAAATGTCTCCTCTTGGTTTTTGCTCCAAAGGAGTAACTTCTTGCGACATCTTATCATTAAAAAACACTTCATTGATTACCCTTCCCAAAGGTGCTCAGAGGCTTGCAAATCATCAGGAAGAGAGATTTCCAAAGTTTTGTTGCAGCATCTTGTGCTGCACCTTAAAAAGTAACAAATTTCTTGTTACAAAATATTCATTGACTGCCTTTCCGAATGCAGATTTTTCCAAGGCAGTTTACATAACACAATGTGGATATCAACAAAAAACATGAGAACAAGGTTAAACTCCTGCAGTTTCCTACACAATACCAACAGTTACAAAATCAAAACATGGCATGTCAAAAAAAAATGTAGTTTCTGTTTAGGCAACCAGAAACAAGCAGGTCTGTAGAGTCTTCTGGAATGACTAAGGTGAGACAGCCTTCTGGAGATCATCTGGTAAAGAGCTGCAGGGCCACCAAGTCCACTGAACTAAACTGTGGGCTAATGAGAAGGCCTTTTTGAAGACCATAATAAGACGACAGGTTTAGTCTTTAAGCAGGCATGGTTTTGATGTCAATGGTGTCATATCAGGCAGGTGAGGCCAGTTACAGCTCAGCACACATTCACCATATATAACCTTTTCAGTGGGCACCATCGCACAACCCTCTTAATGTTTTAAATCATTCTTTTAACTAGTGTTAAAATGCTTTTCCAGCATTATTTTTTTAAAAACACATTTGCAAAATACTGCTTAAATTAAAAGGTGCTACAGTGCTGTAACAGTAACATGCTTTTTTTAAATTTAAAAAATGCAGTGTCATGTGTCTTCACCGCACCCCAATTCCAACCTTCATTTCTAATTTAAAACTAACATTAAACACTTTGGGGTTTTTACATTTTTTGACATGTCATGAAATAGGTAATTCCACTTAAATGGATAAGCACTTAGTGCTGGATAAGTAATTGATTTTTTTTAATAAAGAAAAATCTCCCAGAATTCCACCCACCTACACCCAGTAGCCAGTCAGGTGAATTGGATGAACCACTCAAAAGCTATGCCATGCCCTCTGGTGTGGATGGAGCATATCAGATAAACGTATAGGGAAAGTTACAATATCCCAGGCAGTGTAGAAAGCCAATTTCAGTTGTGGCTTACAGTGGAAGAGCAATGATATATTAGCACCAGGAGGCACCCGCCTGGAAGCAGCCAAGCTGTACTTTCCTCTAGCCTTGTCAAATATAGTCACACACTGGGAATTACATATGCATTATCTCCTCACAAATCTATGCACCAGCTGACTTGCAAAAAGCCTAGGGTGTTCTTGAGACTAATCTCAGGCAGCAGACCATTCTCATTTTATCCTTTTTCTTGAAGAGACAAAGTTACTTCTTCCCCCAAACTCGCTTCTCACTTATTTTTATAGCAGAAATAGCTTTTTTCTTTGGAGGTGTGTTGAAGTATGTGATAAAATATTCATACATTGCCTCAGCCCATCAAATGGAAAGAAAATTGCTTGGGACAGTTTGGCTAAAATTATTTGCTCTGCTCATCACAACAGAAAAGGTCTATCAAGGTTAAGCAAAAGCAGAGACTTCCGGGTTAGCGCCTCCGGCAATGGCGGAGTTCCTCTGATCGGGAGGAACTTGCTCCGTGGAATTTAGGGTCTGGCTGCCACAGCGAAGGTGGAGACCCACTAAAAATCACAGGCGGGAGAAGCCTGTGAACGTGGGATTCGGCTGGCACCTTTTGCACCTCCCCTACTCGCGGGGAGACCCAGTTTCGGGTATCCAGAGCGATGTGGGGTGAGCGGCGCGGTGCTTCGAATTGACTGCTTCTTTCACGGAGTGAAGCCGCATTGCTGTTGCCAGAGAGCGCTGACTTTTTCCTGTGGACAATTTGATTCTAAACAACTACCCATGAGTAGAACGGAAAATTGGATTTTTAAACGTCTTAATTTGGCACTGAAACGGGGAGGTTTCAAACAGGAAGTCCGCCTTCCCCTTTTGTAAATAGATTGAAGCAAAGAATTTGCAAGCTAAAGTCTTGGAAAGTCCTATGTAAAGGATTAAACCTCCAACGGCTAAAATCATTAAACCTCCCTTGGAGGTAGGAGAAGAGGGGGGAAATTTTGGATCGCGTAAGCCTGCAGGAGAGAGTGAAGAAAGTTGGATCACCACCGCTCTGAACCTGGAAATGGACTGCTAGTAAGACTGACGTTTTTGGGAAAGTTCATTGACTGTGACAGTTAGTTAAATAAGAGAAATACATTGTTTTCATTGTCTCCTTCTGCGTTTAAAAAGGAGTAAAAGTAGCTGAAAATTGAAACAAATTTTACTGCTTGAACTGTGCTTAAAAGGATTGATACAAACAGAAATTGTTTCCCCCTAGAGGGAACCTTTGAAATTGTTACAAGAGTTGGGCTGGTGGAATCTCCAGCTGCAAGAGAAACCTGTGAGATTGACCTTGGATTGCTTGAGAATGTCGACAGAAGAAGCCTTAGTGATTGCACTATGCAAGATAAAAAGATGGACGTGATGAATATTAAAATTGATATTTTGGGACAAAAAGCAACTAATTTGGGACAAAAAGTGAACATCTACACAGAAACTATTCAGGAACCGATACAGGAATCTACTTTGACATGCCAAATGGTGGAGAAAGCGAGGGAGAAAGTTGTGGTTGTTGAACCTAAAGTAATACAAGTGGAGAGGGAGAGAGCCCAAGCCTTACAGAGGCAACTTGATGATTATAAGTTGTTGCCCTCTACGATTGAATTCAGAGAAAGTCAGATTGGAACACTGCTTGGACTGGAGAAGGAAAGTTGGATAGATCACCTCATGCAGGGATTTACTGACCTTTGGGATCTGGACCTGGGTCAGGAGGGAATTGGAGTTGTGGGGACCTGCAGATTTGGAGGGACTTTGAAACATGTCCTGAAATATCTTTTTGGTTTTAGTTTTAGCCACGGAGATGACATGTCGAGAAGGAATAAAAACATTGTTAGGTTGGAGCTCTCTCGAGACCTACTCTTCAGCATCAAAGAAAGGAAATTAAGAATAAGATTAGCAGAAGACAAAGTAAAGTGCATGTATAAATGCGAAGAAGACTTGCAGAAGGGACCTGGAAAAGAGTTAAGAGCCTTGGACAGAAGAGCACCAGGTTGATGGACTATATGGAATTGACGGAAATGACTGGCAGAATCCGAGACCAGGGAGAAGAGACGGTGGAAGAAGATTGGAAAAAGTTTAAAGTTTATTTATAGAAATATGGTAAAATTAATGAGTGTTAAAAAAATGTTGGAATGAAATTATATGGCCTTAGTAGAAGTGTTATAAGGAGTTAAGCATAAATAAGTATTATAGCATTAATGGAAAATAAGGTTAAAATAAGTTAAGATATTTATATGACAGAAAATAGTGAAAGATGGAAAGGATTTGCTGAAACAATTAATAGAAGTGGAAAACAAAAAGGGAGGTGAGAGGAAGTCGATGAAACAAGGGGATGAAAGATAAGGCATTGAAATGGTATGATGTATGTTTTTAAATTGTTTTTGTTCTGTTTTGTTTAGTTTAATGCGTTAATGTTGTGTGGTGTATTGTTTATATATTGTATTGTATTGTTTTTTCTTTCTTTTGTTTTTTCTTCTTTTTTGTTCTTTTCTTTTTCTTCTTGTTTGTAAGGTTTAAAAGTAATAAATATTATTTTAAAAGGTTAAGCAAAAGCAAACTCATAATGATGAGGAGAATTAACATTTCACCTTAACTTTCTCCCATTTGTTTCGAAAAACAGCCACTCCCCCTCCCCATGCATTTGTTTTAAAAAGCCACATCTGGCTATTATCTTCTATTGTTTTGCATTGTCTGTTATATTTTATAGTTTTTTACTTTTTTTGTATGCCTGCTCTGTTCTCCTTGACAGTCGATCAGGAAATGGGATGTATATTAGGGCTGGGTAACAACTGGTTTTCAATATTACGATATATCACCAGCTAAACATCACAATATGATCAGATTGTAGCAAATTTCACACTCCTTACAAAGTGGCAACACAGCTGAGTCAAAAAGCATATCAGAACACATTCAGAAATGTGTATTTTGAGGGAGATATCAAGATATCTGAAATAAGGAACTATGTAAAGGCAAACAGGACAGTGTCCTGGCAACTGCTACTACTTAAGGGTCTAAAACCGATTAAATGATTATATCACCTCACGGTCACTTTCAGCAGCAGGCAAACCAAAATGCACCCAAATGAGGCTTATTTGTATTCACTATGAGTCATGACTCATTGCCATACGTTGGATTGTCCTCAATACCACCATTTGGTAGCCAAGCCCAAAACCAAAAATCCTATTGGGATGCATTTTGGCTTGCCTGATGATGAAACTGAGTGTGTGATGATTGATAATATTGTCATTTATCCATTTTAGACCCCTAAGTAGTAACAGTTGCCAGGACATTGTCCTGTTTGCCACTGTATAGTTCCATCCTTACTTCAGACATGGTGGTAGACTGCAATGTTTAGTTGGTGATATTGTGAGGTTTAGCTGGTGATAATATTGCAGTGTTTAGCTGGTGAGTTATTGAGCTGTTGAAAACCAGATACCACCTAGCCCTTACACACATTGTGATTCGTGATATATTGCCAGCTCAAATATTATGAAACAATTTTCATGATGTGAACTTCAACCTGGTTTTGATGATATATAAATATATCTCCCAGCTTGTGTGTGTGTGTGTGTGTGTGTGTGTGTGTGTGTGTACGTACACACACATATATTTGTTTGTGTGTACACACACATTATCCGTCTGATTGTTTCAGGAAAAGAACAAAGCTTGTTGAAAGGCTTGAATGTGAATCAAAGTGCCTTTTATTCTAAGGCAACAATCCTAAACTTGCTTACTAGCAAGTAAATTTCATTCTCCTCAAGATGGCTTCTAATAAACACTGACAGAAGGTTAAAGAAATTTATGATAAAGCATTGAAGATAATGGATACTTTGAAAACTCACTACTTGACACATTCAGTGTTAATAACTAAGGCAATTCACCTATTAACATTAGGATATTAAATACAGTCTAATATAGAAATGATTACAAAATGGGCTTTGTAGTAAGGCTTAATTAGCGCTGGTTTATGGCTTAGTTAGTGCTGATTTACAACTTGGCATTGCAAAATACTTGGCTGAACTGTCATTTGAAAGTTTGCAGTGAATTTATTTGTTGGGGGCGGGGAGGGGAGTTTTCTGTTCTTAGGAAGACAGTCCAGTAAAGAACGTTCAAATAGGCGAGGAAAACATTCTGATCCCTAAAAACTCCATGCTGCCCCAAAAGGCTACTGAACACTACAAATCTGGAGAAGTGCAAAGTGTAGCTTGCAGATGCTTTTGGATTCTCTTGTCAGAAACAAAGGAAGCATAAAAGAAACATTTTTATGAAAGTATTTAAAATTATTTACTAAAAGGCACCTTAAAGGGGGTCAGGGCTGCAAGCAAATGCACTGGCAGTTTCTATCTCGATCCCACTGGGAAGTGCCCATCCCAACAAACTTGGAACCATTTTCTTTTTTTAGTGCATCAGCTGCTAGCTCTGCAGACTCCAGCAATTGCCTCCCTCCTGCTCTTTGAACACAACTACTTTTGTAGCAACCAAAATGTACAAGCAGCAAAAACTTCAAAGGCTCTTATCTCTAAAGAATAGCTTCTGTCAGAGGATACTGTAGTAGGTTTGTCAGGATTAGGAAAACTAGGGGGGGGGGATCCCCTACAGTATCTCCCTTCACAGCCTTTGTTCTACCCAACCTTCCTTTCTAGCAAAGGCATTCTTTGGTAACAAAGGTGAACATTTGTACAAACCTATTTGCAGGACCAGGAGGAAAATTCATAGGGATAGCACATTGGTTAAAGAGGATATTCTCAACACCTGAAGTCATGGGATCTGCAGGAACTCTTGCAAGGTTGCCACAGGTATGTTACACATTTTTCTGACCTGTGAAACATAAGGTGGTACAATTTGGGCAGCTGACTTGTGTGATTTGTTCGTAGCATAGGATATATAGGTATATTTGTTCGTAGCATAGGATATATAGGTATATTTTAATGGCTAAGATTGACATCATCTTGATTCTCAGAAATATATTTCTTTTAAGAAGAGCCTGCTGGATTAGACCAAAGATCTTTCCAGTCTATCCTCACAGTGGCCTACCAGATACCTGTGGGCAGCCTATAAGCAGCAGGACTCTTGTGATCCACAGCGTTTGGTATTCAGATGCTGATACTGTAAGTAATATATTGCCCTCATGACTAGTAGCTGTTGACAGCCTCCTCTTCCATGCTTTTGTCTAAACCCCTTTCAAAGCCATCTAGATTGGTGGCTACCCAATGCCATAGTTTAACAATGCATTATGTGAAGAAGTACTTCCTTAGGTCTTATCCCTATGCACTTTCAAGGCTGGTGCTTTTTTGTTTTTTGTGCCATCTGAATGTTTCGCATGATCTGAATCCAGGGTTTAGGAACATAGCAAGCTGCATTGTATGGAGTCAAACCATTTGTCCATTTCGTTCAATATTATCTATACTAACTGGAAGCTGCTCTCCAGCATTTCAGACAGGAGTCCTTCCCCAGGCTTATTTGAAGATATGGGGAGTTGAACCTGAGATCTTCTGCATGCAAAGCATGTACTCTGCCACTGAGCTGCAGCTGTTTTTAAAAAGGTTAGGGCCAAGCAGAAGATCTAGTGTGCTTAAACAGGCATCCCCAAACTTGGCCCTCCAGATGTTTTGGGACTACAACTCCCATCATCCCTGACTACTGGTCCTGTTGGCTATGGATGATGGGAGTTGTAGGCCAAAAACACCTGGAGGGCCAAGTTTGAGAATGCCTGTGCTTAAAAAGCCTGTGCCCCATTAGATCCATAATCAACTCCAATACATCCCAGAATGCTAGCAATAAGAGATCTTCACTTGCAGAGCTTTCCGTCGACATATCAGGTCCTTTGGAGGCAGATTTCCTCCCCACTGATGGAGGAGCACTTCTGTCCCATGCAAAACCCCTCCAGCCATTGGATCTACTGGTTAGGATTGAATTCTTTGCCTTTGATATTATTTACATTTCTTCCAAACTATTTGAGAAATATCTCTTCCAAAGATCGCATTAACTTCTGCTAGGACATTTTCTAAAAAGCAATTACAGCGTGATCTGTCAACTGTTATGCACAGTTAAGGCATATTGACTTATGCATGAACAAGAGTAGGGTAGTAGTCTTCATGCTTATGCAGCAGTAAGGAGGAAACGGTTCATTGGCAGGCTTTCATCTCCATTAGACGGACAAGACAGAGGCCTGTGCGGCAAGGAATGGACTTGATAAAGCAGCTAATGACCCCAAGTTATAAATTCAAACCCATGTAAAAATTAACCTCAATTTTTCTTGTTATGAGCGTGGAGAATATTACTGGAACAATTTTCCTAGGCTCCATTTAAAACAAGCTGATTTGGGTTCAGTTTGAAGACGTCAAATTCATTTTTAAGCCCAGGCCCATTCTGAGCTTCTGATCTTACTGCATTTCCACTTTTTAAAGAATTAAAATAAAAGAACTACTTACACTTTATTAGTTCTGGAGTTCTAAATATTACACATGTGGCAAGGAGATAGTAATGCTGAGGTGCTTCTAATTTGCCATTGCTCTGAAATTGCAATTATATGCAATACAGGTCAATAGCTCTATAAGTTACCTACAATGAAATATTCAAGCCACATCCTTCATGCTTTAACATAGTATTTCATGAGGCCTGCACAGCATATTCTAGATGGTACCTATTTGTGGGTGTTCATAGTGCAGAGGTGTAAAGTTCACCCAGTAATGCTAGCAAACATTGCTTTTGCTGTCTTCTCCTTCCAAGATTCCATCTACAATGAAGGGAGTACCTGAGCTGCTTTTATCTCATCAAATGGCATGTTAAGCCCTTCATGCAGAAACAAGGTCAGGGACACACCGGCAGAGACGTTCGCTGTTAGTGAATCAACAAAATTATAATGCATAAAGCCTCAAGAACAACAAAAACAAGAACACTGTGAAAGCAATCACATCTCCCCCAGCCTTTGAACAGCATTGACTGGAAGGTTTCTTACTATTATTAAAAGCACAGCAATAATTATGTCTTTTCCTGGTATTTCAAAGAAAGCGAAAATCCAGACTTGTCCAGCTTTTGACATACACTCACAGAGCAAATTTGTCATGTAGGGACATGACAATAAAGCAGCAGCTTTGCCATCTGCTGAGACTGCAAAAAAGGGGGCTGGTCAAGCATCAGGCAGGCCAAAGGCTCCATCTTTTAATGTCTGTCTTTATAGTCTTTGAACTGCCTCGTTTGAAGATATTTCTCTTCTCTGGCTGCACAGCGCTCCCATGTGTTCAAGGACCTTTTTGTCCTAACCCCATTCAACTTTTCCACAACGCACCCAGCAGCTTGATATCTATGTTGACGGCAGTCTCTGCGTGGTATGATGCCAGTAAAGAGGTATGCGCTATTTTTAGGTAACACTTGGGGCGGGGGGAGAAGTGGGCTGGAAGAGAGAAGGTTATGCTGAAGAATGTCTTTCCAAATACCATTTTGCCCATATTTGTTGCATGATCCATGAGATCCCTAAATTCTGCTGATTAGCATATTCTAATAATTCTTAATAAATCATTTCTACAGGTAAACTGATGTGTTTAACAAGAAAATAATGGCACTAAGATCAAAATGCCATTTTAAAAAATGAAGGTCTTATTTCAACAATTGATTTTGTTGTTAAGGTCACATGTTGACTGTCAATGTTGTTTCCCCACCTTTTCTTTAACAACTTAACTACCTTAAGAGAAATGAACTTTATTTTGCTGTTGTAAAAAATGGGAACGAGTGCGAGGATCATAGCTTCTTTGATCATGAATATCTTTATGCATGTTTTGAGCACCATCCAGTGGTTAAAGAGTAGATCAGCAGTTGCTTCAGATCAGTATATCCAAATGTATTCATCAGTTTCAAAACAAATGCACAAAATTACAATATGAAGAGAACTTTTCCATTTAGATTGCCAGGTTTTTGCACAGTACTACAGGATTCTTTCATAAACACAGCTTGCACTTTCAAAGGACAGCCAAATTGACTTGCTACTGAATACCTTTCCACTGAAAAATCTGTTATTTTTGCACTTATAGCAATATGCACGATAATGCTTTCCTGAAATGGAGACGACCAGAATCACAAGTATGATCAAAAGCCACTCAAATCTTGATCAATACAGAGATGCCAACAAATTTGCTGTGTTTTGGGCAGTGTATGTGGATTGGGTCCTCCAACCTCCTTGCAAAAGGGGATACAGATTTGCTTCCAGTTTGCATATACTTTGTGCCCTCTTTTGCAGTTTAAGTGGAGGGTTGAACAATAAATCGGGGTACACACACACGCGTTTTACAGACAGACTGAATAGGTGACAGTGACACTTTCCCCACAATTGAATTTCCACACTAGAAAAGGTTAACCTGTCAAATTCATACCTTCCACACAGCTGTTAAAGGCACAACAACCTTCTTCCTTCCAATGACAAGCCTAAACCAAAGCCTAGGCTGCAATCCTGTACCCATTTACCATTGGCCCTGGATATGTCTACTAGCTGGATAAACATGCACCAGGCATCTAAAGCTAACACCAACACATTTCAACAACCCTCTTCTAGCCATCAAACCCCATAAAGGAAACCTCTTTAGCTCTCACTAAACAAAAACTTACAGTAATAAAATGTGTGTTCTCTACCAAATGCCTGTCCATCTGTGGAATACAAGGTTAATTTGAGAAACCTGGCTGCCCTGTGACGCAAATGTGAAGGCAGTGGAGCTCTGCTGTAAATGTGAGAAATCACACATCTCTAGTCTAAGGGCAGGAAAAAATCAAAACTCCAAAAAGCTCCGAACTTCTTGGAGTCCATACCCTGAGGAGCAGAGCCTGTGATTGGCAGGGATGCTATGCCAAATGTAAGACTTCTTTTGGATTAAGTGCACTAGTGCAGAAGCAGTAAGTGCTTTTATAAAGGAGCAGGCTTGAACACAGACTAAAAAGCAGTGGAAAAGCCTTAAAGCACAATAACATAGTATAAGCAAGATAAAATACACCTACCTTCTTACTGATAGCTCAAGAGGATGATAGCAGAAAGACTCCCGCTGGCCAATAAACAGCACCCAGCTACTCAAGGCCCTTGTTAAAGCTTGAAGGTCAGACCACATAAGAAAGATTTATGTACCTTAGACTCTTAGTGGTTATATGCTAGCTGGCCTGATATCTAAATTCCTTCCACCTGTTGAGCTAGGTCAATATACAGGGGCCGGCATAGTTAATTAATCCTGTAGCTGCACTCAACCTTCAGTTAGCTCACAAGCAGATCTCCTCACAACCTGCAGGTACTTATCCCTTGAGCACAAAGGGTAAATCAAGACAATGAACCAAACCAAGAATCCTTGATGTGCTAATAAGCAAGGAGGAAGAGTGTACAAACCAATTAACCTAACTTCTCAAAATACAAGATTCTTCCACAATAGCTTTCTCCTATAAGAGGGCAGGTAAATGAAGGCTTTAAAAAGGCAGCTAACTTTCAGAAGAATAGGTCAAAATGGATCTCAAGGGTTTATGAGCTTAGAAAAGAAAGGTGGCAAAGGAGGACTGCATTGAGACAACTCAGAAAAGGCAGCTGTTCTAAGGGTATGCTTCTTCTGGGAGTCTGGTGATGTGAGGGATTGTTTAAGTTCAGGGGAAGTAGATGGCTTTTTACTCTTTTATTATTTTGCTGGTTTTCTGTAACTTTAACATACAGTGTATTTTTCTTAAAACTCCTTCTCCCTGCATCTTAGTAAACCTTTAACTTGTTCCGTCAGCCTGTGTGGTCTCAGCTGATTTCAGACACCTTCATGCCTGGAA
Source organism: Podarcis erhardii (assembly GCF_964252035.2). NCBI lineage: Eukaryota > Metazoa > Chordata > Lepidosauria > Squamata > Lacertidae > Podarcis > Podarcis erhardii. Next base: position 61,786,528 of record NC_138508.1, read on the forward strand.
GCCATAGCTTGTGCTACCTTGAGAAGCTTCAGGGAAACCCCAGGGAAATGTTTAGGCTGACAGATGAAGGGCAGCCTTGTAGAAATAACCACCCCCCCCTTTATCTGATGGCTGAAAGTTCTTAATAGGAGAAGAGAGGGCTCAGAAGAGGCATGTGCTTTGTGTTAACTAGGAACTCTCTCCCCTCAGATGTGAGGGACCCAGAGGGTGACTGCGGAGGTAGCTATCACTCTCACCAATAGATAAGGATGATGGAATATTAAATCCAACCTTCCTCTAGGGAGCTGAAGGTCTTCATAGCCATTCTGTAGGGAAGTGATGGCCAAACTTGGCCCTCCAGCTGTTTTGGGACTACAACTCCCATCACCCCTAGCTAACAGGACCAGTGGTCAGGGATGATGGGAATTGTAGTCCCAAAACAGCTGGAGGGCCAAGTTTGGCCATCACTGCCATAGGGACACCTTGGGTTGAGAAACTGGTCCAAGATCACCAAGGGAACTTTGGGATTTGAACCTTGGTCTCCCAGGCCCAAGTCCAACACACTAACCTCTGGCTCTCAGACACATCATTGACATAAACAATATTTTAAATTCCAATAAATTAAACTCATATTCCTTTAGTTATTTATTTAGTCAATTTACATTTTGATTTGGTTTGGTAAAACCATGCATAAAAAGAAAATTAACAAAAAATAGAGAAATTTGAAGCATTACATTCATAATTTGGCATACATTATACAGTGGTACCTCAGGTGAAGTACTTAATTCGTTCCGGAGGTCCATTCTTAACCTGAAACTGTTCTTAACCTGAAGCACTACTTTAGGTAATGGGGCCTCCTGCTGCTGCCGCGCCGCCGGAGCCCAATTTCTGTTCTTATCCTGAAGCAAAGCAAACCTGAAGCACTATTTCTGGGTTAACAGAGTCTGTAACCTGAAGCGTGTGTAACCTGAGGTACCACTGTATAATCTGAAATAAGTATGGTAGATCATGAGAAGAATGTGTTTTGTTATGTCAGCATTCCAAAAGCTGTGCCCAATTCTGTCTAACCATATTAAGTTTCTGCCTGCCATCTTTTACTCTTCAATAGCTTGTAAACTTTGCCACAGCTGCATAATTATACATTTTTGCTTCCCATTGTGTTATGAGAGGGATTTGTGCCTTTACCCAAATGGTTAATAAAAATAAGACAGGATCTTGACTGACTTGTACTTTGGCCTTTCTCCCTATTCCATCCCTGACTTAGTACCAAATATCCTTTGCTTCGTAACATAGCCACCATACATGGATAAAGCTTTCAGAACTCATTCCACCTTTCCAACATTCACCATCTAAGCTTCCATTTATCCTATAAAGTCTTTCAGGGGCCATATACCATCTGGTCATCATTTTACAGCAGTTTTTACTACTATCTAGATATAATGAAAAACGATTACTAGTTTTACAAATATGCTCCTATGGCTCAAACATTGTTGGAGCCCCTAAACCCACACCCTATTTTTTACCAGTACTCCTCCACAATAAAAAGTAAGTACGATTTATTTATTTATTGATATAATATGCTTTCTATCATTAGATGAGTGCTTTCAAAACGTGCCCTGTCTCTTAGACAGAATACATTTTGCCTCAGTTTTCTTAATGTTCTCTCATTTGGAGCATTTGAAAAATAGTTATAAAGGTTCGACTTCTAGTGTTAAAACCTAAAAGGAAAGCTTTTATGTTCCCTGGATGAGTGGCCTTTAACACTTCCAATCCTCCTGTAATCCTAATGGAACCCATTTTCAGGCGCTTACTCTCTGCCTACATCAAGCAAGTTCTGACCTCCCTTTCTGTCCCCCACTTCCCTTCACTCTTTCCCTTTTCTGTCTTCAAAGGATTGACCAACTGTTTGCAAGACTCAGACTGACACTATGGACAGCAGGTGAAGTCTTGGAGGCTGCCTGGTTAGCACTGAGCCATGACAGGGCCTCCCTGGTGAGGTGGGTTTGTCTCCCTCATTCCTGACTCTTAGGAGGAAATTAAAAATGTTCCTGCTTGCCCAGATGTCTGGTGGCTGGAAGATACTGTTCCTGGCAACCCTGAAATCAGTGGCTGAATGTTTCCAAACATTTTTAGAGTGCTTTTAAAAATGCTTTGGGTATCTTATGAGTGAATAATGCAATTGCAGTCACAATGTTTGTAACAGTTCTTCTTTATTAGAGATTGCAAAATGGAAAAAAAAATATTGTATGTTACTGATATTTGCCACACCAGACTGTTTTGGGGAAAGGCAGGATACAAATTGAATAAATAAATAGTGAATAGGGCTAGCTAAAGTTTTGGGAGTCCCTGAAAGCTTCCCTCAGTTGGTCTCCACAGCTGGAGAGCAGCCTGCCTGCTTATTTCTTTTTTATTATTATTGCATTTGTATTCTGCCTATCCATCAAATGGTGCTCAAGGTTGTTAACAATAATAGAAAAAACAAAAACAAACCAATAGTAGTACAATAAAACAGAATATCAGTAAAAAAACAAAACAACATAAAACAGGTAGGCAAAACATTAGTATAAAAAAAAAACTTTAAAAAATTTCAACATATTTCCATATCAGTTTATGGGGGCTAAAGGCCTTTCTAAATAAAGATGCATTTTCTTATCTGCAGAAAATCACCAGGGAGGTGGTTGGCCAGGTGTTTATTTCTTTCTTTTAAAAAATATTTTTATTAAAGATTTCTTGGTTTACAAAAGTATGTACAATGTCTCTTTTATTCAAGTTACATTTCCTACAGATAAGTTTCATTTGTTGAGACATTAGTGTTACATGAGGAAGAAAAGAGGGAAAGAGGTGGAGGGGGGGAATGGTGAGATATGGTTACCCTTTATCACATACACAGCCCAACAAGCTAGGTATTTCTATATATGAAGTTCCAGACCCTAAGCCATGGTGGTATGGGTCGGCTGGAGAATCTGCTTCACACACAAGGAGCCACTAATGTGGCCATCTTAATGCATATCGGTGTATACATGTCAGGAATGGGGATGGTATAATTAAAATGGCCGTACTAGTGACTCCCTGTGTGTATGGGTATTGTGACAGGTTATTTTTTAAATTAACATTGTGTCTTCAAATGGGCAGTCAGTTCCAGCTACTGCTTCTGGTTGATCTGAATTCCCAGATATTTAAACCCTTAACTTATTATATATTTATATCATCTGTTTTCTATGTACAAGGATGCAGTCTTCTCACAAACAGTGCAATAGATAAAACATCTGGAGGGAATTAGGTTGGGGAAGGCTGGTGCAACTTATACCTCTTTCTTTCTATGATGCAGTTTTTCCTCAATGTCTGGAAGAAGATGATCTTCATCCTTCAACGTAGGATTCCTCCCACCCCACCTCTGAATTGTAGACTGAAATATATCACTAGAGTATCATTACAAACTGGCCCCACCAACTGATGATATCTTCAGCTAGGCTGTAATCCAACAAACCTGTCACTTGTTCACTTAAGAGACATATGGCTTCCATCCCACATTTTTGTCTTTTATATTTATTTTACGGAAGGCACAGAATAAATCCGTAATAGAAATCAACACAGCAACGGAGGCATTTTTTAAAATGAAACTCTGGGCAAACATTAGCCACACGGTGTCATCCTGCACCATCTATAATTATTTTATGGTTTATGAAATTTATCTTGAGAGTAAGAGGAAATAGGGGCTTATTTGCAAGGTATACAAGTCCCTGAGGTCTCTTTCATTTACAGTTTTTTTATATATAGGAAAAAACAGCAGCATCAACCCCCACATGCTTCATTAAAATATCCATACAATTTGTAAAATATATTCATTTTGTACACTCTGGTGAAATGTTCTTGTCTCCCAGCATGCAGGAAGTTTCCAGCTCTACCTTATACATTATCCTGATGGGCTTCCTCCTGTGAAATGTCAGGATTAATTTAGTAACATCACTCAAGCAGCCATTTTAGTTGAATAGGTACAGATTTACAATCATTCCCATTAAGTACAGCACATAAATTATTTTCTATTTATGTTACTACAGGCTGAATGGAGAAGAACTCTTTCGCAAAGCAACATACAGTCTGATATCATCATAAACATATATTATTTAGAGAGCACTCAAGTTACTAAGTGGTATACAACAGTACTTTCAACAACAAAAAATCACGACCCTGCCCACAGCTTTACATTTTTAAATTTGCACATACAAGGTAAATAGGAGTTAGGATTTGGCTGAAAACCTGTAAAATATGTGCGACAGTGGTGAGCTCCCATTGCTTGGTCCCAGCTTCTGCCAACCTAGCAGTTCAAAAGCATACCAGTGTGAGTACAAGGAAGGCAGCATTTCTGTGTGTTCTGGCTTCCGCCACAGTGTCCCATTGCTCCAGAAGTGGTTTAGTCATGCTGGCCACATGACCCAGAAGGTTGTCTGTGGACAAATGCTGGTTCCCTCAGCCTGAAAGCGAGATGTGTGTCGCACTCATAGTCACCTTTGACTGGATTTAATGGTCCAGGCGTCCTTTACCTTTACTTTTTACCATTAAAGCAACACAACTTACATTCTTGAGGCACTGTGGTACTGAGCCATTTAAGGCTTTATAGGTCAAAACCAGCACTTTGAATTGGGTGTGGAAACTAAGTGGCAGCCAGTGAAGTTAGGCCAGGATCGGTGGAATATGCTCAAACCATCTTGTCCCAGTGAGCAACCTGGCTGTTGAATTCTGCACCAGCTAAAGTTTCCAAATCATCTTCAGATGCAGCCCTATGTATAACGCATTGCACTAATCTAACCTAGAGGTTACCAGAGCAGGGGTTAGGTTAGCGCTGTCCAGAAAGGAGTGCAGCTGGGCCACCATTCAAAACTGTGGAAGGCACTCTGCACCAGTGAGTCCATCTGAGCCTCAAGTAACAAAAAAGGATCCAAAAGTACCCTCAAGCTATGGACCCACTCCTTCAGAGGGAATGTAACTTCATCAAGAGTAGGCTACCTCCCATCCATCCCATCTAGGGAACCACCCACTAGCAGTGCCTCAGTCCTATTTGGATTTGGATGCTCCAGGAGTCAGTCAGGGCTTTGACAGGAGCACCAGTCAGAGCAACTGGAAGATTCCCCAGAGCCATATGGAAACCCATTGGATCCATCAGCCTCCGAGGGTAGACCATCCTCATAGGTCCTCTGCCTTTTCAGAGGAGAAAAGTTTCTGCCTAAATCTCAACATGAAGGAGAAATATACTCAAAGTCGAGAGTGGATTTCATGCTCTTTATTCAGCCCATAGTGGTGAGGAGGGAATGAAAGTCCCCTCAAAGTATCTGCTTTATATACATTATTTACACAATGGGCTGCACGTGATTGGCTAATTCCGGAATTCTCCTATAGGCCAATCAGGTTGTGGATTCACTTCTATCTGGAGCTAGATTGGGTGGCTCCTGCCAACCTATCATACTGCTGCATTGTTCTAGGACCAATCAGACTGCTGTATTCTGAATCCTATTGTTCTAGGACCAATCAGACTGCTGCATTTTGGATCCTATTGTTCTAGGACCAATCAGACTGCTGCAGTTTGGATCCTATTCAACACAGTACATAACAGAAGGGATCTGACCATGAGAAGGGACTGATGTCAATAACCCTGCCTACTTTTAGCTCACCCTCTTCCTGCCCAGTTGAGAAAACAAGGTCCAGGGTGTTGCTTGCCACATGCATTGGGCTGGTGACATGTTGGGACAGCCACATGGTCATCATGGCAGCCATGAAGTCCTGAGCCACCCCAGACCCAGTCACCTTGGCATGGGTGTTGAAGTCTTCGAAAAGCAGTAGTCTGGGAGTCCTCAACACCACTTTCAAGATCAGCTCTGTTGGCTCAGGCAGGGAGATTGCTGGGCAGTGAGGTAGGCAGTAAACCAGCAGCAGCCCAATGCCCAATGCCAGGAACACACACTCTAGACCCCGTTTGCAACTGGACAGAGAACCTGGAGAGAAAAAGAGAATTTTATAGACCACAGCACCTCCCCCTTCCCAACCTGCAAATCTACCTTGATGCTGCACCAAGTATCCAGGTGGGCACAGCTGGGTGAGACCCTTTCCACACTGCTTAACCACCCAGGTCTCAGTGATACACACCAGATCAGCCTCCTCATCCACAGTAAAATCATGGTTGTGGAAGGTCTTGTTCAGAGCCAACCTGGCATTCAGCAACAGCTGCAGACCAAATGGCTGACTGATAGGACAACCACTATTCCTTGGGTTGGCATACAGCATGGACACTAACTGCCTGTGCCATGTGCCTCCAACCTGGCCTGCCTTACCTCCCACATCATACCCCCCTACCCTGAACCATTGCAGTTGGCCCCACTCATCTCCTCTCAGACACATCTTCCCTCCTTCATTAACAATGACAACCAATTCAAAACAGTTAACCCCCTAAACAATACCCTATCCCAATATTCAATGAGTAGGCCAGAAAGCCACATAGACATATAACACACATATAGGATTGCCCTGTATTGACCTATTTATTAAGTATGAGAATGAGGACAGTGATTTGTCTTAGAGAAACTGTATTTTAATTTAACTAGCAATGTTAAAAAAATAATTTAATGCCGTAGTCCATGTGTTGGTAATTTCAAGACTGGATTACTGTAATATACCCTATGTGGGGCTGCCCTTGGGCCTGATGGAGAAACTCCAGCTAGTGCAGAATGAGACCTTGGGGTTGTAGTGGAGACCTCAGTGAAGATGTCAACCTGAGGACCATTGGGATGACTCAGGCTTTCTAGCATCACCAAAATTAGACACCAACATAAAGGCATAGAAGCATAAAGAGAGAGAGAAGCATAATAGTATAGAAACATAAAGAGAGAGAGTATGTAGTATACTATTTGTGCTCTTTTTTTGCTGAAAGATACAGCTTGCCTCCCTTCTCCCATTTCTTCATTTTCATTTGGGATGTGCAACAAATTGAAATTTGAAGACTGATGTGTGCAAAGGTTGTTAACCAACACAAAGGCCTACCTAATCCATTAGAGTTGTTCCACTAAGTCAAGCCATTTCAAGAATCTCACGGCAAGAACAAACAGGGAGAAAAGGTTCTGTCTTGTAATGTAACAGTATAACAGTCAAAATTAATTATCCTCTTATCAGAGGCTTCTTTTCCAAATTGCAACAATACTATGTCTAATCCTTAGCTCTAAGAATGCCTTTCCCTTCCAGACATTGTAATTGACTTATTAAAGCCTTCTGTGTGAATGTTGGGGGTGGGGGAGATAAGCACCAAAAGGGAACTCTGAGCTCTCGACTGATGGAACTGTACCAAACTCACAGGGAATACTGCTTCTGAAGCATCTCCATGTGGGCTAGATAAATCCCCACATGACAGCACTCGATCAAACTAAGTGACATTTCTATCTAAAGGCTGATCAAATACAGCAGGGGGAAGATGGAGGGCAAATACTTCTCCCTTTCACTTTTCACCACACATGCCCACTCCACAAGCAGAGAAAGTAGCTAACAGAGCAATCCAACCCCACCCCACATCTGCTATGCTGGGGGAGATGTCTCTCCATCTATCTCTACCCAGCTCTGCCAGGGTCTGCTGCTGGGAAGAAGAAGAGGAAGAAGAAGAAGAAGAGTTTGGATTTGATATCCCACTTTATCACTACCCGAAGGAGTCTCAAAGCGGCTAACATTCTCCTTTCCCTTCCTCCCCCACAACAAACACTCTGTGAGGTGAGTGGGGCTGAGAGACTTCAAAGAAGTGTGATGAGCCCAAGGTCACCCAGCAGCTACATGTGGAGGAGCAGAGAATTGAACCCGGTTCCCCAGATTATGAATCTACTGCTCTTAACCACTACACCACACTGGCTCTCACTCCAGTGAGAGACTCCACCACTATAGAGTTTCCAACTGCACCTGCCTAAACCACAGAGCAAATGGAAGTTGTTGCTGGTGGCATCCCCATTGGTGGCACCTACCCCTGAAAGAGGTCATTTTGTGGGGAGTTTGGGAGGGAAGCTGGGCTAGCCAAAGAACCCCTGGGCCATTGGTCAAGCTATTGGCAACTTGCCCGGAGTTGATGCCATAGCCAACATGGTGTCCTCCAGATGTTGCTTGACTCTAGCTCCCTTCGGCCTTTGCCAGCACATCAAGTGATCATTGATGATGGGAGTTGTAATCCAACAACATCTGGAGAGCCCTAGGTCATCTACCCCTGCCCTAACTAGTTTGTTGCTGCAGAATGTTTAAGATGCAAACGCCTAGCACATCACCTCACAAGACAGAAATATATGATGAAATACAAGGGGGGATGATCATAGCACAGTAGTAGAGGAGCTTCTTTGCATGCAGACAGTCCCAGGTTTAATTTATCCAGGTAAAAGGATCAATCAGGTAGCAAGTAATGTGAAAGACCTCTGCCTAAGATGGGATGGATGGTGGACAAATAGTCTGACAAGGTATAAGGCAGCTTCCCATGATAAGAGGATTTCAAATGAAGGAGGCTGCTGCCTCTTAATACCCATGCCACAGAGTGTCAATATACCTGCCTCTTTACATGCCACAAAGCCTTTTGTCCATTTGTTGAGAAACCTTAATTTATATAACATCGTCTCCTGTTTACTCTCTGGCTTCCAGAGATTACAAAAGGAGTTGCTTTTTTTGAGTGAGATGAGGCAGTTTAAATGCAAATAGTTGGAAGAATGTCCTGTTGTGTTTATGAACAATACTATTAAAATTATGTATGGGTTTACCTGTGTATATATTGCTTAAATATTTTGTTTTAGTGAGTTTGCAGGAATCAATGAAAGCCCCAAAGCATAACAGTTTTTGTTTGTTTGCTTTGTTTTTGGACAGCAATCCTACTAAATGAATGGATTTGATTTAATCCACCAGCACTTCAGAACAAGGCTTTGATATTCAGTAGTATATATTTCATTATCAATATATGAAGCGTGTAATACCATGCAGATGTAGAGCAGAGTGTGCTGAACTGATTCTGCATTTTAATGAGGCACATCTATCTAAATCAAGGGTTTATTGCCCCAACTGACAGTTATAAGCAGGGTGATGAGGTGTGCGGTCTGCTACGGGAAGGTTAAATTCCTGGTTTTAGGGGGTACTTACAGGCTGTGGTGGAGAGGGGAGGGTCTGGGGAAAGGAACAAGACCAAAACAAAAACTATTTTTCCCATGATCTGACTGAGAGCGGTGGTGAGGGTTTACATGGAATCTAATGATATGCTCTCTTAACATGTAAATATTTTAATGATGCTACTGCTACCCTTCAAATTTTTATGTTGATAGCATTGGTTGCATCCACAACATACATTTAAAGCACTTTTATACCACTTTAATTGCCATGATGCTTTCCCCCAAAGAATTCCAGGAACTGCAGTTTGTTAAGAGTGCTGAGGATTGTAAAGAGATCCTCTGAGCTATAATTCCAAGCAACTTTAACAAACTACAGTTCCCAGGATTTATTGGGGAGAGTCATCATGGCAGTTCAAGTGGCATAAGAGTGCTTTAAATGTGTGGTGTAGATGGGACCACTGAAATGGTTAGAAACAATCAGCAAGCTGCATATAAATGTAGGCACATCAACATTGTTGCATATTTTATTCAACATCCTGTTGGCGGGTTTTTTGGGGGAATATTATGGTATTTTGTTAGAAGGTCCTCATGGGATAACAACCCCTGGCTCCGGCCAGTGCTGGCTCTACAGATTTTGCCATAGGGAACAAAAGTCTTCCCTGATTGTGAATTCCAAGTGATGAATCAGAGAATATGATGATTATAGTCAATTTTCAATGTTCAGAGTTCAAGATAGAGGCTGCCACCCACTTCCATCAAGAAATTGGAGTTGATTACCTGCATTAAGGCTGGGTGGAGTCACAATTGTCCAGAAATCTGTAGCCACACAAAAGCCAGAGATTTCACAACCACAAGTACACTCATCTCTCCATCCTCCAGCCAAAAACAGCTGCTGGGATTCCAAGTGGGGAAACACCCAGGTCCTGCTTCTAGGCTTCCCATGGGCTTCTTGTCAACCACTTGATTGGATTTTGGTCTGATCCATCAGGCTCTTCTTCAAGATGGCCATCACAACGGATTTTAGTAAATTAACCTGAAAATCTGTTATGAGATTTCAACATCATTTCTTAGCCCATATTGAGAGTCATGTTGAAATCCAAATTTTCACTGGATTTAATGAGCGCTTCCCTGCTGGGACTAACTACAACTTTAGGCAGGCAGTAGGCAGGAGAAAGGAACCTTCCAGTGCAATGTGGTCCCAGCAATTCTCCCAGTTCAGCAGCTTCTGTGCAACTAACATCACACCTATTTTGTCCTTGAGGGAAATAGACTGGGGTGCAGCAAAACATTATTTTTCCTTCTTCCTAGGACTGGAAAGTTGGCATCAACACATCAGTTTTTCACAGGCAGTTGGGCAACAAACTGACTTGTTGGAGATACTTATCTCCCTGAGTGTTATTTCTGGGTGCCACATTATATTCTTGTGGCAAATGATACACGCCTTGCGGTGCCAAATGGTCTCCGCTTCTGATTCCGCTCTGCACAGCCATCTGTCAATCACTCAACCATAGGTCATTCAAGTCCAGCAGGCATTGCAATTTTTCTTCTTTTTACTGTCCTTCAGTAACCCTCTTGATAGTTCTTGCCACTTTGCCACCATTCTGACCATCTTCAGGCATTGTTGGCAAGCTCCACCTTTTGTTCTGTTACTTCTAATACTACAACATTGAGTACAATTTTCTTTGAATTCTTACTGAACAATTACGACCCAGCAACTTTTTTTGGGGGGGGGGTGAAATTTTGCTGTGGTTATTATTTTCAGCGTTTAGAGCCAATTACAAATGTCAGATTATGCTGGTGGTCTATGAATATGAGCAGTATGATCTAAATGGTGCATTGGAATGGGAAACCTGTGACCCTGTTATGTTGGTGGACTCCATCTCCCATCATCCCCAGCTAGTATGGCAATTGTTTAAGGCTGATGGAAGTAATAGTCCTGCAACAGTGGGAGGTCCAAAGGACCTCCCACACCTTTCAATAGGAGCTTCTATGAATAGGCATATCCATAACTCCAGTATGCCCAGCGTAAGAATAACCTGCTGGATTAGGGCAGTGACCCATCTAGTCCAGGATCCTGTTCTCACAGTGGCCAACCAGATGCCTTAAGAAGGACCCCAAGACAAGTGCACTCTCCCTCCCTTTGGTTTCCAGCAAGTGGTATTCAGAAACATTATTTCCTCCAACTGTAGTGGCAAAGCAGCCATTGGCTGCTGCTGCATCTTTCATTAGTATGCTTCTTTGACATTATGATGCTCAATTCTCTCACATATAGACTGCTCATTTGAACAGATATTCATGCATATCAGAGCCAAATCACAACGCTTGAATGCCACAATCAGATTTGAGTGATCCATCTCCACATTTAGCATATATCCCAAATAGCAGGGCCACTTCACACAGTCCCTTTTTTTTAGGTGGACACCTAAGATGTTTTAAGGGTGCTCTTAAGTAATATGCAATGTATATATTGACCATAAAGTGTCACACATCTATAACAGGTCTGTGAAGTAGACACTTATTGGCAAACTCCAGTTGGCTTTCCTGTAATGCATGAGATTCCCCATAGAAATTAGCACTACTGCAAAGTATTACAATGTGGCAAAAGGTCTTGTGCCAGTTTGCTGTTCTCCCTGCATGGACTGCACAGTTCATCCATAGCCTGCAGATTCCCACATCAGCTACATGGCCTGATTAAGAATTAGGGTTGGCCTAAGCACTACCCCTATGAAAGCTCTCTTACCCTGCTTTCAAATTCCTATTTGTAAAGTTCAAGGGTTAAATCTGTAGGAGGCAAGTGCCTTGACATTCAGGAAACAATGTGCCAGTACATTCCATCACCTTTTAAGCACTTGTTATGTCTTATATTTCATGGAGATTTGAGACTCTGTATGAGTTAATGTTGCTACTGTGCTGTCTCATTCTAAGCTTGGAGTTGTTCCAAAGAGCTCATTTCTTTGAGTTTTCAAGAGGCACGGTTGACACCATTCTCCCATGAGGCAATTTCAAACAGACTAGACTGAGCAGAGGGCAGTGCGACATCTGCTTTGCCGACTGCATGAATGCTTAGGCACACAGTTCTGATTCTTCTAAAGTCATCCAAGCATGCCATTAGTGGAGAAGTAACATCTTTACACACACACACACACACACACACACCACTGCCTCTGTCTACAACACAAGCATAGATTTAGAGGTAACTTGTGAACCAACCCTAGCTCTGTGAACACAGGAAAGCAAGGAAGCATTGAGGTATTAGCAACAAATCAATTAAAAGTTTAAAGAAGTTGCACAAGTTCACCATTTAGAGCAAGCACGGGTGTCTCTTTTTCATACCTCACTACAGGTAATGTAAAAACCATGCTTATTTAAAGAAACGGGTTCCACTTGAACTGTAGTGAAAGCAGACTGCGGCCAATATCAAAAGCTTGCAGTTCTCTGAGGGAAAGATAACAGGAGCTGAGGAGCATCTGGTTCAGAAAGACTCCTCCCCCTTGCAGTTCTGTTCAGTTTGGCTCAGAAAGACAGCTGGTGTGGGCTGTTTTGTTGACTTACTGATTCATGTTGACATCAGTGTTAAAAATGAAAGCGGAGACAGGTCCCTCACTTTTTAATGAATGGTTAAATGCTGAGTTGCTTTGATGAAAGATGTTGTGGATCTTGAAAGGGTATGCCATTTGCCTGTTCTAAAATACTTTAATAATTGCATTGCTGAGCTCTGACATGGAAGAGCAATTCTGGAGTTTGTCTGTGGATATTTGGTGCAATTAGGATTGTCTAGCTCCTGTGCTCATATTTCTCATTTGTTGCCCTTATTGAAGGCCTACTCAAGCTGGCCTGAGCTGAGCAAAACATTTGGCATGACCAAAGGGAGCCTTTTGCTTCAAATCTGTGGGAAGCATTATGCTTAGGCTTGCAGCTTGCAGAAATATAAAGATAAATGAAGTTTTTAGAAGAGCCCTGTGGGATCAGATCAAAGGCTCACCACAGTGGCCAACCAGCTGCCCATGTTATCAGAAGCTCCCGATGCAGGAGATGAGCTCAACAGCAAACTCTCTGCCTGAGCTTCTTTGCAGCTGGTATTCAGAGGCATATTATCATCTTAAAAAGGTAAAGGTAAAGGACCCCTGAAAGTTAAGTCCAGTTGCAGACGACTCTGGGGTTGAGGTGCTCATCTCGCTTTACAGGCTGAGGGAGCTGGCATTTGTCTGCAGACAGTTTTTCTAGGTCATGTGGCCAGCATGACTAAGCTGCTTCTGCAAAGCAGTGCACAGAAACGTCTTCCCGCTGAAGCAGAACCTATTTAGCTACTTGCACTTTGATGTGCTTTTGAACTGCTAGGTTGGCAGGAGCTGGGACCGAACAATGGGAGCTCATCCCATCGTGGGGATTTGAACCACCAACCTTCTGATCGGCAAGCCCAAGAGGCTCAGTGGTTTAGACAACAACACCTGCATCCCTATCATCATCTTGGTTAGTAGCAATTGATGGCCTTATCCTCCAATTCCTTTTTAAAGTCATCCAAGTTGGTGACTATTCCTAGTCCTTTAACCATGTTCTGTGTGAGGAACTACTTCCTTTTCTCCATCCTGAGTTTTCCAGCATTCAGCTCCGTTGAATGACCCTCGATTCCAGCATTACAAATGAGAGAGAGAAACCTCTCTCTATCCATTTTCTCCAAACATGCATCATTTTATACACCTCTAACATGTCTCCGCTTGCCTGCCTTTTAGTTTTCGGAGCTAAAAAGGGACAAACGTCATAATCGCCAATTCAGATCCTGTAAACACAATTGTGAAGTTAAGATTTTTCTTCCCAATTTGTCATCAGTTTACACTTGCTTACACAGAATCACATTTGCCATTTTAATATCTATTCACTCAGTTAGGAGATATTATTTTGGAGTGCAACCTCCTTTTCACCACCCCAATCTCTGAGCAGTGTGAGATTCCAAGGGTTCCTTGCCTTCTGGCACAGAGCAACTTCCTTTCCTATACATATGACCAAACTTAGGTGGTACTTACAACCATTGCCTGGCTAATTCAACAGTGGAATCATCCATTAGATTTTAACCCTTGCAAAATTTAGGACCCCAGGAATTAGGGAGTATACAGACTAACCCCTAAACTCAGAACAATATAAACAACAAGTAGGGCCGATATCTTCCCAAACATCCTCTCAATGATATAGTCACCTATTCATATTTTTTACTTATTTGGGATGTTGCTTGGCTCATCTGCTAGTGTCATCTGAAGTTATTTAATTTGCATTAGAAATATTATAAATTTGAACTCCATATCTCACTGGTATAGGAGGGTTTGCGGGGAGCAGTCATATAATAATTGGTGACTTGACAAGCTCAAAGTAGTTACAAAAATAGTTATTAAAGTACATTTTAACAAAACTACATTTTAGATAGTAGTTTGTAGCTGTAGTTAAAGTAATTAAGTACTTAGTCCCGATTACTGCATTGCATTGCCTTTATTTGTATTTATGGTGTGGCTATATTTGGAATCCCATATACAGCTCTGGTCAACCCTTCTCATACAGATATTGTAGAGCTCTAAAAAAAATGTTGCGAAGTGAAAGCCCAAATGATTGAGAGAATGAAAAGTCTTCCCTACAGTGAAAGGCTAATGCATTTTTAATTTGGGGGGAAATGGTGATTAAGCAGGGATATGATGGGGGTTCATAATCATGCACCTGGTTTGCAAAAAGTGGAAATACTACAGTCATTTGATATTCCACATACTGCTGTTTGTCACATCAATATTACAGTCTTCAGGGATATCTGCAACTTCCTTTTTTTTAGAAGTTCTTTCTTTCATTGCTTTTAAATTTGAGCCGTCACTGTGCATAGCTGTGTATAGCACATGTCAATGGTTCTGGACAAGATGGAGATTTTTGTCTATTAGTAGCATACAATGGAAAATCTGCTTGCATGGGAAGAACCGCAGTGCTTGCTTAGTAGCCTGTGGAGCACTGAAATGAAAGCCTTGGCCAAATCTACGGGCTGCTTATAGCAGCAGGAATGGAGGGCTTATAATGGACACACACTCTTGCTGTGGGCTCTCAGTATGAAAGACCCAACTGGTTTATGCACTCAATTTCTCAGATGGTGAGTTCACAGAAATGAAGCGAAAACAAAATAATAAGAGTTTGGATAACATTATATGACACTTTTGAATTATACATTTTTTAATCTAGCAATGCGTTACGAGCACAGAGATTTCTTTCTTTTCTTTAAATGTTTATTATTTTCAAATAGTTCACAGAAAGACTCTCCTCCTGGAAGAGAGGGGAGTGGTTGTGGGTGGGAGTCGAGCTCTGCCTCTAGCAGGGGGCATTAGCCCCCTGCCTCCCACTCACCTGGCTGGCGCCCACGCCCATCGGCAGGCACCCAACCAGGTGCCTCCGAGGGGGCGTGTACAGCTGCAGCGCCAGCCCCTCCTCGGCCTCACTCTTCATCGTCCCGTTGGAATAATGTGTTGTGGTGTGTCGAAGGGCTAGGTGTGGCCATCGCCTATGCCTTCAATTTTTGGGTATTCCGTTAAAGGAATCCGGCAGTTGTGTATTCTGTCCGATGCCTGCTTGTCGGGAGGCCATGGCACGACCCTCAGTGACATCAGGGGAGAGCTTATAGTTGGATTAGCATCAACAGGCTCCACCTACTGGTGAATAAACCCTCCTTGTTTTAGACTCACCCCTCTCTGAGGGGGTGGAGTCTGCTGACGTAATCCAATGCCTAAGCTAATACCTTTTCACTTGCTGTAATCAGTAAAGTTGTGGCCTTTTCTTGCCCATTAACCTTATATCACGTGTCCTTGTGTATTTATTCCACTTTGCAGGGATCGGGTCCTCGAACCACAACATAGCTTTGTGCTGTCAAGCATGCAGATTATAGGTGTGTGGTTGTGTGGTTGTGTGTGTGTGTATGTGTGTGTGTGTGTGTTTTAAAACAGAATTCATAAAAAGTTTGTGTAGTATTCATTTGCCTTTTTAACCTATCCTTCCCTTAAATGGTCAGTTGTCAGAATATACCCTTTAGAGCTTTAAGTCCTTCAGTGGCCTGGGCTCTCAGCAATTCTCCAGGAAGATTTATGGCACACCTCCAAACCTCCAGAAGCTGAGGCTGAGACTTGAAACCTACCAAAAACAGTTGTTTTACATTTTCCAGTCATTGTCTATTTCTATTTCTCTCCGTTTCTCAATTCTTCAATCTTAACTTCAGTTCCCCACATTTTGTGAATTTTAAAAAGTTCTCATTAACGTTTATCAGCCTTTTAGTGCATTTCCCCCCACTACACAATTCCATTTTACCTGCTCTACACATTTGCAACATACCACCCACCCTGCTGCCTTACCCCTCTCCCTCCTTGCCCTTGTAAGCAGCGTTTCACCTGCTAGCAGGTCAAGTAGGTGTCTCCACTCTGCCATGCCACCTGCTGCTGCACTCAACAATTATTTCCCCTGGTTCTGGCCTCCAGACTCCTCCCTCCAGCCTCCCCACTTAGCATGGGAGCTGGCTAATCCCCCCGTGATTTCCAAAGGGTAAACATGTTGCATTTTGAAGACGGAAATTACTTTGATATTAATGGCATAATTTTAGTCATTCTAATGGTGTACATGCATACATTTGCACAAATTCACCTGGAATTATTGTTGCTATGCTATGAGAATGAGATGAACGTATGAATAGATTTATGATTGTGAGAAGTATTTCAGAAGAAAGTAGGCATTCTCCCTAGATAAGGTTGAGAAACCGTGTTAGACCGATATGTGATTCAGATGGAATTATTATTCTACAATGGTTTCTGCAAGTGTTACCTTTTCACTCTCCCTCTAAAAGGGGATAAGTAGCTACTTTTGCTTGACTCCCCATTTTCTTTCTCTCTTTCTTACTGATCACCACGCGTGCAAGCCAATTTAACCTAGAAGTGTTGGTGCAGAATACATGGCTAATTTCTTCCAGTTAAGTGAATGAATAGTTTATCTGGGAAAGATGAATTATGATTCTTACCAACAGTTCACTTGGGAGAGCTGAATTACAAATCCATAATGAGAAATCTAGCCCTTTTTTAATGCACCAGAATGTGTAACTGAGTTTTTGATGGTATACATTTGCCTCCTGCTGGAAATGAGAGCCGGTTGCTTGATGTGTATGGGGGCATAAAGGATTGGTTGCAGCTGTAGGTTGGTTTGGAAGCCACCATCTTGGGTGGCAGATAAGGCACTGGGTGGAATCCTTAGTTCAGTCCAGGGTTCTGGGTGAATTGGTGCACCACCTCAACCTCAAGCAGGTGCAATCTCAAGGTAGCCTCTTAAAGGCATCTAGGTGGAAGTCTCTGTCCAAACAAAAAGCCAAAAAGAGGAGGTGTGGGAAAGGATGGATATGCTTGAAAAGTCCACCACCACCACCACCCCACCCTTGCTTGAAGATCGATCACTAAATTTAGCCGACCAACCACTAGCTGCCAACCCATTGCAGTGCTTCACAATACCCTGTTAAGGGGGGGGGAAGGTATTCAAATACGAAGCCGTTTTTATGACTCCTTTGCCATCGCAATGATTCATAGTGACTGTTCATTTTCTATTACTCAATAAGCTTAAATATTATTAAAGATATGTGGCGTATCAGTATTCATTATGCTGCAACTGCCCAGAAATCTAATCAGTGATGTTAGTTAAGCATGGAATGAAATTAAGTCAGGAAAATACATTTCTTTTTTGGGAGCTGCATGAAATTTAGTATGGTAAATTAGGGATAAGTGGACTGGAGTCATTGCAGGCCCTGATTAAAATCATTGAAGTAGCTCCAGAATTAGGATATAAAGTCTAGTGGTGCCAGAGGGAATGAAGGCATACAGTTAAAGACACAATTTCCTTAAATTTCACAGTGATCCAAAGCAAGTTCAAATACTTTCTTAAATTGAAGTCCCTAAACAGGCATTAGTCAGGAAATATTCACACCTAAATATCAGGCTAATCAAGCTAGGGGACAGCATAAAAAACATTTTTTTATTAAAAAACTGGGGTTTTATATTATAAATTATTTTCACGGACTCAAGGTGATAAGCGTGGTTTGGCTTGGTTTATTTTATTTAATGGAATTTGTATACCACTTAATAATAAAAACTTTACATGAAATAAAATATACATTAAGATTATTGGCAGGTGGGGTTAAAACAGTTAGCCTTTTTATATAAAATATAAATAAATTCAGCAATTAAAAATATATAGTATAAAATAAAATTACATTTCTAATAGTTAATGACTAATTAAAATAATCATTTTGGAAGCCCAGCTTCATTAATTTCAATAGGCCTTAATTCTGGATTATGATATTAGGTTTAGGATGTTTAAAGCAAAGCTCTCATTCTTAGCAGATAAATAGAAACATTTCCCCCTTCATATTGTTACATGCCACCCCAATCCCCACAGCAGATTCCAGGGCTCCAGGTTCTTACTCAGGGTTTGTATTTCCTTTTGGAAATGAGGCACAGTAGAGACTGTAGTGTCTTTATGATATACAGTTTATTTACACTTGCTGGAATACTTGATCATGTTCAGATAGCAAGGAAAGCATTCTAGGGTTAAGGGTCCAGTAAAATGCTTGTTTAGTGATATTGTGAGCTAGCAGTACAACTCAAAATACCTAATCAACAACTTAACCCTTTTCCTGAACATTAAGAACTTACAGAATATTATGGTGATGTTGAACCAGAGCCAGGATATTAAATGAATGCTGTTCACCTTTGAACTCTACATCCTAGGGACCAGAAGCTAGGTTATGATATGCAAATGTTCCCTAAACATCTGACCGCAGAACTGGTGGTGACCATTCTGACAATACTATCCTATTAGTTTTTGTATAGAAGCCTACACTGTCTTTTGATATGCTGGAGAATTAGCCACTAGGAGATTTGTAATTAGCTAAAAAATTTCCACTTGCCTTTGACAAAAATCAGATGGATGTGCCATGTCTCACGTTCTGGTTGCACTGTTTGTCTAAAGGGACAGGCAATAAACATTTAGATAGCAAAGCCTCAACATCCATATTCTTTAGGCGCAAGAGGACATAGGGATTCCCAACATTGGCAAGCAAGGAGAATTCATTTTCTGGGTTAGCTGAGTCAGGTATAAATACTAGGAACCTGGTTTTCTGCCCCTGAATGTCAAACAGAATCAATCCCCACACGTTCTTCCTTGTGGCATTTTTAATTGTCTCTGGAGACCCTGGGCTGGATATAATTTACTTTAGATAAGGTTTTCTTGGGGGCGGGCAGTTAACCTAGCTATGGCACCTTTGCTACTGCAACTAGTCAGTATTTTATTTAATATCACACACACACTGACGGGGGCAGGAAAGTCCTAAAATTCAAATTTCCATTCTTCTTACCATTTTGTGATAGGTGGTATTTGTGATGACTCTTGTTAAAGTTGAAGAAGCGATGGTAGGGGCAGCACTCTGACCTCCTGCCTGCCTAAATAAGCAGTGTCAGTTCCAATCTGCTCTCTCCCCTGTAGGGTTAGCCATATTCACTGCACGGATCTGCTTCCTTAATTCCTTCTCCCTGGAACAGCTGCCAGAAGAAATAATGTCATGGTAAGGCTAATAAAACCCAAATGCTCATTTCTTATTACTCTGCTTGAGATCCCTGACCTTATTAGTGATGCCAGGAACTGAACCAAAGTCTCTGGAGCAATGTTAAGTGTATAAACTGTGTTCTTGGCAATCACCAAAGCTTACTGGTTTTTAATCTGGATCATTTGTTTGTTTCTAAGTAGGAGATGAAAGTATTTATCCAAAAATGCAAGGGGAGGGGAGCATAAAATGGTGCTGATGCAAAAATGAACAGCATGATTCAAAACCTACCTCTTATAGTGATCCAGCTAACAGGCCATGGGAGAGAAAATATAGCAGCCCAGGGCTCGCTTTATTGCAGGAAGCATTAGAGTAAGTGCCAGCAAACTTTGTGTATATAAAATAAACATTAACTGAACGATGCTTTTAAATGCTTATCTAATTTTTTATGGTGCCATATTACAGTTAGTGCTACCATTATGTGTATGGCTCCATGGAAACCAAGAAGAGAGAGAAAGTAATAAAACAGACATGGCTAAGGCCTTACCTATACACACCTCTCCTTTTGGAAATGCTTCTATCATAGAGAGTTTTTTCTGTAAATAGCTTGCCTTTTTGAATTAAAGATGTGATGACATTCATGCCCATCATAGCCAGTAATGTGCATGTGTACTGGTTTTGAGGAAATTGTGTGGCCTAGTAGCTGGGCAGTTTGAGATCAAAGAGTTCTGGTTTTAGATTTCTTAGGGTTGTCATTTTTTTAAAAAGTGAAAAACCAGACACAAAAGTTGTTGAGCTTTTTCAGGCAAACCTATTGAGCTTTCTTCTTTTTTTCAAAATATCAAAGAATATGTTTTTTTACCTATACAACATTTTTAACAAACGAATCCCCGCTAATTCTGGACGTACGGCAACCCTAGATTTCTGATTTCCAGCTCACCTTGAGCAAGTCAAGAGTTAGAGACTATCTCATACAGTTCTACATTATACAGGGCTTCATATGCTGATTATTAAGAATGATTGTTCTCTGTTTGTGCTCACCATCAATCCCTTGTAATAGCATGTAAGGGCAAAGAGAAGCATTGCCCCCTAAGCTGTGTTGCTAGGGCAGAAAGTGAAAGTGGCTTTCTCCACCTGTTTCCCCATGAAACCTAGAAGAGCATCCTGGATCAGGGCAATGGAGCATCTCATTCAGCAACCTGTTCTCACAGTGGCCAACCAGATGCCTGTGGGAAGCCTGCAAGCAGGACATGAGCACAACAGCACTCTCTTCCCCCTTGTGATCCTCAGCAACCAGCATTCTGCGGCACACTGCCTCTGGTGGTGGAGGCAGAAAATAGCCATTCTGGCTAGTAGCTGTTGATAGCCTTGTCCTCCATGAATGGGTTTAATAATCCTCTTTTAAAGCCATCCAGCTCCATCGCTACAATTCTGCGATTCCTTCCAAAACATTCTACAGATAGGCTAGTGGTGATCCGAATCAAACACCAGTTTTTTGTATCCAACACCTCAGAATGGCACCAGCACTGCAAACTTTTCCTAAACTGTTTAGTTTGGTCATCTAACAGCAGAAGAGCTGCCTATTAAAATAAATCCCAGTGCATTGAAACAAGTGGCAGTGTGGGCACTCATGTTAGAGCACTTCCAGAAGAGATGCTCATTTCCCTCCCCCATCCCTGCTAAGGCTTCACAAGTACAGGTATTAATATTTACATAGTTGTCCTTTAAAAAATAATAACACCCTTCCATATCTACACATGCCACAGTGTTTAATTTTTTAGAAGTTCTATGCCCCGAGGAACAGAACCCAGATGTTTCACTTTCAGCAAATGATGCTATTGCACCTGTTCAAAGAATGGATTCTTCACAAGTACAAGGAAATGGGATCCTTTGCCTCACTGGAGTTAAACAGACAAGAGGACAGGGTGGTTTTTTTTAAGCATCAGATTTTGCAATAGTCATATACACCAGCTCTACGTACAGACAAGATGCATTTTCAAGGGCATCTGAGAAGTTCTAAGAAATTTTCTGCAATTTGGAGAGAGACAAAGAAACTCGGGCTAGCTTACCGAGAAAAAGCATTACTACCAAAGGGTTTGGAGACTGTGAGCATGAGAGATTCATGTTACTCATATGAAAAATGTAAATAAGATTAGCACCACCATTTCCAGCTGACAGATGAATTTTCTTTCCAAAAGCTGCACACACCTTTTCTGTCAAAGCAGCCTCTTTGTTCCTGGCGGCTGCTAGCCTGCATCCATCTGCCACATTTTAAACCCTGAACCTTCTGATAATCTCTGCTTGTTGTGCTCAGCCATGACAAATAATGTAGTGTTTTCTCCATGTTCTACAAAACCATGGCCTAATCTTTCTTTGGCAATGAACCCGCGCTCTCCCAGCATTGGCTCTCTTTTGTCTGTGCGCAGACAATGTGGCAGGCAAAACAGGAAGTCAAATTGGAATTCGCTGGACAAATAAAAAGCACCCACTGAACCATCGGCTGTGAAGCAAAATCATATATAGCTTTATTTCTGCCTGACAAAGTAGCTTTGCAACTCTTCAGTAAAGCCTATAATATTAAGCAAAAGTCAGAAGCAGGTTTCAGCTGTCTTCATGGTGGGTAGGGGGTGGAGGGAGCAGGAGCTATATTGGCATTTGAGTTGATGCAGGTCATTCTGACGGCTAGATTCACTTTCCATTCATGTGGTTTCAACACCTGCCTTCTCAGTAGTACTCAAAGCAAACAAATGCTGCTTACATCCCTTGTGATTTCCAGTTTGCATGGTGGCAAAAGGCTTTCCGTGGGAGTATAGCTGAGGAGGGGAGTGCAGGAGATTTAGCTAGGGTTACAAAAATTAGGCACCATAGGTAGACTAGCCTTGTATAATCATTCTGACAAATACAGTGGCTTATTTGTTTTCCATGTATCTTTCAAAGTGTATTTATTTAAAACTGTAATTCAGTACAGTGGTACCTCGGGTTAAGAACTTAATTCATTCTGGAGGTCTGTTCTTAACCTGAAACTGTTCTTAACCTGAGGTACCACTTTAGCTAATGGGGCCTCCCACCGCTGTGTTGCCGCCACACAATTTCTGCTCTTATCCTGAAGCAAAGTTCTTACCCCAAGGTACTATTTCTGGGTTAGCAGAGTCTGTAACCTGATCCCGAGGTACCACTGTATAGAAATAGGAAAATCCCTAGTACAGTCCTCAAGATAATACCACATGTGTGTCGATATCTTAAGAGAATAATTTTTCTGAACTCTGGAAATCATGGTAAACATAAGAAGACATGCTTTAAGTCCAACAGAGAGACCTGGGATCTTCCAATCTCTTCCAGAAGGGAGCAAGTGGATAAGAAATCTCCATACAGAAACTCAGATTCTCAAGGCTGAATTTTAGAATGCCCAGTGGTTTGCATGGCTACCAGTTCATAATCATCACAGATGGGAAAATATGATGAAGCGTGGGCAGCTAGGCATGTTACCAAGAAATATGGATCAGTCACACTTCCTCTTTCTGTCCTGTTGAGAGATTACGAGACACAGAGTGCCCCAAAAGAAATCTAATTTGAGTGTAATGGTTAAGCACAGTGATGGCTCTCTGTCAATTGATGCAGTTACCTGGTGGGTAACTATCTCAGTGTGGTGGAGATTGAAAATGCACTTCCTCCACAAATAAAAGTATTGTATGCCATAAGCAAGCTGCATGTGAGATGGCTTGTGCAAAGTCTTGATCAGGGCAAGCATTTTTTCCAGGAGAAGGTTGGGGATTGTAGTCTAGCAACAGCTAGATAGCACCACCTTGGTTCTTCTTCTTCTTCTTCTTGTGATCACTCGTAGCCAAGTAAGATTGTCTTCCATAAACACGGTTTTAACAATGAGTCTGTAAGTGACTGTGGAGGCCAATTCTGGATCTACGTCCTTCCACAGTGGGGACATTGGTGGGAGTTGATCACGGTGTGGATTTGCCAAGCGTGCCTTGCCCTTGACTTAACCCAATGCATACATGGAATTTCCAGATTGCATGTTACTGTATGTTGTGCATTCACGCACTGAACTCTGAGGATACAGTTTATCTCAAAACCATGATGATGATGAAAATGCAAGCCACTTCCCGATTCATGGTACCTCCCAGCCAGGGAAGGACTCCACAAACTAATGCCATAACTTCAGTATCACAAGTGTTGGTGGTCACACTATGGAATATTCCTGATTCAGGTTTTCTACTTTAGTGAGAGTGAGACCTATTACATCATCGTCATAAAAGCACCAGACATGCAAGGGAGACTATCAAGAGTTCTGGAGTTCTGGTCATCTGACTTGGGCTTAACTGCAACATACGAGCAGAGCCTGGATGCAATATTAAAAACTCAATAAACTCATAATATTGTTTGACTGAGTAACCCAGAGAAATACAACCTGATGAGAAGAACGTTTATTTTAAAAACCCTGGGATTAGTGATTAAGCCTACAATCCTAAGCATGTATACTCTAAAGTAAATCCTACTGCATTCAGCGGTGCTTGCTCCCAAGTAATTGGGTTAGAGTAGCAGCCTTAAAGCCCAAGGTCTGATATTGTGTCATTTTTTGGTAATCTCTTTACTGTTTTGAATTTATTATTGAAGTGTTCACCACCAGATGGCAGAACATACAAAGGATCTGGTGGATCTCAATGGTTTGTTTATACAGTATAGGGATTTGTCCTTCATTGCAGCCAAATTTTGTATGGTAGTCTGCAGCACAGAAAGTCCTAATCTGGATTTTGAAAGACCTAATTAGTAGAGTCCCATAGCATGGCCCTAAATTGTCAAGAACAAATCTTGTGAAAATGTTTGGTTTGCAAAATCTGTGCAACTCCTGGCCCTGGTATGTTTTTTAAAAATCATATTAGCATATTATCTCACACTGAATGAGTTAGTGATGACAGCATTTGTGTGACCTGTTCCAAAGCATAGCAAACATGGAACTTTAATGAATATTGGATCAAGCTACTAGAGTGTGTAGACACTGGGCATTTTTTTTAAAAAAATGTTCATTTTAGATGCCTCTGAATCTAATCATTTGGGAATCCTGCCTCCAGCAGAAGAATGTAATCCTAGCAACCATCTCTAGTGAAATTGCCTCATTAACTGAGGAACGTGTTACTGGAAAGCAGTAGGTAGTATTGGTTTAAGCTAACATACATGACAGGGGAATGCATAAGAATAATGTAATTGAGGTATGAAGTTTGTTCAGGCTGGAAGCCTGCAAGAACAGGCAAGGGCAGCTGGATTTTAAAAACAACAACCAATAAATGTATCTGTATTTATTGTATTATTATTATTTTTAAAAAGAACACCGAGAGTAAAATCTGTGTTAAATTATTAGGAGCCGCTGCTAACTTGGAAGAAGGATCATACACAGTTATCACCACTGATGTGCTGAAGTCAATTTCACAGGGTCAATCTGCAGTGAGTTCTCCTGGCACAGAGAGAGAGAGAGCTGTAATAACTGTGCTCTCATGTGTTTCTGCGCCTTGTTGCATAGCTTTAGCTTTACCTTGGGCAGCTTTGGACTGATTGCTCTATATTTGCTGTTTCCAAAGCTGATTCCTGCTGAGATCAGAGGCAGCAGGGACTCAGTCTGCACCATGATTTCTTTTCATTTGATTTATTATCATTTGTATGAGCTTAAACATGCCATTTTGCAGTCATGTCACCTCCCACAGACAGCTACTATGTGGAAATGATCACAAAACATTTATTTCCATCCCCAGCTCTGCCCAGCCCAACAGTTTGTGTTTGGATTAGCCACACAAAAGCATATAACCAATGAAAATATCCCAATGAAAATGTAAACCAAATACAAGAAGGCAACATTCACAACAGAAGCTAATGTGTGGGAACATGAAAAAACTCTATAGAGGCTTCTTAACAGGCCTCCTCCTTTTCCTTCCACAGCATGTTTGCCATCTCACTGCAATTGATCATAAGGAATTATCATTAAGTAATAAAAAAATAGTTATACCTGACTTCTGTTATGTTGTGGAGGAGTTTTCGTGTAACAAATAAATTGGCCATGAAGCTGAATTCTGAAAAGACAGAAGTGTCACATGTTGCATTCTTGAGTCGAAAAGTTGAGAAGCCTGTTCTGTACAGAATTAGACTCCCCTGTAGCAGAAATGGTCAATTCATCCCTCATTTTACCTACCAACCAACCAACCTTCTATCAAGAGTGTCTTTAAGTCAGCATCATATGATTTTTTTGCAGTACTTTCTATACTGTCACTTTTATTTGGTTTTCCCCCCGAAGGATTGTGTAGCTCCTTCTCCCCCTTGGCTATATCTCCCTCATAAACTGAGGCTCCATATTTAAATTGCTAATTACACAATAATGGTCAGTTAGTAACTTCATATTTGCATTGACTTCCTTGTTGAATTATGTGGGAGGAGAAGAAGCCAAATATGAAATACAAACTCAAATCCCCAATGTGCAGTGCATGATTGAGAAGTAGGGAAGATTAGAAGTCTAACAAAAGCATCCATGTTTCTGATAAATATACAGTGGTACCTCGTGTTAAGTACTTAATTTGTTCTGGAGGTCCGTTCTTAACCTGAAGCACTACTTTAGCTAATGGGGCCTCCTGCTGCAGCAATCTGGGGAAGTGGAAGGGAAAGCTGGAAATGGCCAAAACACCTGAGTGGTGATCAAGAAGAGCAGCCCTGTATTCCCGGCTAGTATGTCGCTGTCAGTGGCACCATATGTTAGCACTGCACCTATGCCCTACTAGGCTAATAGCATCTAGTACAGCCTTATGTTGTCAACAAGCCCCACCATCTAATGGCCATTTACCAGTAGCATGTAACCACAATTGCTTCCTAAAGTACCCACTACTTAGGCTGCCCCAAGCAGATGCCCCAGGGATACCCTTGCTTTCCACCACTGCTTAACCACTGTGACCTCTTCCTGATGAATACCCCATGTCAACAGCCGCTGCCAGAACAACCGGCTGCCATCTAGAGTTGGAACTAGAGCTTGCCTAGGAAAAGCCCTTAAATCGGTATAGCTTAGCCAGTGTTAATTTTCATGTTCAGCTGCTGGGAAGGCAGCCGGATAATATACGAAGATCAGAAGTGATGGCATCCTTAGGGCTTTGCTTCAACTATCAAAGAAGAAGAAAGTATAGGGTGCACTGCTGGCACTGCTCACCACAGGCTAAATTTTTTACTGTAATTATGGTGCTGAAAGGTAATGAGCTGGCACTAGAAGACAAAAAAAAAAAAAATCCTTATCGTATTTTAGGACCATGAGCTTTTATCCTTCATGTTTCCCCTCCCACCTATTTCCCTGTGTCTCATCCAACATTGTTCAGGAAGCAAAGGCTTTTCAGGGGGTACAAGTGATTACAGAGGAGATGCATGTCCTTAAAATAACTTGCGATCCATGCCACCGTCTTCTTGGTACAAGATATTAGATTGGTTTCTCAGGATTTCTTCAAAAGCCAGCCTATCTATTTTTTAAAAAATAATATTTATTAAAGTTTTAAATGTTTCAGAAAGAGAAAAAGATAACTGCAAGTTAAACAAAAACTTGACAACACATCACAATAAAGAAAGAAGAGAATAGAAAATATACATATATGTAAAAAACAGAAAAACAGAAAAATAGAAACAATTAAAAAACACAACGAACCTTCCCATAACTTATCTTTCCTTTACTTGTTTCCTTGTCCTCCTCACACCTCCCTTTTTTGTATTCTAGTTCGGTTAGCTATTTCAGCAAATCCTTTCCATCTTTCCCAATTTTTATCCTATAATTTATCTTAATATAATGTAACTTTACCTTTCCTCCTTTCATCCATTAACAATCTATTTTTACTTAATCCTTTATAATATTTCTGCTAAAGCCACATAACTCATAAAAACCAGCCTGTCTATAGCATTTCCACTCTAAAGCAATATTGTGGCATTACACTTTTCTAGATGAGAGAGAAAGCCAGAATTCCCTTGCCTTGGTGTTATTCATTCTTTATCTAGCATTTTATTGCAGTCCAAGCCTGAATGTCATCAGGAAGTTACTTGTTTTGGTTGACTTTTGATGACCAAAATGCAGGATGCGTGATGTTATATATATTTCAAAGGTGAACCTACCTAATCTGCAGCTTCTGAAACAATATGAGAACTGAAACAGAGCCATCCTTCAAAATTATACTTCTCTGAATTTTGCAATGCCATTCTCCAGGCAAGTAATATGAACAGAAATGCAATATACTGAGGTAAACTGCATAAAAATGATCTTCTTTTTCTTCTTCTTCTTTGTCATCATCATCATCAAGTTTATATACCGCCCTTCATCCAAAAATAACAGGGTGGTTCACAACATAAAAATAGAAAACAAGAACACAAATACCGAATAAAAAGGGCAAAAATAAAAGCAAACCAACAACCTCCCCCCAATTTTTTAAAAATGACATAAAATGTTTATCAGCCAAAAGCCTAGTTAAAGAGGAACATTTCCATCTGGTACCTAAAGATATGTAATGAAAGTGCCAGTCAAGCCTCCCTGAGGAGAACGCTCCACAGGCAGGGAGCCACTGCAGAAAAGGCCTGTTTTCATGTTGCCACTCTCTGGACCTCTCATGGAGGAGGCACACAAAGAAGGGCCTCAGATGATGATCGTAGGGTCCAGGTCAGTTCATAATGGGAGAAATGGATGAAAACAATATGCAAAAATTCATTAGACAAAATTGCTTTGCAAAAATCATAGATTAGGTACAATTGCATACAAGAATGTGCCTATTAGGATAAATTCATTCTAAAATTCTAACGAATTTTCATGGGAACTTTTATTTTTAATGCAAACATAAGAAAACTGAATTTAAGATTGGGGAAATAAAAATCTGAGAGAAACCGAAATAAACAGATTCACCCACCCTCACTTACTCCCAGGTAAGTATGTAAGGAGGCTGTCATTTCTGTGTTCATTGCAATCAGCATTACTTCTGTTCTGCTACAGTTCAGCTTCCACTAAAACCAATTTTATTCGTTTCACTATCTGTGATAGCTGAAACCAATGTAC
This sequence comes from Podarcis erhardii, assembly GCF_964252035.2. Classification (NCBI taxonomy): domain Eukaryota; kingdom Metazoa; phylum Chordata; class Lepidosauria; order Squamata; family Lacertidae; genus Podarcis; species Podarcis erhardii. Next base: position 61,815,248 of record NC_138508.1, read on the forward strand.
TGAATCACATAATTAATTACATAATAATTTTCAATGCATTTCAGAGAAATGGAAATGTCAAACGCAGTGCATAAAACAACATAAACATTTACATAATATTTAGGCACTAAAAGTTAGTCAACACCACTCATAGTTTCTTTTCCTGATCTTGGACCAAAATGAGAACTGCACCAATTTCTACTCCAGTTTCCCTTTCTGATGGAATTGTCTGACATCCCCAATCCCAGATAAGTGGGTTGCAGCTTTTGTTCTAGATACATCATTTCCCAGACATAAATGCCTGTGTGTGGCAATAAACAAAGAAGTAGGTATGATCCAGACCTTTAGGCATATGAGTTCTTGTCTATTCCTCACAGAGTCACTCCCTTTATCTAGAATCATGGATCCCAAAAACAACATATGTTTTAACATTTTTCCATTTGGCTAAACAGTTTGCTGAAAGAAAGAAAAAGAGAGAGAGAGAGAGAGAGAGAGAGAGAGAGAGAGAGAGATGTGCCACCTGTCTGAGTAAAACACTCTGAAAGCATCTAAATAGCAGGATGGGGGTTCTTGCCACTGCCGAAAAGGGGATGGCATCATTTCTCTGCTCTTCAGAATTCTAGGATTCCTGCTGGGGAAAAGATAGATGAAAAACCCAGATCCAAACCCATGTTCCAAAAATAGCTGAAGTGAATGGCAGTTTTATAGATTAGGTATTCAAATCAGAAGGCAGTTTATTTCACAGCATCAATAGCCTGCAAAAGAGGAAATTGAGTGCATTGTAAGAAAAGATGTACATCTTCAAAACCACTTTTTGCTTTCCACTCCTGTTATTGAAAGTACATGCTCTGGATTCATAAGCAAAATATTGAATCAGAAAATAATTACAGAGTCACAGTTGTTCAAGGTTTGACACCGTTTTCCTTAGAAGCAGCCTTTCAAGATGGAAAGATGTCATGCATTATGTAAATGCCTGCCGAAAGATGCCCTGTGTTGCTTTATTAATGTAAAATAGTATGAGTAATCTCAACTTCTGGAGGTTGATGTTTCCACTGACAACTATCTCAGGTGAGCATATGGTGTCTTATGCAAAGCAAAAGCCATACTCCACCCACTGAGAAAATAACCTATTATCTTCAAAATTGTTTTCAATGTTTTTATTATTTACCACTCCTAATGCTTCATTTTGCTTTCTGTTGAACCTTTTCATCACAGATTCCCCCAAGTCTTACATTCATTAAACAGGCTATTCAGCACCTGCAGTCAGCAGTTAAAAATATACATATTTTACAAATGACTAAATTAAAGGGCAAACGCATAAGTGATTTTTCCAAAGGCTACACAATAGTAGCTTAGGAACATAATTCTGGAGCTGAAGCTTTTAAAACAATGCATTGAGGACAGCATCATAGTTTCCTTATAAGCAGCACTGCTGGCTAGGTGTGAGTCGTCATTATTTCCACGCAAAGGTTGAAAGATGGCTGCTTTATTCTCCGATTAGGTGTAGGATAGCTCCACTTAAAGCTATCAGAATTCAGGAAGAAATCAAGGAAGTGTGGCTACAGATTTGGCAAGACGAAAGGGCAAGGGATTGAGAGAGATTTGCAGTGCGGAAGTAGAAAACCTGAATTCATCCGCATGTTTTACTGGGTGTGGAAGGCTTGCTGCAAAATGATGGTGGAGAGCATGGTTGGAGCTTCCATTGATAATGACTGGCTGCTTACCTGGAGGTTATGGTGTAGGACAGGTGTGAAGAACCCTTGGTCCTCCAGGTGTTGCTGAACTCTCATCATTGCAGACCATTGGCCATGCTTGCTTGCTGGGGCTGATGGGAGTTGTATTTCCTTTTCCCACCCATGGTGTCAGAGATGCTGGCAGCACGGCTCTGCTCAAACTAAGGATGAGGGAGAAATTCAATTCAATTCATATCTGAAGGCAAACCTACCTAACCTACTTTCTGAAACAACCCATGAACTGAAACACAGCCATCCATTGAAATTGGTGCTTGCTTCTTCGCATTTTGTGATAGACTTCTCCAAGCACGTAATGTGTAGATACTAGAATGGTGTGTGGATATAAATGTATGTGTTACTGAAAGTAACATACAAAAATGCACTAAACCTTTGGAGAAAGATAGCACATTTAGCATCATTGTGCTATATCCAACCAGCAAGAAAAAGGATCAAGGATACATACGGTGTCGTAAATGAAGAGTCCAATCCCCTGGACATCCAACATGGTCATATTTTAAGTCGAATGCTTTTTGGAACAGAGGAAGCTGCCTTATACTGATCCATCTAGCTCAGTATTGTCTACACTGAATGACAGCAGCTCCCCACAGTTTCAGACAGAGATGTCAGGGAATAAACCCCATACCTTCTGCACTCAGATGGTCCGCCCAACTCAGCTATGGTCCTTCCCAAGTATTATATGAGATGTAAATGCAGACTTCATGGCTGAGTTTATTTAAATCCCATTTTATCCACTAGTAATTTTAACAGTGCTCTAAGGGTTGTCTTTAGAATATTTGTCCACATTCTCAGGGCTGCAACAGATATATCAAATATATCAGTGCTTCCCTAACAAAGATAATATTTATTTAATTTTGCATACAGGCTAGTCCAGAGTAATTTGCCTTATTTACTTCTCATTCCAGATGTCAAGTATAGGATAAATTTAAACACTAAGCATGCCATGAAATTATTTTACTCCAGTTATCAGGATAATTTCATGGGAACTATTTAGTGCAATTTCTTAAAAATCATTTCCAAAGGGGTATCCAACTAAGATCTTCACAGAGTAGATTTGTTGGAAGGAATACACCTAATTTAGAGAGGAACATAAATTTCCATAGGTTTAGTTTGAGAAGGACTAGAATATGATACAACCAAAACAGTTTTGTGGCACCTTAAAAATTAACAGATTTTCTTACAATTGCCCTTGAATCCAATTAAGCTCACTCTAGCCCACCAATCTCTTAAAGTGCCACAATGTTCTTTGTTGTTCTTGAAAATAAAAAAAAAATCAGACAATACTTTTTAAAAGTTAAAGAAAACATTTTAAATTGGTGTGCTAGAACTGTATTTTCTAACAATATTGCAAGTTCTTTAATTTGCAAATATTGTATAACGATTACACACTCTTTGCATGTGTGTTTATTCTATAGTTCATATCTCAAAAGAGTGTGAACTACAGTAGATTGCATGTGAAGTCAAATTAATATTATCTTCATTAAAGAGGAAGTGATATACAGTATTTGAAGGTAGTTCCTTGGACCAAGACATGCTTTAGCACCAGTGCCAGATTTACGTATAAGCTAAACAAGCTATAGTTTAGGGCCCCATTCTCTTGGGGACCCCAACAAAATTTAAAGAGAAGAGAAGCTGGATGTACATTTCCAAAATATAAGATAAAAAACAAATATGTTATGTGCAAATGGCTTTAGATACCTATTAGGTCCATAAATCACCATATGGCATATATTCAACACAAAAAAACAGTGACAATTTGTTGTTGGCAAAGAACAGCTGGACATATAAAGGGCCCCATTACCTTCAGTAGCTTAGGGCCTTATCAAACCTAAATCCGGCCCTGTGTAGCACAGATATCCATTAATCTGGATTGAATTAACAGTGGAAGAAAAACACATCCATGAGCAAGGAATTGTTACTCTAGAAATGTGACTGAAGCCTTGATATGTCTTGATCGCATTGGCTGAGGATATTGCTCCAATCATTCATATTTTAATTTGGCTTGGCTGCTGTAATACATAGAGATAAAAGCACAGGCCAAAATCAAGACATACGAGAAGCATTTAAGAACAGGAACTATCTTGTCTATGCTAATAATAAGATTTAATTTCCTTCAGTTTTCTTATTTCCTATGGCCCACCCAGAAAGTATTAAACCATCCTACTAGTGGTGCTGTGGTGGGTGAGAATCAGCAACATTTATCATCATTGAAACTAAATGACATGATTTAGACATTACTGCAGAATTGCCATGCAATTTGGGAATAAAAATGGCATAAAGCTGTGTTTAGAATCTGCTTAGACTTGGGCAGCTGGATAAAACAATTGCATTATAGCTCTACTTTCCTTCAACATCTCTGAAGATGCACACACTTCTGAAAGCTTTATCAGGACTAGAGGGCAGAACTGCTCTGATAGATCCTTCTTGGTCCACCTCCAGCCTTTAAAATATTACTTGCTGGAGCAGCATGGCTCATCACTGCTGCAGCCCCAGCGAAAGTGCCAGTTTACAGCACAGAGCATGCTGAATCCTAGATTAAGATGGCGCTGTTGGCGTTTCAGTAGAAACACAAACGTTTGAACCACTTTTATTTTACTGATGACGGTTGGTGTGAATGCAATCCTTTCAAAAATGAATCTGGAAAATATCAGGGGTGTGTTTCTTTAAATAAAGCAAAGAACAAATTGACAATAAATAAAAGAGAGAATGAAAAGCAGAAAGAATACATTATTGTGAACTGCCCTGAGATCCTATGATGAAGGGTGGTATATAAATCTAATAAAATAATAAATAAATAAACAAACAAAATTACTCATTCCAAATCCCAAGTAAATAAATGTCTACTTCTTTTTTGAAGGTACTAGTAACCCAGTTTGATGCACTTTTATTCAGAAGTACAGTGGTACCTCAGGTTAAGAACTTAATTCGTTCCGGAGGTCCGTTCTTAACCTGAAACTGTTCTTAACCTGAGGTACCACTCAGCTAATGGGGCCTCCCGCTGCCGCCGCGCTGCCGGAGCACGATTTCTGTTCTCATCCTGAAGCAAAGTTCTTAACCCGAAGTACTATTTCTGGGTTAGCGGAGTCTGTAACCTGAAGCGTATGTAACCTGAAGCATCAGTAACCCGAGGTACCACTGTAGGTCTTATTATTCAGTGAGTTTACAGTACATTCTTATACATGCTTACTCAGAAGTAAGATCCATTGGTACTTCCTCCCAAGTAAGACAATACATTTCCCCTCTTTCTCCCAGAGATGCCACTATGTACTTTTAGAGTCTGGCCTTTCTCGTCCTGCAGGGGAGGGGTGTTTATATAAAACTTCAGCTGCGAAGCACATAATTCACACTTCTCTGCTCTCTCTCCCACTGCTATTCCATGCTTTAAAACTACTTTTACATTCCTGCTATGTTTGCCGGCCCTGATTTGAAAAGAATGAAAGAAATACTCTGGGCATGTACAGTTTAAACTCACTTAAATCATGATAGTGCCATCATGGCTACAGAATAAAATGGAGTTTGCTTCTGCTGCCCTGATGTTAAACACATTTACTTCTGGAAAAAGAACCATTTTGTTGTAAAAAAAAGGATAATAAATCTTAAAAGTAAAAATAATGAACACAGTCTCCATCCCCTGACTACAAAATGTTTTTAAGACTAAGAAAGAAAGCATGCTGCAGCAACCAGCTCCAGCCCCCCCACCCCCCCGTGCTGACCCAAGTGCCTGTTTGCTGTTCTCCCTCCATCATCTCATGCTATCTGGGTAGTCATTTGGGGAACTGTGTTTTGAGGCCCTGGACTGTGCCCTGAGGCCCAGTCCCTCCACTACTGCTTATTTCTATGCACGGCAAGACTAAGAGTGATCTCGGGGTTTTACATATTCTTCCCACCCCTTTCATCATGCACATTGGAAGTTCCTGTTTTCATTCGAACACAGAATCTGCAGCAGCCCAAAAATATGCCCAGCATCTGACTTGTGCACAATTAAGGCAAAGGCTGCAATTGTATTCATGCTTAAGGTAAAGGGACCCCTGACCGTTAGGCCCAGTTGCGGACAACTCTAGGGTTGCGGCGCTCATCTCGCTTTAGTGGCCGAGGGAGCCGGAGTTTGTCTGCAGACAGCTTCCAGGTCATGTGGCCAGCATGACTAAGCTGCTTCTGGTGAACCAGAGCAGCACATGGAAACGCCATTTACCTTCCCACTGGAGGGGTACCTATTTATCTACTTGCACTGCGTGCTTTCGAACTGCTAGGTTGGCAGGAGTAGGGACCGAGCAATGGGAGCTCACCCTGTTGCGCGGATTCGAACCACCAACCTTCTGATCATCAAGCCCTAGGCTCTGTGGTTTAACCCAAAGTGCCACCCACTTACTTGGAAGTAAGTCATTCTTACTTGGAAGTAAATCCAACTGAAATCAGCAGGACTTACTTGTGAGCAGAAATTATTCAGATCCGTCTGTGAATCTGATCACATCCCCATGGAAAATAAAGTGAAATTACTCTCATTTTGAGAATTGTCTGTCTGTGGGGGGGGGACGACTGGGTCCGTCCAAAGAACTACAGTGGTACCTCAGTTTACGAACTTAATCCGTTTTGGAAGTCCATTCTTAAACCAAAACTGTTCTTAAACCAAGGCACACTTTCCCTAATGAGGCCTCCCGCCGCTAGTGCCCTTCCACTGTTCGGATTCCATTCTTAGACCGAGAGGTAAAGTTCTCAAACCGGGACAATATTTAATAGTTAATTCCATGCACCCAAAAGGGATTTGGGTACATGGTTTTCAAACAGCAGCCCATCATACCTTGTGGCAAGCAACATCTGAAAGTGACTTGAAATTACTATCAAAAACAGCATGCAGAGGTTGGCTGTTCAAATAAAAATCCCACAGGGATTGCTAAACTTTTGGGAACACCTAAAGTAGTTCTCTGGAATTTTTGCTATTGTTCACAAGTCATGTCTATACCTAATCAGTCACTCCATAGTGAAAGATAGCTTGTGCTCTAAAATGACATGTTGATTATTAAGTAATTTTTTTTTGCCAAGAATCAGAACTTTTAAATATATGCTGATTACGGAAAGTTATGTCTTTGATTTGACATGGCATCTGCTGAAGCCATGTGGTTTTTTAGACAGTAAAGAAAGCCCCTGAGCTAACAAATGACTTTGACAGCTTCCCTCTACATTTCCTAAACATACACAATGTCCATGCTGACTTTTCCACCTGTTTTGTATATGTGCAGGTTTTACTAATAGGTTCCAAACTCTAATCTAGATATCATCGCAGGTTCAAAATCATAAACAGGCAGCTGTCTGCCCTCATATTTACATACGGAGTAATTTAAACTGCATGCGGCTGGAAGTGGGGAAGAATTTTTATTTTTTTGCCAATAATGAGATTTTACGCTCAGAAAAGTGATACATAAGGCCAGTGGGATGCTCATTTGTTTTGACATCAATATTCTCAGATATGACAGTTACTGTTGTCCAAGGAAAAGCAGAGTGCTTTTATTTCTCCATATTTACCAAGGAGAGCAGTAATGATGAAAAGTAGATTGTTAGGACATATGAGTAGCTTGGGAGGGGCCATAAATGAGTGGTTAAATACATGCGTTCTGTGCAGAAAGTCCCATACCTTGGCACCTCCTGTTCTAGGAGTTTAGGTGGCAGGGCTTAAAATGATCTCTACACAACCCCTTGTGTTAGGATAAATGGACCAATCGGCCGAATTGGTATACAACAGCTTTATATGTGCTGTAACATGCTATGAAAACCCTGGACAAAATTGTATTGACAGCTGCTGGTTCCTACATAGGCAAGCTGTTGTTCTGGAATTAACACATGAGAGAGCAACTTGTATACCATTGTGGTGACAATTATTATTATTATTATTATTATTATTATTATTATTATTATTATACCACCCTTGCACCAAAGATCTCAGGGCAGTTCACAAGATAAAAATACAGGATAAAAGCACAAATAGTTAAAACCAAAACAAAACAAAACCATAACCCCCCTTCCTCTCACTGATCAAACACATAATGCTGATATAATGTACAGACATGCCTAGCATCCTCTTCCGCCTCCTACACAAATTTACCTGGTGATTCTGCCCTGGCACAAATTGTGGCAGACAGGAAGGAGGCCAATAACTGTCAGCTCAGTCCTGGGACAGCACAAGTTTCCCCCTTTCTTTTCAGGACCCATGTTGAAAGGAGATATGATAGGATGGGCAGGTCTGTAGCAGGGGCCATCTTTTCTCCCCAAAATGCTTCTGGGCCTGGTTCCAATGGAGTGATGCTGCCTTGGGAGGCATTCCAGGCAATGAAGACAGCAGTTGCTGTAGAGTCACCTGCCCCTTTACTGGGGTTGGCAGTGGACCCAGTTGTTGGACTGCTGCAGCACCTGACCAGCTGGGAATAAGGATGGGGGAGAAATCTGCTTCAGTTCACATTTCAAGACAAGTTTAATCAGTGCTATTTTTCTAGAAAAAGAGTTGCTGGAACTCACCATGAAGTCTCCCTTGTTCTCTTATAATGGCAATGGCAACCACCTGAGAGGTGTCGGGACTGAGTTCCGGTGAGTTCCAGCTTTAAAAAAACCCCGAGTTTAACTAATTCACACTTTCCAAAATAATATGTGAAGCACAGCTGTCCTTCAAAATTTGCACTTCACCACATTGTGCAATGAGTTCTCCAGCCAAGTAACATGTACAGAAATGCAGATACCAAGGTAGTGTGTGCATTAAAATGCATATATGAATTAAACAGCCTACCAAAGTGCATTATACCGGGGAAAATATGTTTGTGCATATTGGGCAAAATTGCATTCAAAAATGTGTATATTGGAGATAAAGCCACACTTAAAATGCTGGTGAATTTTCATGAGGACTATTTTTTTAAAAAAAACTGATGTAGATCACAAACTGATGTAGAAATATGGAGAACTGAAGGTAAGATTTGAAAAATGACAAACTGAGAGAAACCCAAATTGACAGAATTGGGTGATAATGGGGAGCTGGATAGTGGGTGCCTATGCTTCTTCAATCAGCACATAATAAGGCAGATAGGCCAGAGGGAGGCAGCAACAGCATTTGTTCCAGAAAGAGCCTTCACATTTCCCTTTGCCTCAACTTCACCTACAACAGGAGACCAGCAGTGTGGGAGACAGTAAGGAAGTGAGGGTTGGGTTTTTGGAAGACGCCTGCGTGTGAATTTGTTTTATGTGTGTAGATCAGTGCTCACTGATCAACGCACAGTCTTCGCAGTAGGGCTCTGTTCCGATGGCATGAATAGTAATGACGAACTGGTAGATCCTATCTGATGCAGCTTTCATCCACCTTCACAGCCGTTGTAACATACCGCTTGTTATCATCCGCCTGTTCTTCCATTGAGAACTTCGTGGATCATTCTTGTCTAGCTCCTTCCCAAGACCTTACTGCCTTGGGTGACCCTGCTGGGAGTACGACGGCCTCCACAGTCACTTACAGACTCATTGTTAAAACCGTGTTTATGGTAGACAATCTTACTCGGCTATGAGTGATCACCAAAGAAAGAAGAAGAAGGAAGTGATTGGATAGTTAGACAGAGATTTGGTTTCAGGAACTAATAAGCTTTGATAAATGACTTAATTGGCTGGAGGAGGAGGGAACTACTTTGACTGTATTGTCCATTTCTGCCAGGAGATCTAAGAAGGAGAAGAGTCCCAGACTTCCTTGGTAAGGGAATAAAGGACTTACCAGATCTCTTCTAAATTAAATGGTAGACTTGGGGCTTTGAAGAAACCTTGTAGTACTGCTGCTATTCCCTCCTTTCCAAGTTTATTTTTGGACTTGTTGTCTAACTTAAGGGTCAGGCTTCGAAACAGGCAAGCAATGTTCTCTTTAAAAATAATTTCACGTGTTGCACATTATTCAGCACACAAGCTTCACTGCACAAGGGATGGCTCCAATTAAAATCCAATACAAAAGCCACAGTTTTTAATCTGTGATGAAAGACTTAATCGACACATCTTCCAATTACTCCCATCCATGCTTCCTTGCTTCAACTCCAAGTGTTGTGCTAGGCAAAGAAATGACTTCTCTAAATGCACATTAAACCCCAAGATAGAGAGCAAATGCTGAACAGACTGAATATGAAAAGAGAGAATCTCTTGTGGCTTCACACTTATTAAGATATTGTCTAAGTATATTAATCTTAGTCCTAAACTTCTAGCAAAGACACTAATGGTCTCAGTAACATTGTAAATGTCCTTGGAGTTAAAGAGAGACAAAAAATCACGGCCTTCCATAGCTGGGGTTAGTTTCCCCCAGCGAACCTTTAAATATTTTCTGTAGAGTTGATTCACTACAGCACTTAAAGGCATTTTTGCTGAACATTCTCCCTTTAGGAAAGTGATTTGTGAATCCATCAGGCTACCTGGTTTAAATTAGTTTGACTTTATAATGCAGTTCTGATTTCTCCCCACTTTAAGTCACTTCTCAAGATCCACTTCCTTACCAAACCCTCTTTTTTTATCCACCTCTGCCTTTCCAGGCCATCAGATTCCTCACAGCCCTAATCCTAGCAATCTTGTCCATTTTATGAACAAAGGCAATTAAAAAAAAAAAGTTCTTAAAATCTATCAGCAATTATGCCAACAGGTGGTCATAGCTGCTTGGGTTTTTTTTAAAAAAATAAAAAAATCTTTAATTAGCCAGTCACTTTAATGATTATATGCATTGTTTTAATGGTATTTTATGTTTTGACATTGCACACTACCCTGATATTTTTGATATGGCAGTACAGAAACACTCCTGCAATAAATAAATAAATAAATACATACATATATACATGTCTCTTGCAAGTAGACCCATTTTTGCAAAGCAGTTTCCCACGATACAATGCATTTTTGTATGCCATTTCTATTTCATCTGCGTTTTGCCCAAGTGTTTGCATTTTTATACACATTACTTGACTGCAGAACTAGAGGAAGTGTGAATTTTGAAGGGTGGAGGATGTTTCAGCTCTCGTATTGTTTCAGGAAGAGCAAAATAGGTAGGCTTGCCTTTAAATGAATTCGAGTTTCTCTTCCATGCCTGCAAATGGGAGGGGCCAGTGTGAGGAAGTCCTTCCTTCCCACTGGATGTGAGAAAGACATCTGGATTATGCACAATAATTTAGAAAGAACCGCACATGTGCTCTTATGGAACGACCACAATTATCTTGAATGCGTTGACGCTATTCAAACTCCTGTCTTCATGCATACTTCTTGGAAATGGTCCTCGGAGCCCACTGAATGTATTTGATTAAGTTGTTATGTCGCTACATACATGATGTATTGGCCCCAGTAGTAGCGATATGATGGATGGTTTCATCACGTTTATTACACAGGCAACAGGATCCATTCTCTCCTGGTTGCTAGGATGCTTTTTACCCACTGCGTGATTTTTTTTATACCTGATTTTCAATGTCAAAAACACTGGCTCCAAGTGATGATGTGACGGAATAGATTTCCATCCATCTAGGTGACAGTATGGAGCCTCCCCATAATAATCTAAAAAACCTGCTTCACTTTTCTTTCCGTTGTCATCATGTTGACAATACGCCTTTCTTCATGCACATATCTGAAATGCCTTCAAAAACCTATTTTAAGTAATATTAAAATTCAACAGAGCATTGGCAGTCTTCTGAGATGGACCCTTTTAATGACTGCACTCTTGGAATATTGGATGGATTTGTCATTCTTGGATGAAGTGATTCGGTTTCGCGTTTCCTCTTCAAGTTATTGATTAGGTGGCAGTTCACATATTCTAAAAATCAGTGACTGGAAAAAGGAATAAGTGTTCTTCCCATAAATGTTTTCAATAATTCTTACTACAACCCTGCAAGGTAGAACAATGTTGGTCATTATATATTACAGTTTGGGCTGGAGGTTGAAGCTCAGGGATAGTCGTTTGCCCAAGACACACTCAAGGGTGTTGAACTGAAATAGGTTGCAGTAACTATATTATACAAAGATGCCTTCTGAATTAGGATGACATAACTATATACAAGTGCAATTACTTAGGAACAATGTGCTTGTTTAACTTGGTTGCCTTTAAAAACATTTTTTTCCCATGAAAGTTTATGAGGGTGTATGTCTCCATCTATGTGTCTGGTCCTTAGCTTTCCCTTTCTGTTTAGCAGAAGAAGAAGAGTTTGGACTTGATATCCCGCCTTTCACTCCCCTTAAGGAGTTTCAAAGCGGCTAACATTCTCCTTTCCCTTCCTCCCCCACAACAAACACACTGTGAGGTGAGTGAGGCTGGGAGACTTCAGAGAAGTGTGACTAGCCCAAGGTCAGCCAGCAGCTGCATATGGAGGAGCGGAGACACGAACCCGGTTCTCCAGATTACGAGTCTATCGCTCTTAACCACTACACCATGCTGACTCACCCAGTTTGCATTTGTAACAGCTGCTGCTCTGGCTTCAGATCTGGTTGTCTCTCCATTTTGACTTACTTCACCTAAAATTTACACTACGTTTTCAGGTGCATTCTGCATTGGGTTTTATGGTTTTATGCTTGGTTGTTTAAGTGGAACTCTGCTTAGTAATTGGGAGCCGTATAATATGCAAATTATAGCACAATCTATGCATATTTACCCAGAAGTAAGCTTGCGTATGTTCAACTGTGTTTAGGGCTGCAGCCTAAATATAGCACACTATATGGATATGTGTATAATGCATGGAAGACAGCTTTGTCCACTAAACAGAAACCTGGCCTTGGAGTTCAGAGTTGTGGCTTCGTTCCTCAATTTGTTCGTTATACAGAACCTTGGGCAAGCTACTTTCTCACAGCTTCTGATCTTGATCTGTAAAATGTGGGAATGGAAAGTGGCTCACTTATTAGGATGCTGAGAAGGGGGAAATAATAGAAGTGTGAAATATTTCGCACAGTGGTACCTTGGTTCTCAAACTTAATCCGTTCCAGAAGTCCATTCCAAAACCAAAGCATTCCAAAACCAAAGTAATGCAAAACAGATTAATCCATTCCAGACTTTTAAAAACAACTCCTAAAACAGCAATTTAACATGAATTTTACTATCTAACGAGACCATTGATTCTCAAAATGAAAGCAATAATCAATGTACTGTACTATAAAATAAATAAGACAGTGTTGTAGATGATAAAAATAAAAATTATTATTATTTGTCTTACCTGCACTGATGATAGTCACTGTTTAGATGGGGGGCTTTTATCCATTTCCGCAGTCACACAATCAATCAATCAGTAGCTGAACTGGGTTCCACACAGTCACAAAAACAAATTAACCGAAAAAGCCTCAGAAACAAAAATGCAAAATAAATAGCAAAAACAAAAGTGTCAAACTTAATCTGTTCTGGAAGTCTGTTTGACTTCCAAAATGTTTGAAAACCAAGGTGCTGCTTCTGATTGGTACAGGTGCCCCAGAAACAATAGCCAACAGCCTCATCGGACATTCAGCTTCTGAAAATTGTTCAAAAACTGGAACGCTTACTTCTGGGTTTTTGGCGTTTGAGAACCAAGGCGTTTGAGAACCAAGGTACCACTGTATATTAAAAGAGCTGTGCAATGATAAATTGTGGCCATCTGATTAGAGTATTCTTCATCTGCTCTTTTTCACTCTATGTAAATGCATAAAAAGAGCCCCTGTTGGTGCAGACCAAAAGGCCATCTAGTTTAGCATCTCTCCCCCCCCCCACAGTGGACAACCGGATACCTAAAGGAAGCTCACAAGCAAGGCATGTGGGAAATAGCCCTATGCTGCTGTAATTCCAAAGTTAAGATTTTACATTTATCAAGGTCAAAGGATATGGCATTGTATCATGTGAACATTTTTTTCTCACTTTTCCACCCCCACCCCCTCCCATTCCTCCCCTAAATGCATTTAATATAACAAGACCAGTGCTGGCACTCCCATACTGATATAATCTGAGGCTAATTCCAGAAGGAAACCTCTTATATCCAACAATGTTAGATAATGTCAAAATCAGACATGTTCGTTCCAGAGCCAGCCAAAGGCAAGAGGTGATGTACAGTGTCTTGGGAGGGAATGCCACCATATATTTTAATTGGATCCCTAGTTATAAACCTTATCGTCCTTCAGACACTCATTAGTACCTTCCCCACATTCACTGGCACCGTCAAAGAATGGATCGTTGTAGAAAGAATGTGTGCAATCCAGGGGCCTTATGTAGAACTGAATAACATGCAATCAATTACATTGGCAACCATTGTAAGTTTCCTAAAATTTAGTTTTGTTTTAGGCGTGCCTCCCTTTTGTTCTGCAGAGCCCTTCCTTGTATTTCCATGGAGTGATCTCTCTCCCTCTTTTGCCCCATGGTCTCACATATTCACAGATTGCTTTTAATTACTGTGTGTAAATTGGATTTGTGTTTGGATGTGTACCGGTAAATGGGGAGGTACCATAGACTCATAATGGAAGAGATGCTTTGCATACAGAAGATCCCATGGTATTTCTGCAAAGAGGTAACCTCAGGGCAAAATATAGCTATTGAGGCCTCTTCCTGTGCCTGAAACACATTGCATCTCCTGATATTACCTGGGGGTGGTGTGCTGGATGAATTTATGGAACAGTGACATGATAAATGTATTCTGTTGTTTAATTATTAACATTTAATGACAAATTAAGTAGTAACAATGAATGCTGATTCACTAGATGGGCAAACCATTTCCCTGGGATGTGAATTGGCATGCATGGTTTTTAGTAATTGAATTTTTTTTATCTACCCTGCTTTACAGGTATGCAAAAGGAGTATCTTACCATCATAGGAAATGACAGGTCCTCACTGTAACTATAAATCATTTACAATTATATGAAAATTCAAAGCATAAATGATCAAACATCCACATAATTATAACGAAATCCCTTTATTGCAATCATTAACAAGTCACCTAATACATAAACAGTTGGAGTGCATTTCTTGTTTTCATTTTGGTGAATCTATCTTTTAAATTGTCAAAAGAGATTTGCCCAGCAAGCTTACTTTTTGCGGAGAGCACAACAAGGCGACGTGCTGGGTAAGACCTTAGGTGTCTGGGATGAGGAACTCCTGGCCTGCAGGCTGGATCCAGCCCATGCATGCCCACGGCATCCAGGGAGCACAATAGCCTGGAGCCCAGAGTTTTCCACTTGGGCACATGCCCACTCCACTTTTGTCTTGGAACTCCAACCAGAGAGAAAGCTGTCATAGCTTCACCACTCCTCACCAGCTCTGGACAGGAGAGGAGAAGGCAACAGGGCTTCCTTTCATCTCCAACTTTGTTCCATGTTTCTAAGATGTAGCACGTGGTTGGGGATAAGTTCCCAGCTCTTGAGGCATAGTCATGCCCTGGAAACCACCAAAAGAAAGAGAGAGAAAGAAAGAGAAAAGAGGGTGGCATAGAGTGTCTGTGTGTGAGGAAGAGAAGCTCTGCATACTTTGAGCTCCAGCTCTGTTCACCCTCAGCCCCCACCTCCATTGACCTCTACAGCTTCCGCACACATGCTCTGCTAGTTTCACCACATACAACATGCTACAGGGATGCCTACTTAAGGCAACGCATATTTGTGAAAATAGATTCTGCAAGCATTTGGTGTAATTTGCTTCAGGGCAATCATTGTGCAGTTTTTGGCACGGTTGCCACACAATCTGGATTCCTTTTAAATTTTAATGAAAGCTGGAGCTCTTTGCACATTACTATGGTAACTGAGGGCAGGTCACAATGGCTTCTTCATCTACATCAGATGGCTGACCTCCTATGCTAAGGGCCTCAAGCTTGGTGGGGACCTGAGGCAGTTTGTCCTCTTCTCTGCACCATTGGGGGCCGCTCATGTAAAAGGATTAGAGGGCAGTTAATGCAGAAGAGTTCTGCCCTGAATAGGTGTTGTCCATCAGCATAGCCAATACAAGGATAGATAGATGAATAATATGACTTGCTATGGGTATACTAAAGCTAAATGGTTTTTAAAATAATCTCCAGGAACACCATTACTGGACTTCACTTTTCCTCAACAGATATTGCTAGTGACCTACTTTAAAAAGGACATTCCTCTCATCTGAAGGGCTGCCAGAAGCACTATTTGAGGACCGTCTAGCAAGTCTGATTTAAAGGAGCCATAAATAAAGACAGCAGGAACCCTGAAGTTAGCATCACATGGTCATCAGACTGAGGTGACAAGTCACCTGGTTTCTTCCCACGATGGTGAGAGATATTGTATTTCTCTTTAAATGATTTCTAAATTTCATAGAATCACAGAATTGTCGAGTTGGAAGGGACCCCAAGGGTCATTTAGTACAATCCCCTGCAATGCAGGAATCTCAGCTAAAGCATCCGTGATAGGTGACCACCCAATCTTTGCTTAAAAACCTCAATGAATGTGAGCCCGCCACATTCCAAGGGAGCTCATTTCACTGCCGAACAGCTCTTACACCAGAAAGTTCTTCCTGATGTTTAGTCAGAACCTCCTTTTTGTAACTTGAATCCTCTAAGTCTTCTCCAGACTAAACCTACCCAGCTCCCTCAACCATTCCTCATCTTGTTGCCCTCCTCTGCAAATGTTCCAACTTGTCAATATCCTTCTTAAATTGTGGTGCCCAGAACTGGACACAGTGCTCCAGGTGTGGTCTGATCAGGATAGAGTGGGACTATGACTTTCCTTGATCGAGACACTTTACTTCTGTTTATGCAGCCTAGAATAGCATTAGCTTATTTGGCAGCGGCTGCACAATATTGTGTTGCATTGTGGTGTTGAAATGTTGTAACCTGCCCTGGGATCATAGAGTGAAAGACAGACTAATAATAATAACAACAATAATAATAATATGCAATTTTAATGCAAATTGGTATCCCCTTTTGTCCTATTTTTTGACCAGTAGATCATATGAGTAGACATTCTGCCCTATTCCCTGGCATCTGTGACTTTTGTGTGTGTGGTGGGAGCCTGATAAAGGAGCCGTTGATTATTTTTGCATGTTGCACTCAAGGAAATGCCGCTGGGAGACTTTTTCAGTAGTTTTGAACCAAAGTTCATTCTTGGGTATGGGCCAGATAGACAGAACATATCCAAAGTCAATGTGAAGAGCAGCTACCTTGGGTATTTTTAGAACACCTCCCCCACCAGTACTTCAGAACCCACTACTTGAAAACTTACTATTTAGATTTAAGATTATTTTATGGAGAATTGTGTGTGGATATAGAATCATAGAATTGTAGAGTTGTAAGGGATCCTGATCATCTAGTCCAACTCCCTGCAATGCAGAAATATGCAGCTGCCCCATATGGGAATCGAACCTGCAACCTTGGTGTTATCAGCACCACGATGATATCTAACCAACTGAGCTATAATTGTCTAAAGCTCCTTGCTTGGAAATAGGTTCTGTTGAAGTCTTATTACATGGTTATGGTTAGTAAGTCCAGAATTCTATAACAGAAATTATATGTTCCAGTTTTGAAGTATCTGAACAGCTATTTTTTTATATTTCTTTCTGTTTTTTAAAGAAGGTGACAAAAATTATTTTTGCTGGGACTAGCACTGGCAGTTTTAATATCTTGGAGATTCTTTGTGATCTTGATAAATGCTTATTAGTCATACTATATAATACATAAACAGGCGAAGACACATTTGAATTGTAAGTACTTTGTTTCCCCAGCAACACCACAGTGAATGCATTTTTGGCCTGAAGATGAAAAATGGCCTCTTCAAGAGCAAAAAACCTTCCAGCCTTGAAACCGCCTCCCACCAACAGACTAAAACTGATCTATCTATGTGACTCATTCCGAGGGATTCTTTGATAGGGGCATAAACATATCCTGGAAGCCAACCTTTCTGCTGGGACTTTAGTTAATATCCCTCCAAATTATAGTTTGAATCTTTAATAAGTGTAGTTGATGATGGCTTTAATTTTATGCCTTATTTGAATAATGATACTTTTAGCTTCTGAGGCTCTATATCATTTTGGATATTGGCTTACTAATGACTTTGAAAGAAACAAGCTGGTGTTTGGGTGAGTTTTATTGTATATAAAAACTCAATTTTTGTAGGACTTGTTCAGTCCTATCTTTGTTAGTTTATGGGAGACAACAAGACTTCAAGCTGAAACGCAAAATAGAAATCCATTATTACAATTTAAATCATCCTTTGTGACATTAAATGTAAAATAAAGTCTCATCAGGCGCACATACCAAAGTAATATTAGTTTGACTTGCTGACATATGTCTGAAATTTGTCCTCTGAAATATAAATTGCTTTTTATAGAAAATACAAAATCAGCATATAAAAAAGAGCCAAGTAAAAATCTATGAAGCTTGAGCTCAAACTGGAGTGAATATTCATGCTCCACTAAATTGACACACCATTTAAATGCCTGGCTTCTCCCCCCCACCTTGTGAATTTCTTTACAAGATTTTTGAAAAGAAGGTCTGCTTCTCATGCTGTTTTTAAATATATCAATGCACAGATTTACAGCTTACAGTACAGGCCTATGCAGGTCACCTGAGAAGTAAGCCCTATTAAAAACAGTGAAACATACTCCTAGGCAAGAGAGTATAGGGTTGCAGCCTCCAAATAAGACCAAGGCTGCAATCCCAACCCAATTTACCTGGGAGTAAGCCCTGTTGAATTCAATAGGACTTACTTCTGGGCAGACATGTTTAGAATTGCAACCAGATATTAAAATCTATTTTCTCCATAAAATAACATGTTTAGCAAAATGGCAGAAGCTGTGTGAGAGGGAGAAAGAAAGCTTAGAATAGAATCATAGAATCATAGAGTTGGAAGAGACCACAAGGGCCATCGAGTCCAACCCCCTGCTTATTTCTTTTATATTATATTTGTACAGATCTTGATATATGAATTTATGAACATAGTTCTATGTTTGCCTTTAAAATTCATTAACATGAATAAATATACAAACAAACAAACAAGGAGCAGAAGTCTAGAAGTGCATTGGTTACCATAACAACACCTTAAGTGTACATTTTATTTTCACAATGCTCAGAATTGGTCCAGAAAGATTATCTATGTGATCTATTTTATTTGTTATTTTACAATATTTTTCATTCTTTGTTTTTATGTGCAATGTCTCTTTTTTCAAGTTACATTTTCTACAAATCAGTTTCATTTGTTGAGACATTAGTGTTACATTAGAAAGAAAAGGGGGAAAGAGGTGGAGGGGGAATTGTGAGTAGGGTGGGGTCGGGTGGCAATGCTTTTGTTCTACTTAGTGTATGTGTGGGGTTTCGTGTCAGCGTCACTTGTGTGGGTTCTCTTTACTATTCGCTTTTATTCCTTTGGTGGTGAGAGAGGTTGAGGGTGGTCTAGGGTGTGGTTGGTTGTCTTTGATTGGCTGTAGTGAAATTTGTTTTTGTGTGTGAGTGGTGTGTGTGTGTGTTTGGATCAGGTTAGCCATATTGATTTGAATGCTGTTGGCGGGTTCTTGTTGTTGTCTTGTTGGGCTGTGTATGTGATAAAAGGGAGCCATACCGGGGTGAAGGCGTCTTCTTCTATTTGTCCCCATGTCAGTTTCAGTTTATTGGTTAGTTTTTTCTAATAAGGCTGTTTCCCGTATTGTTTGATACTATGCTTACTCTGTCCTGACAGGTCTTTCCAGTGTCTGGCTATGATGTTTCTGGCTGTTGAAAGTAGGTGGTTTCATACTTTTTTAAAAATAAAAAAAATCACCATCTGAAATTCCGAAGCAGTGTATAAGAGAACAATTTACACAGCATAATATAATTTTAATAAACAGTAATAATAATCAAGCTCCAAAACATAAAACTAAAGTACTAAGGCAGTTCTAAAATTCCATCTAAAATGCCTGAGCAAATTGGGGAGTTCTAAGATGGTGCAAAAATAATTGTAATATTAGCACCAGATATGTCTTCTTATGGAGAACATTCAAAAGTCAGGGTGCCACTACAAAGACTACCCCTTTCCTTCGCAACTCCATAATATGCTTAAAGAAGGTGCATGGGAGAAGGGTCTCTACAGAAAATCTTAAAACACAGGTAGATTAATATGGGAAGAGGTGCTCCCTCAGTTATCTGGGTTCCAGTCTGTTTAAGGCTTTAAACGTAAGTGCTTTAGATTGGGCCCAGAAGCAAAAGAGTGGTCAACATAATTCTTTCAAAATAAGTGTGATATGGGCCACCATGGCTGTACCAGCTTGGATTCTGTACTAACATCCCCCTGGGTCATCTTTAAGGCAGCCCCATGTTTAACACATTAGGAAGCTCTCTTATATTGAGTCAGACCATTGGTCTGTCCAGCTTAGTTTTGCCTACATTGACTTGCAGTAGCTCTCCAGAGATACAGATACAGCTTGCTGGCAGCAATTTCGCTTATCATGGCAGAACATTTTAAAGGGTCCATGACTGAGAATTGTATTATCAGCTATATCCATACTTGGCTTGGCAACATGAAAATGCATCCATGGGTGTGGTAAGAGTACAGCAAATGTTTGCATTTGGCCTCATTGATTTTCTGCATACTTTTGGAAGACACCTAATTACAGTACTTTATTTTTCATCTGCCAAGAAACTGTAAAATCTAATTAGGCCTATCTAAATGAAGCTTGTCTAAACTGGAGAACATTGTTTTGTGACAGATGAATTCTTCTATATTTACCTGTGGATAGTATGTTTGTTATTATATCTAGATGGCCACAATATTTTGTTACTTTACTAATTAGTTAGTTGGTTGTATGTATTGAGTGATGACACATATTCCTCTCTGGGAACATACCTCTCATTGTTATGTTTTTTCTGGATTCTTCTGGACCTTCCTTCCCACTCTGGGAAATCTGTTGTGCCATTTGAAGTAATAATTTGCCATTCTCCTCAGGGTGATTTTCTACCTTTCCTAAGAAACTGTACCATCTTACCTGCCTGAGGTAATTCTTTAAATGCTGGTAATCTTTGTATGCTCAATAAGTCCTACAGTGAACGCTCCATCCAATCATGAATCTCTTGTTTTGAAAACAAACAAACAAACAAACCCTGTTGCTCATTTGTACTAAAATAAAAAAGTGTTGATAACTCCTTTACCACTACTGTATCTCTAAAGTTTTGCACATTTTTCTTTCCTTGTTCTCCACGCTGTATTTGTATCCTTTCTTCTAACCTCATGCCTTCAAAATATGCTGTCCTTTATAAGGCTCACAAAGGAAAAGCCTCCTCACTCAGGATGCAGCCATGTTTTGACATCGGGCAGGTTAATTGGTGGTAGGTTTTATTCATTTCTTTATTATACCTGCACTATGGTTGTCTGAACAAAGTCAGCAATTTTATACAAAAGCAAATTCCTCTTCTTTGATAGTCTTTTAAGCCCCTTGAAATGTGGATGGGAAGAGAACAATGAAATTCTGAAGAGTTTTGGTGTCTTAGGCTTGTATTTTTTAATATATTTCATATACATACATGTTTGTTTGAAGCAAAGAATCCTTGATCTCACTTAATCTGTTCCCTCTAATCGAATTCTCTCCTTCATTATCCATGACCACAACAAAACACAAACCTTGACCTTTTCAAAGCGGAATGTCCTTGTATGCTTTAGACACCAGTCACATTTAGTCATCATTAAATCATGAGTGGATATCGACACTAGCCCAGCATAGCAAAATACAATATGAAAGCCATTCCACTATTCAATGTTAATTTTAATGTTTTCTTTATCTGTGCGAGTGCTGACAAAATTTATCCATCAGACCCTCTGTGTATCTATAGACATGGATTTATTCCCCCTGCCCATGGAAGCTATAGCAGAGTTCAGAAAGATCAATACTCATAATATAAACCTATGTGAACACTCTTGTTCTTTAACATCTTCAGAGAAGACCTCAGAGTCTTTTTCATACGGTTGTTAAAATATACAGGATAACAGATTTTGAGCAGAGAAAACATAGGATTATACCATTACATGTGTGTGTATATTGGTGAATGTTGGCATTTAGTGATAAATCTTAACATATTATATATACAATATTCTAACACACACAACATGTATGTTACAACATTTCTCTCACGCACAAACACACAGATCTCATTTTGGGGTTATGAAATGGTAAAGGGAACTGGACATGTCACATGAGTCTCATTTTTGGCTTTGTTTTGATACCAAAACTACCTTGGTGTAAATGAATAACTTTTGGCAATGCACTATGGTCACCACAATGTTTAGCAGCAGTGGTAACTGGTCTATAAACAGTCATTCAGGAATGACCACAAGTTTTGTTATTTGTAACAATGCAGTCGTACCAAGTGGTCACTTACTATGTACTTGCAGGAAATAGCTCTAAACCATTTCAAGGGATATTTGCCTTTGCTCTCTAGATCAAAATGAACACTTCACAAAGTACAGCCTGAGTGCCCAGGAAAGCGTGTTCTCACTAAAAGGAGAGCACGGGTTGCGGATGGGGCTATACAAGGCACCCCATGATTGCTAGGCAAGTTAAGACCAGGGCTTGTTTAGATTGGAGGATCTGGTTGCTGGGGAAATTTGATGTTGCAAATTTTAGGGTGGGTCAGTGGCTATTTAAGCAAGGTTCACAGCTTTCTCTTTCTCTTTTGCTGTGGACATCGGATCTCATCGGATCTCTGAGTGACTACAGCAGAAGTTTGGGTCGTATACCTCTCCCCTTGTTTTCTTCCTCTATTTTCTCCTCTTTCTTTAATTTGTTACTGGAAAATCCTCCCCCACTTGATTTATTTCCCCTTTTTGTTTTAATTCTCTTTAATTTAGTCGGGGGGGGGTGCTCGGCCTGGGCCCAGGGGCCGTGTGGGGGGGGCTTTCCCTCAATTCCCCTGCCCTCTTGCTGGTTCGATCCCCAGTCAGGGGAACATTTTTCTCAGTTTCTCTGGCGATTTGAGGTTGGCCCTGCTGGGCCTTGCTTCATTTCCTCCCTTCCCCACAGGCCTCTCTTGGTGCCTGATTTTCGCCTCCCCTGGGCCTCCGGAGGCTCCGGAGAGACCTGCATCGGCCTCCGAAGGGAACCGGGGCCCCGATTCCCCTGTAGAGCCGGGGGTGCACGCTCTGTGGGGGGGTGGGCGCGCTCGTGCCGCGACGTGCCGCGGCCTGCGTTTTCGGGCCTTTTTCCTTCCTCCCCCCCCCCCCCGTAATCGCTATTCAAGGCCTTCGCTTCCCTGCGGCTGGCTGCCTGGCTAAGGGTGACCTACCTTGCCCTGGAACAGGCTCTTGGAGGCCGGCCTGGTGTTGCTGGGGGGCTGAGTGCCGCTGGTTGTCCCCAGAGGGGCATTGTTTTAAACAGAGAGCTGAGAGGCCCTCCATTTTGCAGCCTCACTTGGCGGGAGCGCCATTTTGATTCCTCTCGGCCACGTGGCGGCCTCTAGCGTTCAGGCCCAGTAATTGCAGGGCCTGTTGGTTGCTTTATCCTAGGCTGTGTATAATTGGTACTACTGCGGCCTCTTGTGGCAGTTCATATGTTTGCAGGCAGTTAATATCTTCAATTGCACGCAGCCTGGTTGGCTGGGTAGGTGTGTGTGGGGCTAAAAAGCACAAAGTTGTGGTTTGATTCTGTACTGGACAGCTTGTGATTCTGGTGGCTGCTGCTCTTCCTAGCTGCTCCTGGATTACTGATCTGTTGCATATTCTGTAAGCAAGTGGTTGCCTCCTGTCTACTGGTGCATCATTTTATAGTCTAGGTCATAAATTTGATTAACTATTTAATTTATCCTGCTTCATTTTCTTGCAGATTCTAGCGTCTTAAGGATCTTAATTGGTTTATTTATTTAATTTTCTTTTCTTTTCTTTTCTCACCAGTAGTAGGAATGGCTCCTAAGAAGGCAGCAGGAAGGCCTTTCCCAGCCCGCTCTTCGAAGCGGCCTATAAAGGGCCCATCCCAGGCTTTGCGATCTCCGCAGCCTGGTCAGTCCTTGAAACGCATCCAGGCTATGGTTTCAAGTTTGTCTGGCGATCCGGTGACACTGGCAAGGGTAGAGGCAGAGATGGATGGCTTACTGCACCGCTGCTCGGCTCCGTCAACATCATCAGCATTCCCGCCTCCCCCGGTGGATGTTTCCTCTCCTGCATCATCATCTAGTGAAGAGGGGGAGCCACTGTCAGCCGGAGTTGCCTTACCTGATGCTCCACAGGCCCAACCTTCGGTGCTGCCTGTATCGCAGGATGCAGTGCCAAGGGGCCGTGGTCGTGCCAGGGTCGGCGCTAGAAGGAGCGCGTCGACCCGGGGCCGCACTGTACGGGGTTCACCTGTACGGCCCCCGGCGCTGGGGCGTTCTACCCCAGTTCATTCACAGGTTGTCTCTGTTCAGTCAACCCCAGGTGCAGCGCAGCAGGGTGAAGCATCGGATTCTTCGGTTGAAGACAGTCTTCCTCTTCCTCCAAGGTCCTCTTCCGGTGGGCATCGTCGCCGTAAAAGGGGCTCCAGGAGGCACTCTAAGAGGAGACGGAGAGACACATCGTCCTCCACTTCAGGTACTACTTCCATCAGCTCTAGCAGTGATGAGGGGGCCCCCCTTAAGCTTTACTGGGGTTACGGGGAGTCATCGGGGCTGCCTAAGTGGGTTTGGGAGCGTAGGGCAAATTCTCACAGGGCCAAGTATGGTGCTGTACAGGAGTGTCAAGAAGGGGTCCTGGTGCCTGACGTAAGAGTCTCCACCAATTCTGCTAGGGATATTATTCCTGGTGCCCACTTGTCTTCCAAGTTGCGGTCTAGGATTCTGGATGGCCGCTATGTGGATATTTTCAGCTTGGCTCCTCCGCTTGATGGTCAGGAGCCGCTGGACAAGGGCCTTTCCGTTCCCAAAAAACGGACAATTGTAGCGAAGGCAGATAGGACTTTTGAACGATGGATGGATAGTTTCCAGGTCTTCGCTGGCGTGGTTTCTGCAGCGTATCCCAGGAGGTCTTTGCACCTGTGGGTTTATCTGTCTATTGTCCGTTCAGCTTTTACGATGGCTGGCGAGACTGCTGCATTATCGTATGACCAGAACTTTAGGCGTAGGGCTGCCAAGATACCAACGGCCCGCTGGGACAGGAAGGACTTGGATGTGTGGACCACATATGTGGCACCACGCATTGAGAAGAAGGCTTCTGAGTTGCAAAAATTCAAGACTGCCACCCAAAAAGTTGGGCGCAAGTGGTTCTGCTGGGACTTTAATAAGGGCGTTTGCCAACGTCAAGCCTGTAAATTCGCACACCTTTGTGACAAATGCTCTGGGAGCCACTCGGCTTCTGCTTGCTCCGTGGCCAGGCGGCCCTTTCGCAGGGGAGGGGGCCCCCAGCAGCCCCCCAAGGCCCCTGCCCAGCCTCCTGTTCCCGGAGCAGGAAAGTGATATCTTTTCCTTGGCCTATACTCCGGTTCGGCTACAGCCGTTACTGGCGTTACTGGAATCTTACCCAGACAGAGAGTCGGCGTCTTATTTGAGTAATGGTTTTTCGCTGGGGTTTAGGATCCCCGTGGTGGTGGCCCCTGTAGCTCAGAATCCTAGGAACCAGAAATCCGTTAAGGACATGCCTGGTGTGGCGCGTAAGAAAATTGAAAAGGAGCTGGCTTTACGTCGTATGGCTGGTCCTTTCGCTACCCCCCCCCTTTCCTAATTTGCACATTTCACCCTTGGGAATAGTTCCCAAGAAGGCCCCGGGGGAGTTTCGCCTAATTCATAACCTCTCTCATCCTAGTGGTACGTCGGTTAACGACGTAATTCCCCCGGAGCTCTGTTCGGTGAAGTACGCTTCTCTTGATCATGCGATCAAGATGATAAGGAAGTTTGGGCCTGGCGCCCTACTGGCCAAGTGCGACATCGAATCGGCTTTTCGTTTGTTGCCAATTCATCCTGAGGATTTCTGGTTGCTGGGCTTTCAGAAAGACTGAGGGTCCCACTACGCAACTTACCTATTTGGGTATCTTGTTGGATACCGTGGCCCAAACCTCCAGTTTGCCGCCCGATAAGTTAGTTGCTTTGAGGAAGGTCATTGAAGAACTGCTCCCATTGAGGAAGGTCACCTTGCGACAGCTTCAGTCATTGCTAGGTCATTTAAACTTCGCTTGCAGGGTGGTGGCGCCAGGGCGCCCATTCTGCTCTCGCTTGGCCAAACTTACCTCGGGGCTGCAGGCCCCGCATCATAGGGTTCGTTTGTCCGCCCAGGTGCAAGCCGACCTCCGTGTGTGGCTGGAATTCCTGGAAGAATTTAATGGTGTATCACTGTGGCAGGACACTTTGAACCTCCACAATGATTTTCAAGTGCATTCGGATGCGGCAGGGTCACTGGGGTTTGGTTTGTTCTGGGACGGCAGGTGGTGTGCTGAACCTTGGCCCCAGGCTTGGCGCGGGGCGGCGATAACTCGAGACTTGACATTTCTTGAGTTTTTCCCCATAGTTGTTGCGGTACACTTATGGGTTGAGCATTTTAAGGACCATCGGGTTTGTTTTTGGTCCGATAACCAGGCAGTAGTGACTGTTTTAGCTAAGCAGTCATCCCGGTCGTCTAGGGTTTCGGCCTTGCTTCGGGTGTTTGTTTTGCACTGTCTGCGTTTTAATATTGTATTTTCTGCTCGCTTCGTTCCGGGTATCTCTAACGAGATTGCTGATGCTCTGTCCCGTTTTCAGATGGAACGATTCAGGTCATTGGCGCCAGAGGCTCGAGAACGTCCGGAGATTTTCCCGGATCATCTCTGGAACCTTGGCAACACTTAGTTTCACAGGGAGTAGCCGCGTCAGTCGCCCCTTCCACACTAAGGTCCTATAAGAAGGCCTGGGCTGATTTTCTGTCCTTTAATGGCCAGTCGGCGGGGGCGGTTACAACCCCTTATTCCACTGCCCAGGTGCTTAAGTATCTGGCACATTTGTTCCGGATGCGCCGGGCAGTGAGGACCCTGCGACTCCATTCGGCAGCAATTTCTTTCTTTAGCAGGGCCACTTTTGACAAGGACCCATGTAGGAAGTTTGTGGTGCGTCGGGCGTTGGAGGGTTGGGGACGACTCACCCCATCGAGGACTGTTCCCAGATGCCCCATCACTTTTGAGTTGCTGATACAGATGCGCAGTAAACTGCGGAGCATCTGTTGGTCTAAGTTTGAGGCCCGTCTATTTTCTGCAGCCTTTTCCTTGGCATTCTTTGGGGCCCTGAGGGTAGGTGAGGTGGTCCTTGAGGAAAAAAGGGATGGAGGTTCTAGGGGATTACTGTTGCAGGACGTGAGCATGTCGCAGTCGGACCTGAGGGTGCACATCAGGAATTCGAAGACGGACCAGGTGGGTAGGGGAGCTGTCATTAGGCTCTCGGCAACGGGAGAGAAGGGTCCTTGCCCCGTAAAGGACCTTAAGAAATACTTGTCCTTGCGACCGGCAGGCGAGGGGCCTTTGTTTATTCATGAGAATGGGCACCCTCTTGTGAGGCATCAATTCACCAAGGTGATGCGCAAGGTGGTGGTGGCCTGCGGCCGCAGGGCATCGGACTTTGCTCCTCACTCCTTCCGTATTGGTGCTGCAACAACAGCTGCCCATTGGGGTTTGTCAACGAGGAGGATAAAGGACCTGGGTCGCTGGAGATCGGATGCATTCAAAGTTTATGTGCGGAAATAATGGTGGTGTGTGTACTGACATTTTGTGTTTTAACCCTAGGTCTGGCTGCTATCCGTATTTGGATAGTAGGACACAGCATTGTGCACTGGGCCGCTGTCAGAGCTCGTCAATCCGGTCTGGGAGCTGGCTTGGGCCTACCGCAGCACGTGCAGGTGTCCTGGATTTCCAGACGAGGGATGCAGTGGAGGGAATTATTGCCTCTCATGCACAGACGGGTCCTCCACGCTGGCCCCCCTACTGCGATAGTTGTGCAGCTGGGGGAGAATGATATGGTTTCTTCTTCCTGCTTTGGGCTGCGTGCTGCCATATTACTGGACTTGAGGGATTTGGCGGCCTTGGTGCCTTCAACCACATTAATTTGGTTGCAGCTCCTGAAACGCCGCATTTGGAGGGGTAGCCCTTGCCCGGCGGCCACTGAAAGAGTTAGGAAGCGGATTAATTCTGCAGCGAGCAAATTGGTGGTTGATTTGGGCGGATTCGTGATTCCTCACCCTCTGATTTCATTTAAGGCCTCTGAGTTATTCAGGGATGATGGGGTGCATCTTTCCCCGTTGGGGAATGATGTCTGGTTGGATGCAGTGGTGTCCAAATTGAGGGTGTGGTTTAGTTTGTGAGTGGTTGGCGGCGAGCGTGAGGGGCTCGAGTGGCGGTTAGGCATTGGTTTAAATTGGTTGGAGGAGGGGTAAGGATTGGCTGGGCCTGCCCCTCCAATGCTGCTGCACGGGTATTCCGTTAAAGGAATTCTGGAGCTTACCATCCCCTTCGTCCAAACCCTTGGTGCAGGGTGCGGGCCGTGTAAGTTCCAAGGAGCATGCGGGGATTAGCTGAGGGTCTGTTTCGCAGCTCCAGTTGACCCTGATCTTGCTCTTCCGCTGACTACGGAGTCAGGGCTGTCCCCCAAGGCGGGGGGGACAGATAGTCTAACCAATGCCTAAGCAACCACTCACAATTTGTATGGATAATAAAGTTGTGGCCAAAATTATGCCAAAAACCTTAAACAAAAATAATGTGTGATGTTTGAGTTATTGGGGTTGGGGTGTCTTGGGGACCTCAGCACGCAAAAAGTAGAACAAAACACAATGAAATACAAAAGTAGCGAGAGGTCAGAATGGTTGGACCTTATTTACAACAGACCCTTTAGCTCCTGGCAAAGGTTTTGTCAGAATTTAAGGAGTTACTACAGGAAGAGTCACCTATAAAACAACAGGAAAGGCAATTCAGAAATTGCTATGACACAATGTTGGCTGGGTTTGAACAGAACAACCAAGCTCTCCTGTGTAACATGTGACCTGAATTGCGAAATAATTGGCATGTGAACCATCTAAAATTATCAGTATTTTATGGACTCTCTGCTTCATTGGCTGTATATGTGCACCAAGGGGATATCACTGAACTTGAAAAGAGAGTAAGTAAGGAGGCTATGGCCAGGAATAAACCACTTTTCTGTCTCTTATCTGTGAAAGAAAAATTACAGTGTGTGTCACAATGTGTTGACTTTTTTTCTTTCTTTCCTGTAATAAGCAAGGAGCAAAAACTTTTCTTTTACAACACTTCTGAAATGATAGACAAATTAAGCAAGAATTTACTGTTTGTCAACAATGTTTCAAAAGGCATTGTATACTTCAGGCTTCCTCAAACTCAGCCCTCCAGATGTTTTGAGACTACAATTCCCATCATCCCTGACCACTGGTCCTGCTAGCTAGGTATCATGGGAGTTGTAGGCCAAAAACATCTGGAGGGCCGAGGTTGAGGAAGCCTGGTATGCTTGGACTTTCTAAATGACATTGATAAAGTGCAGAGTGCATATGAAGGCCTCCATATGCATGGGCACCTGTGTCCAGTACTCCCTGACTTCATGGCGTACACCAAAGATTCCACTGGAGGGTAACTGAGTCCTTTCTCTCTCCTGGGCTCTTGCATCTCTTCTCATTCTTTGCTTATGAAAAGACAATCACACAAGGCACATCACCTTCCTCTTCTCAAAAGTTCTTTATGAACTTCTGATGTGGGGAACCACCTCTACTCATGGAAGTTCTCCACAAGATTCAGAACCTGGATCTTCCAGGACTCTAATGATTGCATAGGGAGTCTCCATCTGTACAAGAGGCACCCTGATCCAGCAGTTCATCCCTCAAGTCATGGAGGGTGATGGAGACAGCAATGGAAGGGTAGAATTTAGCCTACTCTTACCTATTCTCGTATCGGTTCTACTAGTGAGTAGAATGCCTGAAGGCAGCTAGAGTTTGCATTCTGTAATCGTTTATCAACCATTTGGTCCAAGTCTACCTGACTCAAGAGGATTCTTCCTGTGGTTTTTGGATTCAATCCAAAATGTCCATCTTGTGACTGTAGTCTTACTGAGATAGTCAGCTACATCACTTAAGCAGTAATATTCCATATATTTGTGAGAATCATACATACATTTTTGAGGCAAATAGCTTCCATTCAATTTGTTCAACTGCTCTCACAAAAATAAAAGAGCATTATTTGGCAGCTATAACCCTGATTTGCTTTGAAGCTACAATTGTTTACCTGAGGAAAATGCTTGTTAGAATGTTTATGCCTCGTTGAAAGGTGACATATGGCCAGATTTTAAAACGGAAATATGTGCTTTGCCAAGAAAGGTGACTTTTTACTGTAGATCCAGTTCATTAATTTTCATACAAATTGGGTGGGGGTAATCAGGTTTTGCTATGCTGTGCTGTTTTGGGGGAAAGCAGAGGAGGCAAGGCCTGACTATAATGCCACTAATGAGGTGATTCTGCCGGAAAAGATTTTACTTTATAAAATGACAGAGTGAATTTCTGGAATCCTGCCCATTTGTTAGCTTTCAGTTACTTTTCAACACTTGTTGCATTTGTTAACAAAAGAAAGTGGTAAATCTCACAAACGTGGTTTCTCTTTTTGTTAGTGAGCAGAACTCAAATCACAAGTCATACACATCATTTTTCAGCAGTCTCCAGAGACACTCCCTCTATTCTCTAGCTTAACCAGGCTAGATGCCTTGAGTTCACACCTGGGGCCTCACTTAACAGCATCAAACTCACTGTGTTTGTGTGTTACTTGCCTTCTCTTTTAAAGTGTGCTCTATCTTACTTGAGTAATTTAAATGGAGGTATTTGCATCGGATGTACCTGTCAATTAAGCAAAGGTTCTCTGATGGTGAAATGCTAATTATATTGATTATTTTGTGGGACCATGTTGGACATGGAGATAGACATACAGTGGTACCTCGGGTTAAGAACTTAATTCATTCTGGAGATCCATTCTTAACCTGAAACTGTTCTTAATCTGATGTACCACTTTAGCTAATGGGAGGTCCTGCTGTCGCCGCGCCACCGCCGCGCGATTTCTGTTCTCATCCTGAAGTAAAGTTCTTAACCCGAGGTACTATTTCTGGGTTAGCGGAGTCTGTAACCTGAAGCATATGTAACCTGAAGCATCTGTAAGCCCACTGGAATGGGCTTTTATTTTTGGCTCCTTTCTAATTGCGTTATTTCTTTGAAGATTTTAAACCCATGCAATTATAACCCAGGATTTACCATCACTTCTGTTCACAAAGTAAAGGTTTGTCCAACATGCACTTCAAACACCCAAATCCTACCCACCTCTGTCCAGATAGATAAGTGGTGGAGTCATCTCCTAAATAGATAACTGAAGGAGCCTCTCCTAAATGCTCACCTTTAATTTATAGAAATGTATGTGGATAATGTTAAGCTAAAAATAACCATCAATTTCAGGTAAAGCTCATAAATTCATAGTTCACACAAAAGACATTACTTGCCTGAAAGAGACAAACATGGTTAAAGGGGTTGTGAGATTATGTATTTAGTCCTGCCGCAAGGTTGTATGGTTCCTACAATCCCCATTTTGAAACAGGAAGCATCTTAGAGACAGTTTAGAGACATAGGTGATCAAGGCTCACAGAGAGTGATTTAGAAAAGATCCCCCACTTCAGAGGTTATGCCCCAACACAGTGATGTCCAGAAGAGCCACATTTTGGCAGGGAGGGAGGCTAAGCACATGGGGGTAATAGTCAACTAATTTTTACTCAGAGTAAAGCTACTGAAATGAGTGGGTGAAACTTAGTCATCTTGGTTAATTTCAGTGGGTCTATTCTGAGTAAAAGATAGTTGAATTTCACCATATTTGCCACCTTCATGGGAGTAATGTCTAAATACCGTATTTTTCGCCCTATAGGACGCACTTTTTCCCCCTCCAAAAATGAAGGGGAAATGCGTGTGCGTCCTATGGGGCGAATGCAGGCTTTCGCTGAAGCCTGGAGAGCGAAGCCTGGAGTGCGCACCGACCCCTCTCGCTCTCCAGGCTTCAGGAGAGCCGCAGCGCAAGTCCCACAAGGTCGGGGGACAGCAGGGAGGTGGAACGCCGCCATCCCGCTGTCTCCCGATGTGGTTTGGAGGCTGACGGCAGGGAGACGCGTGCTTCTCCCGGTCGCCAGCCCCGCAAGCTCTGGGGAGAGCGGGGAGGCGCAGCGTGTCCTCCCGCTGTCCCCGGACCTGATCTGCAGGCGGGCGGTGGGGAGAAGAGCGCTTCTCCCCGCCGCCTGCCCCGCAAGCTCCGGGGACAGCTGGGAGGCGCAGCGCATCCTCCCGCTGTCCCCGGACCTGATCTGCAGGCGGGCGGCGGGGAGAAGAGCGCTTCTCCCCGCCGCCTGCCCCGCAAGCTCCGGGGACAGCTGGGAGGCGCAGCACATCCTCCCGCTGTCCCCGGACCTGATCTGCAGGCGGGCGGCGGGGAGAAGAGCGCTTCTCCCCGCCGCCTGCCCCGCAAGCTCCGGGGACAGCTGGGAGGCGCAGCGCAACCTCCCGCTGTCCCCGGACCTGATCTGCAGGCGGGTGGCGGGGAGAAGAGCGCTTCTCCCCGCCGCCTGCCCCGCAAGCTCCGGGGACAGCTGGGAGGCGCAGCGCAACCTCCCGCTGTCCCTGGACCTGATCTGCAGGCGGGCGGCACGGAGAAGAGCGCTTCTCCCCGCTGCCGGCCCCACAAGCGCC
Source organism: Podarcis erhardii (assembly GCF_964252035.2). Taxonomy (NCBI): domain Eukaryota; kingdom Metazoa; phylum Chordata; class Lepidosauria; order Squamata; family Lacertidae; genus Podarcis; species Podarcis erhardii. The sequence continues at coordinate 61,847,542 of NC_138508.1, forward strand.
TGGGGGGGGGGGGAATAATTTTTTTTCTTTATTCCCCCCCCAAAAAACTTGGTGCGTCCTTTGGGCCGGTGCGTCCTATGGGGCGAAAAATACGGTAAGTCTTCTACACCTATGGAAACAGGTATGCTACACACAGAAACAAACTATCCCATTCTAGCAGGCAGAAACCTACAAAAGAGGAATCACTGAGAAGTGATACAAAGGCAGCACAGTCCACAAACACACCACCCAATGAGCAGGAAGATGTTTTTTAAGAGGCCAGGCACTGATGCAAGTAGGAATCAGAGAACGTGTGAGCCCCAAAGACTGTTCCCACACAACAGGCTGCGTCTTTGAATGCAGGAGCAAGTCAACTTCAAACTTGTGAGGTCTCCTTTGTTCTTTACAAGAACCCCAATATATAGAACAAGAAAGTTTCTGAGTATATTCTGAGCCTGGCAATTTGTTTTCAGTACCAGAATTGAGCTGAGCTCACAGTCCAGTCACACAAAAGTCCACTTCTGGTTAGCTTTCTTAATTTTAGTTAGCTGATTTTGATGAGAGAAGTCATTTTGCTGTTGAATTCAGGGCAGAAACTCTCACCTATCTACTGCAAATCATCCAGGGATCGACCAGTAGATCCCTTCTGTCCACTCCTGCAGTCCAGACTTAGTTCTTGTTCCTCCATACCAGCCCAGCAGTGCCAGATTTATGTATAGGCTAAGTAGGCTGAAGCCTAGGGCCTCTTAATCTAGGGGGACCTCGCCAGCCTGCCCACTCCCCAGCCAGCAACCTCCTCTCTCCCAAAATTGAAAACCCAAGACTTCATGCAAGGCCACAGCAACTTGGGCCTCTAAATCTAAGGGGCCTCACCAGCCTGCCCTCTCCCCAACGCCGCAGTCTCCCCTCTCCCAAAATTGCAAACCCAAGGCTTCATGCAAGGGCAGGGCAACTCAGGCTCAGCAACTATAAGACTCAGGGCTAGCCAGTGGGGCCCAATTTGAAGATGTGGGGCCCAACTTTAGGGTTGTTGTTTTTTGTAGGGCCCCAGTTCACAGCCAAATTCTGCAAAATCTTATAGATATTAAAAAAATCCATCTAGACTGCCCTGGTGCAGGGGGCCCCTTCAGAGCAGCCTGCGGGGCCCAGTTTGGCCAAATTACTCCAATTGCCTTAAGGTCAGCCCTGATGAGACTGTGCAGGGGTTGGACTGACAAGCCCTGCACCTTCTAGGTCCCTGGTATCACTATTCAGAGTACAGACTCAAGGACTTGCAATGGAAATAAAGGGGAGGCACTTATTGGAAATCAGTTTTGTCACCTCTCGCCCCTGTCCCCCCAGCCCTGGGACAATGAGCCCAGCCAGCTTTTATTCACAGTTGCATAAGCACTACACTACAGCATGGCCATAAACCTGTACATTCAACTGCTGAAATACGCACCCAATATGTAGCAATGGAGTTTTATGTTACTGCTTTATGAATGAACACTGTGTTTTATTAATGGACTCCATATTTTTTAAATTACCTAAGAGCCACCAATAGGGAGCTCTAGAAACTGACAGCTAACCAATCCGGTACTACCAAACAGCAAGCCCTATTGCTGAAAGCAGGTAACCAACAGGAAACGCTTCAGCTCAGCCTTTGCACTGTTCACTGAACACCCCCTGCTGTGCAGGTAATGGAGAAAACTCATAAATTGTATCCCTTCTGGCGTCCTGGCCAGCTCTATTATGCACCACGTGCCCAGAATAGCAGCAAATATTTTCTGCTTATACATCAGCGACTGATAAGACTTGTCATCCAGTTCTTCCGAAGTCTTCCTAAATTATAAAGCTCCAAAATACAGGCCAAAAGAGAGCAGGTTTGGGAAGAGCGAGGCATACAATGGGCACCACCAGTGAAAAGACCCTGCTCCGTGTAGCTCCTGCCCTGTCATTTGATAGGGTGCCCACTTGCCCTCCTTCTTGACATGGAATGCTCTCTATTGGAGTCTCCAGGTCCAGTACAAAGACCATAAGAAGGGAGAGCAGGGACCTTGAAGTTCCCAACAGCTGTTAAGCAAGCAAGCAAGCAAGCAAGCAAGCAAGCAAGCACACAGGTCACCTTTGTCACAGGATGCCTATGTCCTGGCCAGGCCTGCACCCAATCTTGTTTTTGTACAATCTTGTTTGTTCTCAGTAACCAAAATTATATTATCAATATATACAAGCAGAAAAGTTGTTTTCCTTCATTTGCAAGGCATCATACAAAACAAAGTGTCACTAATAAAGAAAAGTTCCAGGGTGGCAATAGAAAGCAAACTAAAAATGCTTTTGCAGTTCATCAGAACTATCTAGTAATATCAAGTTATAGGAAAACTGGTGCTATTAACAGTAACCCTTCTAGTTGGTTAATTGATTTGGCAACGTCCATGCACATGACGTCTGATGCTAATTCCCCCCCCCAAAGAGTTAAATGATAACTCATCAGAGGCAAATGGAAACAAAATATCTGTGAAAGGAAGAGAAGCAGGTGTGCTCAAGTGTGTTGCAGGTAGAAGTATTGTGGCTGCAGACCAAGTCAGGAGAGCTATGAGATTCAGGTGAGGGTCATATGCCTTGTCAATCCCAGCAGGTATATAACAAGCCCAGAATAACATTCGAACTTCATTTTCCTAAGAAATAATGCTTATTCCACAAAATGTTGGAATCAGTGCCCAGGTCACTGCTTAAATTTAGGGATATAACACAAAATATTTTTAGCTGCAGGTAAAAATAAGCTTTTTATTGTACTGTATTTCAAAATACCCATTATTTCTATGGGCTGAAAAATCTACAAAAGTACTAGAAATATTGAATTACCACTCTAGTTTGAAATGCATATCACACTGGCCTTCTTGCATATTTAAAGACAAAAATCTAAAAAGGCACATGTGAATGTAAAGAAAATGCTGTTTTCATAAGCATGTGAACCAAACAGTCCCATATTAAAGAAATAACCATGATAACTTTTATGTAAAACTACTTTTCATGAATTAATATAGTGAAGAAAGTGAGTCTCCAAAGGCCTGATTCCCGGCATCTAGAACTTAAGTGCACTTTGTCTTCCTTTGAAATTATTTCTGAGATGTAAAATGTTCTGTATTCTGATAGCCACAGGGAAAACAAGATGAAAATGACCTTTAAACAAACAACCTTTGTGTAGTTTTCATATCAGTTTTCAATAATGCATCTCCTTTTTGAATAAGCGTTTAAAGATTCTTTCCCATACATGATTGAAGAAAGCCAATAATATGTTTTCTGGTGAGGGAGGGGTTTAAAGCAACATTTTAAAAGGTATTTCTTGACAAGTTCTAAATGTATCTGGAGTATATAATCTGAAGTGCCATAGCAATAAGACCAAAGTGAATTAAACCAAAATATTTTTTTAAAAAAATTAATAGGAATAGTTTAGATTAAAACATAGTGACAAGACTGCATTTTTCTTTCCCACAAGTGACCTCAACATTACTCAAAAGCAGCTCCCACCAAGATTGCAAATGCCATTATGTGTTCTGTTATTCAGACTGAAAGTTTGCTTTGAATTTGTGCTGATCAAAAACAAACATGCATTTTGCACAATATTTTAAGTCTGGTATCTTTATGAACAATGGTGATTTATGGTGTTATAATCCCAGTTCAAAAACTCACTTAAACAAATGCTAGAGAGCTTTCTTCAATAGTATCTTCAGTGAACAAATTCTTTAGGGGCAGAAATGGCTTTGAGAAGGTAGATAATCTGATTTATTTTAACTTAATCTGTCTGAGGGATATTCACTTATATGTGGCCAGATTGTCTTCATTTTTAAAAAAGCTATTTGTAACACAAAAGGGAGGAAATCAAGTCTGATTCAGAAATGGTATCACATTTTTCTTTCCAATTAATGGCTGAAACATCACTTCAGTGGTCTGCATGCTCAATAGCTTCTCATTGCCAGCCTGGATAGATGAAGCTCCACAAATTCATGGGGTTAGATTGATGTAATGGCTACAGTACATCATTTGGATGTTGGAATACTGGTTCACATTCCCCAGTCACTTATGAAGTTTATCAGGTAGCCATCTGTAATGCATTATTCCTCAGCTTGACAGGATGGCTTTGGGCACTTTGGGGAAAGGAAGGAAGTATAACTACTATTGCCTGTTGTTTCATATAGCTAGCAATGAACAAGCCTCATCTGCATGGCCAACGAATAATACAATTACATGGCAATGTAAATATGGGGCCCCTTAATATTGCAAGTACATACTTCATTGCAGAGCAATAATTATATCTACATAATATATCTAACCTTTGAACATATACGCAAGCATGAGATGGGATGTGCGGGGGAAACAGTTCCTTTACTTTCAGTTCAATAAGTTGGTGAGCTCTGGTAGCATCTAAAATAAGAAAGACACATCATTTACCTGACTGCTGTTGTCCGGTGCCACATATTATCGCAGGACCATGCCCTCATTTTTGGCAAATTTCTGGTAAATCCCCAGTTCATCAGCCATCACTACAAGATGCACAGATGTAAGGGCAAGATGCATTAATTCCAAATAATGTCTGATTATAATTTGAACTTTTACCTGAACAAGAGGAGGAAGAACACAAGTTTTCTTTATTTTGAAAAAGATTTATGGAGTTCACAGAGACTCTTTTCCTGCCTTTATTCCACCTGGAACAAAAATAGTGAAACATATCCAGTGTACCCGTACACACAAGCTTCCAAATAGTCTCACATGACAATGCTTACACTTGAACATATTATAATGGCACCTGACCTCTTTTTTTGCCTCTAGCACATTCAGTCAATCTTTCCTTTCCTTGCTGTGACTAAATGAGTGTCATGGTAATAAGCTGTCAGCAAGTACCTGTTGCCTGCATTTGGCTTTCTAAATTCAGTTTCCTGGCCTAGGTTCCCAATCTTACAGTCCAGTCACTGAGAACAAGCAGTTACATTTAACACCTGTAGGACTTTGATTGACATTTGGGCGCTGGCAGTTTGTGAGCATCGTCTTTGTTGTTAAAGAGGGTCAAGAAAGGCAAAAAGCAAATTCACTTACTATGCGGCTCATGGGCTTACAAGGTTTTTTTCCCTTTTACTTTGCTAGTTATGCCTTGAAGCTGCCTACTCTTCAACTATTTGGCTTGCAAAATCTGCAAGCACCTCTTTCAATGTGTCCTCAGTGGAAGGTCTTTGAAGCCTGTGAACCAGCTTGTGAATGTGCAGCTATCTGCACAGGCAGGTGCAATAGAACATCTATCTTTAAATAACCACCTGAAGGCTTAAGAACACTTTCCACCAAACACACTTAGCTAAAATAACCTTTGCTCAAACACACATGCCTTTGTAAGATAAAATGCTTTCTCCACACAAATAAATAACTGAAGCACTGTCTACGCAAGCTAGTACCAACTCTGAGTTTTTGCCATGCTTTTCCACATTACACTCCAATTCCAAGCCCCAGCCACAGAGTTGTGAACATGAATGCAAAGCAAAGTTTTGTTTTAAGTATTTTAAAGAAAAGTTTGTCTTCTGGTAATGCAGGAGATTTTGTTCTGTTTTGTTTTTTGCTGGTATCTTTGGCCTGTAAAAGAACAAGCAGTTCTGTTGTTAAAGCTCTGTGTTTAAAAAACATTTATATTGTCCCATAAAAAGACACAGTGCTTAAATTCTGTGTACTGGTACGGTATTTTGTTCTCACATAACTTTGCCTTATCCATATTGCCTTGTTTGGTTCACCATGTGTTTTCTCCTAAAAACCTTGGCTGCAACAAAACCCATGAAATCTTCTGCATTCGCCTCTGAGCTCTGACACAATGGAGAGACAATGGACACAACTTTACAGAGAGGTGTTGATCTGCCTCATTAGAGGTGTGGCACACAATTTTTGCAAGCCAAATAATGGAAGTCACCATCAATGTAAAACTGTCAAAGTAAGGGGGTGAAAACTATTTTGATATAAGAAAATGGTCAGAGTTCATACCCCTGTCCAGTGTCTCATATCTATGAAATGGGGGCAAATCAGTCCACCCCTTACCTGAAACATTGCTGACAGAGCTGCCATTGCTGATCCAATTTTGTAAAGACATGCCCCCTCTCCTTTCCCTCCCCCTTGGCTGCTATTCAGGGACAGCTGTACCTCTTTTGTAGCTCCCAACCACCCTTGCAAAACACATCAACATTGAAACTGCAAAATTAGTCTGTGAGTTGCTGGTCTAGCAAGCCAAATGATCAGGCAGTACAATGCATGATGGAGTAGTTATTTCTACATTAAAAAATAGAAGTGTCTTCACAGTGCTGTTTGTATCAAATCCAGTCCCATCCCTCTGCCCCCCAATTTTATCTGCATTTACCATTTCCAAGGAAAATATCCTAAGTAAAAAAAAAATATTGTCAATGATCCATTTCCAAAGCATTTGGGGAAAAGAAAAAAAGGGGGGAGAACCTGGGCTTCTTTCGAAATTATTAACTGGATGCTACCAAAAGCAATATATCTCATTCATCTACAAATTTAACACTAGATTACTCTAATGCTAGTTTTGTAATATTTGCCTCATGCTTCTAAGCAAATAATATTTTGTTAAAAGATAAGCCTACTTCTTAGCAGTATTGCTGATACTCAGAGAGATGAAAATCTATTCCTTTTTCAGAGAAATCTAAATGTATTATAGGAGCATGATTTAGAAGGTTAGGCCATTTTTCATTCTGTCCAAGAGATGAAATTTAAGATGTTAATAGTTTGGAAAACATCATTTGAAGAGCATACGCCTTTAATCACTTCTGAGCTTGGCTCGAACGTATGGAATTTTAGATGAAAAGCATGTCTGTTTTCTTCTGGAAGATCTATTTTCGGTTTGGCTTCCGCTTCCCCCTATATCTGTCATACAGGAAATCTGATTTGTGCTTAAGTCCTGGATTGTCTGATTTATTTATGCTATTCTCCAAATTTGTGGACATATGTCATCAATACTCATCTTCTTCAACTGTCATAGCCTTATAGAAAGTGCTTTATGGCTGACTATTAGCATGGTACTTTCTTGTGGGAGTCACTACTGTTCCACTGTATTAGCCTATTTTTTCTTGGGAAGATGTTTAATAACAATAAATGAAATCATATTAATAATATTATGCTTTTAAACATTTATTGTAATATTGATGGGAGAAGATAGTTAGACAATTTCAGATCAGATCAGGATTAAGGCAGTGGTCACCTAAATGCTAATGAAATTAAACATGGATATTAACATTATTGTTGTCCACCTGCCTGCTGCTGAGCATTACACAGTTGCAGCCAGCAAGTTAAACATGTTTTCAATCCCTGCTTTCTCTAGTGTGTATTATGGATTAATACAATGCTTCATGGCTCACCTGTATTAGCTTTTTACATCAGTGTCACCCAGGGACAGTGAGATAGGAAGAAGTGAAGACATACTGTATATGTTAAAAATATAGACATAAGCCTCTTCGTATTGATGTGCTTTGTATTTCTTCACACACATTCATGATACTATTAAAACTCATATAGATTGGCATGAACCTATGAAGCTAAAAACATAGGATAAATAAATAAATTATCCATTCATTCATTTTATTTGTATGCTACTTTTCCACTCTTGTCTTTGTCCATGGAGTTTTCTTGGCAGGGATACTGGAGTGGCTTGCCAGTTCCTCCTCCAGGTGGATCACATTTGGTCAAAACGCTCCACTATGACATGTTCATCTTGGGTGCCCTGCTCGGCATAGTTCATAGCTTCTCTGAGTTATTCAAGCCCCTTCGCAACGGCAACGGCAGTGATCCATGAAGAAGGACAGATCGTGAAACTGAGGCTGCAATACTTTGGCCACCTCATGAGAAGAGAAGACTCCCTGGAAAAAACCCTGATGTTGGGAAAGATGGAGGGCACAAGGAGAAGGGGTTGACAGGGGACGAGATGGTTGGACAGTGTTCTCGAAGCCACAAACATGAGTTTGACCAAACTGTGGGAGGCAGTGGAAGACAGAAGTGCCTGGCATGCTCTGGTCCACGGGGTCACGAAGAGTCGGACACGACTAAATGACTAAACAACAACAACAACTTTTCCACTCACACAAAATCCTGCTGAAAGCGGCTTACAACAAATAAACAGGAATGCATTTCAAACAAACACATGTTGGCATCCATCTGCCCAAAGAAACAATGGAGTACACCTCCAGGAATGAAGTCAAACTGCTCGTTAGCAGCACCAAAGAAACCTCCCCAGGGCATAAGCCTGGGCAGTATGTAGGGAGATTCTGGGCTGTCCAGACAACAAGACCCTCCCTCTCGGCCTCACTGATATGGTCCAAAGGAAAGCAGAGCAATATCTTTGGTAGCAGCTTGGCTGCAGGAGTTGCCTGAAGGAGGTGTACAAGGCCAACAATCTTAGGGATTTGACTCCAGATTTGTGTGGAGTGTACTCCTTAGCCTTTTCTTCTTCTGAAGCTATCCCACAAGGCAGTGGAGGTTCAGGATCAGAGCTTTCCTTCTCCTAGATGGGCTACTTTCCCAGGTTGATCAGCCCCATCTGCCCCCTCACTTCCTTCTACAGCACATGCAGAAACCACCATCTTAACTGTTGGACCCACTATTAGTCTTGTCTGCTCAACCCACCAGAGCCCATCTTCACATGCAGAGGAAGTCCCTAACTCACTGAAGGTTTGAGACCATCTGCTACCCTCGCCTGATTTAGCTGGCCAATCAAAGCCATTTCCTGGGATGTGGCAGCTTTCACATGCTGACAGCTTCTAGGAGCCACAGGTGAGAGTAGGATGCAGGGTGGGGACCAAAGGTGGACAAACTTCCCCAGAAGGAACATGATGTGTCCCCCACCAGAGATACCACCGCTCCACTAGCAGCCCATACACCACAACTGCAAAACAATTGCATAATAGCACAGAAACATTTTCATAATATAGCAAAACAATAGCAGCTTCATAACATAGCAATAAACAATAGCAAATATAGTAACATACAAAAGATCACCTTCCAATACTATAAATATAGCAACACACAGCATCCTGCAGCTACTTGCAAGGTTTCCAAGGGCAAAGATTGGGGTAGCTGGAAACACCCCTCCCATGCTGTTAAATCTTACAGTGCATTCAAGTAATATTAATTATCTCAGAATAAAACTACACTCGTAGGTCTTTATAACAGGCCCATAAATCAGGAAGAAAAGCTAATCCAATGAGGAATCCAATAAATCTTTGATGGAGGAAATAAATCCAAAGCAAGTTGTTAAATTTAATTTTCGCCATCGACACCGCAAAAGCTGTATAACACAGAGAGGAGGAGGGAAACAATATATATTTATTCAATGTTTTTGACCCAAGTTGGTAACAATGTCAAACACAACTGTTATTGTGGCAACTGCAGTTTACATCCAGGCTGAAGCTTTTCTCTGAGAATTTTTAGACATGTAGCGGAAAGACCCATTTCTCCAGAGATTGCACCAACTGGAAAAATCTCTCTACCAACAGACAGGCTGAGGTAATCCCTCGGTCCTGAGAGATAGTCGGGTAAAACTGCCTCACACACAGTACAGCAAGGAGAAAATGGAGCTCTCACATAAAGACAATGTCATTTTCTCAGAAACTATGACACAAAGCACAGAGGTCTGTGCAGTGTTATTTTTCTAGGAAAAGAAGGGCTGGAACTTATCTTGAAAGCCTCCCTTGGTCTCTTATAATAGCAATGGCACCCATCTAAGAGGTGCCGGAACTGAGTTTTGGTGAGTTTCGGCTGTAAAAAAAGCCCTAGATCTATGAGAATTAAAGGTGAAAGAACTCAATCGATTTTCCCAAAAGGAGTTTCTTTTCTCTGCATAGCAGCAATAACCAGAGAGTGTTTCTAGTTAGTATTTGTTTTCTTCCTTAGGCTTTATGTGTCTGGAAAAACTGAAGCCTGAGTCAGATGTTCACATTTCTTAAACATTCACTCACTAGTTTGACTATTAAGGGGAGGGGCAGAGACAGTGATGGATTAATTTGGCAACTTTATTTACTCTGAATTTCTCATTTTTCTAATTTAAAATTAGATTATTATTTACTTTCCACCTCCACTTGCAATTTTTTAATATAAAGGTCTGTATGAAAAATGTTTAGCATTTAAGTGTGCATTTTTGGTAACATACACATTTTTGTATGCGATTTTCTGTTTATCCCTCCCAGATCTATAATTCCCAGGAACTTTAACAAATTACATTTCCAGGATTGTCCCAGGGGCAGGATGTATATGTGAGTTAAATATATGTTGTGTCTGCAGCCTTATTGTCCTTTGCAATTTCTTTATTTAGGGGGGAAAATACAGTACCACATAAGGATATGCTTAGATTACATTACATTAAATCTGCCCAACATATGGAGAGTGTCATTTAATTTCTCATTTCCTTGATTATTAACATTTCTAGTGTGGTTGTTATACTGTGTGAAGTCATTTTATTGCTTTCAAAAGGCTTTGGAATCAAAAACAAAATCTTTTTTTAGTGCATCATGCAAGCATGTCATAAATAAAATAAAATAATCATTTCCATTAATTCATAGTGTATTGTATTAAAATGATCAAACACACACTGGGGACCTCTGCCCTTTTTTCACCAAGTTCAGCTAAAGGTCGACAGAATTCTTATTCTAGTAAGGAACACTCAGAAATTGACTGAATAATGGTGCTGTTCAAGAAAGCAAATAAAATCAGAAATGCTTTCCCCTAACTGTTAGCTCTTTAATTTCCTTAATCAGAAGCCAGTACACAGGAAGAAATTCCCAGGTCACTTAACTATACATGGAGATGTAGTGCTTGCTGAAAGGGCCCTGCAAGGGACAAGCAAAATGTGGCACCACAGAGGCTCTGCTGCCAAGTATCAAAGAGAGAAGTCTTGTTTTCAATGTTTTGGTTAGGAAATAAGTGAGTTATCTAAAGCTTCCTCTTGGAAATTAATTGAATTACTGTAAGATGTGGAACACATTATATAATATGTGCGGCATTTAGTCAAGCATAGCTCATTTGTTATCATTTTCTTCAAAGTAACTACTCACAGTTGTTGTTGTTGCTGCTGCTGCTGCTGCTGCTGCTGTTTTTAATATTTGCACTGCACTGGTTGCACCAGCAATGCTGAAGGCACCAATCGCCTGGTCAGATTTTGTGCTGATTAACAGCCATTTCATAGGTCATCATCTTAATGAAGGAACGTCTACAATTAAACTCCTGCCACCTATATGGGTCTATCAAACAACAGTGAAGGATTCTTTCTTCTTCTTTCAACTAGCAGGGGTCAGGAAAACTCAAAAACAGTCTAAGCAAAGTATGGTTGTACTGCAACATAGCAGTGTTAGGATTCTCGCTCCGTGCTTGCAGTCATGGGATTGTTGTCTATCACATGATGGTGTATGTTTTCATTCCACAGTGTGGGAAGTGACAGAGACAGTACGTTTTGGTTTTAGTGTGTTCTGTGAAGTGGGGCTATTGTCCTTTGTTCCTTATCTCTTTGCTGTCTGATGAGAAAGAGGAAGGAGCTAAGTCAGAATGCTCCAAGTGTATTATATGTAAATAAAGCAGATTAGCCAAAATGCTGATCTATTGAGTCTGTTATGGGAACTGCAAATACTATGCAGGATCCCTAAGCTATTAGGTATCAGTCTTTTGCCTTTTGGTATCAGTCGCTGTGATGTGCAGGCTGGAGAAAGCTTTTGAAGCTCCCAAACGACAGACCAGGAGGGAGAGAACATGCCAATCAGGCATGTGTCTCTACCAGGGTCCTACACATGAGTAGGATGATCCTAACAAGCAGATGCTTCTTGCCAGGCTAATAGGCTAATGATTGAAGTAGGATGAAAATGTTTCTTGTTCTAGAGGAGTGTTATTTATTTGAAAGGCTGTCCAAGTAAAGTCTTCTCACAGGAAGACTTGAGAGCCAGTGTGGTGTAGCGGTTAAGAGTGGTAGACTCGTAATCTGGGGAACCAGGTTCGCGTCTCCGCTCCTCCACATGCAGCTGCTGGGTGACCTTGGGCCAGTCACACTTCTTTGAAGTCTCTCAGCCCCACTCACCTCACAGAGTGTTTGTTGTGGGGGAGGAAGGGAAAGGAGAATGTTAGCCGCTTTGAGACTCCTTAAAAGGGTGTGAAAGGCGGGATATCAAATCCAAACTCTTCTTCTTCTTCTTCTTCTTCTCTTTGCATGTCTCTTCTGTGTGGCAGGCTTTGGGCTTTCAAATTTCAGTGGCACCCTTTGAGACACTGAAATACAGTCATCGACTCCCACCTCTCGCCTTCCATTTTAATTCATTGTTGTAGCATCCCATGCAGTGCCCTCTCGGCTCAGTGCCCAGTGTGGGCAAACCAGTCTCACTCCCCATAATCCACCTCTGAGACCTGTCTAGTGTAACCTTAAGAATTGAGGGCAGGGACCTTGAAAGTGCTCATCAACATTTAGCACCTGGGCAGCAAACTAAGAAGGTACACAGATCATCAACCATGTTGAGAAGTATTGTTATTCTAATAGAATTTTATAACCTTTCCTCACACATGAAGAAGGGGTAAACGGGAGCATCTCAGAATGAGTCTCACAATGGCTTAGTCTGCATGTAAGACTAGGCCATATCATGGTTCCGTGCAAACATGGGAATATGCAGGTCCCCAGATAATGGTTGTAGGCACTTTGCTCCTCTTCTGGTCTCGCTGGTACTGCACTGCTGTGAGCTAAGCCATGTTTTAGCTTAATACATCATCTTAGTTTGGGCTTGTGGTTTTTCTGCTATAACCACAAGCTGTAAATTTTAATTACTCATTTTTAAAGCTGTTTTTTATTTATAATTTTAGTATTTCTTGTAAACCTCTTAGAGGATTTATTACAATCAAGCAGGTTTTTTAAAAAGAATATTATGCTAATTGAGATAAAATAAAGCAAAAACAATGGTTTAACTTAGCATTGCATGTGAACTGAATCAATGGCATGTTATGTTGTCATTTTGTCTGAACTGGATCTATAGCTCTTCATGGCAATTGGTCCTGTTCTCTGTGAGAACAGTATCTTCTTGAAGGCCTTCCAAGCAGTTTTAATAACTTGCCTTGGCAACTTATTGCAGAATAGCTGCTGTTGTAACATAGTTTTATGTAGATACATCACTTTATACATCTGATTAACTTCTTGCTTAGCTGCTGCTAATTCACAAGTTTAACATATCTGCGAGCTATCCCCATAGGAAAATCTGGACCCAAACTTTATGCCATGCGGCATGGGCATGCTTTTGGATTGCTTACCACCCTTGTAGTTTGGGGGCTGAGATCCAAAAGGTTCCTTTGGGTGTGCCTATAGGATATCACATGCCCTTTGGGATATTTAAAGCTTAATTCTGTTTGAGTAACAGATTTCTTCATGCCACAAAACTGTTATGAATACAGCAACAGACTTATGAGCTGACAAGCAATTCCCAAATAACTCACAAGGACCCAACAGGCTTGTTTTAGGTTTATTGAACTGAATGTTAACTAGAAAACAGGAAGTAAACTGCAAAGCAGGGTAAGATTTAAAGGAAAACTATATCCCAGAAGGATAGCAAAACCAGTAACACCATTTAGTAACAGATAAGAAAGAAATGTCCATGGGCCTACTCTGCATATCATTAGTATTAGATATCACCCAAACTGTTTAAAATATCAAAGGGGTGAGATGAGATACAGAAGATAAAACAACACAACAGTGTGGAAACAAATTACAGTATCTTAGATAAACTTCAAAAGGAATTCAAGAAGTGTTCCTGTGGTTACACAGATGTTGTAAATCTGTTTGGATTACTAGTAACACTGGGTCATTTTTTTCCAAAATCAAGGAATGCCAAAGTTTTAGTGAGAGCTTCCCTAAGTAAAATGCGAATCTCTCTGCCCTCTGAACTAAAACAATTCAGTCATTTCTTAGATACTGCTGAAGGATGTGGTGGATATGGAGATACTGCACACAGTAGCTTAAAGGTAATTTACAATAAGGGCCCAGTTGAAACTTTCCCAAATGTTGCCATGGCTTCTCACCGTCCTTTATCTAATGCTGCCAGTTTTGAAAGCTGAAGGAGAAAGAGTGTTCTCCAATTTAGCCTTTTATTAAAAATAAGTTTTGCTCCACAAAGCTACAATCAAGACTGTCATCATTATCTGTTCTTCCCATAGAATGAGATCTTCTGAGAGAAATAGTTTTCAATAAATAATCTCCTCTCCAAATTTGCTGGCAAGAAAAAGAAGATACCTTTTAAACATTCTGAATGTACTTGGTCATTGTGCATATTTTCTTTAACTTTAGTTAAAGTTATAAAATCTTGACATTCTAATGTCAAACATAGTGTTTTGTTTTTTAAAGAGTATTATACGCATACTTACTTTTCCCAGCTGAGGCATAAAATTACATTGACACAAGGTACTATGACAAAGAGGAGGTGGGAAGAGGCCTCAAATGAGCCTTCTGCCCTGGGCTTTTCTGTGTCTTTGTTCCTCTCACTGGCATTTCATGCAATTATGCATGAACCAATGGTTTAAGAAAGATTTTTTTTAACAGTAGGAAGGGTGGAAGATTGTGATATGACCACTGGAGCTGTCAAGAGGTAGAATTTAAGGTGCTGAGATAGCGTTTTTAAAACCATTTAATTGTTTTTATCCGTTTTTTTGTATGTTCTGAATTGCCTGGAGCTAATGTGAAAGGCAAAATGCAGATTGAGTATGCTGAGAAAATGGAACTAAGCTGGCATTACTCCATGTTTGTTACAAGTTTTCACAATTCTATTTACCCCTCTTCAAAATGATGCATCTTGGACCACTTACTGGTATATCTAGCTCCTGTAGAAGATGCAACGATGTTTCCATTATGGATGTTGCAAGTGATTTGCAGCACACTGCACATAAATCAAACTGAACTTGACACTAGCCTCCAGTAAATACACAAATCCTTAATCTTTCCAGCTTTCTTTAGTTTAAATCTTTAACTTTTTCTCTGCCCCTAGTGGGGGAAATGAATAATTTGCCTCTCCTTTTTCACATCCTTTCAAATATTTGAAATCTGTCATGCTAGGCTCCTATTTATTCGTTTATACATCTTTGGAAATCAGCAGCATATACAGTATATTGTGAATCTTGCTTTGGTCTTCAGGTTTGGCCTTGGGGGCTCCCTGAAACTGTATGGAAATTTTCAGAAATCATCTTTCCTAGGCTACTATTTGAATGTTCCTTATAGTCCAAGTTTTGGATAAGTCTGAAATTGGTGTGTGTGTGTGTGTGTGTGTGTGTGTGTATGAGAGAGAGAGAGAGAGGGAGGGAGAATGACTATGCAGAAACAAGAGGAGAGCTGGACAAATTGGTAATGCATAAGCATCAGCATTTTGAATTACTTTAAGTGGGACAAAATAAGATTTGTTTAGCCTTGATAGAATTTGTGCAGATCTTACTTCAGAGAGCAGCAGGGAGGTAATGTTTCTTAACCATTACCACATACCCCAATGTTATCACAGTAAGTTCTCTAGCTTGGGTGGGCAATGGATGGTTTTGTGGTATAATCAGTCATCTTCTGACAGGAAATTAGCTGTGCGGGAATTTGTTAGAAAATGAATCAGCCATACACTGACACTTTCTATTTCCCTAAGTATAACGTAATTGGTAAGTAGTATCTAATGTCTGTGGTAATATATTAAATAAAAAGCCCATTATATACGCAGGATTCCATTTTCTTATTTGAAAGACGCAGGTTGTAGGCCTAAAAGCACTTATGGCAAAGTGGTTACATTGAAAACTTTCTGAAATCTATGGGTCTACTGTAAACATTCTGGGGTGTACAATACTATGGAAAGGCAAATCTATCGCCAGGTCCATCAGATATTTGCATTGTGTCTGGGCTCACCAGTGTAGCTAACATTCTCCTTTCCCTTCCTCCCCCACAACAAACACTCTGTGAGGTGAGTGGGGCTGAGAGACTTCAGAGAAGTGTGACTAGCCCAAGGTCACCCAGCAGCTGCATGTGGAGGAGCGGAGACGCGAACCCGGTTCCCCAAATTACAAGACTACCACTCTTAACCACTATACCACACTGGCACCACACAGCACCAACAAGAAGTCACTGCAGGAGTGTAAGAATAACAAGGAGCAGAACATTATGTCCAAAAGGCATCTTGAAAACTACCATTGATCTGGAAAAGTACTAAAAAAAACAAAACACCTTCATCAAAAATTGCAATGGTTGGGATGTATCTGGTAATTTTAGTTATGTGGATCACTGCTTGCCATTTGCAGTGTCTCTTGAATGTGCCAGCTCTACTGACATCAACCATGTAGTCATGTTTCTTTCTCAGTATGCAAGATTCCTCCTCTGCCAATGAAGAATTCCTTTTCAGCATGTTTAAATTATTGTTTTTGGTTGTAAATTTTCAGAAAGGGTATGCTGGATGTGGTTAGTATTGCAATATTACTGATAATCTTAAATTATCTGGACAGCTGGATTTGGCTGGTTTTATATTTTATCTGACCATATGATTCTGCAAATGTGAAATTCACTCATCAGGCTTTTGATGGCTATTGCATAGCAGTGGAGTGGGACCAGGCCTCCTAGCTCTGTCTTCCAGCATCATGCCCTGCACCTGCCTGCCTCCATCCCTCTGATTCTTGCACATTTGGCAAAGCTGAATTGACTCCACCTTATGCTCTTTGCCAAATGCATGGAGATCAGAGGGGCCAGCTGCACTCACATAGGCTTTTCCATGATTGGGATTACAGCTGGTTCTCTACTTCAGATCTTTGCTGAACATGCAAAGATCAGAGCTAGGTGGACTTTAGTGTTTGAAGCTGGCACCACTCTCATGCACACAGAGTGGTCTACTTGAGTGGGTTTGGGGAAGAAATAAAAATAAATTTTGCAAGCAGCTGAGCAGGTCTTTCCATCTTCAGGTTCCTCTATAACTTACTTTTATAACATTTTTGTATTGTTTGTGGTGGAAATGTTCTTTTGCATCCCCAAGATAACCTGCTTTGTAAAGGTCTTTGATAAGGGCTCGAATCGCTGCCCCTTTCCCTTCTTCCCTCCAGGAAAAGTAGCTCAGAAATAATTCTTTCTGGTGTGTGTTTGTTCGGCAACATTTTTTTCCTATTAGCACACAGTTCAGATTGAATTTGTTTTGGCTACTTAGAGCAAGCCTGCATTTCCACCAGTACAAATTGAATTGTAAAGAGATAGGTTTCAAGACGTCTGCCAAGGATTAATTCTCCCCTGCAGATATGTAGAAAGATTTATTGTTCACTGGATAGTATAGAACTTTGAACCGGACCAGTTTTGCCTCTTTCTTGTGTCTGCACAGATTATTTGTTTCATTCTCCCTGCTCCATCTTTCACTGTTGCAGTTAAGTAGTCAGTACAGAAAAGCCTATTTCTCAAGCCTGCAATTCAGTATTCTCCACTGCCAAATGCAAGGCCATTGGAGAATGACATTGACCTTATTTATTTTCCCCCTTTTGAAAATGTCAAGAGTAACAGTAGATGAGGGGGATATTTTTCTTTCTTTTTAGGAGCAATATAGCAGAAGAGTTTATATTGTCATTTTCAAGATATTTGAAGGCAAGTCCATAGAAGGCATGCAACCCAGCTGAGGGCATTTGTTGTCTTAATGGGCTGCTTCTCAATTAGTAGGCTGGGACCCACCATAGGCCTTGGGACATTTCAGGTGGACTTTGTGTCACAGCTTGCTCAAAGACTTCCCACTTTTCTGTCTCACCCTCTAGATATGCCATCGGCTTTCGGTTGGGCCACTGCCAGCACTAGCAATTCCTTGCATGCTCGGTAAAGGTAGCTTGGAGACAAAACAGTTTAGAGCAGGGCGGTGGGGGGTTGGGAGAAGAGAAGGAAGATCTTCCTACTCTGAGGAGAATGGGCCAGAGAAGGTGCTGAAGGAGACTAGAAAGAGAGATTAAAGGTTCATACAAGTGGTTGAATGTGAATAGAAAGGAAAAGAAAAGAGAGAAAAACTGTGATAGGAGGAAGGAATGACTGTAAAAGGACCAGGGAGGAGAGATGAAGGAAAGCAGGAGCTTGGGAGATGGATGGAAATAAGGTGCAAGTTGAGTGTGACAGAATGGAAGCATGTGAGGGTGGGAAGAAGAAATGTAAATGAAAAGACCTTCTCTGGATCAATAAATTCTGGCTAAGATGGGTTGGCTGCCACAATACCTCCAGAGCAAATGTCTGTACTCAGCTTGAGCTATTCAGCTCCTGGCCACAGGGAAAGGGCTCTGGCAAAGCATCTACCAACTTTAAAAGACAAATTAGATATCAGGAAAAAAATGGTACTAGGAAAGTACCAGTAATTACCCTCAACACCATTTTGAGACTGGTGTTTCAGTAATTTTCAGCCATCTCAGATGGGTCCTGGGGGCATAAGGTTTGAGAAACCTCCCCTTAATGAATGTGCAGTTAAGGCTCGTCTACACTTCTGGTTATCCTGTGCCTAAAAAGCATGGGTCCAAGCAGTTTTCCTCTGGTCCCACCACATTCCCCAGGAAAACCCACTGTTTATCAGACAAATGCAGAAAAATCAATTGACGTTTATTTCAATTCAGTGGTAAACAGTAGGTTTCCCTTGGGGGGAAAGTGGTGGGACAAGTGGCAGTGTGGACAAGTCCTTAGTTATTGACAGGGGAACAAGGAGAGGTGAATCAGGAATGAAATGCAAGATGCATAAGGAGATAGGGCACAATCTGTCAAGATCATTTTTTTTTGGAAATCGAAACCAACTGGACAAGGAGTTGGTCGTAATTACCCAATGTTAAAAGTTTGGTCCCTTTGTCTGCACATGCTTAGAGTTATTCCTTCCAGCTGGAAGTTACATAGATAACCATGCCTGCCTGATGTATGGTACCAGTTGCATGAGGAAGAAGCAGGGGGAGGAAGTGGCATGAGGCTATTTCCTAATGATTATTCAGATTTCCTCCTTCCCCTGGGTCAACCTACCTACCACCTTCCCTTCTGTAGCTTTCCAGAAACCTTCAGCATTTTTTCTTCTTCCCTGTGTGCTCTTGCCATTGATCAATCAAAGCCAACTTCATGTCTAATCACAGTAAAGGAAACAATCTGTCATTTAGCAAACAACAGGAAGTTTTAAAATATTTATTACATAGTGAGATTTTCCATTTACTTGCTTGTGAAAAGGGGGGAAATAAGGGCTGTGTATATAATGAAGCATTTTGCAATTCTATCCTCTCAGATATTCAGCTTTAAATCTCAATCAAGTATGTACTTTTCAGATGCATGTAATTGATGTATTAACTTGTATTTCTTTTTATACTGCGTGATATGGTCCAGGAATTTAAAATGTATTTAGATAACCTAGGATGGCCTTTCACCCCACCTCCCCACAAGCTGGAGACAACAGATTGATTAAAAAGCATGGGTCAGCATTCAACCTCTGGATTAAAGTTCTATTAAAAGAAGGAGAATAGCTTTGGGGTCTTCAGGAAAAAATGAATATTCAACACAGTCATAAACTGTGTATAGTCTTCTTAAGACTATAACATCTATAATTGCACTACTGTTTATGTGTGTGTACACACACACACGTACAGTATCTCATAGCCTGATAACTACAGTATGTTTTGTTCTGCTTGGATGGGAGAATTTTACTCAATAATTGAGGAAACCAGTGTTGTGTGAGAATTAATGATCACACTCAGTCAATATTATACTTGCTGAAATTCTGGTCACCTTAATTGGAATTAATTGTTCCATTAGTGTGGCCACTTTTTCAGTAACCTTACTAACTGAAATTGAAGTGCCACTGGACTTCATCATGAGTAAACCAGGGATAGCCAAATGGTGCCCTCCAAACGTTTTTGGGATGATGCTCTTCCTAGCATCATCTGCTAGGAATGATGGCAGCTGTAGTCTAACAACATCTGGAGGGCATTCCATTAGCTGCCCCTGCCTTAAGTTATGTCTGGCAATCCAGGGCATAAAGGCAAATACAATTAAACCACAGCACGGATTTGAGATCTTCAGCAAAGGTCCATCTCTCAGTATCACCATCCTCACAGGAATACTGGATAAGGACACAAGAGAAGGCCTTATCCCAGACTTTGGAACTCCCTCCCTAGAGAAGCTAAACTGGCTCTCTCCTTGCTATCCTTCCACTTGCAGATGAAGACTTACTTGCTCCAACAGGCATTTGGGAATTGACTGTTTTTAATGAAAGGACTGGTGCCATGCTGTTTTTATTGTAGTTATTTGTATACTTTGAACAGATTTTATATATTTATAAATGTTTCAATGCTGACAATCCTTAATGGTATTCTAATGATTGATTTTTCTATGTTTTTAGCTGTTCTTGTTTTTATCTGTAAGCTGCCTTGAGTCCTATCAGTGGAAAAGGTGGGGCATAAAAATCTAGAAAACAACAACAACAACAACAACAACAACAACAACAACAACAACAACAGGCTCCTTTAGTAGACAAGAGCCTCAACAATAAATTGAGAGACTAAATACGAATCCTAGTTCAGTTCAGCGTTATGATGCTGTGTAATACTAGGTAGTGGTCACGGGTAATGAATTCAAATAGTGCACCTAACCTACTTCACAGCATTGTTTTGATGATAAAATGGTAAGGAGAACCATCTATGCCAGTTTGAGATCCTTGGAGGAAAGATGGGATATAAATGTAGAGGCAGTACAATGCTACCACAGTGTCACCCCATGGAAAATATTTTGTGCTACAAGCACTGTATATCTTCCATAATTTAAAACGTAAAGGTGTGAGAATATATATATATATATATATATATATATATATATATATATATATATATATATATATGGTTTCTGATCTTCAGTCATTCCATGTATTAAAAACATCAGGCTAGATCATTAAGTATCATTTATCCTGCTTTACAGAACTCTTGGGTACAAGAAAAATGGTATATAGACTCTACCATTTTAGAAAGAGTAAAAACTCTGCTTAGTTTTGCTTCCCTCCATCTCAAGAACTCCAGCATATACCCCCTCCCATTTGAACTTGAATAAATCACATTTCCTTATATGAGTCATAATATTGAGTATATTTTTATAATAAATTGGGAAGGGGAAAAGGATGACGCATTGTGCTTTCACAACCATTTGTTTTTCTCTCTCTTACTCTCCTTGTCTTGAAACCTGAGCTGTAGAACTTCAAACTTCTACAAGCAGATTGAAGTGGGAATTTGTCTGGAGGGAGCCTGGCACAAGGGCTTTAATGGCAATAAAACAGGACTGCAATGTTCTTAAAAGTTTTAGTCTTTGGAAAAGAGTCTGTATACTTTTTATAAAGTGAAGAAATTCTGAGACAGGTGAGAAGCCCTGGATTTAGTCTGTTCCTCCTCTCCTTCATTCTCCCAGATAGCAGCTTTGTAACCAGTATGAGGAAAAGGGAGTTTTTGTTTTGCTTTGCTTTTGTATCATCATTGTATAGATAACCCCATTAAAAAGATAATTCTATATATCATATTATTGTGAGTTTGGGTGTTGGGGTAGGGTGTATGCCTGAGTCCCTTCTACCGTAATTCCTTGACCCAACAAGGATTCCATTGCTGGAATAGTAAGCAAGTTTCTTGATAATGATCCAAGAATGGGCCAATAAGATAATTAAGATAAAGAAGTGGCTCTGTGCCAACAAGAAAATGTGTGGGTCCTCCTCCCTCAACTGCTTGTTAGTTATAAAGACAACAGTTAGAGTTCAGGTGTGAGAGCTGGAAGCTGGAAGCAGGAGGAAGCAGGCAGAAGCCAGAGAGTGAGAGCCATGCCTAATTTCTGCAGGAATCCAAAGCTGTGGCCATGGGAAAAGCAAGAGCTTCTTGGGCTATTAATGCTGTGAGCCCCTCCATCATAGGATCAGGTTTAAAGATGTGTGAATAAACAGCATATCATAGAGACACCACAGTCTCCACTATCCGAGTAAACTGAATCCCGGAAAAGTGCCTGGAATCCCTGGAATCATTGCAGCAACATCTTATCTGTGGATTCATTCAAATATAATTAGGTGCAAAATTAAGTTTTTTGTTGGTGTTCTTCTCTATGATTTGAATACTTGTATCAAATTGGGCCATTAGAGAAGTATTTTTTACTTATGCTTTTATTTAGAAAAGCATATTTACAAAGAAAAGGATGGATGGAGCTTGGAGTGAGTCACATGGAAGGAGAACAGGTTGATTGACAAGAGTCCAGTGCTAGAATGAGCGGAGATTTCATCATCCGCCTATAAGTTAATGGAGGGCAGATAAAAAAGGGGATGCTCATTAGATGAAAGAACAGAGGAGATGAAGTGTACTATCGACTACTAGGAACTGTTAGTGAACAGTTGTTGTTGCTTTTTGTAGTATATCTTTAAAATAGTATTTTCAAGGGGACAATAATACGTATCATTTTTAAAAGAATTCATTATTCAGCAAATAAGGTAGCCAGTTATGCAGTGCCAGAGAGGATTGCATCACAAAAAGAGAACAAAACATGATACCAGTCTGCATCAGTATTTGCATATGTGATCTGTAAGTTTAGGTGTAAATTTAGAAATAATGACTATAATTGTAATTTAAATATAAATACAGCAGGGCACACCATAGTGGGGAAGGTATCAGTCTGCTGTCCAGGTGGTGCTAGTTGGGCAGCCCTCAGGTGTCCCCTATAAGGTAAGACACATGGCCACCCTAGTTGAACATAGTATGCTTCAGGTTACAGACTCCGCTAATCCAGAAATAGTACCTCACTGTTTTGTTAATTTTTTGTTGTTCTCTCTTTTGCCTTTTTTTTTTTGTAATTTTTGAAACTTCTAATAAATATCATTTTTTAAAAAAAACAGAAATAGTACCTCAGGTTAAGAACTTTGCTTCAGGATGAGAACAGAAATCGTGCTCCAGCGCCGCCGCAGCAGCAGGAGGCCCAATTAGCTAAAGTGGTGCTTCAGGTTAAGAACAGTTTCAGGTTAAGAACGGACCTCCGGAACAAATTAAGTATTTTACCTGAGGTACCACTGTAGGTACAATATATATCTGTGTAGCTGGTATCTATACCAGCCATCCCCAACCTTCGGCCTTCCAGATGTTTTGGACTACAATTCCCATCATCCCTGACTGCTGGTCCTGTTAGCTTGGGATCATGGGAGTTGTGGGCAAAAACATCTGGAGGGCGGCAGGCTGGGGATGCCTGATCTATACACATATATCTATAAGGGGGGGCAATGCTGTGCACCTCTGCAAATTAGGAAAACAAAATACAAAAGTTGTTTGTTTTTTCATTTGCCCATAATGAAAGTCGGTAATTTGACTTTGCCCCGCACAAATGCAATTTAAATCTTCCTTGAAATGGGAAGCAAAAGAGAACCTGACATCCAAGCTGCTGCTTCCTCAGAGAAGTGACATCTCATCTTATTTGGTTACTTTAAGAAGTCTATCACAGTAATTACCAATAGACCATGCAGGCAAAAAGCCCTTTGCCGATTCCTCCTGGAAAGAGTGATGGGGTGTGTTAAAACATCCATATCAACTGCGGCGATTAGCACATAGATTTTGCTTTCCCCACATTAATGTAGAGATGTGCTGTAGGGTGTTTGGAAGAGACAATTTATTAAAATTGCATCTCCATTCTCTCTGAACTTCTGTTTAGTATGTCAGTGCCTCTTTGCTGGAAGAGAATATTGCACTATGTATTTTAATACAACCTGGAATTCAGAATGTGCATGCCATTTCAAAAACTTAATAGAGGGCTTAGTTTACCTCACTGATATGTGATTCACAATTATGTATTATATTAGAGGTACTTATCTGTTTATATGAGGTCTGTCCTGACTTGTCACACTGCTTTTTTTAAAAAAAATTATGCTTATTTTCCCTTGATTAGCTTGGAATTAGAGTAGATGCTGAGTTATTACATCTGCTAATAACTTGTATGAATATATTCATTTCATATTGCTGTGTGTTTGTGGTGTTGATCTTTCTCAATAAAAGAGAGAATAAATCACAGTTGAGAATAAGCACATTTATTTCACCAGGCTGATTATTCCTGCAAATCATTGCCTTGCATATGGCTTGTAAGTGCCTAAGGAAGAAGGAGCTAAAGAGCAGACCATGAAGTTGTAAGTGAAATAAAGGGCCCTCCCATAAACCATTAATTAGAAGCACACTTGAATTATAAATAAATAAAATTAAATAAATAAAAACCTAGTCGAAATGCATAGGTTTTTTTCTATTACCTCATAAAATCATAATTACATAGATTTTTATCCCAGTTTCATATACCATTATCTATGTTGTTTCCTAACATTTCCATGTTTTACAGTGTTGCTTAATCAATGCCTTCTTTGGCTTTCAGATATCTTTATTCTTTCTTCCTATTTTCCAATTACTGTATTGGTCACTGAGTATAAATGTTGTAGCTCCGTGCTATTGGTGTTCTCAGTTATGTTCATTTGCCAATGATTTCATCTATTTTTCAGCTGATGCATACGAATGGCAAGGACACGCCAAGTGATTCATGGTACAAGAAAAAATAAACATATTCTGTTGACTGAACATTATTTTGAAACACTCCTTCAGTCTCTCTCATCCTTGCACAATGATGTTTCTACTATTTTCTTCCTCGACTTGTTCATTCTTCTCCCATTGCTCATGAAGGTACTCCATTGCCAGTTGCCGGGATAGGCTAGTCCCATGAGGGCAATACAGTAGTACCTCGGTTTATGAACTTAATGCATTCCAAAAGTTTGTTCTTAAATCGAAACCGTTCTTAAACTGAGGCGTGCTTTCCCTAATGAGGCCTCCTGCCGCTGTTGCCCTTCCACCATTCGGCTTCCGTTCTTAGACTGTGGCAAAGTTCGCAAACCGGGACACACTCCGGTTTTGAGGAGTTCATAAACCGAATAGTTCATAAACAGGGCTGTTCTTAAACCAAGGTACCACTGTACTCAATACCATGTCACCGTGAAGAAGGAAGTACATTTATGGTATTTTTGCATAGTAAATGCATTGCTTTTTCCATATTTTAATGAAATGTGACCCTTCTATATAACACACAATCATTTCCTTTAATAAGGACTAATACTTAGACAAACTTATCATGTCACTTCAAAGATTCTGCATGTGAAGAGTGAAATCTTTCTTCAGTTATTAATCCAAATTCTGTATTTATGCTTATCATAACATTGTTATACTGTTCATAACATTAAGCACCGTGGGACTGATGAATTGGGTGTATTCCTAGAATTGTAGAGTTGGAAAGTAAACTAAAACTAAAGGACCCCTGGACAGTTAAGCCCAGTCAAAGGTGACTATGGGATTGGGGCGCTCATCTCGCTTTCAGGCCGAGGGAGCCGGCGTTTGGCCACAGACAGCTTTTTGGGTCATATGGCCAGCATGACTAAGCTGCTTCTGGCACAACGGAACACAGTGACAGAAACCAGAGCATATGGTAAGGCTATTTACCTTCCCACCACAGTGGTACCCATTTAACTACTTGCACTGGTGTGCTTTTGAACTGCTAGGGTGGCAGGAGCTGGGACAGAGCAATGGGAGCTCACCCCATCATGGGGATTCGAACCACCGACCTTCTGATTGGCAAGCCCAAGAGGCTCAGTGGTTTAGACCACTTCGCAATACAATACAATACAATACAATACAATACAATACAATACAATAACCAGAAAGAGGTGATAAGTTAACAGAGAAGGATGCATGCTGTCTGGTCTTCCCTCCACATACTTACAAATTAACTGCATGTAAAATAGATCTATAGAACTTTGGGGAGATGCCAAAATTGTATTGGTGTTCATTTTCTAATGGAGTCTGCTGTACATGTTTGGGCATGCACAGAGAAGGGAGTTTGTTTATGGAAGCCATAATAATGTGTTGAGGTTAGTGGAGTACGACGAATGAAACTGCTGTAATCATCATAATAATGAGATAAATTTCTAAATAGTTGTTAGGGAATGATGGTCAGGAAGTCTGGTAGCAAAGATACAAATAATATTCTTTAATTGGCACTCTGGCTGTTTTATATCTGCTGTCCCTTTCTGTTATCAATGATCATGTAACACAGTCAATTGCAATTGCTCTCATGCTCGATTCTATAGTTTTACTGTCCTCTTGTTGGAAAGGGCACTACATGTTAAAAGTTATTAATTTGTTCATTCCACACATTGTTTACCAGGGAAATTTTATCCAACACACTGCTAAGAAGAAGCAAAGTATGTTTTCATCATGGAAAACTCAAGGGTGCCTCTTTGTGGGGCTCATCGGCTAAACTGATGGAAATATGCAATGCATACAGTCCCTGCAAGCCACATCTGTTTCTGAAACTTTACTGATCCCTGCACCAGATGCAGGTGGCGCTGTGGTCTAAACCACTGAGCCTCTTGGGCTTGCCAATCAAAAAGTCAGTGGTTTGAATCCCCACGACGACAGAGTGAGCTCCTGTTGCTCTGTCCCAGCTCCTGCCAACCTAGCAGTTCTAAAGCACGCCAGTGCAAGCAGATAAATAGGTACTGCTGTGGCGGGAAGGTAAATGGCACTTCCGTGCACTCTGATTTCCGTCACAGTGTTCCATTGCACCAGAAGAGGTTTAGTCATGCTGGCCAGATGACCTGGAAAGCTGTCTGTGGACAAACACTGACTCCCTCAACCTGAAAGAGAGATGAGCACCCCACCCCCATGGTCACCTTTGACTGGACTTAACCATCCAGGGGTCCTTTACCTTTTTATCTTACTGATCCCTGCTTATTGTAGCAAGTTATTCACAAACACCCCCCCCCCTTTTGTAATACCATGTTTATTTAAAAAGAAAATAAAAAATACCCAAACCTACCATAACAAACCTATAAGCTGTTCCACAAGGGCTTTTCCACTCAGAAAGCTTTTCTGAGAAGGCTAGATTCAGCTGCACCATGCAACCAGCACTAGCTGTGTGGAAGGCTTGCCAGGCTAATTGCTCCCCCTTTTTCATATGTTGGATTCCCCCTTCATATATTTCTTTCTACTCATTTATTCTCTGTTATTTCCTATTCCTGCCTTTCATATACATGTACACCATCTGCCCTGTAGAAAGGAAGAAGAGAGCAAAGGAGGCAGGCAAAGACAACATCAGGACATCTTCCATACATTCTATCCCCTTCCCTGCACAGCCATCCAGGGCCAATAGACATACCGTAATCTGCCCTTTGGCAAGGAAGCAAGGCAGGCAGGCAAAGTCTCCTGTTGGGCTGTACCATCTCTCCCTTCATCCTGCCCCAGGCACAACTTTCAATTCTATATCATGTATTTATGTTAAAATTGTAAATTCACATTGGCAAACCTTTTCTTTATCGTAGTCTCCTTAAAAAATCGCATTCTGTCAAGTTGCTATTGGCCCCAGAATTAAAACTATGAATTGGCACTAATGTCTTCTCTTTTTGGTAGTTGTTGTTGTTGATCTCGAGCTTTGGTTTCCATTGTGGTTGCTTTCTTATCAGGAATTTTTTGCAAGTGGAGACTTGTCTGCTAAAGTGTGCTTAAAAGGATTAGCAAGTGGGTTGTATGGTTAAGCATCCGAGTCAAAATTTCTCCATGTGTCTGTCTTGAAAA
Organism: Podarcis erhardii; assembly: GCF_964252035.2. Classification (NCBI taxonomy): domain Eukaryota; kingdom Metazoa; phylum Chordata; class Lepidosauria; order Squamata; family Lacertidae; genus Podarcis; species Podarcis erhardii. The sequence continues at coordinate 61,875,133 of NC_138508.1, forward strand.
CATATGCAAGGCCCTGGCATCTCCGTATCTTTTTCCAGTGGTCACTGCCAGCGACAGTCATATGAAATGGAATCTGTCCAACTATTGTGCCATCTGTTAGTCATTACTGTAGAGAAAATTCTCCTGATTGTGCTCCGGAGAACAGTATTGAGAAGCATTTGAAATGCAGCCTGAAAGATCGTCTGGCAAAGCTTCTGCAGGAAAACACACTGAATAGGCATGCAAACCATTCATATTGTATGAATTCAGAATTGCACAAGGAATATACTGCTTTATGAATATACTGAATGTATCACTGCTTCAAATTTATTATGATGCCACAGCAGGCACCATTGTGCAAAGCTGTTTATTTTGCAGAACCAAGGGAGAGTTTGAGTCTTCTTCTTAATATATTTTTCAATGATTCATAGTGCAGTGAAGTAGCAAAGAGGAGTTTTAGATTTTTTCCTATCACATTTTTTCCTCACTCTGGAACACACCCTCTCCTTATGGGATTATTAGCATTTCAGCTGTCCCATAGTCAGGTTGAGTAAATGCTAAATTCTGCATGTTAAAATGTGTAAGTCTAAGTGAAACATGTGCCCAGTTGTGAACCTATATCAGCTTTTCTCAACATAAGTTACATAGAAATGTGTTCATTAGGAGTGGATACTTTGAGAGTGGATACTTTGCAAATAGAAAGATAGATCTGCATTACAGAACATAACAACCCACATATCAGAATGCAGCTTTTGTGAGGGAAACGTAAGGCAGAAATCAATCCACTATCAATCCTATACCCTGTTTGTTAGCACTACAGCTCATTCACAACAGCTTAGCCATGACTTCAGATTCCCTCTGTGATATAGAAAAGCTTATAACAGGAACATTGGCAACCTGGATGCAGAGGACTCCTGTGTGTGGTTCTTGACGAGCGTAGGCTTCAGATGCTAACCTAAGGTAGAGGATGGCTAATTATTTGCAGGATTTGGGAAACAGATTGGAAGTTCTGGAGCAAAGGATCCAGCCAAAGCAGCCTGATAGGATCATCTGAAATCCCATTGAATCTAGAGTCTATCTGCAGGACCATCACTGTATAGGCATTGTGTAACCAGATGGCACTTTGTGGGTTGTAGACTGAGTTCTTCATTCCTAACCAGGGTTTGGCCAGGTGATGTGTGCAGCCAGGTGATGTGTGCAGCCAGGTGATGTGTGCAGATATAGGGGCGTAGGAAGGGGGGGTAGAGGGGCCAGGCCACCCCAGGTGCCACTCTGGGAGGGGTGACAAGATGGCCCCTGTCTCCCCCCAGCTGTAGAACGGCCAAGGGCGCACACAGTCCGTATGGGCTGCGCCGCCCCAGGTGCCAGAGAGGGTTCCTCCGCCACTGGACAGAGACACATTGTATGTCCCCTTTCCGGGCTAGTCTTATAATACTAATTAGTATGCAGGAGTCTCAGAAATTGATTTCTGGGAACCAAGGGGAGCATTTGGGGGAAATGAATAAATTGATACATTTCCCCTACTATTTAGACAAGCTGGGTCTAATTTTAAGGGTCAAGACAGAATTGCGTGTTGAATGTGGAAAGTTGTGCCAAGAGTAGGACATTAACAGAATAACTGATTGTGGGATATGATATATATTTCAGATATTTCATTAATTTAAGAGAGAGAGATGTGTAGAAATCCCAAACTACTTGAATAATAGAGTTCATTTCTTGAATATACTTGCCTCTGCCAGAAAATGGACAACTTTCTTGTACTTTTCCTATGGGACTAGGAGGAGCTAGAAAACTGACTTGAAGTAATGCCAGAGAGCTATTATGAGGCAGAAAGATAACCACAGCTATAATGGTTGGGCAAGCAAGGGTAGTGATAGGCAAATAGATCCCAAATCAAATGTACAAGTAATATAGTACATTGGGAAAGTTCCATCTGCACAGTCATGCATAATTTTGGGGAGTGTAGTGGGGATCATTCTAGTGCATTGTGTCTGAAGGGTGAGTAAGGTCAGAAAAGCAATTGGAGCAGAGCAATCAGAGACAGCAGGAAGAAGCAGAGTAGATAACTTTCTGCAGGAACTGATGTGGCCAAGCCCACATAGTCCAGTGTTCTGTTCTCACAGGGCTAACCAGATGCCTATGGGAAGGCCATAATAAGGACATGATTACAACATCACACTCTCCACTTGTAATTCTCAGCAACTTGTATTGAGGCATACTCTAGCAGTGGCAGTAGAACATAGCCACCATGGCTAGTGGCCATTGATTGCCTTTAAAAATATGTGGGTCAAGATTCAGTAGGAAGGAGTTATGTTCGTATGATGTCCAAAATATTCAAAACCAATACAGAACATAGACCATGTGTTCCGGTAAGAAATAAGTGAAAAGACAGGGTTGAATCATACCTGGCTGTTTTAATCTTGAGTGTCTCGATTTTGTGATGTGGTATATACTGACATCCATCATATGTCTTATGCAAAGGGGTGTATTTATTTATGGTGGCAGCTTAGCCATAGTATGAGATTTTTGTCCCTGAAGTTATTTTGGACAAATGTAACATAAAGTCTGGCTTTCTTATTTTGCTGAACATCCTGATGTCTGGATTTGCGTTTGGAGGTATATTTTATTTTGACAAAGAATTCCCAATTGGACACAGGAGTGACTTTTGCTTTTGGATGGTCCACTTGAATACCCCATTCAAGCTCATTACAAGAGAAGCTTAGCATGTTGTGAAGGCAGGTTGGAGGCATTCAATAGCAGAAGATGGCTGCCCTTGGGGATTTTATGTTCCCAGAGACTTGCATCAATTTTACAGGAATGGGAGTATGAAAATTGCCCAGGAGAGTCATTATGATTGACCTGGTGGACAGGGCTGAATAGCCCATGAGTGAAAATAGGAAGTGAAGGTATAGTACAACTGACCGGATTGTAGATGGGGACCTACCTCACACATACCTCTCCCTACAAGGTGAAAGGTTTAATTAATCAGACCAGTGTAGCTACAGGATGAGGTGAGTACATTCCAGTTTCAACAAGATTGTTGACACCATCCTTCCTCACTGATTCTGTGATACCATGATCCAAGTGGTGGCCTGTTTAATTCAATTTCAAACTGCTGTTGTCCACTTCTCTATTCATTTACCCATGCAGATGTATATTGCCCCAAGTCTTTGAACTAGCAAGGGATTCCTTTCTTTTCTTGTGTTGCTTGACACACTGCTTTTTTTCTGGTGTTGCTGTAACACAGTGGAAGATTGGTTGCCCTAGGAAGTACCTAGCTCTCTGCAAATGCACCTTCTGTACACAGAATTCTAAGCAGCCATCTCAATGTTTTATTCCTATCCAATCATGTTGCATTTCCAGTTCCCATTTATCAAATTAAACCGGATCTTGCTGAACACTACTCATCAGTTTCAGACAAGGCCCAAAAGCAATATGATTTATATTCCTGGCCATCAGTTTGCAGCACTTTCTGCTCAGGCATTAAGACATTTATTCTTGGCCACTAAGGTCATAGCCTAAGGAGCCTGGACTGTAGAAACAGTTTTTCATCTGTCTTTTTTTTTAAAAAAAAGAAATTTATAACTTTTCATATGTTGAGGAAGTTAGAAAACGGCAAAGGAATCCAAGACATCACCTGCAATGGTAAGGAAGAGTAAGAAAGGGTATCCATACCCTCCAAGTGTTCCTATTTTCTAGGGACAGCCCCGAATTACAAAAACCATCCTGGCTTCTGATTTGATCCCAGAATGTCGTATTTCCCCCACCGGCTGCCACCATGCTCAAGGAGGAGGATGAGCTGGCACTTGTCCTGAGTGATGGCAGTGTTGGCTGTGAGGGATCATCCAATTGCCTCTCCATGGCTGCCACTGCCAACCTCCTCCCTTGGGCAGCTCATAGCAGCTGCTAGGCAGCGGGCAAGGAGGAGGAGAGGCCACCACCTCTGAGGCCCAGCTCCACTTGATGTGCCAGCTCTGAGAGTGCAGGGCCACCTTAGGCGGGAATAAAGGGGGAGTGGGGTGAAGCCCAAGGAATCTTGATTTTTTTGTGCATCCACTTTTAATCTTGCCCCTTTCTAAAAATTATTGGTGTGTGTTTTTCTTTTTGTAAATCTACCTAATAATAATAATAATAATAATAATAATAATAATAATAATATCAGGGTTAAGGAGTTTTCTGAGGACAGTGCAGAGTGTCTGTGCTGTGTCCTATTGGTGTAGTTGTGGTGGAAATGGTCTGCCGGGGGAGGGGTACAAAAAATGGGGAGTTGAGGAGCGTCAGTTGGGGCGGGGGAGTGAGAAATGTCCCTATTTTCAGCTGAGGAATGTTGGGGGGTACATACTGCATGTGTGCCGGAATTTACCAGATAGATTTTTACATTTTTCTGCTGCTCATAGGCATTGTGTTGTTGAGATTCACGAGGTCAGTAAACACAGAGCCTGTTATTTTCCTTTGTTTGTTTTGACTGCTGAAGAAGTCAGTGGTTTCAAGGTCTTCCAAGCTTCCTGCAGGCTTTGCTTTAATTGTCTGTAGCATAAATGACCAGTCAACTTCTCAAAATGCTGTAGCCAAATAGAGGCTTGCATAACAACAGCTAATGACTTTTTTCACTATCCTGTTTTGTTCTATGGTGTGGGGTTTGCTTCCCCCACCCCACCCTGTTTGCACCCTTTCCAGTTAGCTTTATATCAAAATGCACCAAAAAAGAGAAAGTGTTATGGTAAATGAATCCTATTTTTCAGCATGACTCACTTCTTGCTTAAAGCCCAATCCTTTCCCCTGTTGTAACTTTGATAGCATAAACCTTCCTTGTGCCACAGCTGCTACACCAACTCGTGAAAAGAGGGAGCCATTGAGGCAAAAGAACCATCCAACAGCCTTGCTTGCCCTGGTGCTAGGTCTGTGAGAGCATCCCTTTGCAGATGCCCCACCTAAAAACAAAATAGAGCAACACAGCTGCCTCCATTGCACATGCATTTTCCTTGAATGTCTTCTGTCTCCCGGGCCCTGGGGATGGGACCAATTCCCATTACTAAAGGAAGGGACCCTGAAATAATTCCACTATCACAGCAGAGCAAACGACAAGAGAGATTAATACCTAGTTTTTCTGTACAACCACAGCAGATGCTGTACCTCTCCAACAGGTTGACTTTACACCCAATGGTGTCCTCTTCCGTGGTCTCTTGAGACAGATGGATGCCAACACCAACAATATTGTATATTGTTTTATACTAAAACAGTCTCAAGATAATATGTATAATACAATAAATCATAATAAAAAGTATTGAGCAATCCACAATATCAATATAATAACAATCAGGGCTGATCTGGCGTAGGTGTGTCAGGAAGGCCATTTGGCAAATTCAAATTGGGACGCAGATTTATACTTGTTAATTTTTTAGCATTTGGAAAGCTTCACCATTTGTTTTTATACACATTGGATCAAAATGTGACACAATCTCTTAGCTAGAAATGCATGTGTTAAGAATAATTTTAAAAATCTAAATTTCGCCACACTCTGTTTTTTGGTGCCTTCCTTTGTTTTTGGATTCTGTCATTTCAATTTGTATTATGGCTAGGGGGCTCAAAAGCTGGAAGTGGCCCAGGCCTCCCTCATACACTCCAACATTCCTCAGATAAAAATTGTGACATTCTATGCTACATCAGCAGAGGGTTGGGGAGGAATTGTGTGTGGAATTCGGAATTCTGCATGACAAAGTGAGAAGCCATGATGGCTTAAGGCAGTTGAAGACGTTGCTCTCTGGATCTTTGAAAGGGCATGGTAACAATTAAACAACACCCAATAAATCCCAGACTGAGTAATTGAACATGAGCTTTGTGTTTGTTTTTATTGTGGTCCAAGTGCCATTTTATGAGGCTGGGAAATCATACAAGTATTGGTTATGTCTACTCTTTCCCCAATAGCAGGCAGTCGAGTGGACTGTTAATGCACAGCAGTAAAAGATATTTTCTTGAACTCAGTTGGTCATTCTGATAACATGTATTAAATTCTGCTGTCTGCGGTAGTGCCAGAAAATGAACAACAAATTGAATGAAGCCAACTTTTAAACTGCGCATTTTAAACTGTGTGCCCAGCATTGGTCTTCTGATGCCAATTGTGTCAGTCAATGTGACTTGAAATGCTTTAATGTCGTGATGTTGCATGTACATGTAAATGTTTTGTATGCAAAAAATAGTAGCTGGGGGAGGAACAAGTGAATGATTCATGGCCCTTCCAGCCCCCTCATTAGTATCACTGGATCTATGAGGACCACACTGAAAAGCTCTTAGTTTTCATTTGATTTAGAACACATTTTGATTTATTTTTTTATCAAACTAATTCAAGTCTGAGGGGCTAAAATTATACAGCAAAGCCTGCATTAGATCTTTTTCAAAGCTGTCCTTGTCTGGCAGTACAATACTTCATTAAATATCAACCTTTGTGTCAACTTGTACTGTTTTTATCACAGTAAATGTTGCAAAGAGTCTGTCTTAGCTTCAAGAGACAGAAGTAGTAATTTACTGCTGCTTAAGACCATAGGTCATAGGGAAGGAAAAAAGCATGACAGTTCATGGCATTAACACAAATAAGATACAGTAACCAAATTGTCTTTTATTTTTCAAAGATGCAACTTAAGTTGCTAACATTAGGCACATATGACCCTACTACTTTCTATGTGTTAAACTTTAAACACATTCAGATAAAGTTATTTCCGACTATGTGCTATTGAAAGCAATGGGATTTGTTAGTCAACTAATTTGTAAAACTGGTTTCCACAGGACTTAGCCACAGCTTACTTTATTTTTTTTTTATATATATAAATATTTATTAAAGTTTTTAAATATAAATGCACAAATAATAAACAGTCTTACTTCTATCACAGACATAATTTCATCACTTCTTTGGACTTCCTCACGTCTCCCGCTCCCATTTACATCGTTAAAAGTTTTTTCCAAACAAATTATCAACTTGTTTACAATCTCATGTCCACTCATTCAAATATAATCTAGCACTTCTTCCAAAAAATTTTATATTTTCTTTAGTCTCACTTATCATCAAATTTCAAATCTAATTTAGTGGTGGCCAGTTTTTTATAATCTAGCATCCTTCTTAGCATTCAACCAAATTACAATGTTTTTGTAGATACTTCTTGAATTTCTCCCAGTCTTCCTCCATCTTCTCTTCTCCCAGGTTACGGATTCTGCCTGTCATCTCGGCCAGTTGCATATAGTCCATCAGTTGCATCTGCCACTCTTCCAGTGTGGGTAGATCTTGAATTTTCCAGTTTTTTGCGATGAGTATCCTTGCTGCCGTTGTTGCATACATAAAGAATGTTCGGTCCTTCTTTAACACCTTCTGGCCGACAATACCCAGAAGGAAGGCCTCTGGTTTCTTAGTGAAGGTATACTTAAATACCTTTTTCAGCTCATTATATATCATTTCCCAGAAGACCTTCACCTTAGGGCATGTCCACCAGAGGTGAAAGAATGTTCCTTCGTTTTCTTTACATTTCCAACATTTATTATCAGACGAATGGTATATTTTGGCAAGTTTAACTGGGGTCATGTACCATCTATATATCATTTTCATTACATTTTCCTTCAGAGCATTACATGCGGTGAAGTTCAGCCCAGTGGTCCACAACCTTTCCCAGTCCTCAAACATAATGTTATGCCCAATGTCCTGTGCCCATTTTATCATAACCGATTTAACCATTTCGTCTTGTGTATTCCATTTTAACAGCAGGTTATACATTCTTGATGATACCTTAGTCTTTGGTTCTAACAATTCAGTTTCTAACTTCGATTTCTCCACCTGGAACCCTAACTTTTTATCATTTTTAAAAACTTCTTTAATCTGAGCATAATGTAACCAGTCTCGCACCTTATCCTTCATTTTCTCCAAACTCTGCAATTTCCAATTGTCTCCATCTTTTTCTAATATTTCCCAATATTTTGGCCATTTAGCCTCCATATTGGGTCTTTTTAGGGCCTTAGCCTCCAGAGGTGAGAGCCACCTTGGAGTTTTATTTTCCAGTAAGTCTTTGTATTTTGTCCAGACATTAAACACTGCTTTCCTGACAATATGGTTCTTAAAGGCCTTATTGATCTTAACTTTGTCATACCATAGGTATGCATGCCAACCAAAAGCATTGTTAAAACCTTCCAAGTCCAACACGTCAGTGTCTTCGAGAAGTAGCCAGTCTTTTAGCCAGCAAAAAGCTGCGGCTTCATAGTACAACTTTAAGTCTGGCAGGGCAAAGCCCCCTCTTTCTTTCGCATCTGTTAATATCTTAAACTTAATTCTGGGCTTTTTGCCCTGCCAGACAAATCTGGATATATCTTTCTGCCACTTCCGGAAGCACTCCGTTTTGTCCACGATCTGTAATGTTTGAAACAAAAACAACATTTTTGGCAATACATTCATCTTGATAGCAGCAATTCGGCCTAACAAAGAAAGCTTCAATTTTGTCCAACTATCCAAGTCTCTCTTAATTTCAGACCAACATTTTTCATAATTATCCTTAAATAGACTCAGGTTTTTTGCTGTTATGTTTACCCCTAGGTATTTTACTTTTTTAACCATAGTTAGTTCTGTTTCTCTCTGAAACCTTTCCGACTCTGTATCTGTCAAATTTTTTCCCAACACTTTAGTTTTCTGTTTATTTAATTTAAATCCTGCCACCCGACCAAAATCCTGTATCAGTTGTAATACTCTTTTCGTACTAGATTCTGGCTCCTGCAGAGTCAAAACTAGGTCATCTGCAAAAGCTTTCAATTTGTATTGTTTCGCTCCGACCTGAATCCCTTCCACCAACCGGTCCCCTCTGATCAAGTTCAAGAGCACCTCCAGAACCGAAATAAATAACAAAGGGGAAATCGGGCAGCCTTGTCGTGTTCCTTTTTCAATTTTGAACTCTTCTGTGACCACATTGTTAACTATTAGTTTAGCCTTTTGTTCTGAATATATTGCGTCAATCCCATTCTCAAACCCCCGTCCCACTCCCATTTCATTCAAATTTCCCTTCATAAATTTCCAAGAAATATTGTCAAAGGCCTTCTCCGCGTCTATAAAAATTAACACTGCTTTTGTATTTATATCTGTTTGCAAAAGTTCCAAAACGTCAATAATGTTCCTAGTATTTGCAAACATATGTCTACCTGGGAGAAAGCCTGCCTGGTCTTTATGAATTACTTCATTAAGAACTCTTTTAAATCTACTTGCCAAAATGTCTGCAAATATTTTGTAATCCACATTCAGAAGGGAGATGGGACGATAGTTTTTAAGTTGTGTCTTTTCAGCTTCAGATTTTGGTATCAATGTGATAAAAGCTTCCTTCCACGATTCCGGCGCCTTCTTCCCTTCCATAATTTCATTACAGACCTCCATCAATGGTTGGATCAGATAGTCTTTTAGTGTCTTATAATACTTGGAGGTCAGACCGTCTGGCCCTGGAGATTTGCCCAATTGCATGTTCTGGATAGCTTGTTCAATCTCTTGCTGTGTTATTTTGTTGTTCAGGATTAATCTGTTTTTTTGTGACAACTTTGTTAGTCCATTTCTTTCCAAAAATTGTTTAATCTCAACCTCATCTTGCGGCCCTTGAGTGTATAATTTTTTAAAGTATCTCTGGAAGCACTTTCTAATTTCCGTGGGGTTCTGGATATTTCTTCCTTCAATTTCTAGGTTTGTAACTGTATTTAGTTTCTGTCTCTTCTTCAACTGCCAGGCTAGCAGTTTCCCACATTTGTTTGCCGATTCAAAAGTTTTTTGTTTCATTAATTTAATCTTCCATTCTATTTCTTGGTTTATCAATTTGGAATATTGAGCTTGATACAATTTAATTTCTCTCAGAATCGGCTGTGACTTCGGATTTGATCTTAATTTCTTCTCCAATTCTTTGATTTTCTGCAAAATCTTATCCTTCCTTTCATTTTGTGTTCTTTTCTTTACAGTGTTCTGTTGTATCAAGAACCCCCTCATCACAGCTTTGCTTGCGTCCCAGATAGTTCTTTTTTCCACCGTAGTGTTCATATTTATTTCAAAATAATCCTTTAGAGTTTTTTGGGCCTTCTTGACAATCTCCTGATCTCTAAACAAGCTATCATTCATCTTCCATCTAAAGGAGCCGGTTGGCAAAAATGTCATATCCATCTTCAGCGCATTATGGTCGGAGCAGGTCTTTGGGCAGATTTCCACTTTTCTGACCTTGGGTGCCAGACCTCTAGATATCCATATTTGGTCGATTCTTGTCCAAGTCAGTTGGGCTTCAGAGAAGAATGTTCCCTCTCTTCCCAGGGGGTTCTTAGTTCTCCAAATGTCAATCCAGTCCATATTGTCAGCCATTTCAAAAAAGGTCTTTGGCAGTCTGCCGTCTTTTGTAACATTTTGATTTTGTGACTTATCCATGTTTGTCGATACGACCCCATTCATATCTCCCATCATAATGATGTTGTTGTAGTCCAGATAGTCCAGCATAATCTCATGCAACTTCTTGTAAAATTCCGATTTCCCGTCATTTGGTGCATAAATTCCTAATATCAAAATCTTTTCTCCTTGATGTTGTATCTCAATTCCTAATATTCTTCCATGTTCGTCTTTGAATAAGAATTTAGGTGACAGGCTCTCTTTTGCATATATCACCACTCCTCGCTTCTTTACTCTGTCCGAAGATATGAATTCTTGACCAAGTCTTTTGTTTATTAACACCTTTCTGTGGAGCCTAGTCACATGTGTTTCTTGTAAGCAGATAATATCCAATTGTTCTTTTTTTAATATATGAAAAATTTTCCTCCTTTTTTCCGGGATGTTGCAGCCATTAATGTTCCAGCTCAAAAGTTGCAGAGACATCCTGAATAAATCTGGTTATTTTTCAAGGGGTGGTATCTTATTCAGAAGATCTTCAGGGTCCAAGGGTGCAGGTACCTCTGGTGTTTCAGGCCCTGGAAGTTGGTCAATTCCTTTGTGAAGGTCCTCTCCGTATACGTTCAGAAATTTATCTCTATCTTCCGATGTTCTGATTTTGATCTTCTTCCCTCTAAAAGTAAAAGATAGTCCTTGAGGAAATTCCCACCTAAAGATGATTGAATTCTTCCTTAGTAGTCTTGTCAACTCCAAATAGTTAGATCTAAGATCTAGCAGTTGTTTAGGAATATCCTTGTAAATCTCAATTCTTTTGTCCAAAATGTCCAGTGACTTTCCGTAGTGTAGGCCCAAAATCTTATCCCTTTCCTCCTTTGACCTCAGTATTATCAAACAGTCTCTGGGCTTCTCTTTCTTTAGAAGTCTTCCGAGCCTAAAAGCCGAAACAATTTTAAAATCCTTTTCCTCTAAACTCCAAAATTTGGAAAATTCTTTAGTCAAAAACTCAGCTAGGTTGCCTTCTTCCACTTCTGGTATTGCTCTTATCCTTAAATTGCTCTCCCTGTTCCGCAGTTCAAGCATGGACAAATAGGTCTGATGTTCACCTACTTGTTTGCAGAGTGGTCTAACCTCTTGTTCTAAATTTTCAAGTTTTTGGCTGGTATCTTCAGCCAATTTCCGATTTTCCCCTGCAGCCTCCTTCAATTCTGCGATTGCTTGAGTATTCTGTGCAACTTGTCCAGATAATTTATTTAAACATTCTGTGTTCTGCTCAATTTTATATGTTTGCTCATCGGCTTTCTTGTCCAAAGATTCTACTTTCTTGTCCAAAGATTCCAATTTTTCAAAAATTTTCTCTAAAATAGCAGTGCTTGCCCCTGAGGCCATATCTTCCAGTTGTAATTCCTCAGTTTCTCCCTCCCCTGCCCGAGGCAGAGAAACAGGCAGAGAGACAGCTTCCACCTCAGAAGGCAAAGTAGGCACAGATGATCTACGTGCCTGTGAGGCTGCGGTTAAAGTTGTCAAAGTTGTTTGTTTAGTTCTTCCTCTCCTTCTTGTACCACTCATTCCAAAGTTAGCTAAAAGTCAAGGTCAAGCTGAGTTGTTCCCATGAGAAAGCCACGGCCCAGATGGTAACAGTCAGCAGAGGGCCGGGAAAGGGAAAGTAAAATAAAAGTCACTGTTATAGGTCCCAAATCCTCTAGGGGGAGTTTAAAATATTTCAGGAAAGAAATCAATTTCAGTTAAAATAAAGTCAGATTTCTAAGTCCAAGAACCTTCAATAAAGAGATTTTTCAGCAGAGTTGGGGTTTAGTACAGCAACAGTGTTTCTGATGGTGCAAGCTGGTAATCCAAATGCCTTAAAGTAGCAAGTTCAAATTCTCTCAGATTGTTTCAAAGTTCAGATTCAAAGTATCCAAACTGCAAACTGCAAGCTGACAGCTCAGTTTCTCAGGCAGCTCCAGCGCCTGGGGTTTTTAGTTAGAATGTAGCTCCAAAGGGAGAAAGATATCCCCGTATAAATTAAAATATAAAAGTCCAACACATAAAATTATTGTTCCACTTAGAGTAAAGTTCAATGGGTGCTCAGATCAAATAGTTTAAAAGATCTCTCTTTGCCTCCACTCCTCCAGCTCTTTGCGTTCAAGTTCAATGGGAGCGGAAGACGGACTTCCTGTTTTTCGTCACTCCGCTTTCAGCCAAATTTAATATTTTAAAGTCCCAAATTGCATACAGTCAGTTGTTTACTCACGAGTTGTTGTTTTCAGAGCATAAATTTCAGGAAGAAAGGTCAGCGCTCACTGGCAACAGCTACGCGGCTTCACTCCGCCGATTGCGGAACGACCCACAGCGCCGCAGCCTCCTCCGCGATCCGGAGCCCCTTACGGGGTTCCTTCAACGTTTCGGTGGCCGCTGCTGGCGCCCGCCGGGTCCAGGACCGCAGGCTTCTGCTGCCTGCGGGTTTCCGTTTCGGGTCTCCGCTGCGCCGTAGCGGACGACCCTTTCTCGAGCGGAGCTTCCCTTCCCGTTAGGAAAGGGCAGCCATTGCCCTTCGCGCCGCCTCCGGAAGTCCTCTAGCCACAGCTTACTTTAGCTACCTCAGGACAAACTAGATCTTACACTTGCAGCAAAAGTAGAAATCATATTAGTGTTTACTATAGCTACATTCAGTAAACATATTACTGTTTTCTGTTCCATAAGATGAGTAAATATAGTCCTGAACAACAGGAAATGAAAGTAATGTGACAAAACACTACACAATTCACTTTTCATAGGCTCAGCAATGCAAGTTACAGTAGATCTTATTATAGAGATCCTTTCTAAAATAAGAGCTGTATGGAACCAACACCTCCAAAGACTTAAATCTGTAAGGTTATAGACAAATGAATGGGATTGTTTCGTTACTCCAGGAAAGAGGGACAGTGCCAGAAAAATATAAGGTGGCGGGGGGAGGACAAAAGAATCAAGATGCACTTCTGATGCAGTAAGCTTTCTCATACCCATTAGATTCTTGAAAGAAATAGAGAAATCCAGGACTTTAGTGTAGTTGTGACTGGACAGTAACATACCCACCCAAAAACAAAAGGCAGCAGCAAGGAGAGGAATTCATGCTCTTTGTAAATCAGGTTTAATTTCATGCCAAAAAATGTTATTTTATTCTATGTATGTATATGTCAAATGCAAATAAAATGTATGGACATTGCCGTTCTACCTACAATTACCTGGGAGTAAGGCCCATTGAGACATGCATAGGATTACTCTGCTATTCACTAGTTAAGTTGCAGCCTGCATGTATGACAAGTATATATGACAAATTATTTCAACAAGAGACCAGATGTGCATAAGTGTGCATTGATATAAATATTGTTTTTCAAACCAATGCATGTTGCTTAAGAATCTCTACCTAATTCACAGCATACCATTTTGAAGAAGCCCAAATATCTGTAAAATGCCAAAGTCAAATATAAAAAAAGTCAATTGATAAGGTACTTATTTTAAAATGGTATTAGTTTATCGAGATTAACAAATATACATATTCCTTTGAGGACATGCCTACAGTTCATGAAACACTGTATGTCAAACTGTAGCTAAACATTAAGAATGAAGGGTGAGGAAGCTCAACAGAGGAAGGGGGAGAAAATGAATTTGTGTTTAGAAAGTGACATTTTGAGCTGACACATTAAGATCTTTATATTACCCCAGTGCCAGTAGAAGCTCTAGAAGTGTAGAAAAGATTTTCCACATAAAATTAAGCTGTCAAGACTCCCTCTCCTCCATTTCTCTTTTTAGAGTCATGGTTCCCTTGGACAACACTGATTCTTTTCATACAAGCATAATGTTAGCTGTACATGCATATGTACATTCCCAACAGATTCAGACAGATTTAAAGGCAGAGGGGAGGAACAGAAGGGAAATCAATTAAAATGGGAAATGGTGGATAGGATCAAAGACAGACTAAACACAAAGGGCAGTCAAACTTAAACTAATTACAATCCCTTGATTTCTGTGGAGGAGTTAAATAGATGCTTAAGTTATTTGATCATAATCAATGGGACTAGCTGAGATCATGCCCAGAATGCTACAGAACCAGAATTGGTATACTCTGGTTATGCAGTGAAATCACCATAAACTGTCTTGCAGTGACGGGTTATTCTAGAAAGGTAGTTCTTTCAGTGGCTTTAGCTACCCACACAGCATGGGTTAATGCCCAACAGGAATGCAACCAACAGAATATTTTGCAGAAACAAAAAACTATGATTGAAGTAGAAGCTACAGTGGAAAGGGGTGGTCACCGAGCCCCTCACACTTTATGTGGCAATCCCATTTTAGACACACTTCCCTCTTTCACATTTTATGCAGCAATTCCATTAAATGTGTTCAGAGGAGGCAAAGCTTTTGAGTTGTTCAAAATGACAGAGTGGGCTGCTACAGATTGCTGTAGCAGGAAACTGTGGTTTCCCATTGTGCAAATAAGCCTCAGATTTGCACATTCCCCATCTTCGCTCATGCCAAAGGAAAAGATAAGAAGCTTCTGCTGCCATTTAAAACAACAAAAACAACAAAGAACAGTTTGCTGTGGTTACTTTACACTAGGGATGTTTAACCCATGGTCCTGCAAATGTAAGGGATAGTGGGAATTGTAGTCCACCAACATGTGGGATGTCAGAGTTCACCATCCTTGGTTTACACTGTGGTTTCAGAACAATCCAAAACCTGAAATTATGAACTGATCATAGCTTGTTTCACTAATCATAGTTGTAAACAAACCATAGTTCCCTGAATTTGGATATCACTGGGAACTATGATTAATTTCAACTCAAAAGTAGGGGCTTTTGCGTCCCTCCCTCCAAAAACAGAGGAGACCGGCAGGGATGGTTGCAGGCCTAAGGCTTGTTCAAGCTTGTTTATATAACAGGAACCATGGTTTCCCATTAGCCAATGGACTGGAAAAATAGAATACAAGATAAAGCCTGGCAATCTCCCACAGGAGATTATTGTTTTGCTCACCTTTCATTGGCTTGAGTGCTCCTCAGCTACCTTCACACGTAACGTTTATGCCACTAGCTGCACTAATTATAAGGTTAGTGCTTCTGTCCCATTTTCACAACAAAACTAAATACAATAACAATATTTTTGCCATGGCTGCATCAATATTATACCTATGTTTCTCTCAGTAAACATGTTAGTGTGAAGGACTGGCACACACATCTTAATATGCAGCAGTAGACATTGACTGAGAAGTTGTGGTCAGTCAGGGCTCCCTAGTGTTTAGGGATACAGATAATCCTTTTTACAGTTTCACAAGTTTCCTGCAGAAAATGTCAATGTAACACCAATCTCTAGCTTCAGCAAACACAACTGCCTATTGCTGTGCAATGACTCACAGACAGTAAACAAGATAGTTATTGTTTGAACATTTGTAGAAATCAGCTTTAGAAGTTAACTGTTTTGAGAAACAGCTTAAAGGTTGTTGGATTTTTGCTTTTTTAGAATCAAGCAGGACAGAAAAATATAGAAATTCTACTTCCATTTTATGCACATTACAAACCACCCCCTTCTATGAGCTTTAGCAAAAAATATGCAAGAAGTCAATTCCTCAAAGACTGAGAAGACATCTTCAAACTTGCCACCACCAAAGAAATAGCTTCAATTCAAAGCTATCCATATATAATTGTCAAACCTGCATGGATCTCTTACTATTCTGCTTACTTGGACATGGCAAGAATCAGGATTGCAATTGATATTTTGATTCTTAAAGAAATAACTCACTATGCAAAGATGCATAGTGAATTTATCAAGTACTTCTGACTCCTATTCAAAAATAGAACTGCCTTGGAAAATCAGCCTGCACAAGGACTTGCTCATGTGTGCTTTTCAGAGCTTGTGTTGTTTGCTCCTCTGCATTTGAAGGACATAATTGTATTTTTTACAGCATGAACATTTTGTTCTTTCCATTTACCTCAATCTAGCATGCCTTCTCCATTTATATTATATTAGTAATGTTGCTTTCCTCCTCCACAGATATGCTTTTAGAAGTTGTTCTATCATCTGAAGTCAGAGAAGTAGCACCATCAGATCAGAGGAAGATCACCCAGTGCAGGAGACAAACCTCTGGAGGAATGTGACACAAAAAAGCAGGACTGTCAGGAGCCATACTGTGTCTTTGGAGCTACAAAGTCAATTCCATGCCCTCACCCCAGACACTGGCTAGAGGAGCAAGTACAGTGGACGCAGACCTCAGAACACACTGAGGTGGCATTGAAATGTAGAGTGTACAGAACGATTCCTGCCCCTGCCCAGAGAAGGAAGAGACATGTGGTGGTAACAGAAGACTCCCTTATGGAGGGGGGCAGACGCAGCAGTGTGTGGAGGAATGACTAATAGTTTGTAAAATTGTGTAAAATTGCATAAAACCCAAAACTTCAGAACTTGACAAGGCTTTTGACATTGTCCATTGCCAGCATAATTTTTTTGCTCTGCTCTGAATTTGCCTACCCTGCAGATGCTGGTTGCAAAAAAGCTCACATTTACTGTACATACCCTAAGGAGCTGAAGATCCATCTGAAGTAACTTGCTTTCATTAGAGGTCAGAGAGAGGAGACTGGTTCTATTGGACCACATCTGATTGGCTTGCCAGATCTGTCTGAGCATAACAGGTCAAACAGCGGAAGTGGTAAGAAGATGAGAAAAGAAAATGGTTTAGCTGCCGAATGTGACAAGGCTGGCTATGAGATAGCACTCCTCAGACTGGAACAGAGATGGTTTGTTTAGGCTGAAGGCTAGCATTCAGGGCAGCAGAGACCTGTACTGTGCTTTGAAATAATGCCCAGAAAATTGATTAGTAATTCTGTGTACCTTGCCCAGAAAATTGTATTGTACTGTGCAAAACCTGAGTCTAGCCATCGTCTATGATACATTTACTCATTCTTCATCTACATGCAAGCGTCGCTCTCTTCCTCCTTTTCCTTATTTGGTTTTCTCAGCAGAACAGTAAAATTAATAATGATACATGTTCTCTGTGCAACTGTTCTTTCTACAATGTCTATTGACTAAGCAAAACTCTACAAATTTAACTTGGACGTAATTGCACTATGTCTATATTTGTGCACAAAATAATGGAAAAAGATAATAGTAGAAATATTTTAGCTGCACAGTTTTAGCAAAAGATGACATATAAGTTGCAATAGGTAAAAAGCAAATGCTTTTTTGTAAACCTGTAGAGAACAGCAATGTTGTGATGGGGAAGGGGGGAACTCAGGGGGGGACTGAGACAAGGAGTACTAATCTCCCTTTCATACCCATACTTGTGTAACAACGTGCTTAAGACTAGGACACCAAAAGCAGCTATTATATAGCATTACAATGGCTAGGATTCTGTATACAAAATTATAGAAAGGCAACCAGAAACTTAATACCCTAGATCTTGTAAGAAAATTATAGGAGTGACTAAATATTATTTAACTCACAGTTATGTTAAAGGGAAAACGAAATTTCAGAGAAGTTTTGGTAGCTGGTGTCTCATAACTCAATATGTAAAGAGATAAGTGAGGATCTCAATGAAAGGTGTAGATTTTATGGAATTAGTGTTTGATAGTATTTATAAATGGAATGTTTCAGTAATCACTTGTCATGAAAGGCTTAAATGAAAAATGATGGCTAACACTTCATTATAGATTTACATAATCCATCATAATATCTTTAGTAGTCAATATATAGTATGTTATTTTAATATATGTTAAATCTAATAACATTGCACTGTATTTATTGCAATATGCTTATGAAATAGTTTTTTCCCTTTAAAGAAGTAAGAAGCAAACAATGAGTACTAAAATGGTGCCATGAAATTCAGAAGTTTGGGAGAAGCAGCTCCAAAAATAGACAGAGTGAAGTAGTACACTTTCCTCACTACTATGAAAGGGATTATGGACTCCACCCTCCCATAAGAGGGGACTTTCTTTAGACTGGGTGATATGAGGAATATGATAATCCCAAGATATGGTCTGAAAGCACATGAGGCTACCACCTTCCAGAAGCTATGCAGGTATGAGGCTGGCATAGCTTCAAGAAGCTATGGACAGTCATGGCAATCATACAGGAAATCAGACAAAGGATCCAATCCAGACAAGTGGAAGATAGAAGATGTTCCTGGGAGCACTGTGGGAACAATGATGAAGGCAGGAGCAAACATAATGTCCCCTCAGGTATATGTCAAGAGATAGCTACAGTGCTTTTTTCTGGGGGGGATGCAGGGGTACACATACCCCTAAACATTTTGTGAATCTAAGTTTGGTATCACTGGGGGGGGCAGTATTTGAAAATGAGTAGGAAAATGAGAGTACCCCTAAACATTTTTAAAGAAAAAAGCACTGGATAGCAGAGTCTGGTATTTAATGGTGTGGATATCTTAGGAACACGACACAATATTACGCTTGCTAAAAAACACTCCTGTTTAGACAAGCCTACCCAGATGCTTAGAAAGTTGAGGTAATTTTAAACGGTTTTAGTGTTTTAACTTTGGCATGTGTTGTTTTTTTTTTAATAATATTTATTAAAAGTTTCCAATTATAACAATCCAAATTTAAGATCTTATTTTCCGTAACATCTTTCCAGGACTTCCCCTCCCCTCCCCCTCTTATATTCCAATTCTTACGAATAAATTCAGCAATTTATTATCCCAAATTTTAACCTTATTATCATTAACCCAATTTAAAAATATTTTCCCATCTCCTAAGATCGACCTATTCCCTTCCGCGCGTTCCCCCCTTTAATATACATAATAGATTAAAATATAATAAAATAAAATATGATTTTACACCCTTTGGATTCCAAATTTCCCTCCCCCTTTTCCTGGTTGCGTTCCCCATATTAATCAACATCTGATGTCTTCCTGGAGCTCCCACATTTATTTAAACCATAGTCCTTTACCAGTCTTCTTTAATTTTAAATGTCCAATCTTGGAAGGAGTCTATCTCAAAAAGGCCCATTTTTTCCATCCAGATTTTTATATACTTGGGAGTAAAAACTCCAATTTTATTTCTTAAACCTTTCAAATCTGGATGTCCCAAATGTTCCCACTTCCAACTTTGTCCAATTCTTATTATTCTTGTTGTTCTTGTTAATCTCTCTCCTCTTTCTTTTCCTGTTTTCCTGCACAAATGTTCTAATTCCAAAAGCTTCTAAATTCCACTGCAGAGGCTCTGTTATTCAGGAACGAAACATGATGCCAAGTCCCTTCCATTCTTCAATAGATAAGTCTATTGTCTACTTTAGTGTGTAAACCTCTGTAGCCAAAATAGTGTTCCATTTCTGCAGTTTCCCAGGAGATAAAAAGTTCTGTCAAATTCGATGCCAACAACTTGTAATATCCCTCGGCTCCTCTAGGTGGATTGTAGTAACTCAGTTCCCTTCCAGATCACGTCCACCAGTCAAAGTAACTTATTATTCCTTGTTTTAAACATTTTGTATCCAATTTGTAACAAATATAACTGGCAAAGTCCTCGTAACAAAGTTCTCATTTTTGTTCTTCTGCTTTGACAGCTCTTTGACAGCTGTCAAAACCTCTCCTTGTCTTCTCCCGGCGCTCTAACTAAAACGCTCCCAGGTTCCGGGGGGGGGGGGTTTGCTTTTTGATTAAATTCCACTTTTCTCCTCCAGCTCAATCTTATAGTTTTCCATCGCGAAATTTCATAACTTTATCAAAATAGGGTTGCGCTCAATCTTAGATGTTAAGTCCTTTACTTTAGCTCCTCTACAACGGGGGGGGGGGGGGCTGACTTCCCTTTTACGCCTCTCCCGCTCGTTCCGAATTCTTTAAAAATTTCTCGCCTTTTTTAATCCAAGTTCCAATTACTCACGGGTTATGCTTTTAAGTCCAAATTTCCAATAGAAGAAGTCAGCGCTCTCCGTCGAATGGCATGCGGCTTCGCTCGGCAGGGGAAGCGGAGGACTCAAAGCACCACCCCCCCTGTCACCCATTCCGCAGCCTTTAAAAAGGCTCCTTCGCGGGTCAGGGGGGGCTCAAAAGGTGCCAGCCGAGTCACCATGTCCATGGGTTTCAGCGCCCATGGTTTTTAGGGGTCCCCGCGTCGCCGGCGCGGTAGGACCCAGCCCCTGCCGAGCAGGCTCCCTCCGGAGCTCGGAGGGAGTCCGCCATTCGGTGATGGCGCCAACCCGGAAGTCTGAACTTTGGCATGTTTTAAAGTATGGTTGTAATTCTTTCTTGATGTTATTGTTTTATCTTTTTGAGGGTTTTGGTTTTTTGGTTTTACAATCAAGCAGTGCATGCACTTCATGAAAGAAAGAAATAAGAAAATTTAGATTACAAGAGAATGGCCATGAATATGGGCCAGATCATTTCTTATACTACTGAGCAACTGCATATAATCAAACCCCATACAGGTGTGACTTGTTTGTGGAACCGTTTGTAGGCCAGAGGGCAAGCGACTTCAGCATTTCTCACTTCAGAAATTAAAACACAGCAGATTATGCACCAACATTTCCTAATCTCTTGCCAACAATATTTGAAGCTGTTTTAAAAAGAGAAAAAGAAAGATTAGAGTCTTAATATGCAGTCAGGGAAAGAAAAAACTGCAGATCAAAAAAAAAAGTTTACCTTTTCATCTTAAGAATGTGTCATACCTCCCTCCCTCCCTTTTCACCCTCTCCAAGTAGTTCACAGGAGATAAATTTTCAAAGTACTGACATTAATGGGATTCATGCAGCTAAATCATTGTGCAGCACTTTGAACATTTTCCGCCTATCGCTCTCTAATGAAGGTTTAGGACCTTCAATATTTAATATTTATGGTAGTTGTTACATTGGAGGGGTGCCCTGACTCCAGTGGTGCTTTAAAAAGTGTCTCGTGGGCCAAAAGAAAAACTGTTCTATTTAGCATGTTGGGGGGGCGTGCTGTGGTGTTGCTTTTGTAAAGCTAAGTTTCTTAAACCAATGGCAAGAGGACAGAAATCTGTGGCACCTTGAACATTTCCTCATTCATATGTGTGATAACACAGGCCTGTGAAGGCACATGGCACCATAAACAAGATAAACTTTCAGGTGTTAAAATGTGTCACCATTCTCAAACACTGCTATGAATGTAGTAGAAAGGAAGGTGAAATCCTGGAGTTTGCTCTTTTAGGAAATAGGGTGTGGTCCCCCCCTATGGCTCAGAAAGTTACAAAGCAACAGGATGGATTTGAACATTCATGACGCTTAAAACATTAGCTTTTATGCTGCTGCATTGCACTGTTGACTCAAGTTAAGCTTATGGTCTTCTAAAACACCTATATCCTTTTCACATGTGCTACTGGAAAGCCAAGGGTTCCCCCTCTTATATTTATGCAGCTGGTTCTTCCTACCTAAGCGTAGAACCTTATCCCTATTGATATTCATTTGGTTAGTTTTCCAGTTCTACAATCTGTTAAGGTCATCTTGAATCCTGATATTGGCCACCTGTCCCAGTTTTGTGTCATCTGCAAATTTGATGAGCATCCCCTCAATACCTTCATCCAAGTTGTTTATAAAGATGTTGAACAACAATAGGCCAAGGCAGAACCCTGTGGCACCCGACTTGTCACTTTTTCAGATCATTGTCACCATTCTGCATGGATGCACCTTTGCTACCCATTCAGAAGGAACAGGTAATCAGGTCGGGGCATTTCAACATGGTACAAGTAGTATGTGGACTGGTAGCTCAGCTGCTTTCACTGTGTTTGGGTTTGGGGACATATATATTTGGACCTATGTCCAGAATGCACAAGTTGTTGTTTTTTAATTGCTACTCTTATATTATGGATATTTTGAATTTTCATTGTCGCTGATATCTTGGAAACAGTGTAAAGCAGCAGCCACACAATGAATGGGAAGAATTCAGTTACAAAGTCTTCTTGTTGGGCTATACAGCAGCATCTAATCAGAAGGGAGATGAAAAATGCATGGCTTGCTTTGCAAACTCGTCATACTGTATTCCACTGCCCTATGACTTCGTAGCGGATTGATCATAGCACTCCTTTTTACACTTGCCATTCTTACTGCCTCTTTGAAGACACCCGAACCTGATACACCCTGCACTTTTAAAAAAGACAATAAGATGTAGTCAGCGGTCTTGTTTTCAGGACCCTGTCTTTTCTTTAAAAAAAAACAAACCCAAAAAATCTCACTCCATAATACCATCTCCATCCGATTCTCTATTTTAAGCTGCATTCTTTGCTTTCTATACTACCTGAAGATGAGAAATAGAGCTGATTTTAAGAAACCAGTTAGTGGTGCCTTAGGAACTGGGAGCACTGGTTGACAATGAAGAATATAACCAATTGATAGGTGTCCTGCATTACTACAATTATAATGTCTAGTTTTTGTCTATCACATTTGTCTATATATTGAAAATAAAACCAGTTTAGAGAGGTGACAGCAGCTGCTAAAAAAGGGCCTGCATGGTAGAAGATACCGGTAATATGATAACCATTTTTTTAAACTATTATAAAAGGGCAGGAGAAGATTACATCAGACTGTCAGTTTGATATGCATGCATAGCAAAGTTTAAATCTCAATTGCTTTCTTCCCTTACCATGTATTGCTGTTTGAATTTTATGCACATCATCCTGAATTCCATGTTTAGATGAAGGTGTGGTATATAAATTTTCAAAATAAATGTGTGTTCCTTGCCATATAATGTATACTCTTTCTCATATAATAATACAATTTAATAAAAGGACAATTTTTATAGTAACTATATAAATGAATAAAGAAATAAGGTATGATGACTAGCAATACAATACAAATACCTTTATTGGCATTAGAAGTTAAGACATTTCAAATCACTGGGATAGATTGAAAAGGGACAGGAGTGAGGATGTCACACTCGATTGTTCTGCTTCACCCTGTCTATTCCCTAGAGGGATGATTCATTAAGAACCCTTTCAGGTAAGATGGAGATTAAAAAGGAAGCCACTGAGGCAGTGATGTCCTTGTCCCTGTCCACTAGGAGGAACCTCATTTGGCTTTCTCTCGGAGCCGTGGATCGCAGGTCCAACATCTTGCTCAGCATCTGTTTGTAGAGTTTGCTGTGCAAAGGGCAGTCCAAAATAATATGGTCCAGCGAGTCCAGTACTCCGTGATTGCAGGCACACAGGCAGGCTTGATAAGATATTTGCGAGTGTCTACTTGTGGTCACTGCAGAGGGGGAAGCATTTAGAATGACCAGCAATGATTGCTGTCTTGTTACATAAAAACTAGTTTTTCTAGAAATCTGCATCAGCCCAAATACGGATCCTTCGAAGCATTGTGGGGGGAAGGGCACACACAGAGAGAAAGTACCAATTGTATATATTTTGTATTATAAAATGATTGCTTTTTCTTCTTTTGATAGTGAGGACCAGAATGGGCGAATGAATTAGCATTCATTCTTCTGTAATGTGCTCTTCAGATCATTTATACCATCATTTAAAAAAACACCCGACCATCTAATGTATTTTCTTCTTGCTTTGGTCCTGCTTGTAGAGAGACAAATTTTAGGTTCAAACTTGCCCCCAAAATTACCAAAAAAAAAAAAAAAATGTCAGCTGAAAGGATAAACTAATGCATATAATTTTGTGAATATATGATATGATATCTTATATTCTAATGCATCAGTTTAAAATGCTGATTCTGTCTCCATTTTTCTTTCATCTTCTAAGAAGGATACCAAACTTGGGGACATTTTGTTTGAGCATGTAAAATGGAGATTTCTGCTTTACATAGTCTTCATTTCTTGTTACGGAAGGAGAGAATGGGGACACTGTTGCTATGCCTCTCATAGTCCTTGATCACATCCCCATGGTAACTACGAAGGACTAGTCACATCTCACAGAAGCATTAGGCAGATGTGCAACTTTTCTAGCTCCAGGTCTTGTTGACTTATATTGTCAGTCACACAAAAAATGTTGCTAGAACATCAGCCTAAAAAAGGATATTCAGGATCTACTCGTACCTAGAGTGCTATATTTTTCTAACAAGCATTTAGAAAATACGGTACTTTGTTTCCTTAAGCTTAGGATTGGCAAGTCTTTAGAAGACAGATTTAAGTCAATATCTAATCAAGATTTGTATTAAATATTAGGGCACAATGTCTCTATCGCTATATTTTGTGCAAATCCCACTTTTTCTTGGCACCATTTTAGTAGTGGGTCTGTTTTATTTATTCATTCATTTATTGAATTTGTTAGATGCTTTATCTTGCCCGGGACAACCCAAAGTGACTTACAACCAAATAGATGGGGGAAACCCCCACATAGATACATTAAAAGCAAGAGGAAAAAGAATTACAATTTTAAAATCCTACCCACTTCTAAAAGTCCAGAGGCCTGATTATAGAGGGAAGTTTTTGTTGGATGCTTAAAGGTATATAATGGTGGCACCAGGTGTGCCTCCCTGGGGAGAGCATTCCACAAATGGGGAGCCACCACAGAAAAGGTCTGAACTTAAGATGCCACCCTCTGGACTTCTTATGGGTGATCACAGGGTCCAGGTCAGTTTAATGACAGCCTCCTCTTGTGACCCAATGGCTGAATTAGAGACTGACATAGAGGCTGGGCCGAAATGTATCCCATCCTGAGACCCTTGAAGAGTGAAGTAGACATGTGAGGAGGAGATATTTGTTTAGATTATTTAATGTCCATTTACTCTTTCCCCCTATCTTATTTGTTCAAGAGCTCTAACACTTTGCATAATACCGTAATATTGCTATGTTTACCAGCTGAGCAAATGTATGGACATAGGCTTTTCTTTCTGTTCATTTCTACCATATAATATTTAATTTAAGCCCCTTGCTCCAAGAAGCTTAAAGAGGTAAGGTACTGTACGGTTATCAAGAATAAAAAACTGCAGTTCAAACCACTGTGTCATACTGACTGAAAGATGGCAAATTCTTTGATAGTGAGAGATGGAAGCTACATGCACAAGACAGATGTAGAAGAGACAAGGAAAAATAAGACAGAAGAGAGATTTCAGCAGGTTAAGTTCTACTGCAAGCTACACATGCTGAAATTCCCTTTCCGCACAACTATCAAACACAGGAACATTGGAAGCAAGACTTGGGTCAAACTTGCTAGGCCTCATACTGTGGCAATACAATTTTCTTCTGCTTTTGGAATACACCTAACCATTGGCCAACAACATCTGGAGGAGCACAGGTTCCCTACCCAATTCAAAGGATGATCTTGTCTACCTTCATGGTTCAATTGAAATTATTTTGTACTTACGTGACAAATGTCGTTAAGTGTGTTATGCATCTTTGGAAGGAATACAATCATTATTCAGCTCCATTTGGTTGCCAGAACTTGTGAATCATTTCTTGGACAACATTATATCCCGGTTTTGATGTCAATTGCATGCTTGTGACTTGAATGGCATGTACAATAGTCAGTGAAAATATATACACCATTTCAGCTGTAAGTAACAACTACTGCATACATTAGTCACAAGCTAGAGTAAATTCCAATCGGCCAAGCTGTTTTATGTGGCCTTGCTTTTTTGAAAAAATGTTACAACTTCCCTATCTGTCAAAACAGACTAATAATATTATCTACCATGCCAAGGAGATAAATTAATTAGCAAATATATTTTAAAGAGCTTTGAACTGCTGAAGCATTACTGGGGAGTTCTGTATTGATATTGTTGGCTCTATGCTTGATAAATTGGTGGGAGTAGGCAATATATCCCATTCACTGCAAACTATCAAAGAGAAATGCTATTCTTCCACCCTGATGATCTAAGTTTCTTTTGCTCTTTTGCTGCAAGGTGACTTCTTACCTTTTTATTGACTGTTTACTTTAGATTCCCTTTTCCGCTTCCCCTGTTTCTGACATAAAAATAGATCTGACTCTAGGGACTTTGAAGCAAGTTCTATAACTTGATTTCTGCAATGGAATAAAACAAAAATCTATCCTGACACAAGGAAAGACTCTTTCCCATTTCCTGACACCTGCATATTGTGTAGGTAATAAAAAGTGATCTGCTTTGTGTCTGTTGGTTTTTATTTGTATAACTGCAAGTGCAAAACCTGTCCAGCGGTATGGAGCAAACAATTCTGTGTTACAATAAGAGAAATAAAAAGTATACGTCTTGGATAATGTCCAGTGATGTGCCAACCAGATAGTATTGCTATCAAGGAGAAAGGTAATCATTTATCAAAGGAAATGTGACGCTCACATACATACTAGAATAGAAAACTATGCTAAGGACTTGACACTTTTCCCCCCCCTTCACTGATTAAACTGTTTTTGCTCAGGAAAAAAAACCCAGGACCATTTGTGTCGGGACTACATGGTGTATTGTAAAAGTTAAAAGAAAAGTGAGGACAGGAGCGCCATCTCGCCCTCAGGATTGTGGGTGCCTGCTGCCATCATGCAGACATGTGGCATCGCACACACACGCCTGCACATGGTGCAACGTCACATTGCGTTTTGGGAGTCGTGCATGTGACATCACACATCAGTGTTGTGGCATCCGGTGGCTCCTCTTTCTCTCTACAGCCAGTGAGACACCCTTTTCTGCGGGGAGGGGCTCAGACTTGGAGAAAGAGAGACTGCTTCTCTTTCGGAGGCAGGACTGCAGAGGCTGCCTGGCTGCCTCTCTCCAGCTTTGCTCATTGATTTTGGTGAGTGCCCAGCCCCCACAATTATATTATTGTGGGTGTCTGAGCACCCATGGCCACCTGGAGTTGGCTCCTATGAATGAAAGGAATGGTAGACGTCAAAGAACTATTGTATGTTATCTCTTGGTCTGCACTGTATTTTCTCTGATATCCCCTGCTGTTTTCCTATTCCCTGGTATTTGGAGAATCTTTATTGGAAAAAGGGGAAATTTATGTTGACTACTGTGTTTAGCTGAAGAAAAAAGAATTAACTGGGGGAATTTTCCCAGTCAAGAAAAGGAGCTATTATTTTGTTTTGTGGCCATGCTGCCAGTTTCATAGTGGCTACACTGAAGAGGGGACTGCAGGAGATGTACAAATCCAGTGTTCTCATGCAAACACAATTACTCTGTCTCTGAATTTAAGTATGTGGTTTCTATCTGGCGTACATATACACAATCACAAGAGCCATTCCTAGCATTAGGACCATTTGGGTTTCAAAATGCAAATAACTTTCCCAGACTAGAAGCATGCACTAAGAACAGGCTTGATTTTCCTGTGGTAATGTGAATGCTTCTCTCATAGAAACTCATATATATCAAACTCATAGAGATCTAGGGACCAATGGTAAGCAGGCTAAGGCACAAATAGTCAGTGTAATGAAGGGACAAAGATGTTAAGTTTTCCACCTCTAGTTTAAATAAGTTTGACTTGAAACATGCTACAGTGTGTGACTTCTGAATTAAGGAGACTTTGAAGTCTAGTTCACCAACAGCGCAAGCATGTAAGTCTGGCATGTCCTGAGCTCACAGGCCTTTCTCCTTCACACTTGGAACATTGAAAGTCAACTTGAATTGATGTGAGTAAATGCAGATGGATTACACGAGCACAGCCTACTCATGTATGCTCTGGGCCTCGTTGAAAGTTCTGCGCATGGTTAAACTTCAGGCTGAACAGACCACAATTAATGGAACTCTGGGGCTCTGGAAAGGGAGTGTGAACTTCAAATCTAACCTGAGGAGGGGGGGAAATTATTAATATTTTCTGCTTGTGAGTATTCCAGTTTGGAAAATGCAGATTTCCACCCAAATGCTATGAGATCAATAAGAACTGGCACCAGACTATCATGCACAGTTCATCAGGCATCCTCAAAAGAAGAGCTGTTATAGGGACCTGGCCCCAAATATTTTGTCTGTGTGTGCATTGTTTGTCTGTGTGTAGCATTCCCAACTTAACATGAGCAGGACTTTTACCCTGCCTGTTTATGGTTAGCATGACTATCAAGTGCCCAAGCCCAGATGTAGGAAAGTCAATAATAGAGTACATGCTTTACATACTAGACCCACTGAATTTAATTAACATGACTTATGTCGGGTAGGTTTTGGAAAGACTTCTGTCTGAATCTCTGGAAGGTCTCTGTCAGTCTGTGCAGATAATATTGAGCTACATGAAGGAATGGGATGACTCAATATAAGGCAGCTTCCTATGTTTTCTTTGTTTCTGATAGAAAACAATTATAAGAACACATGGAAAGAAATAAGGAAGGATTTGGACACTTGGAATAGAATACACCTTTCCTGGCTGGGGAGAATGGCAGCAATCAAAATGACCCTATTACCAAAATTATTATTCTTATTTCAAAATATACCGATAATTAGGGGAATTTCACTATTCAAAGATTGGCAGAGAACACTTTCCAAATTCATCTGGCAAGGGAAAAGACCAAGAATTAGATTCAAATTGCTCACAGATCAAAGAGATAGGGGTGGATTCGCGGTCCCAAATTTAAAGTTATACTATGAGGCCTCATGTCTTTGTTGGGTAAAAGAGTGGATTGTTATCAAAAATAAAGATTTGTTAGATTTAGAGGGATTCAACTTGAGATTTGGCTGGCATGCTTACCTATGGCGAGATAAGGGAAAGGTCCACAAGGGTTTTTCCAACCACATTTTTAGAGGGTCACTGCTAGAAGTGTGGGAAAGAAATAAAAAACTATTGGAACAGGAAAACCCCTGGTGGTTATCACCAATTGACATCTTGACATTAAAAAAAACAAACATCGAAGGGGAAAGATGGACCTACAAAGATCTACTAGCTAAAACAGAGACCGGGTGGAGGATCAGACCATATGAAGAAATAAAAAAGAAATTGACAGGTTGGATTCAATATCACCAAATCAATTCTATGTGGACAGAAGATAAAAAGAAGGGGATAAATGAGAAAAAATCCAGATTCCAGATCGAAATATTAGAAAGCAAAACCAAACTACTATCAAAAAATGTACAGCCAGCTACTCGAGTGGGACACCAAAGATGAGGAAGTAAAGGAGGTAATGGTGAGATGGGCAGTGGATTTAGGATATAATATAGAATTTGACAAATGGAAGACACTGTGGAGCAAAGGTATGAGTTTCTCGGCTTGTACAACACTCAGGGAAAACATGTACAAGATGATGTATAGGTGGTACATAACGCCAGTAAAATTGGAAAAAATATACAAAACAGGTGACAAAAGGTGTTGGAAATGCAAGAGCAAGGAGGGCAACTTCTATCATATGTGGTGGTCATGTGAGGTGAAGGCTGAACCTTGTCCTTGCCAGGGAATTCGTTTGCCCGCGTCCCCAGTGCCGAAGAGAGAGCAAAAAGCACCAGGAAAGTTTCTTCTTTGGAGAAAAGAGTTTATTGCAATCTGCGCAGAGTGACAACCAGCAGGATAGCTCCTGCAAACTGGCTGTGTCCCAAGACACTTCAGCAGACTTTCTTATACTTTTCTGAACACTCTCCCCCCTCCCATACCCTTTCCAGATTTGCCCAATCAGCTGGCAAATGTTCAACTTATTCCCTTATATGGCACATCTATATTGCTTGCTAAACACATTTTTAATGCTTGCTAAACATTCCTTATACGTGTCTTTCTGCTAGCTAAGCACTCCCCCCCCTCCCCTCTTGCTTATTGTGTCTTTTCTTATCTTTGCATTAGTAAGCATAAGGCAGGAAGAAGGGGCCTGGTTAAATCTGCAAACAGCAGCTAAAATATTTTTGCAAGCTAAGAAATGGACTTTTGACCTGCCAGACAGATTTAGCTGGCGATGTGCTAACTGTCTGGCCAAATTTGCAGAAGTAAGATTAGCACAGGATTTTACTGCAGATAGCATTTGAGAGCAACCTTTCTTAGGTACAAAGTACAAAGCACAGAGAGTATTGAAAGAAATCCTTCCCATCTCCCTTTACTCCCTCCTCTTCTTTTGAACAATCTATTACTTAGATTCGTTCTGGGGTAGGAGTCTATATTCTCTCATTACAGCAATCACGCGAGGTCCCATCATGCGGGACATCATCTTTTCCATCATATTCTGCAAGCATTGCATCAAGCAGGGAATACAAAAGCAGAGCAATAATAAAAGCATTAGAGGCCCTATCAGCATCATAACAATACGCCCCATCCATCCCCCAGGAAAGATGTCATCCAGCCAGGACATGTCCCACCCACTCCAGGTTTGCACGGGGACATGCGCTACCTTTTCGATGCTGGCTGCTAAATTGCGGATGGCTTCTCCATGATCTGAAATGTTAAAACAGCAGGCTCCTCCGGTTAGATTAAGGGCTGCACAAAAACCACCTTGCTTTGCCAGAAGAAAATCCATTCCCAGACGCAATTGGAGGATGGCCGTTCGGGTTTCATCTAATTGCTTGGCCACCAACCTGAGCGCGGTGGCCGTGGCATTGGCCACAATCTCCACTACTGCCTGGAGCCGGATGATTCGGTTAAGATTATAAATGGGCTCCCTGGCACCAGCTACCAACTCACCAGGGTTCCAGGAGGCCGGATCATAATGGGCAATTATTCGTTCAGGTGGCCACTCGTCTTTTCCCCAGGTCTGCTTACTGCCTGAGGCGATCCCTGATATGTCCACAGAACGGCGATGCCGCCAGGGCTTTTGAGAAGGGGGCAAAATCCACATGGGGGGCAAAAGAAAGGCAGGGAAGCAAGTCCCATGCCAGGGGTAGGGCAGATCATGGTAAGCACTGGTTCCACAAACCCAATAAAGACCCAATTTTCTCTGGCTTAGACCCTTCTGCGTGATCAAGATTCGATTAAGGATTTCTATCAAAGCCTGGCACCTTCCATCACACCCTAGATAGGTGACCCTACTATTTCGTGATGTCACATTGCCTGGATCACAAGAACAGGTACAGTGGGACATTCCAACAAAAATAGGTGAAGACCGACTCCTTTGTTGCGTCACACACAACTGTCCACGAACCCTATGGACCCTCAAAGGGGATGGGTGGTCCCATTGTGGCCAGAGCTCAGAATCTGGGAGCTTGGAGAAATTCCGGATGGTGGAATAATTGAATGGCAGTGGGAGGAAAGGTAAGCCTCCCAGAGCATCCGTTGGGGCAAGGGTGCATACCAGACATTTGGTCTTATTAACTGAATGGGCCATCATTTCGGCCATCTGTAACCACCTATTGTGGGGGCTTTTGGCTCCCCAATCATATATTTGTTTGGTGACATTAGCATAGGAGATCTTGACTCCCTGTCCTGGGGTGATGGTGCCATCAGATCCTTCTGATAAGAAGAGGATGAGTATCATTAGGGGTATGGCTGGATTACGCTTTCTCCCACAAATTCGGTCACGCTCATGCCAACAGAAATAAGCGAGCATCCAAAAAATCAGAGCTGTACAAACCATCGCCAGCCACCAACCCCAATAATTCCATGGTTCCTCCCACCACAGATCAGTCATGGTATGGGTCTGGAAGGGGGTTGGGGCTACCCGGACGCTCGAGTTGGTTAGGGAAACAAGGTCGGGGATACCTCCAAGCGTCGAACCCTATGGTGTGGAGATAAAACCCTTCAATCCCCGGGGGATGGTGGTACCCCTGATGGGTAGAGGACAACTTTGCCCCCCATGGAGAGGGTACCCACGGTGGATGGGCCACTACACACCCACACGAATAGGTAGCCGCCTGTAAACGGCAAATGCTCGGTGTCAAAATCCCCACTGCTTCCTCCTCACACCATATAATGCACACTAAAGTTCGTTCAGGGTTCTGGACGTTATCAGGGGACAAAGGCTGCAAGGCTGGAACGTTGGAGGCACTCCCGATGGGTGCCCCTCCCATCCAATTCTTCAGCTGTGCGTAGAGATATCAGCTTCCGGTGTGATATCAGCAGAGCGGTCGTCTGTCAGGCGTCTGGAGATAGTCAGCCGAAGGGAGTTCTCCGGATCTGGTGTAACTGTCCAGTCTGAAATGGCTCTCTTTACTCGAGTATGGTGGACCCACGGGGTGATGCCAGCAACCTTCACAGCAGTAGGTGTAGAAAGTAGCACAGTGTATGGTCCCTTCCAGCAAGGCTGTAGGGGGGCTCGCTGCCAGTCTTTCACCCACACTTCATCACCTGGCTCGAACTGATGGAATGGTTCAGTTAACACACATGGGGTGCGAGCCTGGGTCCACCTGTGGAAACAGGAGAGAACTTGGGAGAGTGACTGCACATAGTTATTCAATTGCATATCTTGGCTAGCATATGGAGTTAACATCTTAACATATGGGACTGGTCTCCCAAACAAAACCTCAAAGGGTGACAAGTGGGTCCGCTTTGAAGGGAGACTGCGGACCCTGAGCAATGCTAAGGGCAACATGGCCACCCAATTAGACCCGGTCTCCTGCGTCAGCTTGGACAGCTGATTTTTTAGAGTTCTGTTCATTCTCTCTACCTTTCCAGAACTCTGGGGTCTATAAGCAGTATGCAGCTTCCAGTTGATCTGGAGCGCTTTTGCCAGTCCCTGTAGGACTGCATGAACAAATGCTGGTCCATTATCAGATCCTATGGACCTTGGCAATCCATAGCGAGGGATGATTTCCCTAAGCAGGCACCTGGTTACTTCAAGCGCCTTTTCAGTCTTGGTGGGCCATGCTTCGACCCACCCGGTGTAGGTGCACACTGCCACCAGCAGGTAGCGGTATAGTCCGCAACGGGGCAATTCAGTAAAGTCCACGACAAAATCTTCCATAGGTGCAGTTCCACTGTGCTGAATCCCTGGGGGAGCCAGTGGTCTGGCTCTGGGATTATTCTTTTGACATAGCAGGCATTTCCTGGAGATCTGGGCTGCCAGTTGGTAGAGGTGGGATATATAGAAGCACTTCCCCAGCTGCTTGGTTGTAGCATCTGGTCCTATGTGGGTTGAATCATGGTATCTCTGGATTATCTGCCGAGAAAGAGACTCTGGAATCCATATCCTGTCATCATGGGTAAGGTACCATCCTTCTTTGGACAATGTCAGTTCCTGGGCGTCTGCAGTGTCCTTTTCCTGCTTTGTGTAAGCTGGCTTGTCAGCGGTGCTTAAAATCTCTTCTGGGACCAGTGCTCCGATAACCAAGGTGGAGGCCAGTTCCCGGGCTGCTTCCTTGGCCATTCTGTCTGCTAATCGATTTCCTCTGGCCACTTCCCCTGGTCCAGTCTTGTGGCCATAGCAATGGATAACTGCCACTGCCTCGGGCTCACATACAGCATCCAGAAGGTTCAATAGAGCTTGCGGGTGGGCCACCTGGTTTCCTCTGGAGGTAAGCAAACCTCTTTCTTTCCATAAGGCTCCATGGGCATGTAAAGTCAGGAATGCATACTTAGAATCTGTGTAAATGTTTATTTTATGTCCCTTTGCCAGGCTCAGGGCTCTGGTAAGCGCAGTTAGTTCTGCCAGCTGGGCCGATGTTCCAGGCGGGAGTGACTTTGCTTCAATCACCTGGTCTTCCAGGGCCACCACTGCATAGCCCGCCTTCCGCTGCCCAGCCTCAACAAAACTACTTCCATCTACAAACCACGAAGGCCAATGGGGGTTTGCCTCATCTTTGAGATCAGGTCTGCTGGAATATACCTCATCCATTACTTCAATGCAATTGTGTGTCTGCTCCTCACCTTCTCCTACCGGCAACAGGGTAGCTGGGTTGAGGGCGGTGGTAACCTGGAACTTCAAGCGCGGCACCTTGTTCTGTAGGTGTCAGGCGCTCAGATAGGTATGCCACAGGCTGTTGCCAGCTTCCCAATTTCTGGCATAGGACTCCCTTTGCTGTTCCCTGGTCCTCATCCACAAACAGGGAGAAAGGCTTTTCTGGGTTTGGGATACCCAGCGCTGGTGCTTGTTGCAATGCCTTTTTCAAATCCTGGAAGGCCTGTTGCTGTTCTTCTCCCCACACAAAGGGGTCCTTTTCCGTCCCTCTGGTTGATTCATGCAGAGGCTTGGCAATTGTGCTGTAATTTGGTATCCATATTCTACAGAATCCTGCCGATCCCAGAAAGCCACGAAGTTCTCTGCGATTCTTTGGTTCTGGAATCTGGATAATGGCTTGCTTCCTTTCTTCCCTTAGGGTCCGTTGCTGATAGGATATATCGAATCCAAGATATTTCACAGTGGGTTGGCATATTTGGGCTTTTTTCTTAGATACTCGGTATCCTGCTTCACCCAGATGGTTCAGCAAGTCCTTGTTGGCTTCCATACACGTGTCTTTGTCTGAACAAGCCAAAAGAAGGTCATCCACGTACTGCAACAAAACTCTGCGTGGGCTGGTGGAGAAGCTAGACAGGTCCGATGCCAATGCAACCCCAAAAAGGGTTGGAGAATTCTTGAAGCCTTGTGGAAGCCTCGTCCACGTATATTGCACCCTGGTGCCTGTTCCTGGGTCTGTCCATTGAAATGCAAACAGGGGCTGACTTTCCTCTGCCAGGCGGCAGCAGAAGAATGCATCCTTCAAGTCCAATACTGTGAAATAACATGCAGTGGGAGGTATTAGACTAAGCAGCGTGTAAGGATTGGGCACATTGGGGTGGAGGGTTTCCACGGCCTGGTTGACCAATCGAAGGTCTTGGACCGGGCGGTACACGCCATCTTCCTTCTTCACCTGCAAGAGTGGGGTGTTCCACTGAGATTGACACCGTCTCAGGATGCCATGGCGAAGTAGCCGTTCCAAATGTACCCATACTCCCTCCGCAGCTCTTCGGGGGATCGGATATTGGTTTACAGCCACAGGGTTGGCGAATGGTTTGGGCTTGACTATTATAGGTGGGATGTTCTTTGCCATTCCGGGCGGGTTGCCTTCTGCCCACACATCAGGGTTAACTTCTTGCAGGAGGTCCTCTGAAATAATCCCCTCCTCTTCTTTTATCATCATTAAGCGCCAGTGTTCCCTTAAGGGTACCTCTAAGGAGAATTCCCCTGCTGGCCCTGTGGTCATTGTTACTTCTCCTGTTGGTTGGAAAGAAATCTGGGCTTGCAATTTTGATAGCAGGTCTCGGCCCAATAATGGGATGGGGCACTCCGGTATATACAAAAACTTGTGTTGGACCACTTGGCCGCCCAAGCGACAGGCAACAGATTGCAAGAATGGGGCTCTTTGTGATTTGCCTGTAGCTCCTACTACATTAATTGTTTGCTTGGTGGGCTTGGATACTGGTACTGGCAAAACAGAGTGTGTGGCTCCGGTGTCCACCATGAAGGGGATGGTTCGGTTCCCTGTTTGTATTTTGACCATGGGCTCACGGGAACCTAAATCAGCTGGGCCCGGTCTGTCCTAATATTCTTCTTCTTCCTCTCTCAGGCTCATTGCGCCGGGCTGTCTTTGGGCTGGGGGGTGCCAGGGGGGTTCCTGTCCACGACCTCTACCCCTGCCGACATTCGCCGATGTCCAGGGTCTCCGTTCCTGTCCAGGTCCCATGGGGATTGGCCCTGGGACTCGTTCTCCTCGTCCTCTTCCACCTGAGTGAGCCTGTGGGCATTCCCTTTTCCAGTGCCCTTCCTGCCGGCAGATGGCGCACTGGTTCCTCCTCAGACGGCCTTGCCCTCCTCCCCGGGCGCTTCCTCTTTCATGAGGGGTGGATGTGGTAACCTGTAACGCCATCAACTTTTTTGCTTGATATTTCTCCTTTTTCTTTTGTGCCTCTTCCTCCCTCTGATTATAAGTGGTTTGAGCCAATTCTAACATCCACTCAAGGGTGTGGCCCATGAAAGCCTCGTGCTTTTGAATTTTTCGGTGGACATCGGATGCTGCCTGAGCTACAAAGGCAGTTTTTATGATTGGGGCATTGGCAGCCTCATCTGGGTCCACAGGGGTATACTGGCGGTAAGCTTCCTTTAGTCTTTCCAGATAGGCGCCTGGGGGCTCCTCACTCCCTTGCATTATCTCCCTGATCTTGGCAAAATTAGTAGGCTTCCTGGCTGCCCTTCTCATGCCATTTAAGACATTCTGGCGATAAGTGGTGAGGGTATTTTGCCCATCAATGGTCTGATAATCCCAATTCGGTGTATTTTCAGGATATCCTGTTGCAAGAGCTTGCTCTCCTACCCCCTGCGTTCTCATGTGTGCTCGGGCTTCAGTATGAATTCGCCTAACCTCCTCTGTAGTTAGCAGGGCATCCATCAAATACTGTACATCATCATAAGTGGGATTGTAGGTTTTGAAAATTCCCTCAAACAGCTTAATTATTTTTGCTGGGTTTTCCTCAAATGAAGGGTTTTGGTTCCTCCAGTTACAAACGTCTGCACTAGAGAAGGGGACATGTTGAACTGTATAAGTTCTATTGGGCACCTCCCCGTCAGGTCCCGCGGGGGCCGGAGGGTCATACACTCTGCGGAGAGGCATCACTCTGGCCGCGCCCTTCTCCTGTGCTTTATGTGCCCTATGGAGGGTCACTCTTTTTGCTGCCCTTCCCCACTCTCTCTGCCACTTCCTTTTCTGTTGCCCTGCACATTCCGCCGCCTTTAACAAATGGTGGCTGACATCCACTTCTTTTGCATAAGGTTCCACATACTTTCTTAAACGTTCTGCCTGTTTCTCTGTCCATGTCTTATTATCATTTGTCAGCTTAACTAATCTTTCTACAAACTCTTCATCCTCATCATCCTCTTCTCCTTCTGACTCATCATTCTTGGGTTCGGGTGGGCCAGCTCCTCCCAGTGTCTGGGGACCTGGGTCTGGTAGATTTGCCTGAGGGGTAGTTGGTGGAGCATAGGGGGGAGGTGGTTTAATAATTCCTCCCTCCTCATCTTCTGGGTCTGGTATCACTGGGGGCCTTTCTGACTTCCCCACCGGTTGAACTGCACAAACTGTACTTTGTGGGGCGTCGCCCTGGCAGGCTTTCAACCATGGTGGGTTCTTCTCTACATTGGTTTTCCAAGTAGAAATATAAGGGATCTGATCTGGGTGGACATTCAAGATGTTCTGATATAATGGGCTGATTAGCTGCAAATCAAAGCTCCCTTCCGAAGGCCAAGTAACTTCTTGTAAGGGCCAATCAACTTCACACAATGTCCTCATTCTCTGTCGTCTTAATTTAATTCCCCAGTCATCATTTTTTGTGGCTGCTTTCCAGTTGTTTAAGAAGCATTCCAGGGGACTACATTGGCTTGCCCCAGACCCCCTTTTTTTTTTTCCAGATACTCCGCTCCTAACCGGGTTATAAATTCTTTCACACTACACACACTTCAGGTTGTGACTTGATCGAGCTTTCGCTGCCAAGAAATGCACAACCCTGCACTCGCTCGGCCAAGGGGCACTAATACCCCGGCCCACACTTGACAATTCAATCACCGGAGTATCTGACATGCAACATACTACATACAAATCACATCAATATATTTTCCCCTCTGTTTCCCTTTTATTTAACCTTACTGGCACACTTCTACCACAGCCAGTTCCCTTTTCCCTGGCGGCACTTTTATTTGCCACGGCCAGGTGAGGCTGATCAGGCCTCGCCCTTTCCCTTGGGCTCACCTTTTTTTCCGCTGGGGACCCCTCCTGGCCAGTTCTCTTTTCTCCCTCGACCTGTGTCTCCACTCCGGAGCGGTGTGGCCGGTTCCCCCCACGAATTGGCAGGGTGCGCGCTGGAGCCTGCAAGCGCCGATCCGAGCTGTTCACCGAGGTCGAGCCTGGCCCTCCCCGGCCCTCTGGGGTGGGGCAGAATTCCCGGCCAACGCACCAAGATGAAGGCTGAACCTTGTCCTTGCCAGGGAATTCGTTTGCCCGCGTCCCCAGTGCCGAAGAGAGAGCAAAAAGCACCAGGAAAGTTTCTTCTTTGGAGAAAAGAGTTTATTGCAATCTGCGCAGAGTGACAACCAGCAGGATAGCTCCTGCAAACTGGCTGTGTCCCAAGACACTTCAGCAGACTTTCTTATACTTTTCTGAACACTCTTCCCCCTCCCATACCCTTTCCAGATTTGCCCAATCAGCTGGCAAATGTTCAACTTATTCCCTTATATGGCACATCTATATTGCTTGCTAAACACATTTTTAATGCTTGCTAAACATTCCTTATACGTGTCTTTCTGCTAGCTAAGCACTCCCCCCCCTCCCCTCTTGCTTATTGTGTCTTTTCTTATCTTTGCATTAGTAAGCATAAGGCAGGAAGAAGGGGCCTGGTTAAATCTGCAAACAGCAGCTAAAATATTTTTGCAAGCTAAGAAATGGACTTTTGACCTGCCAGACAGATTTAGCTGGCGATGTGCTAACTGTCTGGCCAAATTTGGTACCAAATGAGGTACTTAGAAAATTTTGGGAATCCATCTATAATGAATTTTTAAAAATTCTTAAATATACCTTCAGTAAAAAACCTGAAGCCTTCCTGCTGGGGATAATCGGAGAGGAAATTAAAAAGGAGGATAAGACACTTTTTCAATAAGCAACGGTGGCTGCCAGAACCCTCATAGCACAGTATTGGAAAACACCAAAAACCCCAACTATAAATGAGTGGCAATCTAAACTATTGGCTATCTAGAATTGGCAAAAATGACACAGAAAATAAGAAACCAAAAAAGTACAAAATTTAATAATGAGTGGGATAAATTCAGGGTATACATGGAAATAGAGACAAAGGAAAATTAAAAACAAGAACAATAATAATAAAAATATGTAAAAATCACAGTAGGTATGAGACAACGCTTGTGATGCAAAAAGTTTTTTTTTTTTTAAGGAAAAGAAACCACAGATAGAAAAATAATATAATACTTTCCGAAATCGAGATGAAGGGAAGTCAATCAATGTCATGTGAATTAATGTAAGTTGACGTGTTTATGCTTTATGTACTTTTATGTTTTTTTTTCTTTTCTTTTTCTTTCTTTTTTTTGTCCTCGGTTGTGTACTTTGTATGTT
This sequence comes from Podarcis erhardii, assembly GCF_964252035.2. Lineage (NCBI taxonomy): Eukaryota > Metazoa > Chordata > Lepidosauria > Squamata > Lacertidae > Podarcis > Podarcis erhardii. The sequence goes on from NC_138508.1 coordinate 61,914,233, forward strand.
TGTTGGAATGTATGTTGTTTTTGTCTGTTATAACTTAATAAAAAGGAATATAAAAAAATAATAATAATAAGGCAGCTTCCTATGTTTCAGCTTTTGTTGTGCGCATAGTGCATAGGTACATGTGGAATTGGTGAATTGATGATCACTTACTATCACAGAAAACTGAGACCATTATGAAGAACCACTTGTACTAACATCACGTTGCACATCCACAGGTAATAAGGAACAGTCAGTCCCATATAAATGTCAGTGATATTTGGTGACAATGTGAACATTGCCTTGTTTTGTTTACTACTTCTTGCTGGAGGAATGAAAAGGTAACTTGTGGCCTGGAGGAAGATTTATTTAACCTTTAAGAGAGCTCTGTTTATACAGTTTATATTTATAGGAATTAATTTGGCAAGGTTTGAGAGGTTAACAATATCCATCTTTTCAAAGTTAGTACTCATTCAATATTGAAAAACAGTTTTAATGTTTGAAATTGCCTACCTGCAGTTCCAGATGAGTTACCATCTGAAAAACTAACAACTGTAAAAGTGCCTGTAGCTTTGTCTATTTTAATAGATGCATAAAGCGTTAGTCTCAGTGAACTATATATAGATAAATATATACCAAAAATTCTGCACATTCTTTAACATTATTCAAAAGCTACATGCATGATCCCCAAGTGAAGCAATTCATTTGTGCATGTTATCCACAAAGTTCAGTTTTTATGCACATTCTCCATTAAGCTCACACTGACCACAACATATGTAAGGCACTTAACCATATCAGCTTATACAGAAATGGCAAAGTTGAAGCCAAATCTGCTTAGTAAACAAAGGTTCACAGCAAAGGATATAGTCCTATATTTCACTATAATGCTTTGCTTCTATCTATTTTTAAGTACAACAGCTTGTCAGCAGATAGTTACTAATTGTAGAATTAGCCAGAAGGAAATGCAGTTTTCACTTTCCAAAGAGACTTCTATGAGAATCCGATCAAAGTCAATGTCAAAAATCTGTTTTGATACATCATGATTACTGCCGATTAATTCCTTTTCTGTCCAGTATTAATCACAATCTTACTGTTCAAGAAACGAATGTAGCATTTTTAAAAGTATATTTTCATTCAGGGTTTGCATTTTAAAAAAACCTGTATTTGCTCCACAACTTCCACTGACATGGTCCAATATAGAGAATCTGCTTTTGGTAAACCACAACCTGGAATATTTCAGCTAATAATGTTTTTGGTACTTTTCTGGGATGTTGTGATTTTATTCTGCTAGCACTACTTTAGATTTTGCAGATATATTTTATACAGGCTATAAGTTGAATCATTTTTGTTGTGGAAGATTTCTTTGGGAGGGAGGGAGGGAGGGAGGGAGGGAAGGAAGGAAGGAAGGATCTATTAACAATAGGCAGTTACTGTACATTCCTGTGGGAGTAGAGTCCACGTCCATTTGGCATATTCCCCTACAGTTTGGTAGTTACCCTCACCCTGGAGCATTCCTGCATCATTTCTAGCATGGATTGAAAAATCTGTGCTGCTCGCTGCATAGGTTTCTTCAGTTGCATGCACCTTTAACAGCCCTACCATTAGGCAGCTTGATATGCCTCCCTCAGGCAGCCAATGATATGGGGGTGGGAAGCAGATAGAGCTATATGTGCCATATGGCTTTTCTAGGGCCCGTTAAACTAATCTTCTGGCATCAGGTGTGGTGGTGGGGGATCCTCTCACATTGCCAGTCTGGTCAGTTTTGAGACACAGAATGGGGAGAAATTATGTCCTGGCAGAAAAATATCCTGGGCTAGAAGGAGCTTCCAGAGAGTAAACTATCACAAACCAGAGGCCTAGACTGCAAGTCTGGGAAGCACTGAAGAAGAGAGTCTAATTCCTGCCGTTAGAATTGTCCTAAGATAGTTTTGAAATTAATATTCTCTTCTGCTGCCTTTAGTTATACTCACTTTCCCTTAGTGTTAGCATTTTTATTTGAAGACACACTGTGGAATGTCAAGTGGACCTTTTCTTAAAGACAACAGGCTTCTTAAGTGCATTGTTTATTATCCCCGAAACAGGGAATTGTTTGCATGCTGCAAATGGAAAGTCCTGATACAATTACATGAGTTTACACAGAACAAAAATTCATCCTGTTCAAATCATAGGAATGATGGAAAACACTGAGCATGGGTTGAAAATACCCCTCACTCCCATAAAAAGCTGTATCACAAGGCTGCAGATAGCAAAGTGATATATAGTGGAACCTCGGGTTACATACACTTCAGGTTACAGACTCCGCTAACCCAGAAATAGTACCTCAGGTTAAGAACCTTGCTTCAGGATGAGAACAGAAATCATGCTCTGGCGGCACGGCAGCAGCAGGAGACCCCATTAGCTAAAGTGGTGCTTCAGGTTAAGAACAGTTTCAGGTTAAGAACGGACCTCCGGAACGAATTAAGTACTTAACCCGAGGTACCACTGTAACATTAATGGCAAGTTTCATGAAGTTTTAAGATAAAATTCTGTAAGTTGAGAATATATTCAAGCTGTTTCTTGGTAGTAGAAAATCAAAAATAGTTTTATTGCTTAAGGTTTTTTTTTAAATTGAAATCACGTCAAAGTGCAAGTAGATAAATAGGTACCGCTCCGGCGGGAAGGAAAACGGCGTTTCAGTGCGCTGCTCTGGTTTTGCCAGAAGCGGCTTAGTCATGCTGGCCACATGACCCGGAAGCTGTCTGCAGACAAACGCCGGCTCCCTCGGCCAATAAAGCGAGATGAGCACCGCAACCCCAGAGTCGGCCATGACTGGACCTAATGGTCAGGGGTCCCTTTATCTTTTTATATATGAGGTCTTGGGTAGTAGGGTAGGAGTTAAGAGTTATTTGTTTTTGATGATCTAAGCATGTCTAAAATGCTTCCTGGTGAACTATTTACATGATGTCATCACGGGGCAGCAGCAACTGATTGCTACATGGTGTTGCCAAGATGTCAACACCCTAATAAACATATCTAACAGTGAAGTTCCACCTATAAACAAAAGCTGGTGTGGCATGAAAAGGCATGTGACTAGATAAAGTGAAGTGCCAACAAAATGAGAGGCCCAGGCTCCACCCCTCAGCTTGCCCCTGACAGGGCAAATTTGAACTTTGGGTTGGTGGCTGGCCAGAGAGGCATTCCAACAGCTGGCTGCCATGGCAAAGTAATTTCACCCTCCGGGGGGGGGGGAACCACACCAGACCGCAACCGCCTCCCACCTTCTGACCAGGTAAGTGGCTATTCCAAGGTGCAGTCAAGGTCGGGAATGTGCACAGTCAAGGCACAGTAAGAAGCTTGGAGGTTTGGAAAGAGGGAAAGTCTATGACAAGGAGCATCAGTGAGCTGAATCCTATTACAGTGGTACCTCGGGTTAAGTACTTAATTCGTTCTGGAGGTCCGTTCTTAACCTGAAACTGTTCTTAACCTGAAGCACCACTTTAGCTAATGGGGCCTCCTGCTGCCGCTGTGCTGCTGGAGCACGATTTCTGTTCTCATCCTGAAGCAAAGTTCTTAACCCGAGGTACTATTTCTGGGTTAGCAGAATCTGTAACCTGAAGCGTATGTAACCTGAAGTGTATGTAACCCGAGGTACCACTGTACAGCTCAAAAAGGAAAAACAGGCTTGGCAGCTCTTGTCATGACACACTGTAAATCAGACCAGTCTACTGGAACGGTGGCTAGAGCTGAGTGCATCAACTGGACTCTCAGTTGGGCTTTGCGAAGGTCTCAAGTTCAGGACCTGCTCAGGACAAACTTGCATTATTATTATTATTATTATTATTATTATTATTATTATTAATTGTGGTACATGCTATTCAATGCTTGGTATATGAAAGCAAGTAACTTGCATTATATGATGTGAGAGAAACACCATCATAGACAGGAAAACAGTACATTAACTTCAAAGTATACACTTCCCTGCTGCATAGATACATTAATCTGTAATGTCTATTTAGAATAGGTCTGAAGGCCATTTATAATGAGGGCAAGAAGTTATTGCCTGCATTCCCCAAAGACATCCTGATGACATAGTTATCCCAATCCATTGTGATGAAATACCTGAGCGGTATTATAAAGAAAACAATTTAGAGTGAGGGCACAGATTCCTGCCCTCTTAACCATATCTGAAGTGTCTGCATGAATGTTTAAGATATATACTCCTGATGAAGAAGCCCACAGTTTTAAACTAATGGCACTGCAGACTTAATAAGGATGCATAAAATGAGAGTTTCCTTCTGGCTGAAACCCACCTTTTTGCTCTCAAAGGAAAATTCAGTGTGACTCTAGTTTGCATCCACTATCCACAACTTGGTTCTTCAAAACATCAGATTCCCACCATCCAAGCTTTTAATGTCCTTCCCGCTGTAATACTACACAAGGTACCATCACTTATCTGGTTTAGGCTCCTGCTGAAGTCAAACTATTTTCTCAGACCTTTCCTGACTCTGAAGCCTGAACCCTGTATTTTTGATCTCTGTATTTTTGTGGTGCCTGTGTTGTATTTTATTTCCAGTGTTTTTAGGGTGGTTTATTGATTATATCTTTCTATTGTATATCTGTTCACCACTTAGAATGCTTTAAATATTAAGTGGCTTAGAAGTTCCGTTAAATAAACAAGCAAACATTTTCCTACCCCCTCAAAAAAAAAAAAAGGAGCCTGGTACTATGGCAGAAAACAGATATGCTTCCTTCCATTCATACTGCAGATTCCATGTTGAGTTTATTAATTTGGTGGGGACTAGCTGCTGGTACAGACTTTTGGGGCATTATATGGCAACCATATTGCAAGTATTTCCAAGAAATGTTTGGGTATGTTTTGTACTAAACTAGCTTTCTTACATCCTAGAGAATATGGTCCAAGGTATTCAGAGTGACTACAGTGGAAAGTTAGTCTATATTTCTCTGGGGATATATCTACTGCATGTACTATTTAGTGATTTGTCCATCATTCTATATGCTTTACACATAAAGTTCAAACAAAACCTATCCATTCAAGACTTGTATAATCCCTACTGGCACTCTGATTCAGATATTTTAAATAGCACAAGCTGCATGCTTGAACACATTTTGATACGAACAAATAAAAGTTATTGGGTTATGCTGTGGAGACCGATAGCAGTGTCAGATTTAGATGAAATCAAAGAGGAAGGTCCTCTGGAGAAGGTCATTTAATTCCATGAAATTAAAGCCCTTGGGTGCCTTTTAAAATGCTATTTTGAACAGGGAAACTGATAGCTTTTATGCACCAAGGTTTGCATAAAGTAATTGCTTAAAAATCTTAAATCCCACTCTAGCACCTCCATAGTCATGAGCTGAGATGTCAGGGCAAAGCAAAATGATGATAAAATATGATCTTCAAATATTTATACACATTAAAGCATTGTATGTATTTATCTGCAAATGTGTTTGAGCTTATTATTTATATGAGAATTTGTTCAGCTAATACATTTTCATGAAAGCATTCGTACAGCTCTGAAAAAATGACAACACTTAACATTAATGATGGGCTGCTTAACAAAAATCATGCCAAAAATCTATTTTCTGATGTTTAACAAACAACAAGCTCCTTTTGGTGGGAAGGAAATTGGAGGAAATGCCTGAAACTTTATATCCCCAAGGAGCTATATCTTTGCATATTGCAGAATATTCATTTGCCCCATATATTGAGATATTAAGTTATTTATATAAGGTACCATTTTAATAAACCTTAAACACAGCCCAAATCAGAATGTTTCGACAATATACTTGAATAAAGTAAAACTAAAGAAATATTAGTTGCCTAAAAACTTCCCCTTGTTAAGCACAAACACTAGAAGCAAATCTGTTTTGACTCACAAGTATTTGCTACTCTCAGCATTATCAGAATTGGCAAAGTCAAGATGCCATGAAGTTCCACATGAGTGGGGATGTTTTAACAAGCACTCTCAATGGGATAAGTCATTGAAAGAAGAAAAATAAAAATAAACAGCAACAATGTTTAGCCACTGAAAGTCCAATGGCACTGCCGACAGACTCAGATCAGATGCACAGATCAGCCTTCTCCAACCTGGTGCCCTCCAGATGTTTTGTACTACAACTCCCATCTGTCCCAGTCAGCACGCCATGTTATAGTCCAAATTATCTGGAGGGTATCAGGTTTGAAGATACTGGAGTAGATTGTGACACAATGTGCATTTGACAAAATGAGCTCTGGACTCCACAAAATATTTGTTCATCTTTAAAGTGTCAAAGGGTGGTGGTTTTAAAAGATCAGTTCAGAGCTCCAGCGGATCAGGCCAAATACCTACTTAGTCCAGCAACCTGTTCTCTCAGTAGCCAACACAATGGCCTATGAGAAGCCTGCAAGGAGGGCCTGAGTGCAATGAGAGTGCTGTTGCACAAGCTTGCACCTTCCCTCTGTTCAAAATGGATGGGAGGCTGGGTGTCCTGTCTTCACAGTCAGTGAAATGTGGGACAGCTATTGCTCATAGTTATTTCTGGTCTCTGTTTAGTTCTTAATTTTTAAAGCCCCAAATGGCAGGGTAGATGAAGGGGTGCCTTTGCTACAAACCTTCCCAAGTCTAAGATCCACATCAGATGGTGTTTTCTGAATCATGTTGCCAAGTGAAATCTGATGGGTGGCAACTAGGAGCAGAGCCATTCAGTGGTGCTGCCCTTCCCGTGGCTAAAAAAAAGTACAAAGTTAGCAAAATAAAAAATAAAAAAACTTCCATCTTATATGAAAAATAATTACCATTTTAGCTTTAAATGCAATAGGAGATAACAATATCACAAAGTAATTTAATGATTGTAAATGACATGCTCTCCGAGCTAACTGCAACCCTAATTAAAAATTGTACAATATACTATGTATATCAGAACTTTATGAAGAGATAAAATGATCTATAAAAGCAATTATGGAAATTTAAAACAACTAATATAGAGAGATAACCCTGAGTGCCACCAAGAAATCAAAACTCTTACAGATGCTATGGAGGTCATGAATCAAAATGGGTTCATTAAATACCAAATAAAGATAATAGGAGATAGTGACATCAGATTTTAGTTAATATATTCATTGTAAATTCCCAGAACTATGGCTAGCGGGAGTGACTGCTGCATTCTTTGAACTAGGGCTGCATATTCTCCTTGTGTACTGATAGTCAGTTGCAGTAGATTGCCACTGTGCTCTTTCTTCTTTTATGACCACTGGAGTGGCTCCCTTAAAATCTGGATCACAATCAGGACACAATAGCTAGTGTCAGGCAAGCTAAGACTGGCCATTGGACCAATACTGAATGGCAGAATAGATATTTATGCCTACTTCTGGTCAAGTGGTGATTTGTGGCAGGCTGGTCAAACATGTTCCACAAAGGAGAAAAGATCAGGCCAGTTTGTGGTCCTGGCAGGAAGCACCACTCAGTGGCTTATATAGCTATGCAAGGGGGAGCATCTCTACATTCCTCATGAGCCATGTCAAATCTATCTAAACTACAGTAATTAGCTGAATCGCAACCCTATTTCACTCACACAGCGCCGATTAGTCCCTTCCGCTGGACCAGAATACAAAATGTATTGCTGTGTATTCCAGAGAGCAAATGAGGTTTTGCTTGAGGCAGTTTTTGAAATTTTCCCCATTCAAATTTCTCTCTTGAAATTGGATTGTTTGACATCTGTATTTTTATTCATTTTATGTGTGTTGCAATATCTTACCCTCTGCAAGTACCATGCATACTATGTATTAAATATTATGTGTGAAATTTATGCATTAAATATGTAACATCTGGAAGTTATATACATTTATATAAATAAATAACAATTTTTGTATTGAGTCTGGCTTCTGAATTATCTATTGTTTATGAAAAGAAAATTGTGCCACAGGGATTCTCCAGTGTTCTGTATTCTATTCTTTAAAAAATCATCCAAACCACTGTGCATGGGAAGTTTGCCACAGGCTTCATTTTCTTTAATAGAGAAACTACAAAAAGCTTTGTGGACCCTTAATATATTTTGACATAAGCTTCTCTTCTTACTTCATCAGATGCAGCTTATACAATAATATATATAATAGTCTTTTACTAATTAACCTTCCCACCCTCCTGAAAAGACTCTGTTTACTTATACAGTGGTACCTCGGGTTACATACGTTTCAGGTTAAATACGCTTCAGGTTACAGACTCCACTAACCCAGAAATATTACCTCAGGTTAAGAACTTTGCTTCAGGATGAGAACAGAAATTGTGCTCCGGCAGAGCGGCAGCAGCAGCAGGCCCCATTAGCTAAAATGGTGCTTCAGGTTAAGAACAGTTTCAGGTTAAGAACGGACCTCCGGAACGAATTAAGTACTTAACCTGAGGTACTACTGTACATACTAGCATAACAACTCACCTATATGAGCAGTAAGAAGGATACAGATAACTCTCACACATGTTAGCCATGTGACCTGGCTCCTCATACAGAGCACCTCCACACAAGAGTGGATCCTGATTGGCCAGGATTTCCCCTTAAGACTTTCGGCAAAACTGGGTGATAGGCAAACTAAGGCCCAGGGTCCAGATCCGGCCCAATCGCCTTCTAAATCCGGCCCATGGACGACCCAGGAATCAGCGTGTTTTTACATGAGTAGAACGTGTGCTTTATTTAAAATGCATCTCTGGGTTATTTGTGGGGCATAGGAATTTGTTCATATTTTTTTTCCAAAATATAGTCCGGCCCCCCCACAAGGTCTGAGGGACAGTGGACCGGCCCCCTGCTGAAAAAGTTTGCTGACCCCTGGTGTAGAAAGTGTGCCTGAGGAAGGATGAGCTCTCTAAAACAGAAGGGCTGTTGCTGAACTTTTGCCTGCTCCCTTACAGAAGAAATCATTGTAATGTCTTGCACCTGCTGGAAAGAGGTGGGCTAAAGAACAAGCTGTGTGACTGACAGCCTCCTTACCTCACTCGTTCTCATCAGCTGGACTACAGGGTGATCATTGCTACTGCTTCTGGAACTGACTGCAGGGTCAGGTAGGCATGGGCCTAACTCCCACTCCTCCCTCTCCAATTTGAAATTTTGTTGGCTCTTGCCATTGTTTACTTCTCCCTCTCCACCTCCTCCTTTCTTTTTGTGGAGAGAATTGTGTGAGTTTCTATGACCAGAGGTATGTGCACATGGGGATGGATTGCTGCCCCTTTCTAAGGTGAGAGCCTGATATTGAGATAGCTTTTGGTCTCTCAGGTGAGGGAACTGTGTGGTATGTATAGGAGGCACTCAAGTTTATAGCATTTGCTTCTGCTAGGGAGAAGAGAGGAGTAGGTGTCATTGCCCACTGTCTGTTAGAATGTTGTAGAAAGTGGTTTCCATACTATTCAGGGTAAGACGGTATATTTTTGCTTACTGATATGTGAATACTTGTCCAGGTTTGTCGGGGTCTTATGGCACAGACGTGATTAAGGATGTACTATTGAATTATGGGACTGGTTGAAGAGGGTGGAGAGGGTGGTTTGAGGGTTTGCTAGAATGGCAAGTTTGAATATATTGGTTTGGAGTGATTTATGTGAGTGTGCTTGAATGGAATTGAATAGAATGTATTTTTAGCTGTAGTTAGGTTAAGTTGTGTTTATTGTTGTATAGGGGACTCGGAGTTTAATTGGATTGGCTTGTTTAATTGTATGATTGATTTGCTTTGCAGAGGTTGGGAAGAGTGGGCTGCTTTTTCTTTTACGCTGCTATTTTAAAATGTGGAATTTATCCTATTTTGTTGATTTTCATTTGTAATGTTCTGTTTCCTGGTGTTTAGAGAATATTTTGTTTCGCTTTTTACAATGTGGCATTTTCCTGTGTTTTTGTAGCTGATTGTGTGTAAAGTTTATTCTAATTCTTAAGAGGATGCCTGCCTTCAACAGCACAGGACATCATTCTGCCTAAACAGTCAAAGTAACCAGGAAGGGTTGTGGCAAATAAGTGAATTTCTGCCTTTGGGAGCCATTTTTAAATGCACCTTTTCATTATTTTTAATGACATCACTTTCTCTTTAGAAGATCAATTATTCATCTCGTATGCAGTACACGACATAGCAAGGCACCACACACCTGCATCCTTTTCAGAGAAACTGAATCAGTTCTGAGGTTGGCACTGATTTTGTTAAAGCCTGTAAACATTTGGTCTATTTAGTTCTCAAGAGCTGTGCTTTGTTCTAATTATTTTGACTTTCGGTGCTACAATGGCTACAATTTGCCTTCTTTGGGGCTCCCAAGGCTGAGTTGCAGACATCATCAAGCACTGCCTCCAACAATAAAATTAAGACTAAAGCAGCAAGAATGGTTTTATGAAGGTGGAGGAATGAGAGGAGGAGGGAAATGGGTCTAGTGATTATTTTGGTATCAAAAGACCAACTATCAAAATGTTTTGCATAATCTCTATTGTTTAATTTCTGCAGTTCCCTAAAATTTGACATGTACAAAGCTGTTCTGATTCTCTTTTATTTACCCTTTCTGTTCTTTGTCATAGAAGCTGTTTCCAATATTCTGTAATTTCATGCTGCTAATGTTTTTATGTAAGCTCTGCTATTTAGGGAATATTGAAATGGTGCCGTTCCAGTTTTTATAATTAGGGCCCATCAGCAGTCTTTTTCCTCTCAGCTGCCATTCCTGACAGTTAAATGTGAAGGCTACAAGTGTTGGTTAACATACCTATGTCTTAGATAAAGTTTTGTATCATTTGAATGACTTTGGTAAATCTGATGGCTCATTATTTGGAGTAAGTATATGCATCAGAAGTTCTCCATTCTCTCCAAATGGGTATAGTGGTGAAGGAAGGAAAATATCACTGTATTCATCCAAGAAAGATTCCCAGGTTGGATCACAGCTCTTCTCCAGCATGGTAGTATTAAGGTGTGTCAACCAGATGCCATAGGTAGACAAGGGTCCTGTACTTTCAAAAATTGTGCTGAAGAGGAAATTTTGGCAGGTGCAGTTGACCATGGAAAAAGAAGCTGGTAAAACAGTCTTATAAGAAGTGATGGCAAACAACACCAACATTTCACACAGCCCAGAACAATTTGTCTTCTGGTTATTCAAGCAGTTATATATTTTCTTTTTTAAACAACAACTGGCAGCCGTTACAAGATTTTGTGGAATTCAATTTCATAGCTGATTTACACATTATATGATGATTATTTTATTGTGACCCTAAGCTTCCTATGTATTTTAATGGATTTCGCCTTCTATTTTAGAGTCTAGTGCAGAGCTTTTCAAACTTTTCATGTTGGTAACACACTTTTTCGTGACACAGTAATTCAGTTTTACTAGCAAGCCGGAGGTTAAACTAACCCCTTATAAGAGATATGAGCACATATTTCATGACACACCTACATACTGCAGCCAACACACTAATGTGTCATGACACACAGTTTAAAGCTCTGGTCTAGTGCTTTTACCTATTTCACTTAGCCTTACCCCCACCGATTACCAGTTACAATTTTTCAAGTTTCTTCCACACCCATCTTCTGTTGTACTTTAAAAAAAATAAAAATGAACCCAGCTCTTTAAGGCTTTCTTCATGAGATCAGGATTCCGGATTACATTATTACATCATGACATTTTATATTTTATTTTCAAGTCTTGTAATTATACTTGTGTATCTTTTAAATCAAACAGGTGTTATAGTTGGAAATTTAAAATAAATAAACCCACAGAGCTGAATCCAGACTTAGTCAAAACCAGAGTAAACCCACTGACTTGGAGTAAACCCATGAATCTTAAATTACCCATGTCTAGAGACAGTGGAGCATTTCACAATAATAAAAACTTTAATGTAAGTTATGTGGTGTTTGCTTGTTCAGTCTTGCTATACTGCTGCTGCTGCTGCTGCTGCTGCTGCTGCTGCTGCTGCTGCTGCTGTTAACAACAGTTGGGTCCAACAATACAACTATGGATCGATGACTGAGTAAACTTTAAAACTGGCAAAATAGTAAAACTAAGTACTTTGTTCAGCTGCATGTACAAGCCTCATTAAGTTCTTTAAAAATATAGAAAGATGACACATGTCAAAATTAATGTCACCACAAAACAGACAAATCGCAGTACCCCTCGGGGCATAGGCATGGTTATTTGATGATGGGCAATGAATAACAGTGGTGGTACTGTAAAAAGTCATGTTTTACACTATGTATTACATAAGTGATGTTTGCAATACCATCAGGAGTAAAACAATAGCAATATTCTTGCAATCTGCCAGATGAGACTATGTTAATATAAATTAACGAAATGCGAACCACAGTAGACTGAGTTTGAGTTCTGACTGAAAGACAACTAGTATAAAACAACAAAATTCAACCCTACTCATGACTGAGACCACTGATTTCTATGGGCCTACTCTGACTGTGGCTATGTCTGGATCCAACTCATAACACACATGCCAATGGAAAAGATTGTGATATTGATAAGTAAACTCCAAGGTTTAATTTCTATAATTATACTTGCAAACTAGCCAAGTGCTTTAAGATGCACTGGCCTGGTGTATTTTTTCTTCATGCTCAAAACATTTTCCCTCTCTTGAATCAAGTACATTGTTCACTTTTAGTGTAATTATTTGTGGGTTTGCTATCACATCATCCAGTATACTTGAAGGAGCGTCCCCACCCCCATCGTTCTGCTCGGACACTGAGGTCCAGTGCTGAGGGCCTTCTGGTAGTTCCCTTGCTGCAAGAAGCCAGGTTACAGGGAACCAGGCAGAGGGCCTTCTCGGTAGTGGCGGCCGCCCTGTGGAACACCCTCCCACCAGATGTCAAAGAGAAAAACAACTACCAGACTTTTAGAAGACATCTGAAGGCACCCCTGTTTAGGGAAGCTTTTAATGTTTAATAGACTATTGTATTTTAATATTCTGTTGGAAGCCGCCCAGAGTGGCTGGGGAAAGCCAGCCAGATGGGTGGGATATAAATATATTATTATTATTATAATTATTATATACAGTAGATCATACTAAGCTTAACAACACTTTTTTAAAGTTCCCTTACACAGGGTTTTGAAAGGGGAAACCCCTATGGTGGGGCTTGCTATCAAATGATTGGACAAAAGAAACATTTGAGCTATAAAGGAAGGTCAGGGTTAAATTACTAAGTATAATATTTGCTCTGAACCTGGTAGTCATAAAAGAGAAAGAGAGGAAGAGATAATTTTTATAGTGCCTCTTGGCAATCAACTTCTATATTAGATAAAGAACATATAACATGAATGATTCAGCTTCTATACAATTACCCACTAAGACAAAAGAAAGAAACAGGAAAATGATACAACTAAAGTAGAAAATGTTTCATCTTTGTGTACTTTCCATTGCCTTTCCATTGTTTTGTCGGTGGCAATAAGTTTCTTTTTAATTACTGTTGATACAAGTAGCAGGAAATGCTGCCATACAATACTAACTTGGGAAAAAGAAAACCCAACTGAGTATTGACATCAAGGCTAAAGATGAAGGCAAACAGGAACTGTGTACATAAAAGAAATTGGCCCATCTTATCTCAAAGTCTATGGGAAAAGAGGAAATATTTACACACACATATTTTAGTTTGAGTAAAACTGGAGACAAAGAACAAATTCAGGATCTGGGCCTTGTTTTGTCCAATCTAGTATGTGGTTTAGGGCAATGGAAAGAAAATGGGGAGAAGCAGAGAGAAAGAGTTAAGCCTCTGACCTTGAAACTACTGTTGGAGAAGTTTCAATAGTGGTATCCAGGACAGAACACAATCTAGTGGGGTTTCTTGGAAAAAATGTCAGTTATTGCTGGTGGATGTAGATGAAGTACTTAGAATGGTTCAGCCAACACCGTGTGTACTTAATCCTTGCCCGTCTTTGTTAAATTCAGTTTGCTAGAAGGGATTGACTGAATGAGTCCAGGAGGTGAAAGAGGGGGAATGTTTGAGACACCTTGGAGGAGGTGGCTTTGTGGCCGCTCCTTAAGAAACTCCTCAGAACCCAGAAGATTGCAACAGTAAGTGCCCTGTTATAAATATTCCCTTTGGGAGCAAGGTGCTTCCATGCAATTCCAGGTGCTCTAGAATGCAACAGATTATCCAAACCAGGGGTTGGGTCCCTGTGTTCCTCCAGATGTTGCTGTATTACAGTTCCCAAAAGCTGGCACAGATTCCACACCCCTCTTTAGACCCATTTCACTCCAACACTGAAGCAGCCTTGGTTGCCCCAATCGCTGCCAGCAGATATATAGGAAAGTGCAAGCCTGTTTTGAAATACGCTTCCTAAAGAAGTTAGCCTGATGCTTACATTGCAGTGTTTTTGGTGTCAAAATTTTATTTTACAGATTTCCAGAGTGACAGCTATGCTAGGAACTTTTAAAAATGTGGGCTATATGACTCCCTACAATCGTTTAATGAACACGTGGATGGGGTTACAATGCTACATGGGCTAGATTCACCTGCTTATCACTGCACAGCTATGTTTCCTAACAAATGCCTATTTAGGATAACATTTGTATGCACTGAAGACTCTTTCTGATGAACATCAAATGGATATTTGTGTGGTAGCCTTGGATGGCAGTGGCAGTGGGCGGGGCCAGCCTTCACAGCCCCACAGCTCCTGCACATGTTCATTAAATAAATTGAGGAGTCCTGTGTACCCCCTTAAAGTTACTTAACATCCATCCTGCATGGCAGTGAAGGTAGCAAAGGCTTGCTTTGCTGTCATCATTGCATGCTCAAGTAGCCACCCATCAGAGCTTTCCTGAATAGTGAAGGATTTATTGTCATCTACTCCAGTTTCACATTGGAAAGCTGTTGGGAGATATTTGCAAGGCACTTTGGATAAAAGTCTCCCGCATGACTTAGATGCTGTCAGTGTAACAGTTCCAGATGATGGGTCCACTAGATGACCTTGTTGGTTTTGTGGGATCAGTTTCATCTTTTGAGGCCTGAGGAGACATTGCTAGTTTGTTTAACAGCACTGTGTCACTCTGTATTTTTCAACATTTGTTTTGTAACTAGTTGAAGACTGTTTGAAGTGAAACTTTGACACTCTTTCTTTGTGGTGGAGAGATCATTCATTTCTGCTCTGCACAAGCTCCAGATCAAGGATTCCGTTTGCATTAACTGTAACAGACCTTTACCTAGAAAGGGATGGGGAAGGTGTGACCCTATTGCTCTTACTTGATCTCCCAGCAGTCGTCGTATCTTACTGGACCAGCTTAGTGGGTTGGGAATAGGAAACACTGTTGTACCCCTTGGCAGTTGTTCTGCAGGGCAGAATTTAATAGCATCTTGTCCCCAGTGTTGTTTATGAAACTGTTACTAGATGCCTTATGAGGAACGGCTAAGGGAGCTGGGCATGTTTAGCCTGGAGAAGAGGAGGTTAAGGGGTGATATGATAGCCATGTTCAAATATATAAAAGGATGTCACATAGAGGAGGGAGAAAGGTTGTTTTCTGCTGCTCCAGAGAAGCGGACACGGAGCAATGGTTCCAAACTACAAGAAAAAAGATTCCACCTAAACATTAGGAAGAACTTCCTGACAGTAAGAGCTGTTCGACAGTGGAATTTGCTGCCTGCCAAGGAGTGTGGTGGAGTCTCCTTCTTTGGAGGTCTTTAAGCAGAGGCTTGACAACCATATGTCAGGAGTGCTCTGATGGTGTTTCCTGCTTGGCAGGGGGTTGGACTCGATGGCCCTTGTGGTCTCTTCCAACTCTATGATTCTATGATTCTATGATTCTATGATTCTATGTGGACCCATGGTATTATAAGTATACTGATGATATCCAGCCATATTTTCTCTTTTACATCTGAATCAGCTTTTCTTTCAGGGCTTTGACTGTTGGTTTTATACCTGTTTTTTGGAGAGTTGCTTTGTTTATTGTCTTTTATTGATTTGTATTATTGTGTTACTGTATTATTGTATCATTGCAATTTTCCAAATAGAAGGAGCTTTAAAATATTTTAAATAAAAAGTACTAAACAGTGCTACACCGTGTATAATCTTGGAGAAAGGATCACCACTAAATTCTTTGGGCACTACAGATGCCTGCAGCTTGGTCCCTCTTCTCCTAACAATATATTTGCAACCACTATAGCTCATTCGCACCTGCCTCTTTCCACCCTGTCTGAGGCTGTTCTCACTTCATATCTCCACAGCTGCTATTCCTTTCACTTGACATTACCCACCTTTAAGGTCACGAGAGTGCTCTCTGATCTTGAGAAATAAAATAAGGCATGCGACACCTTGGTTCCAGAGCAATTTTGGCAGAACAGGGGTGGCAACCTTGTAACTGGTGCAAGTTACAAGAAGTTCATCAATGGAAATTTTCATCCTATAAAGTCCCACTGTCAGAATTTTGACCTTGTTTGGGCCAGCGTCTGCATACTGTGTATCTTTCTTTTTCTCTTTCAAGATACATCAAATTCTAGTACATGTATATTAAAATTATACTCAAGTGTACAATTTTTCAGGCCTGCTTGTGTCAAACTTTAATGGCCTTCTGAAAGAATCACTGCATTTGTGCTCACATAAACCTCTAGCAACAAAATATCTGGTTTTTATGCAGTGTGTGTGTGTGTGTGTGTGTGTGTGTGTGTGTGTGTGTGTTTATGCATAGGCATAATATTAGCCCATCCTAACTCAAAGTCTTTAAGCAAGGATAAACTATCAACTCATGCATACAAACAAACCAAACTGAAAATTGGCAAGTTAGGTAAAAAAGAAAATAGTGTTGTTTATTTTAAAATGTATTGCTTGTCCTTCCATAAAACTACAATAAGATCAATAATATGGAATAAAAATAGTACAAGCACACAATAAAAGTAAATGAATATTGTGGGGGATTTTGGAAGGACCCATACACTACTATATTCCAAAGTTATCCAGGAATTCTTAAAAAAACATAGAATTATTATAGCTACAATATTCTCTTTTTTATAAATATAATCAGTGCGTATTGAACAGAATCAATTTGTTACCAAGCCCTCACCCATAATTACCCAGATTTTACTAGTCATATGAATCCAGTTTGAACGAAGTAACAGATACCAAACCCAAGCAGGCTGCTTCTGGTGAGTTCAGACTTCCTCCAAAGTAAAGCAGGTCTTCTTTCCCAAAAGCAGTCCAAAGTGAAGTGGACTGGGTCAGAAGCTTCAGACACTCTTTAGAGTTTCATAGATTACATTGACAGTTACTCAGATATCCTATCAGAGCAGTCCCTGGTTGTGCTCACAGCATAAGCAAGGGCTGTTTGGAAGGCAGGCACTGGAACTGCGACAGCTGTTCTGATATAACCACCTTGAGAACCTTTACTTTTCCACTGAGCAAGTCATATTGGATCAGTGCTGTCTCTATTGAACTACATAAGAGTAAAATAAAGGCTGCACAAGCAACGCTGACACCAAACTACATACATTAAGCATAATAGAAACACCGCCACCCGACCCCACCCCCATCCATCCTCCCTCTCCCCACCCCCCCCTTTCTTTTTTCTTTCTGTTTTCTTCTCCCCCTAATGCCTCAACAAATGAAACGGATTTGTAAAAATGTTACATGGAAGAAGAAGGAAAGAAAAAAAAATACGAGGCACTACACTTCTGTAAAACAAGAAAATCCTTAATAAAAAAATAATAATAAAAAAAAAGGCTGCATGCTTCAGAATGGCTGGTGGGTGAAAGGACCCTCCCTGTCAAGGACCTTATTACTGCAGGAGGCCCTTGTGTGTGGGGGGGGCTGTTTTCAGGGGTACAACCAATCTTCTTCCCCTCTTCTTCTTCTAAGTCAGTATAAACAGTCCTTTGGGGCAGGGGGAGGTTGTAATCCCACTTCACTTTGAGCGTTATAGATGCTCAAGAGCATTCCATAATTTGGTAAGCAATGAAGGAAAACCAGTATGAACAGAACTAGCCATTTTGCTCATTAATTTATTTTGCAATTCAATTTGTCTTCATAAAAGGCAGCTTTTCAAAGTACCATATACTGGAGATTTAAAGATTTAAATATTTAAAGGGATTTAAAAAGGAAATGTTAAGTTAAATAACAATTTGGCCTCGCCATAATTAATAATGACCTTTCACCAATTTTCCATTTTCCTCTGTATTTTAAAGCCCATCATTTAATACAGATGATAATGGAGCAGTATTGGAGCAGCAGATGAGTGCAGACTAATAGGAACGGTAAACAGAAAGAGCAGGAGGCAATAAGCAGATAAGAAAGCTAACACCTTCTAGGTGATGAACGCATCTCTACACCCTGCAGCGTAAATTAGAAGCAGAGCACAAGTTGCCTGGAAAATGAAGGTACCAGTGATTTAAATGAGGCTCAGTTGAGATGAAACATTTAAAACGAATTCTAAGTCAATTCTAAAACAAATCATACCTGCTGGCTGCATTGAACCTCATTGGGCTCCTGATTATGTCATCGGGTGCTTGATGGGGCCTGGCTGCATCTCGCAGACCAGCTTCCTTTTCCTGCAGTATCCTTTAGGTAAAGAGAGGAACAGAGAAGTTTTCAAGTAATTACAGGCCTCAGGACTGTGGCTTGGATGCTGTCATGAGCATGTAGTGTTTTGTCCATGGGCACCAGGATATGTGTCTCTAATCTCAAAGTGGCTTACTGAGATCAGGGATCTTATTCTTCCACACCTTAATCTTGAATACTTGAAGCATCATTTCCCTCAGCTGGGTAAGTCTGAGAAGCCGGGCAAAAGAGCAGCAAGGAGGGCTTGCAAAATGGGGGTGAGCATGAGCCAAAACAATCCAGTACCTAGTAGGCCTGCTTGGGCTTCAGATAAGTTGAAGGCTTGGGTGGCAGGAGTTGAAATTCGAGGTTGAGATCTTTTTCTTTTGGGGCCCTGTCATAAGGGAGTATAATATAGCACTTAAGGATGTCCAGGTGACATCACAATTCATCTTTAAGAAAAACTCTGTGCAGTTGCCACAGGCAATTCCTGGAATGGTCGTCATCTCAGAATTCATCTTAACGTTCTCCACCATTTTTAGCTTGCTTGCTAATGGATTTGGCCACTGATCCCAAGAAAAAGATCTAAATAAATAATACAGAAATAATTTTGTTATAGTTTCTTTAATTAAAGTTACTAAGAACGAGGATTCACTTCTTTAGAAAAAGTAGATTAAATTAACAAGCAAGAGCAAAACATTTTGATTACTTAACAAAGAGACAAATTTTTAAAACCACAAGACCAACAGCAAAATCATTTCTCTCTTGAATATGCAAACATACCTGTACCTTGGCTTTTCTGCCACCAGGGTAAATTGATGTTTGTTCATTAATATGCTGAGAGGGTACATCAGACTAATATCACAAAGCATAGGATAAGTTAGCATCTGTGTCAAAATACATATATATGTATATACTGTAGTAGATGCATCGCTTCTCTACCCTGGAGCTTCACTTTCTGTCAATTTTAGGAGCAGCTTTAAAGGTCATAATATTAGGTACATTCTCTATCTAATTAATTTTGTTAGCGGTGGCCTTGACAGCTAATTAAATGAGAAGATGTTTTGTTTTGTTTTTACAGAAAATTAGAAGCAATACCAATGATCTAGACCAGCAATGTGTAAGTTTGAGAGTAGCTGGCATTTTATATCTATCGTTCAGAGAAGGCACTACACTACAAAACTACTACAGTTGTACCTTGGTTCTCAGACTTAATCTATTCTGGAAGTCCGTTCCAAAACCAAAGCGTTCCAAAACCAAGGCATGCTTTCCCATAGAAAGTAATGCAAAATGGATTACCTTTTAATCTGTTCCAGACTTTTAAAAACAACCCGTAAAACAGCCATTTAACATGAATTCAAGTGAGACCATTGATCCATAAAACGAAAGCAATAAACAATGTACTGCAGTCATGCAATCAATCAGTAGCTGGACTGGGTTCCACACAGTCACAAAAACAAAACAAAAAAGCCGCAAAAACAAGAACGCAAAATAAATAGCAAAAACAGACAGACCTTAGCATAACACTCAAAAGGGAAGTGTGGCATTCAAAACAGAAGTGTAACACTCAAAACAGAGCACATTCGGCTTCCAAAAAAAGTTCACAAACAGGAACACTTACTTCCAGGTTTGTAGTGTTTGGGTTCCAAGTTGTTTGAGTACCAAGGTGTTTAAGAACCAAGGTACCACTGTATCAGTTATTGACTTACTAAAAGAGGTGTGGGTGTGGGTGTGGGTGTGGGTGTGAGAGAGAGAGATTTCAGCATGCATTTTTTTTTTAGATTAGCTAGAAATAAAGTGGGTAGCCTTTCATTTCATCAGGTCAAAATCTTGTAATTAATAAAAATAAAACTTAATTGTTCAACACATTCTACATAAATGTTTCAGTCATCCCTACAACAAATTGAGAAGGTAGGCCAATATTATTATCCACATATTGTAGCCTGGTATAATTTTCATCAGTTTTGTGACACCACAGAATCTTCTCCCTGGTGCCTATACAATTAACTTGGAGATATTGGGTTTCCCAGACTTTTTAAAGCTGCTGATGTGGTTCTATCTCTATTGGATCACTTCTTCTAATGTTGCCTTTAATTGCTATTTTATTGCTATGTTTTTTAATTGCTGATGGGACTGTTCTGTACTTTTGTTTTGGAAGCCACCCTGCACATCTTTAATTGAAGGATGGCATGGCAATCTTTTTAAATAAACTAATACAGTAGTCATAATTGTTGAAAATAAGTAAATTGGTTGCTATGTGCCGTCAGGCTCATCCCTATTTAGCCTGGATCATGCTGCCAGGAAGATGCAGTTATAAAAGGATGGTGCCAAAGCAGCAATCAACCATCACATCATAGACAGTAAGAAAGTGAATGTGCAGGAACAAATCTACTGCTTTTGCACTTGAAATATGAGTGAACATTTGGCACAAGTCTTATTGAGACATGGTGGCTTGCAAAGGCCATCTAATGTATTCATGGTCAAGATTTGGAGAACGACCTCCTCAATAACCACCCCAGTATCTTTTTCGCTAAACTACACTGGTTTATTCCATAACTCGGTTGGAAGGACATTGTGGGATTTCTAAATGACAAATACAGAGAGATTAAATCATAATTCACTCTAGTTTCAAGATGAATAAGGCTGCAATCCTATGTGTACTTACTTGAGAGTAAGCCACAGTGAACATAGACGTACTTCTGAATAAAAAAACCCAATACTACACAGTTAGATCTCTAAAAGTATGCCAAATAATTTCCAAGCCTGATTTATTTTAATGTTATTTGAAGTCAGATGTTGAACTGCTGACTAGACACTCAATAGATTTTAGTCAGTCAAACAAGAAAGCCCATCAAACTTAATTATTAATCACATGGGATGCTACTATCTCTAATTTTACATTGTGGAACACATCCTAAGAAGAAAATTTATGGCTGAAAAAGTGGTAGTGGAAGAGGAAGAATGAGGCATTTCATCAAAGTAATCTGGATCACGAAAAGCAAAAATGCCTCATTAATTCAGGACATCATTCTCCTGAAGATATTTGTTCTGAAATTAATTGAGTGGCAATTAAATTAACCTTCAGCAAATCAATAAAACTTGTAGCCCTAGAAAGATAAAATCTGACTGTTAAGTTTAAACAAAGCTGATGGGATGTTGGGGTGGGGTGGGGAGCAGAAATGATATAAAATGACCACTTAATACATCCACCTCTTTGTACAGCTCACAATAATTCACAAATGCTTTTAATTCCTTTTGATCTGGACACAGAGTTGGTAGAAGAATTTGCTAGGCTTTAGCAGATGAAAACTGCAATCCTATAGACACCCATTAGGAAGTACTACCCAATTCATGCAGTGGGACTTAAGCCTTGCCCACCCTTCTGCTTGCCCCATGCCTAGAAAGCACGGCTCTAAGAGGTTTTGCTTTGCTCTGCCACTTTCCCTCAGAAAACCAGCAGTTTAGCAATATATGTTTAATAGGTTATTGTATTTTAGTGTTTTGTTGGAAGCCGCCCAGAGTGGCTGGGGGGACCCAGCCAGATGGGCGGGGTATAAATAATAAATTATTATTATTATTATTATTATTATTATTATTATTATTATTATTATTATATTGGAACAAACAGCAATCCACACCAAACCCCATTGCCATGTGCTATGATGCAGCAATAAACCGTGAGTTGTCCCAGGGGAAAGCCCTAACCACAGTGTAGAAATGCTGAAGATTGTGCTTTAATGATACAGAAGTGTGCATATCCCAAATCTACACAAGCATCAGAGGATTTTGATCAATTTCCAAAATATACCAAATGAAATATAAGTGTCCCATCAGGATGTTTGCTTTATTCACAGTATGATTAGCGTGTTTTCTTTTTACATTCCTATTTATTGTTATTCTTTCCTTATTCCTTCCAGTGTACATCAAACCATGTGTATACGTGACTGATTTTGATGAAGCAGGAGGTTTCCTATTAATGCTCATATTTAATAGTTTCAGGGCTGCTTCTCAAGATAGGACCATCCTGCAGAGGCTCCTTCAAATTTCCCCTGCATTGAGATAGCCCAGCCTAGCTCTTCTCCAAGTTAGTCTGTGACGACAAATTTCCAATTATCTTATTTGTCTCATCATCACACAGGCCAGCGTTTCCATGGTGATTTCATAAGGGAAATACTCCAGATGTAACAAATTATAAGCACGGAGGCCGGCAGAGGAGATGCTGGCACTCACCAGATAGTGGTTTTTGTGTGCACAGTGTGATTAATGTTCACTAATGTTCTGTGGTTCTGCAACAGGATGTGACCTCACTAATAGCTAGGGACTCTAAAACTGTCACAGATACACTTTCACTCTATTGCAAACAACTATATCATGATTGTGTGATATTAAGCCTGTTTTGGACTGCTTTTTTATAATGTTTGCTTTAAAATCTCTTAACCCCTACTATGGGGTTCATGCTGTTGAGGTACACTTTGTGAAGATTTGCTTCACTGCTAAATCACATTTGTTCTATGGCTGCAGAGATTACCCTTGATACACCATTTAACCTATGGAATATTTGTGCAGCCTCCAGCTATTAGTGTTCATTTAACATCTGGCTATTTGTAGAGGGCAATGATACACCTTGCACGTCTGATAGTATCTTCATCACTCTCCTGATCACCTCAACTGGGTCCCCGAGATCTAAGAAGGTAGGAAGAGAGCAGCATCTGATCCTTAATTTCACTCTTCAGCTCATGACTCTCTGTGGTTCAGAGAGATCTTAAGAGGTGCTTATTGCAATGCTTCTTCCTCTTCCTCCTCCTGTGTCCTATAGGCAGCTACCCAAGCTTCACCCATGTCCTGTTCCTTGTCCCATATTTATACTTGTGAGTAGCCTCTTCCACATGAGCAGACCATAGACTCTGCTCCCTTTCAGAGGAGACTTTCAGGCCTCCACGCTGGTAGCATCAGTCTGCCAGAATCGGTTTCCAAGACATGAGGGGTGTTGAGGGATTCACATGAACATGCAAATTTTCCAAGTGTGGATAGAGATAAGCCCTTGCTTTCAACATTCTCATATGTGTCACACACAAACACCAGTCCCAGACTTTCCCCAAGATAAAGCAGGAGTCCCTGTCTGCATGAGGTGTTCTACTTTCATTCAAGCAAATGGAGTAAAAGACTCCTGTAGATCTTTTCCACTTAACACAAGAAACGTCAAGGACTGAGTGCACAGGGCAATGTACATAGGGATGTTGGAAATGGTGCATCCTTCCTTCCACCCACTGCTAGTGTCTGCTTGTTCAGGCAAACATCTGCACAAAACTATAGTTACCTATGACTTCCACAGCTGTTCATCTGCTTCTCCTGAGCTTCACCACCCATCTCTTTTGTCCTCCCCACCCCCAGCATGGGCCCGAGTGATTCATCCACCCAAGGGCCTTCATAAAGCATAGTTTCTTTCATTATCCACAGTATTATTATTAGCTGCACCACGATCGCTGACAGGAGTGAGGCCTTGTCAGCATCTAACACCTGTGCTCAGAGCTCTGTACTGGTTGCCAATTTGCTACCTTGCCAGGCTTAAAGTGTTACTATTGGCATATAAAGCTCTTCACAACTTCACAGTTTACCTACTAGATCACATTACTCCACATGTGCCTATTCAACCACTTCAATGGGCAGAATTGGCAGTACTACAGGTGCCACATAATACCCATTCCACATATACATGAACTTGATTGTTTAGTTTGTTGGCACCTACACTTTCAAACTCCCTGCCTTTTTAGATCAAGCAGGCAACCAAGCCAACAGTTTAAAAATAAACAGGGAGATGATAAAGCCTAATGCAGACAAAAAAAATTGGGCCATACTTCTCACATGTGGCAGTCTTCTTCACAGCTCTTACCTGTGTATTCTCTCTCATTCTCTTCCCCTAACTGACCTAACAGAATTTGAAGTAGTGATTCATCATGTGTGTGTCTATGTTTGTTCATTGTTTCCTATTTGGGAACATTTAAGTCTGCTGACTAGACATTTGTCATTAGGAGAGAGTGGTTCAGGTTCAAATTTCTTGTCACTAAAACTGTCTGAGTAAGCAGGACAGTTATGGGTTTTCAAGGAAAGACAAATCAGCAATTTCCTCCCCACCCAGGTCAAAGAAGTAGCGTCTTCATATTTCATGAGTAATTAGGCAGAACTGCACACAAGATGAGACTCTGGGACAATGGATTCTCATTTGTCAAGTGCATTTCAATGTGGTTGTTTCTGAGAGATTTGGCAGTGTACTATACACTAAGGCAGAGACAACATTTTCAAAGGGCTTTGTTTGGTTTCGAAACCCAACAAAATACGTTTCAGCTCAGGCAACACTAAATCCATTTCTGAAAATGAAACAAGAGCTCTACCTTGATGGTGAGAGTTAAGAATATTTAGAATGTTGTTGCTGTTCTATTGAGTGGTGACAGTGATAACAAAATAGAGAAATGTGCCTTGTTTGGACCCAATCCATGGACATCACAAAGGTTTCTGGAACAGAAATGGAAAGGGCTATCTGAAAAGCCACAGTTACAGCAAACCGAACACTTATGTCCTTCTCAATTAAGAAGCAAAATCACAGTACTCCTTACATAATCATGCATATTTGACTCCCATAGCAACTTACGATATTTTAATACATTTAATCACTGTGCCTTTCATGTGTTGGCTCCCCACCCCCACCCCACCCCATGTTGGCACTACTGAGTATTTGAAAAGTTGGTATATGTTTGGGTAGTCCCTTCTATGCATATGAGAGCTTTTGTGCATTTGATAGTGGTTATATGTTGATGGAAATATTGTTCAATTGTGTCTGCTCAAGAGTTAGAGCTTCCCAAAGTAGTCAAATGTAAATATAGAAATATAGAAATACTTTATTGTCACTGTAGCACTTGTTTACAGTGAGATTAAATGAGTGCCCCTCCCCCCAATCTCTGTCCTCAGTCCAGTTTTATTTTATTGTTCACACTGTTATATGCCTATGCCTTTTCTTTTCTCAGGCTATTCGGATTCCATTTCAAATGAGGGGTATGCACTGAAGACAAGATTAGGCTTAGATTTCAGTATTTCAGAAAAAGGATCAGTTTAGCTTGGAATACTTTGGATGACAACCACTCAGATTCAGGCCTAAATCAGAACTTTGCTTCAGAAAATCCAAGGCATAATATCCTCCCATTGATTTACAAGAGTAAAGTAATAGCTATACTGTCCTATGTTTTGCATAAATAGATGAAATGTGCAAGCATAGTGTGCAAGTAGTTTTTAAACTTTGAACTGTTGTTTTTTTAAAAAAGAATCTGCCTAGATTATTAGGCAGAATTTGGATGAATTTTATAGATGTAGCTCCCCTTTCTGGGCATCTTAAAAAGCAGAGACCACCTTGCCAACAAAGGTCCGTATAGTTAAAGCCATGGTTTTCCCAGTAGTAATGTATGGAAATGAGAGCTGGACCATAAAGAAGGCTGATCGCCGAATAATTGATGCTTTTGAACTATGATGCTGGAGGAGACTCTTGAGAGTCCCATGGACTGCAAGAAGATCAAATGTATCCATTCTTAAGGAAATCAGCCCTGAGTGCTCACTGGAAGGACAGATCGTGAAGCTGAGACTCCAATACTTTGGCCACCTCATGAGAAGAGAAGACTCCCTGGAAAAGACCCTGATGTTGGGAAAGAAAGGGGAACAAGGAGAAGGGGACGACAGAGGATGAGATGGTTGGACAGTGTTCTCGAAGCTACAAACATTAGTCTGACCAAATTGCGGGAGGCAGTAGAAGACAGGAGTGCCTGGTGTGCTCTGGTCCATGGGGTCACGAAGAGTCGGACACAACTAAACGACTAAACAACAACGACCCTTTCTGAAGTAATGAAGTTAGTCTAATAGGTGCAAAGGAAGTCTTTAATGTTTGGGGAAAGAAATATTTGTTTACACACACACCCCATGGGCATGAGGGAGGAATTTGTATGAAAATAGCATACAGCGTAGAGATAAGTTAGTTACAGAATGTCAGAAAAATAGGTGCAGGAATAGTGGAGATGACTACGAACAGTTTGAGTGTTTGTTTCTCTGACTTCATTGCTTGAATCATCTCAAGCAATTGACACAGCACAATTCTGTGGTGCCTCAGTTCTCTGCTCATGGCATGATGTGATCTAAATTTTGTGAATTGATTGGGCTAGTGGAAGAGCATCCCTGTTTTGAGAGAGGGTGGAACTATATACGACTATGTTGATGATGCATTTGATTGTCCCAGAGTTAAAAGGATGCAGTTCACTGGTGGACAACCATCTTCCACTACTGAAAATGGAGAGACCTGACCAGAGGGCATCATGAGGCACAGTACCATTTACTGAGTGGGTAGCAGTGCCCAACATGGATGTTGAAATTTTGCATACACTTGAAATAGCAGTCCTTGTACCTCCATGACACTCTTCAGAAGGATATTTATGTTCTCCTTCCTTATGCAGTGGTACACAGTGACAGAAAGTGGTAGTCTACCAGCCAATTGCTCAGTGAACTGATACTCCTAGACTGCTTTTCATTCCATTACAACTCTATTAGTATAGATCAGTCAAACACATTTCCCTATATTGAACAATATGGTAGTGGAATTGTGGAGTAAATAGCATACAGCGTAGAGATAAGTTGGGTATACCCCATGGTTCTACCCCCCAATATAGTTAATGGTGAAAGTATTTTTGTATGTGCCATATGTCCAGAAAGATATTCTCATGATGAGTATATTCAGATTAGCCAGCCTGGACATGTTATGGTAAGGGAGAGTAGAAATGTTCCAAATAATATCCTGTTAGATACCATGTTTCTAATGCTTTTACTCTATCTCTCTCCTTCGGTTTGATTGTTGTTTTAAATCCTCTGAGGCATGCTAAACTAAAACTGCAAGAGTCACTGGGTTGTTTATGTACCTGCAAATCTCAGATGGCATGACTGTAACAGAATGGCACCCTAACTCAGACGGAGGCAATATTTTTAGCTTTTATGCTAATAGAACACATATGCTTGTCATTCTTAGTAGGCTCAGTCTAGTGAAAATGCATTAACAAGAACAAAGTTATTCAAGTGCAAAAAATAATAATTGTTGACTAAGTACTGGGTAATATGCACACAGAGCTTTAAGATACTCTTGGCCAGATCCTCAGCTGCTTACTGTACAAACATTGTCCTTCTCAACTCCTGCTGGTTAAAAGAGACCATAAGGAGATTTAGTTCATTTAAGGAAGGCCCCAGTCTTCAACCCTCTTTGATAAATTCAATCTGAGTCATCTTCAGAATCTGGCCTTTCTTAATTATAGCTTCAGAAGACATGAGAAACGGGAAATGTTTCATATGGGAATTGGTGGGGATTTGAGACAGTGCTGAGTCTGCTCTAAAATTTGATCCTATTTAAACATGTTTATATCCTAGGGCTCTAGGAGTATGTGGGCTCAATATAGTCAGACCTCAATAAAATAAATTTTTAAAACCCTCAGATGCCTTAGGATGAGGAGGTTCATAATTAAAAAGGGAATCCATGAAGGCTCAGCAGTAAGCCTGTCTCCCTTCACCACAGTAATGGATGTGCTAACTGCAGATTCTCTCCAAAAAGGCACCGCAACAAAGCATGTTATATGCAGATGATATCCTGCATTAACAAGAACATTTTTCCCACATTCTTATGAAGTGTTCGTGATGGGTCATAAGAGACATACGCTATTATTGGGCTTCACACCTTGACTAGCACTTTATAAGTCCACGCAGTTGGGGCTGGATTAAACAGGAAGCTAAGTTAACTGCAGAATGGGATCCTGTTCAAATTGTAACCCTTCCCATGTTGTAATTGCTGAGATTTCTTCCAGTGGTGAAATGTGTGCATTTGAAATACCGGTATGCACAGGGAATTCCCTGCTGTCATGGGCAGCATGCTCTGATGCAAGGAGAAAGGGGACCCCAATGCAAACAGGACCCCTGGCTTCAGGTTGTACTTCTGCTATGGACAAAAGGCAACTTCTGCCGGCAACATGTTGTCATTTTAATAATAAATTCAGTGCTATTATAACTGCTGTGTGGAATGGTACTGTATCATACAATAACATTCCACACAGTGGTCATGACAGCACTGGATGCATGTTGTAATAGCCTTGTAAATGTGTCACCATCATGTGTTTTTGGTTACCGAGTGTGAAATTGCACTGATATACAACCCAGAGCCAATGCTGCCTTTTCCAGACTGGGGCTGTACAAGTTGACACGGACCATTTCTCAGCTGTTTCACCTGTCTCGGAATCATCTGTTTCACTTCAGCTATACTTTAGGAGTAACGGGAAATTATTTTGGAAGCAAGAGAAATGGGATGGCTGCCCTTGTTTTCCCCAGAAAGCCCTGTTTCGTGTGCTCTTTTTGAGTTTTAGGACATTCAAAATGTCTACTGCCATCAAGAGAAAATGGCTGGCTCCTTTGCCATAGCAGGGACACCATTAAAAGAGGTAGGAGTTGAATACATACTGAAAAACGCACACTTTTACAGAGTGGGTGGCTCATTATATTTGAGCGGTGCAGTGTTAAAATACCCCTCCAAAGAACAGGTAGTGATTGAAGCAAGCTTGTTAAAAATATAAAAATCAGTTTTCTGTTCCATACAACTCTATTTTTAAATTTGAAATACTAGGGGGAGCTTCTTTATTTCATTTTTTCATTTGGATTTATTCTTTAAAAAAACCAAAAAAACTAAATGTCTTGTTAGAAAAGAAAGATGATGCGTTATTCAAAAGCAGACCTGAAGGCTTAAAAGAGGTCCAGCAGTGGGAGAAATCGGAGATTAGTAATACAGTTCATGTTTCTAATCAGAAGTAACTCCCACTGGGTTTAATGGGACTTGCTCTCATGTAAAAGTACTGATAAATCAGTGAAATGTTTCAGAATATGGCAGCCCAGGTGCTGACTGGGACACCTCTCAAGATGAGCCTAGAGTCAGTCCTGAAACAGCTTGTGATGGTCGCCTATTCATTTCCAAGCCCAATTCAATGTGCTCAGCTTGCTGTTTAAAGCTCTAAGTCACTTGGAGAGCAATCCAAACACAAGTTCACCAGGATAAAGAGAGTTTGGAACATGCTAGTTCATCCAGAGATAGGTTGGCATAAGTCTACCACCCTGGCTCAACCAGTTTAGCCAAAGGAAGTTCAGGGATGTGACAGGGGAAGACTTGCTCTTATTCCAAACTCAGTTCAGCTCAGATATATAACCTAGCAACTCTGTGTTAAAGGCTTGTTTCCCTTCTGCCACGCTTGGGTCACCTCAGCCTGCTGCTGAACAGAGTGTGGCATAATTTATCCCAGTGTAACTTACACCGGCTTCCTATTATTTGGGTTGCTCTGCCCAGTCAGAACATTACTGTCTGCAGGAGAAGGTCTTATGGTGCCATGTCCCTTGGAGGTGCAGAGGGCGATGGCCCATGAGAGAATATTCCATAATGACTCCCAAATTATGGAATTATCTCCCTATAGACATGCACTAGAAGTGTGCTCTCTTTACAGCTTAGGCTGTCATTGAAGACACATCTCTTCTCCTTGGCCTTTAACAGTTGAACTATTATTGTTGGTGTTCCCCTATTCATCTGGTTTATTGATGTGTATATGCATGGTATTTTGGCGTGGACTTGATTTATTTGTTTTACTGTGCTGTGTTATCTTGATTTAGTTGTAACTCATCCTGGGATCTCACAGTGAAGGACAGGTAACAAATATAGGTGATGGTGATAATTTGGTAAAAGTTGAGGACAAAGTTGGGAAGGCAATTTCATGAAACTGTTTCTTCTCAAATTACTGAGTCGTTTCAAATTTTTGGTTGAATCACTGTTCCTCTATAGCCCTAGAACTCCTAATATGGAATCTAGGTTAACTTTGTGCATCATTGAGCCAGTGTGGTGTAGTGGTTAAGAGCGGTAGTCTCGTAATCTGGGGAACCGGGTTCGCGTCTCCGCTCCTCCACATGCAGCTGCTGGGTGACCTTGGGCCAGTCACACTTCTTTGAAGTCTCTCAGCCCCACTCACCTCACAGAGTGTTTGTTGTGGGGGAGGAAGGGAAAAGGAGATTGTTAGCCGCTTTGAGACTCCTTAAAGGGAGTGAAAGGCGGGATATCAAATCCAAACTCTTCTTCTTCTTCTTCTTCTTCATCTTCCTCATCAGTTTCATCTGAAGTCCTATCACCCAGTCTCCTCTCACCTAGAGTCCTTATCACCACACCAGGCTAGGAGAGGAGAGGACAACAGGACCTCAAAGGATAGAGGCAGGTGGAAAAATAGCCCATGCTTCCTTGATGATAGGATTCGCTACCCTCAGTTATTTGATGTTGCCCTTAATTTCCAGTTGAAATAGAAGATTTTTTTAAAGAGCCAGTTCTTTTCTTCTGCCTGGAGATTCAAAACACAGTGTTCCCTGCTTGAAGTTAAGTGGTGGTGGCAGCTATCTTTATCTGTAAAATGTCTGCAACTCTTTTTATTTTTCCCTGGATCGGATTTTGAGGAGTACATCCATCTCTCTAACCACCTTTAAAAACATAACCACAATCTACATTACTAGGTTGTTGTAAGGCTAAAGGTCATGAGGATCATGAAGCAAATAGGAGGTACTTAAGAGATGACAGAAATTGTAGAAATAAATCATTGTTGAAATCATATGGGCCTGTTGCTCAGGAGAAACCAGGAAAGGAAGCACAAGTTAAAATAGAATGCAGAAAGTTATGGTCTAAGTAAACAGCAGAAACTGGTGTTGGCAGTTTAGAAAATGACTGCAACAACGTTTTAAAGAGACCATTTCAGATTGTAAATTCCAGAGATTCTTCTGAAAAATGAGATGCCCTGATGTTCAGACCTACTCGGAAACTGTACACTTTGACCAACTGACACCTTTCATCCTAATCTTAGTTGTGCATGGTGTGGCTGTGGTCACTCAGAGGTATGGGGAAATATTTATGCATGTACACAGTATGCATATTTTTCATTATTTTTAATACTGAAAGATAAGCAGTATTTAAAAAGAGGTTCCAAGGCTGTGTCCTGGCTCAGATTATGTCTTGGTGGGATCTCATGTGCAAAGAAGTATTGATGGTACATATAGTGACCTATAAATAAGTTTCCCCGGCAAGGGATCACTATAGTTTTCATATCTTGGAGGTGTTGCACTGGGATTAGATGCTCATAATTCAGTTGACATCCCTGGCTGTATTGCTGTTCACATAACACAGCTATGGAGTCAGACCAGATGCAATAAGTTTTACCAGCACCCCCCGCTTTCTCCCACTGTTTCTTTTTTTGAAACATGGTAAAATGTTCCAGCAGGCACTGTATAAATTGCAATATCCAAACACTGTGTCCACCTGGAAAATAATGTTTCTCACTAGATGTATGATGCTTTCTCACAATACCCTTATTTAGGGTGATGTTGCTTTATAAGCCCAAAGCAATTCCACATAATTCCATATGAGAATTACTCTGTGTAATATAAGAAGTGTAGGAAAGAAAGGGAGTATAAATGTCTGTTCTGGCAAAAAGAGGGAGAGAGAATAAGAATAAGAATATCTGCTTCTTATTCTCTGCGCTGGAAGTTTTTTAAGTGGACGTTTTTATCTTTGAAAATTGTTCTTTTTAATTGTTTTTTTAAAGCATTTTTAAAAGCAGTGAATAATGTTCTTGGGTGGCTTTATTGAAATATATTAAATAAGGGTCAGCGGCCAGCTTGATTTTCTCACTGTGCCAGCTGCAGGATCAAATGCTGAGAGCAAATAAGTCCCTTGTACATCGCCTTCATAGACCTGACAAAGACCTTTGACCTTATCAGGCACAATTGACTCTTCACACTGGTCAAAAAGATAGATGCCCACCCAAGAGAGCCTGAATCAGGCTGGTTTTTGTTTCTTTTAAAGCTACATTTTAAGCTGGTATATTTGCAAAATATTACTTTAAATGTATGACCTGGAATTTTTATAACTGTATTTGTAAATGGAGATTGCATCAAAGTGATTGATTAGGCTATATTTGTGCACTTCATCAGATCAAACCTTTGTGAGTAGAGTATTGGCAAATAATATGTCAGAGGTATGAATTCAAATTATAAACCATGTTATATAGTTCATTTTGTTGTCAAAAGTACCTAGGAAACCTAGTATATATTCAAGTTGCTTTTGCAAATCATTTTTCAGATTTGTGTCCAAGCTTTTTTGTTACATGTACTCTTCTTTAGCTGGAAGGCTGATGCTTTTTAAACAAGTGTTTCACATATCACAAATGCTAAATACCATGTTAGCAGATGGATACCTTTATTTGTATGCAGATTGGGTTATTCATATACATAACAGCCATATGTGGAATTTTTTCTGATTCCTTCAGGGGGGCAGGGCAGATCACACTATAAATATTTTACCTCATTCTTTTAACTGCTACTATCCTGATGATATTTTATTATTTTTCTACTTCCTAATAGAGTTGCTCCATCTCAACACAGATAAGGGCATCTATCTTTAAAGTTGAGATCCTATGCATTATAGTTGGGATTAGGAGCCTCACTGGCCTCAGGGGGACTTACTTGTGAATAAACATATATCGTCATGGAGGCACATACTACACTAGGCTTCCACCTACTGCAAAGCATTGGTTTCACAAAGTTGCCAATATATGATCCAATCCTTGTAGCAAGTTTGAGATTTGTTTGCCTAAAAACCAGCTGTTGGGAATTGCTGTGGTTTGTCTTATCTCTCATCATAATTGGCTCATTGATCCCTATCTGTCTTCAGCCTTCTATTCTCTAGCTGTAAAATCCTTCTGCGTTCCTTCCTATAAAATAGCCTGGAGCCTCCCTTTAAATATTATTCCCAGGGAAATAAGATTTTTAGAACTCTCCTAGAAATTGTATATAGTGGGAAATCTGTATACAATATGTATATTTTCCACATCCATCATCTCAACCCCGCTTTGTATGCCAACCCTGCCTCAAGTCCAACCACTATCCTGTTGAAAAGCCCACACATTCCTATCTAAAACCTGAAGCCTGTGTTTTTAATGCCCTAGCTCAGCATGAGGGGACTTAGTGGAAGAGCAGAGTCACATTCAATAGGGCAAAATCTCATCCAGGAGACCAGAGTCATATTTGATACAGCAGGCTAGGCCAACACAGTCTATCAGGACCCTGGACAGAGTCTGTCAGATGACTGCTAGCTGGGGTTCACAGAAAACACACACAAAAAATACACATTCAGCTACAAGGGAGATTGAAGCCAGATAATATGTCCTTGTTGTCCAAACAAAGGCTTCTTGTTGTTTTAATTGACATTCCTAAGGATGCAGCCTTACAAGTTAAGACTCATACACTTTGTGAATAGTAAAAGCGCCCCCGCCTCCTTCGACTGCAGAAAAGCTTGTGGGCAAAAGCTATTTCTGCAAGAGGTGGTTAGGGATCTGACAGAGAATTCTCAGCACTTTACCACATCACAATTACTCCAGATTCTTCAGGGAAACCATGTAAATTAAAGTGATGCAAAAACAATATAGGTAGGTAATGTGACAGTATACAAGTGACAGGATAGAAAGATTCTCCATCTTGCTCAACAGCCTTCTACAGTGATTTTGTGTAAATGTGTAGAATAGTAATAAGAAATCAAAAAGACCTAAGGACAGGAAAATATTCAGCTGCTGTTGGATTTCTCTGTCCAGGCAGGAATTGATGGTGAAAAAGAAAACAAGACTCAGATCAACAGAGAACTCTGACTTAGTGGTTTGAAATATTTAGCTTCCCTAAAGGCGCAAGGTTAGATCAAGATATTTGTCTCACTTAAGGTAGGAAAACAGTGTGTTAGAATGACTGTATGAAATTGAATCTTTGAACAAATACAAGGGAAATGAAACCATTGTTTACTCTCTGTGCAAAGGGGGTGGGGAACAGCTCACTGCTGTCATGGGTCTGGAGAGATCATCCTGAGCTGTTCACACTTCATACTTTGTGGGGAGGTCAGACTGTGTTACATCAAGTTTCCAGTGCATTTTCTCATTGCTTTCCTTATTGCAAAAAAAAGAAAAAAGAAAGCCTGATCTTTTGGAGAAGTGGGTTTGCTGAGCAACTGTACCACAATATCAAAAATAGCTTGGGAATGATGTTAGGGTTTTGGCCCTTGTGCCTCGTGTCTCTTTGCAAAGGGAAGATCCTTCTGCCTTGCATCAGCCTGGCAATAAAGCCCCACTCCTGGATATCAAAGACCTGTCCAGCCATGAGTCACTCATCTCAAGGGTGGCCTCTCCTGTTGCCCAAATATGTCACTCAACTGGACGTAGGCGCTCCTGCTGTGATCTCCTGGGCCTCTCACACTAGGAAAAGAGTGGTGTGGTAACAGCACAAAGCAAGGGTGAAATGGCAAACACCGTTCACTTGCTCCACAGTTGTCCGGGTTTCTGTTCCTGCTCCAATGACAGTGGATGCCTAATGACAACAATCAAAAGTGTCTGTTGTAAATGTCCAGAAATTATAAAATGCACCCACCCCAACTAACACCTTCCTTATTACCATGCTACTGTGGAAGTGTTCCTGCATGTGTTATGCTTGTAAACATTTTCATAAGTTATGACAGTTTGCCATTCTAATGGAGATGTGCAAAGTTTTTCTGCCATTTTGTTCATTAAAACTAGTATTAAGTTTTGCCATTTGTTCTAAAGTGAACACACATTTGTACACTCTGTTACCAAACTCTGAGACTTCAAATAGTATGTACATATGACACCCACACATGTGTTTTTTTAAAAAAGAACCAGTAATATATGATCCAATTGATCACACATAAGGACATGTCTTTCTATTGGCAAATGTCTCTCCCCCCCCCACCCCCCACCCCCGTTACTACTTAAGTGAAACATTATTGCTGTATCTTATAACCTTAGACATTCCTGCACTAGGAAAAGATATAATCAAGCTATAAGCAGCAGTTAAGGTAGCCTTCTGGGTAGAGAATTTCTCAGTGTAAGTGTTTAGATGTTCTTGCATTATACTGATAAAGTGCCGTGCTGAAAGGAAGACTGTTGGAGAAGATCTAGGAACATATAAACTTTAAAAAGCACAGAAAATAAAATGCGAGGACAGCATAAAGTAGAGAAGGAACAAGACAGATTAAGGGAGATTGAAAAGAGAGGGAGTCAAGGAAATGAAGCTAGTAATGATGCATAAAAGAATTGTGCTGGAAGAGCAAACATCACATTTCAAACAATACACCCTCCTCATTTTGTCATACCATTGTTACAACCTTCCTCCCCATTGATGGGTGGGAATACTTCATCTGCCACATTTTTATGCCTTTAAAGAGAGGCTGTCATACAATAGGTAGATTAAAAGAAGTAGATTAAAATGAATAACGAAACATCACACTGGTCCTCATTTTATATGAATACATAACAGACAGAGATCAGCAGTGGTGTTATAGCTACATGATTTTAACTTCTGCCAAACAGATGACAGATAGGTAGAAAGACAGAGATGCAATATCCCATTAAGAACAAAGGAAGAGTATCTGTAACCTTTGTTGTTGACCACATAAATATTCAGCAATTCAACAGCAAGTACTTTATAAACTGTTTTTAATCTACTGCATCACACTCCAAATGGCAGTAGATAAACTAGCAACAGCTTTTATTTTGTAGGAAAAAGTGAGATGTGCCCTTCTTAAAGCAATACCTGAGCAGAATCTCAGCAATTTTTATGACATCTTGGGAACACCCAACTAATTAACTTAACTCCATCACATTATACATTCATTATCATGGCATGTGAGGTACTTTAAGCGTTATTAGGAGCTAGGCTACCCAGGCAAAAATCTAATTCTTATTTCATTTATTGAACTACAATTTCTGTGTCACAAAGTCATATTCATCACTTCATTGAGTGCTGATCTAATGGGATTAGGATATTGCAATTTAGGATTAGTTTAATCTTAGGTGTTACTTGTTACTGGTTTTGCCACATACCTCAGCATATTATTCTGGGTATCTGGCAGATCAAATCACACACAGGTTTAGCCAAAATGGGGACAATTTTCAGTGTATTCCAGGGCTGGGTCAAATGGATATACTATTTTTCTCTGCACATGATTTTATGCTCAGGGTTTCTTGGGACCATCACTATTTTGCAGGAGGAATTCAAGTGCAAACCAGAAATTTAGGGTTGTGCAATGAAATTATATTGAAGTGCTAATGCAACAAATCAACTTTTTAAAATAACAGACTTCTTCTGCTTAGGAAAGTGACAAGGAAATGCATGGAGAAGTGTGGAAAGGACAAATGATTAATGGGAAGACATAGCAATGCCACAATCAAATCGAAATGAATGCTTGTTTTTATATAGCTGCCCGCAAACAAATGAAAATCAATGCTTAGTTAAGATTGGGCATAGTCCAATATTGGGGGGAGGGGTTATTAGTTTTGGGGGTTTTTGTTTTTGTTATGTATTTTGTGTTGTTATCTTGTATCTTAATGTTGTCAACTGCTCTGAGATCTACAGTTGAAGGGCAGTGTGCAAATTTAATAAATAAATAATAACCTCTGTGTACGTTTTGTGCAAGGAAATAAGGATAAATGTTCAATAAGCAGGCTGTCTGGGGGCGCCTTCAAACAAGAAAAATGACCATTCTAGCCTTAGAAATGGTCTATAGTATAGACCCGAATAGTGAAATGATTGGGTGGTAGGAAAGAAGAAACCTTAATAATAGCTGTTTCTTGTTTCCTCCATTATGGCAACATGCCCCTTTATTTCAACGGGAGTATTTTTTAGGGAAAACCTATCCTGCTTTTCCCACCATACCTTTTCTCCCCTTGCTTAATATTTTCACTCTCCCTGGCACTGATAAAAAACAATAATTCATCACATGCATCACAGTTTGTATACCAGAATGGCAGTTGTATCCCTGTACAGAACAAATTTTGCTTCTGCTGAAAAATAGAAATTGAGGGGAATGAGTGAGGATGATGAGATGTTACATAATAGGAGCAGAATAGCATAAGAAGTGGGGTTTTTAAACTCCCTTCCTATAATATCTTTCCAAAATGTGACTTAGCATATGCATGGCTCGTGTCAAAAAAATTGTATGGGTTTTTGTTTCCAGTCATATTTTCCTTCATATCTGGGGAACCCATTCTGGACCACCGAATTTGCTATTAAATGGAAATGTAGAAAGTCTTGAGGGGATTTCTTTGTCTCCTCAGGTTGAATCAAGATTTCAATTTTCTTTGTGTTTCCAGGATTGGACACATCTACTTATGATGCTGTGCTTGACTTTCTAAAACACAGAACAATAAACTTCTCTTCTTTAAGTCACACTTTTCTGCCCATAGCTTCCATCTCTCCCTGCTTAATACTGCCTTCCTCAGACATGTGGAGTAAATAACATGGAATACAGTTCTGTGACTCACTGCCTGCGACTCAACTCTATAAACACAAAGAACGTGGCAATTTAATTAGCAATTTCCATGACCACCCAATCCCCAGGGAATCAGGGATAGCAGGTATTACTAAACAAATGGCTTTCCATCTCTACAGAGATGCTTTTTGAAACAAAAACAACAACAAAAATGCTGCCTGTATTTCTCAGTTGCTCATTTTCTTTGCTGACATTTCCACTCTGTTTCATCTGTATTGACAGCATTTTCAATATGTGCAACTTCAGGACCTGCTGTTCAGGCTCATTTCCACAATCATTATCATTCACATCCCACTTCTTTCCGCCTTTTCAGTGTTCCCTCCATTCAGGTACTGACATGCCCAACTAAGGCTGCAATCCTGTAACTATTTACCTGAGAGTAAGCCTCGTTGAAATCAGTGGGCCTTACTTCTGTGTAGATATGTACAGGGTGACACTGTTAGATTCCTTGCATATGACAGTAAATAAATTAGATGGGCTCCACGATATTAAAAGTCTAATGTTCCTAAACTTACTGACATGTGAAATCATCTTTTCCCTAATATCTTCCTTATGATCAGCCATGAGAAGCTACATTTCTTCCAAATTGGTAAGTTAATGGCTGTAATAAGAAAAACATAAAGGCCCATCTTTCAATGAGATTCACGTGTCTCTTGTAGGATGCCAGACTTGTTCTTCCTCCTCTTAAGTTTACAATAATTGTAGAATGATTTCTTTCTCTAGCCATATCTTTCCGCTGAGTAATTTCTGCTATGTCTTTCATAAGGAGCTGATGACTAACAATGAAAGGGCGCACATTCAAAGATTCGCTGAGCATCAGAAACTCACTCAGCCAGATCTACTGTGATCATCTGATATCCAACATACAAAATGTCTTCAACTACTTTAATGTGGGCTCAGGGTTAAATTTGCTTCCTTTTTTAACACTTGCCAAGTTAATAATAGGCACATTGCAGTATTCTTAATGCATTCTTATATAAAAAAAGATTTGCAGTTAGTTTCTAATACAAAAGAGGTAAAGCCTTCCAAACTTGTAGAAACTCAGCTGGAGAGTTGATGAATAAAAACTGATCATCCATGAAGCAACGGAGGCTCATGCTCCCAATAAAATAAGTATAGCAACAGCAACAGATCATGCTACTGTGTGGTGTAGTGGTCAGAGTGTCAGAATAGGACTGAGGAGATGCTGGTTCAAATCTCCACTCAGCAATGTAGCTAGCTCACTTGGTAACCTTGGACAAATCACTATTATCTCAGGCTTACCTATCTCACAAGGTTGCTGTGAGCAGGGCTTTTTTTTTTCATCCAGAACTCACCAGAACTTAGTTCTGGTACCTCTCAGGTGGGAGAATGGGGAAGAGGTTCACGGTAAGTTCCAGCACCTCTTTTTCTAGAAAAGCAATACTGGTTGTGAGGATACAAAATAGGCAATGGAACTTTACTATGTCCACCAGTACCTCACAGCTGACAGACAGCAGGTGCCTTCCTTGAATCTGAAGAAAATAAGACAGAGAGGCATCATAAGCATTCTGATTATTCTTCAGACCAAAATTCCAGAGAACTTCACCAGCAGTTTTATATAGAAGGTGAAAAGCATGGGCATCAAGACCAGCCCACCCAGAAGGCAAGGTAAATCAATCACTTTGGGCATTAGGATCCACAGGGCAGCAGATCCAGCCTTCAAGAAACTGCTGTACCACAGTTCTTGGAGGTTTGGATCAGCTGCCTCCATGGAAGCTGGTCCCCCCCACCATGCCACTTCTACAGCAACCTCTCAGTGAATAGGAAGCACTGCTTGTCTCCTCCCACCCCAGGAAAGAAATGGGTGCTTCCTCCTGGGGTTTCATGGTTCCTTTTGGTGTGTTTCAGAGTGGGCAACTCCCCCCCCCCCCCGTGATGGCCTATGATTCCCAGTTCAACTGTCAGGTAACGTTGATTTGATTCCTGCCCTCTTGTTCCTGATGTAGGTCTTCAGTCACCCCTTCATTCTTGGTGAGAGAAGCCATTTTGTGGTTTGTCTCAGGTGCCAAAATGTCTTGAGCAGGCCCTGAGGAGCACCAAGATGGAGCCCACTGGCATTACATAAGCCAAAGGCCTAGAAACCTAGCTGAAGCCAAAGGCCAGCGGCCAAGCACCACCTTTTGGATCTGGCCTTTAGAAACAGACAGAGCCACATGAAAATGGAATGGCTATTCAGTGTAGGAGATGCATTCATCAAGGTGACAATAACAAGCAGAGCATAAAGTCAATTTCCTAGCAGTGTATTTTGTTACCATAGAATGGCTTGTTCCCCGTAGGATGAGAGATATAAGCTTAATAGACTGCAATTAAACCTAAAAGTCCCTCTTTCATGGCCACCAGCCTTCCTTATTCAATTTTTGACTCATTGTGGGGCTAGGAAATTGGAAAGCCGTTCTGAGGAGTGCTAGGCTGTCTCACATTCGATATTTGTCAGAAACCAACTCTATCCCCTTAGCTTTGCTTCCCTAATTCACAACTTTAAGATAACACACACACCCATCTGTTTCTGTTGATCCAATAATGTAGTCCACTGTGGTGGAGAGAGATTATTTTCTAAGAGAAACAACAGCCATCTAGTTGCCAACATGTTGCAGTAAAATCCTGTGTATGTCTTCTCAGATGTTAGTCCCCCTGACTTCAGTGTGGTTACTCCTATGCAAGTGGGTGTAGGATTATAGTCTTCATGTCCAGACTTTTCTACACCACAGAAACCACTCCAGGATATCTTATAAGTTTCCTGCTTCTCATCAGATTTTTCCTTAGCCTTAAGGCAAATTGAACTTATTTTTTACACTTCTGTTTCAGAAGACTAAGGTATATGTTAATGCAGCTTGTTATCATTCAGAATGGCATTGATTCTCTACCCTGCTCTAGAAGTTTACATAGGAAACAAAGGGTGAATGTTTCTTTAAGCTGTCCTGAAGATCACCATAAGCTGCATGAAAGGACCCTTGTTGATAATATTTTTGAAGAAAGTAGTATGTAATGAACAAGTGTATTCTTGAAATTCTTCATGCACCATTTGGATACCAAGAAACCTACATCCACTTACTTAAGTTCATGTGTACAGCAGGCACCAGGCAAGTCCTCTCAGAAGTAATTCAAGTACAGGGTGCCACAACCAAGAAGGTCTTTTGTCAGGCACCACTCACCTAACCTCTGATGGTAGAGATCACTTAGATGGAAAACATGTACATTTCTTTTTGTGCTTTTCCATTCCATCTTTCTTCCAATAAGCTCTTGGAAGATCTTTCAAGGATGCTGGCTTACAGGGTATGTCGCCAACCTCGCTTTATCTTCGCAACAACCCTGTGAGATATGCTAGGCTGAAAATGATTTCCTTTAAAACATCCAGTGAACTTCATGGCTGAATGAGGATTTGAACCCAGAACTCCCCAGTCTTGGTCCAACATTCTAATCACAAACCATACTGGAAAGTACAAGTAGCAGGTACGAATTAGCCAATGACAGACAGATGAAACAATAATTGCTTACTATAGGTGTCAGCTACCTTGAAAAATGGTAGATTCAGCCATCAAGGAAAGGTAGAAGTTATTTTTGATGTCATTATGAAACCCTTTTTGTCTTACACTGTTGGGTTTCCATCAGCAGCAGATGAAAACCAGATCTCTGCTGACATGGCCCAGGGCTTCTCACATTGCCCTGATAGTGTGGGGTATGGGGAGGTCATGTCGAATCGGTTCCTGTACTACCAGTGTCCAGCCCAGTCCACAGAGTCCCAGGGTATGGTATGAAGGGACACGAGGACATCACCTCACTAAGGTTTAGCAGGTCTGAGTCCAGTCAGTGCCTGCCTGAGAACCACCTGTACACCACCTTGGTTTTCATGAAGGAAAAAAGACAGGATATAAATTCAAGAAAATACATAAATACCTGATTATTATTTTTTAAACCAGTTAGATGCAACTGAAATTGACTGGCCTACAGTAAACTTAGACCTCTATGCACTGGCCTAACTGGATACAGGATTGTAACAAACAGCTGAAATTAAAAGTATACATCATAGACTAAGAAATATTATGTTTGTAATAGACCATCAGTAAGAGTGGGAGAATGTTGTTTTGAATTAATGGAAGGTCTCTGGTCTCTCATTTTATTATTTAATAAGAAATTGAGATAGATTTAATAGTGTCAAAGTTGCACATAGGTTCTCAGGACACTCATAACCTAACAATTATTTGGTGGTTGAGTCTCATTTATCACTCTTAGTTGTGCAAGCACACGGCCTAACCATCCATGGTAAATAATGCTTCCATGAAACAAAATTCATTAACATTTTTATTTTTTTACTAAATAGATAGAAATATTTCCCTCCTCACTTGAAGCCTCTTATATATTTTTCTTCTTTTATCACTCATTCACCATGAATGCTGGATTTTGACTGATTACAAAAGGCTCATGTGGCTTTGTACAGCTCCTTTAATAGTTTTTTTTACAGTTTACAAAATTTTGCTTTCTGAAAACATCAAAGGAGAAATGGTATGGTGGTCTGTGGTAATCAGCATTATAGGAGAGGCTAAAATTATGTAAGTGGCATTGTGCAGACAAATATAAAGTAAATAATATTCCGTAGTAAATGACAGTCCATATTTACCATTCCTAAAAATGCAAAACCATTATGCCAGATTAGCACTGTGCTTCAGTGGGGTAAATTCATTCTGTAAATGCAACTTAAAATTTTGCTTGAGCATCATGGCCAAAAATCCACACTAAATCCCAATAAGATCAAGTATTCCTTACAATGCCCCTACATGCTACTTCTTCATTGCTTCCATTCCATTCTGCATCTCTTGCTTTGCTGTGTACCTTGAAAACCTGAATTTTCTGACCAGTGCTTGCTAGTGGGCCTGTCTTGTTATTAGCCTGAATGAAGATCTCTTCCTTACTGTGGAATAAGTGCTGCTGTCCTTGTGTTTTGGGATGAGAGCATTACAGTTTGTCAGTCTTGGGCACCATCATTTTACAAGGGGAGGAGTTGGGAGTGATGTCAATTTCAGCCTCTGGGACTGCATGCCCTTGACTAGTTGATGTTGTATTGCAAGTCAGGGCAAATTGCTATCTTTAGAGCTTACACTGTAGTTCTGCTTTCTGCCTTAAGCCACCATGACTCTTAATAAAGCTGCCAGCTGTGGCCTGTTTAAACTCACCTTGGTCTTCCTGGTCTTCCTTCAAGCTGCTCCAAAAATTAGTCATCTTTAATTAGGGTAATGTATTGCTTATGAATCTGCTTTCCTCTTCTTTTCTTTTTCAGACAAATAACCTGTATCAGGAAACCATAACTGCTTCTTGGACCTAGCAGTTTGTTTTGTGGTGGGACTTTTTATTTCTATTTTTGCAAATCTTTCTACTGATTTTATGCAACATATACACATGTACACTGTCAAGAAAGTTAAGTAAAACAGCTCTATGGGATTAGTTTTCAAGTAGTAGTAACAAACTCATGGAACATATATATGGGCTGTGAATCCTTACAATACTTTGTTTTGGATGTACTTTCTGAAGCAATTGCATAAATGTTTGCAGAGATAACAAGAGTGATTTTAAACCTGAGGTGTCATTCTTCAAGTGCATCCCTCTTGAGCAATTCATTCTTCCAAGTCACATCACTTCCACTTTCTCACAAATAAGCCATATTACATATTTCTGTTATAAATAATCTTCCCCACAATACCCAATCCACCAAGCAACAGAGAACATAGTTCAGTGAAGTCAATTTGTTCTCAAAGACCTAGAGCTGCAGGATTATCGGTGCCTGAGGAATAAACATTCAACTTGTGTTTTGTTTTTGCCCCAGCATAGTCTCTGCTCATAGTGGCTTCGTAGATTTCAAGATGTATCCTGGAAAAGGTGAAGGCTGCAATCCTATT
This sequence comes from Podarcis erhardii, assembly GCF_964252035.2. Classification (NCBI taxonomy): domain Eukaryota; kingdom Metazoa; phylum Chordata; class Lepidosauria; order Squamata; family Lacertidae; genus Podarcis; species Podarcis erhardii. The sequence goes on from NC_138508.1 coordinate 61,958,011, forward strand.
ACACACTTACCTTACTTCTGAGTTTGGGATTGTTATGTAAACAAGCTATCAGAAGTGGGGGGTGGGGAATGCATGAATTAAGGTACCCCTGCCCTCGGGCCAGTCTTGCCAGACTCTAGGGTTGTGCGCTCATCTCACTCTATAGGCCGGGAGCCAGCGCTGTCAGCAGACACTTCCGGATCACGTGGCCAGCGTGACAAGCTGCATCTGACGAGCCAGCGCAGCACATGGAACGCCGTTTACCTTCCCGCCGGTAAGCGGTCCCTATTTATCTACTTGCACCCGGAAGTGCTTTCGAACTGCTAGGTTGGCAGGCGCTGGGACCGAACGACGGGAGCGCACCCCGCCGCGGGGATTCAAACTGCTGACCATGCGATCGGCAAGTCCTAGGCGCTGAGGTTTTACCCACAGCGCCACCCGCGTCCCTTAATGCATGAATTACTAGATGTATATTTGTGCTTTGGGTTGATATGTGCATGCATCTCTTGGAGAGTGCAACTTCCTAAAACAATGAGTACTTAGCCATACACCTGTGAGCACTCGTGTTGCCCTTTTAAAAAGAAAGGGGGGGGAGACAGTGTAAAGCTGCCCATGCTCGCACATTAATTCTCTGCCATTCCAGCATATTTTTCTCACTTTTCAAAAACAATTTTCCATTGGACAGTGGAGTCTCTCCCTTCCAGGACAAGCATTGTCAGGTGGATTGTTTGTTTTTTCAAAGTGATCCACTTTCCCTTCACCCTTCAGCAGCACTGTCCTCCCCTCCATGTCAAAACCGCCTCTCCCCACTCATCATATTTGTATGGCTCTCAAGCTACGGAAGCAGGTTTGAGGCTGGCGGTGCCACAATAAGAGTAATAGAGAAATCAGTCTTGTTGCTCCACAGAATTAATAGCCAGAGTACAGCCTGTGACAATAGTTATGGCAGTATCATGACAATCATAGGCCTCTGGAAAGTGTCCTCTTTATATGGCTACAGTGAGTTCATTACCACAGTTAGTAAGACACGATCTCCTGTGCATATTACATTTCAAATTAACCAAATTTAAACTGGAATGGACTCTTATTATAGAACCTGTAAAGGCCACTATTATTTCTTCCTGCTTTGGTCACTAGCATATATTCTTACAGAGTCAGCTGTTCTTGCTAAGAGCAAAACAAACAAAAAATAGACATTTGTAAGATATGACAGTATAGTATAAATGTTTAGCTTACTTTATTCTTTTCAGTCTGAAGACAAAATGTTTCATGGTGGAAGAGTAAAGTTTGAACCACATGATGAATGAAATATAATTAGGGAGAGAGATCAAAGTATTTCAGTCAGTAGTTCTAACAGATTCTTATTTTTCTGCGATTTAGATTGCACCTTATAAGCTTTCTTTGTCTAGTTAACTTTTTTAAAAAATATTTTTATGTTTGCTGGGCATGAAAAGGCACCACGAAAAGGGACGAAATGACTTATCTGGTCTAGAAGGTTTGGGGACTATCCAGAAAGATTGCCTTGCAGAAGAAACACACATATTAGCAATAGCACTGAAAATAATGTATGGACATACAGGACAAAAAATAAGGCATGTAATTCAATTTTAAAATAATAATCTTCAGCTGCTTTATAATACTTTTTTGGTCTCAGGGGAGGGAAAGAAGATATTGAAACTGAGCCCACTATTTCACACACAAACCTGATAAAACAGGGAAAATGAGACCAGATTGTGCAATCCCATTCTCTTCTACCAAGCACTGCTTGGGCAGGATGGGTGGGTGGGATCTGGGTCTATAGATGAAGTGGGTTGGATGCAGATGATAAATGCTTGTGGACTCAAAATAAGGGTACAGTGTCCTATCACACTGGTTTCCAAGTATTCTAACTATTGTCATTGAACCCCGACCATGGAAGGTAGCTCAAAATTAAATGTGTACACATCTTCCTTCTTTAACTATTTGTTCTACATCAGGTGCATAGAAGCTCTGGCCCTACAAATGTCATTGGGACGCCAACTCCTTGGCCCCAATTGTCAGTGGTACCCAATGTGATTTTGGTGTCAAGAACATTCCTCAGGAACAAAGTAGATGTTAACATGGAATCAGAATCCCACAAAATGAAGAGAACATGGACCCATAGTTGCTACACTTATAGGGTTACAGTTGTAAGTAAGAGGACTAAAATGAACCAGTGTACTAAGCATAGGCAACATTCAGAGGTCTTCCCTTCCTCACATAAATCTTACAGAGTTAAAGGAACAAAAGTTATTGTAGCAGAGGAAACTATGGACTTTCCATCATTTTCTGGTTTAAACATTGAGGTGCTGTGTAATAGCTATGGCCCTTCTCTTTACAGGATAATCCTTGGTCCTTTCCTGATAGCTCACTGAACTGGCTAGATATGTCTTCTGATGATTGCAGGAATGCAATTTCACATCTAGGGCACTGGTAATTGTACAAGACTAGTTGTGCATGGTTACAGTGGCGTAGCGTGGGGGGTGCAGGGGGGCCGGCCGCACCGGGCGCAACATCTGGGGTTAGGGCAAATCCACGGGTTAGGGGGCGCAAATCCACGGGTTAGGGGGCACAAATTACTTGCCTTGCCCCGGGTGCTGACAACCCACGCTACGCCACTGCATGGTTAGAGAAGGATCAAGGCTACCATTGTATATGTAAGGCCTGAGGAATCTCTCCCTCCCCTCCCGATGCTTTCAAGGAGCCAGGAGAAAACAAGAAGACTTTTAAGTATGATTTATTCAGTCACTGCTGTAACACATAAAGAATTCCAGTCTTTACGCCATGATGGAGTTGTTTACTCTGACGACTCCTCCTTTCCCCTACCCCAACAGCAGTGGCCCCTACAGAAGCCTTCCGTTGCCAAACGTCGCTGTGTACACTGCTCTTGTACTCTCAGCAACTGTCGTGTCCTAGGGGACGGAAGGTCTCCTACACTGTCTGTTGAAGTATTCGCTGCCTGCTCTCCCCCCTCTCTTAAGTCTCCCAATTCTGCATAGCTTGGCTGCTTGCCTGTCTCTGCTTGGTTATCTTCCTCATAGCGTGGCTGCAATTCAAAGTTTTAGAACAGAATGTTTGGAGAGTATGCCCATTACTAGAAATCACCAAAATATAACCAGCCATTCCCTTGATTGCTAAAAGTAAGAGCAGATTCCAGTGTGCCAGCTAGCATGTGGTCCAGTACTCTCATGGCTTTGTTTCTTTGAAAATACTCAGACCAATTTTTCCTTGAACGTGGAAGTCATGCATGTCTAAATATGGAAAACTTACAAAGAAGGATGCAAAGAGCATCTGTTTTGACATTTTTTGGCTCCCCACACTGATTATGTGATGGTGCAGTTCAATGGCGAACAGTAGAACAGCCCTTTCCTAAACCTCTGAATCAGCTCTAGGCAAGAATAAACTTGACAAATGTTAAGATGACCCAAGCAATATTTTTTTGTAAGTGCCCAGAACTTACAAACAGTGCCCTGTTTCTATGGTCATTCAATTTTAACTAGTTTTAATCAATATTGTAGTCTCATTAGGATGGAAAGAATTCAATAGCATGTCCAAGTGAAACTGGTAGGTCCCATTTTCTTTCTCAGTGTCGTGAACTGCTTCTAGATGTAATCTATTTTTTATTTTTTTAGAAAACCAACAGAGACACATAATGTGGTTTTGTGCATTCATTCATTCTTTTTCTTTTTCTTCTCTGTCGAATAACAATTTCATTTTTTTTCTTGCATGCAATGCTTTCTGCCAAATTCCATAATGCACATTATTTTTTTATCTAGCTTTGGACACATCATCATTTACTTACAATTTTCAATGACACTGTTTAATCCCTTATATATTTAATATTTCATTTAGGAATTGCTTCTCAAAGCAATTTGACAATACAAACAATTACAATTTGCTCAACAACCAAGGTTGGCCTTTTTCCTTTCAACTCTTTTGTACATCAGAAGCCCGTGTGTGTGTGTGTGTGTGTGTGTGAGAGAGAGAGAGAGAGAGAGAGAGAGAGAGAGAGAGAGAGAGTTTTCCACAGTATGAATAAATGGCATCTCTTTTGTCTCTCCATATATATACATTCACAGAAATTTGGCATGTCACACATTGAGCTTTATTGATATGCTGCCATGTTTGGTTTTTTTGTTTTTTTTTTTGCTTCATTCTACATGGCACCCTAATATTTTGTCAAAATACTAATTTAATTAAGAATGCTGCCAAGAATACCTTATATTGTTAGTGCCAGTTACTGTATAGCTTCTTTATTCTCCCTAAAACAGAGCTTTCCAATTGTAATCATCAAAAGTTGGTTTGGTAAAAAAATATCACTTTTGTCCCACAATATTATGTGATTTATTCATTCATTCTTTTTAAATGAATTTATTCATTTATTCATTCATTCTTTTTAAATGAATTTATTCATTCATTCTTTTCAGTCAAACACTCTGGGCAGTTCTTCATACACTGGTTTACCTTATTTACCTGAGCAGGGCTTGCAATGATGATTTGAGAGAATGAACAGGTCTCTATGGGAACAGGTGATCTTTCAGATACATTTGATGCAGGCTGTTTAGGGATTTAGAGTCAAAGCCAATACTTTGCCCAGGAAAAAACTGGAAGCCAGTGTAGAGCTTTGAATACATAAGGAGAAATATGTTCATTCTGGCAACAGCACAGGCTGTTGCATTGCAAAACAGTCTTCAAAGGCAGCCCCATAACTATATTCTATAACTGAACTGTGGATAACTGTGGTAACATCATTTCATGCCAATGGGGAGCAGGCAGAGCTGGCAACCGAAGCTGATAGGAGCTGTTGCACATTATACATACCATATGGACAGCCCAAGTTAAGGCTGGTCTAAAAGTACCTCCAAACTATGAACCTGGTCTTTCAGGGGAAGCATAATCCCACCCAGGCTAATAGCTCCTGCTTTTTCAGCCCCAGAGTCTACCAACACCACCTCCATCTTTTCTGAACTGACATTCAGTTTATTAGTCACCATCCACATCCTTGCCAGCTTCATATGTATCACATCTAGATTTAATGAAAAGGATAGAGATGGGTGTCATTAACTCCCAAACAGAGTCACAACCTGAACCTTCAGGCAACCTCTTCCAGCAGTTTCAGGTATATCAAGTAGCATGGGATGAAAAATGGAAACTTGCAGCAATTCATAGTATGGTGTGACCGCCAAGGGGTCAAGCAGAAGTCCCACAGCACCTCCTTCTGGAATTATCCTGCAAGTAGGAGTGGAGTCACTGGAGCATTGCGGCCTTGGGTCCTGGATCCTGTCCCAGTCATGTGGCCCACAAAGATACCATGGTGATTGGTATCAACACCATTAAGATATCCAGAAGACTCTGCATTTGTACCCACCCACCAATGGGGAAAACAGCATGGGGTGTAATTTTGACAAAGCTTGCTAAGGGTGCTGGGAATAGTAGCTCTGTGAGGGGTAAACTACAATTTCCAGAATTCAGAGAGGGGGCTTTAAAGGTGCCTTAAATCCAATTTCTACAGCTGTGCACAAGTCACATGTAGCATGCATATTGTTATTTGTGTTATTTATTTATTATTTACTTTTATTAATTTACATTAATGTCTACATTTTTCTACAGATTAACAGAAGCAATGGAGAGGCAAACGCTCCAAGTACTGTACAATATTCCCAAAAATATGTTCTGGCTTCTGAGCTCCTTCCCAGCCATGCCAATTGGGAGAGGTAAGTATGAAGTGTTCCTTCCTGTTTGGTCCCCAGCCTGTAACTGTTTCTGTGCACTGCCTGGGTGAGGCTGGCCAGGCTTAAGCTGTCCTTTTAAACATTTGTTTTTCACTCTTGACTGCTTTGCCCAATCAATGGGGAAGGCTTTGTATGACTCAACCCAAGAGGCCAGGCGTTTACTCTTGGCTGTTCTCTTCATCCATTCTTCCCAGGGGTGGGGCAGGGCTCTGTTCTTGCCCAGAGTGCTCTGTGGCAATATCCAAAGGCTGTGAAAATACTATCCTTGGGGCTTTTAAGACCAGTGTCCCTGGGAGTGGGTAGGCACTGGTTGTTACAGCCTTGCCCAGCTGATCCAGTAAGATTGCTAAGAGAGGTCCGGCTACTTTCATGGAATTATGCAGTGGACAAAGTTATAATCCCTGATAAGAAATGCGTGGGTGCTGTCTTCTGTGGATTTGAATTATGGATTCTTTGAACAGGAGTGTGTGTATTAGCACAAAATCACTCCAAGTGTGGTCTGACCAAGGCAGAAGAGAGTGGTACTATTCCTTCCCCTGATGTGGACACTTTACTTCTGTTGCTGCATCACGCTGTTGACTCATGTTTTGCTTGTGGTCCACTAAGACCCTGAGATCCTTTTCACATGTACTGTTGTCAACCCTGGTGGCCACCATCCTATATTTGTGCATTTGATTATTCCTGCCTAGGTTTAAAACCTTACATTTGTCCAGATTGAAATTCATGTTTGTTAGTTTTGGTCCAGTTCTCCAATCTGTTAAACTCATCTTGAATCCTGATTCTATCTTCACATGTATTAGCTACCCCTTCCAGTTTGGAGTCATCTGGAAATTTGATGTGAATCCCCCTTAGTCTTTCATGCAAGTTATTTATAAAGATGTTGAACAGCACCAGGCTTAGGAGGGTGCCATGGAGTTATCTTGGCTATGGCTGCTGCTTCAGCATCTTCTCTGTGTTCCTTCTCTGTATGTGACATAACAGACACACTCCCTGCTTAGACTGTACAGAATCAACTCCTGGCATGTCAACAAGGCAAGTGTATGTCATTGCAGGCTCAGCCTCTGATTAGTGGAGCTAGCAGTGTTTTGAGGGATGCTGAGGGAGAGTGCTCTTGTATTCAGGTCCTGCTTGCGGGTTTCCCACAGACATCTGGTTGGCTACTGTGAGAACAGGATGCTTAATTAGCTGGGCCATTAGCCTGATTCAGCATGCTATTCTTATGGAGGCATGTCTGCCATTTTCTCTCTGTCTTTGTATTTCCCTTGCCCTGTCCCAGGTTTAGATACAGTAGTCATTCTCCTATGTCAGGCAAACTCAGCCTTCCAGATGTTTTGGGACTACAACTCCCATCATCCCTAGTTGACAGGACCAGTGGTCAGGGATGATGGGATGATCTGGAGGGCTGAGTTTGCCTATGCCTGTACTATGTAATAAATGACAGAACCTCTCCCGCCATCATACTATAAGTTATAGGATCCCTCTGCCTAGCTGCAATCCTACACACACACTTCCTGGCGAGCAATATTAAAGAGTGTGTAGAACTGTTTTAATAATATTTAAAAATCAAGGCTCCCCACCCCCAACCAGGAATGTGAATTATACTAAAGAACAATGGACTGTATCCTGCTTCTAATTTAACATTTCAAACACAGCTGGATTTCTGACCATTATGATGCCCTAAAACGAGCAGACACAGCCTGCAGCCATCAGATTGCTCGACAACAAGTCTGAATAGGAAAGTGTGTTTTGAAAACTGGTTCTTACTCCACACCACAATAAGAGAGCATTAAAAACAGATTGGATCTTCAATGAAACAGTGCTGTGCTTCCTCTCTCTCTCTCTTTGCTACTCTAATGGTTTTAATTGGGATTTGGAGGGAGTCGTGGCTGCTTGCCAGGGTTATATACAATCATCCAGCTGTTCAGACAGTTAAAGACTTTAAAGATGTAATAGCAGAAGAGCTGGCAGCCGTTCAGACTGCCGCGAGACACACCAGTGAATATCCTTGCAAACTCTTTAAGACTTTATTTAATATTGGAGTCATTAACAGAAGAGGGTGAGAAGAAACACCGAGAAATTGATTAACATAAAATTTACAAAAGCCTCAATCCAAAGAGAGAGGGGTACACACAGGAACAGACCCCCCCCCCATGAAAAAATAGCATTCCCCAGTGAAACTGGAACCACCTAAGAAAATGGATCTTTCATAAGAGCCATAATTTCAAGACAAAGCTCAGAGCACTTAAGTGAGCTGCTGGTGGGTGGGAATGGGTATGTTTCCCACTCTTCACCCCCAGGTCTTCAAAGCAGTTTACAACGAATCCAATGAAAAACTAGTTAGTGTAAAACATGATACAGAACTACAAGCAACAGAAGTAGAATATTTAAAAAGCAATGTCATTGTGTTGCTCACAAAAACTTGGAATATTAAAACCATGATGCTCTGTGTCTAAAGAAGAAGGGAATGAATGATATTTCCATTTGGGATGGTCTACAATTGGGGAACCTTCATATTTAAAAAGGCATCATGAGTCTTTGGTCACTACCCACCTAACCTCAGCAGACAAGGGTAGCCAGAGCAAAATGGTCCCAGTGAACAGGCTTAAATGGGAGAAGTTGGCCCTTGTTGTACTATCAAGGGTGAGGAAGGAGTCAATGAAAGTTGGTCAGCCATGTTTTATATCACCCTTGCCACCCCTTCCGAGTGAGCAGGTGGGTTTTCAGGCAAGAGGGCCAAATCTGGACTTAGCCATGAAGCATATTTTGAAAGTGAGTTATGTGTTGCCAGTGAGTCCAAGTGGTTCATTTATTGAGATGTTCCTTGATCATGCAAGTAGAGAGTGAGGATCAAAAACAGCTATGTGGTTGGGTGGTCATAGCACATGAGTAGTGGTACCCACTTTCAATGTTGTTGGAAGCCTCATCTAAACTAGGACTCTCAGATTGTGCATTTGAAGACCACTATGCACATGCATTCTCACCCATGTGTGGAAATTACCAGTAGATGCAGGTAAAGGAGGAACTGCTGCCACTACAATCCCCACAACCGCATACTATATATGAACTGAATCAAAATGTATGTCTGCAATGGACTTCAAAGGGTCATTGAGAAGGAACCAAGCAGGTTTTGGCATACATGATGATTCAAAAGTTGCACAGCTTGGGCTGCAAGTGTTTAGCAATGTTCTAAGAACAAACAGGCCAAGATATGAGATATCAACCCATTTCTGATGCTGGTTACATCCATGTGTCTATTCTCTACTTTGATGCAATGAAATGAAGGTACAATTTCTTATTCTCAGCCTGCTGTGCCAGCATTGAAGCAAAATTACTATGAAAGAAAAATTATTTTTTCTAATGCTGACAGAGGGGGAAAATGTTAGTTTTGCTTCATCAGCAAGAAACAGAGTAGCAGATTATCATTACTAGGACACATAAAACTGTTTTAGACCTGATCTATTTTCTTTAGAATGGCATATCATTTATATTATAATTTCAATATCAAAATCTGAGAACCACATAGAAATAAAGTTTATGAATATGAAATACCAAACAAAAGCAAAATGCTCCATGGAATATAAATCAAGTCACAAACTGACTGATAGTCTGTCTTGGTTTTGCACAGGAGCTGTGCCTGCCCCAGTCTTCAAAAAGAAGGTGCAAGGAGTATGTTGCTTGTTGGATCAATGTGTTAGCTTATGCTTAGCCATGTATCTGTACCTCTTCTGCACCTGCTGAACCTTGTAACCTGTTCCTTACCTATGTCCTGATCTGATTTACACATTAAAGCCTTTCCCAGAAACAGGACTGGTAGCTCAAGTTCTTCCAGCAATGACAGCCAGGACAAGCTATTTTCTTTGGAATGCTATATCATTTATATTATGATTTCATTATCAAAATATGAGGACCATATTCAAGCAAAAACACCAGCGAGGGCAGATAACCCTGCCCTGAACTAGATATAAATGCATATAGTTTACCGCTTTGTTCTGGTCTTAAAGAATTGATTTCCCTCTTCTACCATTTCCCTCCACTCTTCTTCCTTTGTGTGTCTTTCTTTTTAGTTTATAAGCCTGATGGCAGGATATCTCTCTCTTTCTTTATTGATCTGAGCTACTTTAGGAGGCAATAATGGTGTGCAAAGTGGAATAAAGAAGAGAGTAAGTAAGAGATGAGTCTGAAACCAGTGGTTCTTGACCCACTGTAGAGAGTGAAACGAAAGTTCAGAAAACCTTGCTGTTGGACAGTGGATGCTTGATTTAAATGAAATCTAAGAACTGCAGGTAGTTTCAGCTCAAAAGCATGATTCTGCTCTCCCTGTGACATCTGGAATAAAAATAAATACTCAATATGGCAAAGCCAAGACAGACTAACAGCACAAATCTTATATCGTCTACGCATAATTGGGGATCGAAGGATCTGTCAGTTTTGGTTCTCTGTTTCTCATTTTTCTAATATGAAATTCAATTTTCCATATTTTTCAGTAATTTGTGATTTTCTTTTTTAAAAAATCCTCATGGAAATTCACCAGAATTTTAGTGAGAACTTCTTGTCATAAACACATTTTATATGTGTGGTTTTCACTAATACACATATTTTGCAAGCCATTTCCTCTAATATAATGCATTCTACATGTTATTCTCACTAATATATTTATTTTTATGAAACTTTCCCTTGATATATGCATTTTTGTAAACATTGATTGTAGAACTGCATTGCAAAATTCAGAAAAATGCAAATTTTGAATGATCACTTTTGTCGGTTTTCTTATTGTTTCAGAAAAAGCTTTTAGATTCAGCTGTAAGTGCACACTGAGTCAAATATCTCCTCCATCCCTACTCAGAAGTTATCCCTATTTAACTCAATCAGGCTTACTTCCAGGTAAATGAGGTTAGGATGGCACCCTAAATTTCAAGTAGTAATATCACCCAGCTTCTTTGCACTGTTGGCTCAAGCCATCCTATGATTTGCTGTATAGAAATGACATATTTTATGCCATGTCTAATCCAGTCCTGTCTTTCAGAGACTTCTCTGCAGAAGAGACCTTTAAGAATCCATAGTGTGGTTAAATATTGGGGAAACCCTCATTCAGACGAGTGCTAAAAGCTCAAGGAAGTTTAGGGAGCCTGTTACGTTTTCTGTGCAAGATGCCAAACTAAATGGTAAACAGTTTTTAGATTCCACTAAGCAATTGCTACCATAGCAAGCAAGGGAACCAGTGCTACATAATTTTTTCTTTAGGTCCAATGTTTGCTACAAACTAAGCATTTCAAGAGGGCACATAAATGTTTGCAACTCTTCCACCTTGCACTATTTTGCACATGTTTTTGCTTCCTCCGTCCTGACCTGCTGCTGTTTGGCAGATTTTTTTTAACAAAAGAAAAGAGCTTTTACATTGCATGATCCCAGCCAATCAGGTACAGTAATGGTAAGCACTGAATGCCCCACCCACTGCATCTGCAAGATTTGACTACATGGTGACAAGGCTAAAGACAAACAAAACCCTCCCATTGCCCTCACTTCAAATGGGAAATAGAGTGGTATTCCCTAGTTTCCAGGCTGCATTTGTAACTTCCCTGTCCATCAGCAAAGCTTTTGTTTCAGTCCCACTCTAGTCTACTACAAGTCTCACAGAACCACTTCATTAATTGTCACAGAATGGGGACGGACACCCTGTGAAAGCAAGGTGGTGCATGTGTGTGATCCATATGCACTCTTTTATATTTATGGAATGCACATTCAGATGGTCATCTAAGTGCACATCTCAATCCACATTTTGCCCCATACAATCACAGATAGATTAGGGTGAGGGAAGGGAAGATTGGCCCAGTTGTCTCAGCCACAGGGACACATTCCTTCTCCCTGCTCCCCTTCAGAGTCTCTCACGCTTTCAGATAGCAGTGCATTAATTCCAAGAAGGAAGCTCATCCCATAAGGCTGAAAGGAGCCCCTTTTATTTCAGCTTACTAGTACTAGGAGCCTAAATATATGCAATCTGATATGAGAAACCTATTGCCCTTGTCTCTCCCGCGGAAAGGAGAAATTTGTAAGCAAAACTTGTCATCTGTTATTTCCAGCAGGGAAGTCTAACATAGAAAATGATAGAAGAAATCCTTCAGGAGATGTGGGAATGTTCTTCTCACTCAGTCCCTGGCCTTTGGGTGCATTTGTGGAACCGAGTGATCCAGTTCGATATCAGTCGTGTTGTGATCTTCAAAATAAAGGCTCTGATGAAAGCATTTCTTTGATTCCAAAGCATTAGCATTCTTCCCCCACCCCTCTCTGTTTCAGCCAAAATAGTGATGGAGAGAAGTGGATTTTTAAAATGAATGCATGAGTGAAATCTTTTCTTTTTCTTCTGAGTGGAGTATGACTGGCCTTTTGATGTGCTGCTTGTTAAGAAGCTCGAGCTGAAAAATAGTCTGAATCCATGAATGTGAAATCCTGGTTTCCTTGATCTAATAACAAATCTTCATTCCAGTAATCAGATCGTTCATTAGCTTACTCACAATATGTTAAGAGGCATTGTCTGCTCAAATTTCAAAAACAACTAATCATCAGGCTTGAAGCAAGTTATCTCTGAGCTAAGGAAAAAAAGGCTGCACACCAATGACACTTCTTCATTTTCTTGCACTAGAGGTCAAGACATTATTAATAATCTAAGAAGCGTTTTATTCCAATAAAGTTTCCAGTGGGACATTTTAAGGGGTTACAGTGAAGAGGAAATCCCTGACAAATCATCATTTGCCCAAGAGAAAGGAAGAGTGCATTCAGTTGTGAGGAATATTGCGTTAGTTTTCCTCTGTCCCATTTTCTAATGCTCCTTTCAAACTGCAGCCCCTGTTGTGTTATTGAACTGTGGCTTTTTGACCAATATACCGGCATGTCACACTCAATATCAGTCACACCAGTGGGCATGATGGGACACATCAACCTATGTCGTTGGACAATGTTGCCACTCCCCCACTCTTTCTGCACATGCGTGCTTCTGTTCCTTCATGAGTTACCCATGGAAACAGGAGGAAAGAACTGCATAGGGTTCCAGATTTGGTCACTTTACTCCCACAGTTTTCCAGGTTAAGGATTTTTTCTGGAATCAAATAACACAGAAATGAGTTACATTCTTGTGTTATATTCAATATTTTTATGGAAGCAGATTTTACGTCATGTGAAAACTCAAGTGTAATGCGGAAGTTAGCAGTTTCAGAAATGTGGGAGCAATGGAACAAACTGCTGTGTGAATGCAACTGAAGTAAATGCTGATTTGGGCTGACAAGCCTTCTGCAGATGATTCAAGCCATATGTACTGGCTCTGGTCTATAGTGTAAACATAAGCTTGGATTCATTCTATTTGTTATTTATTTAGCACTAACAGTATGAGCTGTGCAGCACATCTAAATGACAAATTGCCTGTTCAGAGGGTTCACCTGGTAAAGTCCAAGATGGGAGTAAAACTGAGGGACTGAAAATGGTATGCATAAGAGTCAGCTGGCAGTGTAAAAAGCATGTCAGATAGAAAAGCATCTTCTGTACAGTCACAAATGGTATCTATTAGGTTGTGCACTGGCTGTGTGGAACCGAGGAACAAGCTGAATCAGGGTGATTAGGGGGGTCTCCCCTGTCCCCAAGTTGAAATGCAATTCCAATAATGTCCCCATCCCTGAATCAGATGTTGGGACCTTGCAAAGTCACAGAGTGTTCTGTTGCTCTGCCTCTCTGCTTTTCTGTCCATGGTCTTTGTAAGAAATGCAATAAATAATAAGAATTGAGGCTGTCAGAAAATGTTGCCTGTGGAATACTGACATGCTCTGGATTGTTTTATGTTAAAACAAAGCAGCTGAGGGTGGTTTTGGTTTTTTAAAACACTTGATTTAAGGGTTTTATTTTTTTAAAAAAATCTACATTGCTCTGCTTTAACAAAACAGAAAACAAAACCCTGAGCTCTTTAGAACTCCACAGGCAGCCTTCTAGAAAACTGCACATTGTAAGGTCTATTGTAGATCTGTAAAAGGCCATAGGGAGGCCTGTAAAGCCACTTGGAGGACACAAACAACATGTCTAAAAAAAAAACCACAGGAACCACAGTCCTACCTGTCTCATCCGTAACCTCACTCCTGTTTTTCTCCCCATGCTACAGTCCATCTCTGTTTAGTTCTGGGCTACAGATCTGTTTTGCTCATGTTACTGAGCCATCTTTGGTGATCTTGTTACTCTTCCTTGCACATTGTGCTATTCTTGTGTTAGCTATGAGCTTATTGAGCCCTGTGCAATAATTGTTTTCTTACATGTCTGTCTCTTTTATGAGCACAAATATTAATAACAGCTGCCAATTCATATGTGTTCATTTAATTTTACTGACACATATAGCCTTTCCAAGTACTTGGAAAATCTCTGCAATGAAAATGTTATGAGGAAATGCCACTGTCACAGGCACTTAATACACAAGTTAATAGGCTTATTATCAGTGCTTGACCTTCCTCACTGAGTCCAGTTTTACTCTTGAAGCACTAATTGTTCTCAGTGGCATTGCAGACACTCCTATGTACGTTCATGTGTGTGATTTATAAGAACTCCTACCACTTTGACCTCTAACAGCTCAACCCTAAGAGTCACTGCTTTGGATAACAAGTGATCAAATCAATTTCCATGCTTTCTTCTTTTCTAATTGGTCTTCAACTTATTTACTGCCTTCTAAGACACCTGCTTGACTTCTCTTTATCATTCCCCATTTTCTAACTCCAACATTCATCGCATATCCTGCCCCCCTTGCAGTAAATTTTAAAATTTAAGTAAAATTCAGGAATCATTAAAGTCTGCTAACTACCAGCTTCACATGATATATACAACAGCAGGTGGAAGGTCCATTTATACTGCTAAAGCAGTACAGTACATTTCTTGACTGACTTTGGAGAGGTGTGGCTGGTTTGCATTTTAATGTGAACCTACCTAATTTTCACATTATGAAGAAATATATACAAACTATCATTTGAAATGCATACTTCTCAGAATTTTGTGGTTCAGTTCTCTAATGAAAAAATCTGTATATTATGGGAGAGTGTGCATAAAAATGTGTATATTAAGCAAAATTGTATGCACAATGTATGAATTTTAATAAGGACTTTTATATAAAAAGACCTCAGAAAGTAAGGCATAAATGTGAAAAACTGAGAAATGAAAGCAATTGAAATTAAGATTTGTCCATTGCTAGATGTGACCTTCACCTGATCAGTGTATTTGTCCTCAAATTTGAGAAATGTAGTCTCTGCTGTGCACCTCAAAACACAGTGTGTCTCCAGGAGCAGCAGAGTTCTCTGAACAGAACAGAATTGTACAGTTGGAAGAGACCACAAGAGTCATCTAGCCTAATACTTTGCAATGCAGGAATTTTTGTCTCCAATGTGGGGCTCAAACTCACAACCATGAGATTAAGGGTCTCATCTTCTACCAACCGAGTTATCCCAGGTCATGATTGTTCCCTACTGGAAATCCTGAGAAGGAAACACAAAGCACTTCTATTCACGTGTATTAGTAAAAAGTACTGATGCATGCTGGAGTTACAAAATAATGGACTAAGAATACACAAGAGATATGCTCTGCATCTTGAGGGGTGCTCTCTTGAACTAACATTCTTTGTTGATCATTTTAACCTAGGAGAGGCAGGCTCAGGGGCCAAAAGTAGTTCTCCAGTCCTCTCTTATTTGGTCCCAGCTTCACCCCAGCTTCTCCCCAGCCCATATGCATTCACTAGCCCTGGTATGCCCCTTCCATGAGTGTTTTTTATCTTGCTGGAACAGTGATCCCTGAATTCTGATAATGCTCGCCTGAGAATAAGGTAAAGAGGGATGTGTTTGCATGTGTAGAAAGTAGCCCACTGGACAAAGGTAAAATTCACATTTGTTGTTCTGTCCACTTTTTCCTTTGGCATGTAGCCCTTGGAGGCTTACCCAGACTGAAATGTAGTCCTCAGAGTGGAAATTGTTCCCCTTCTCTGCTGTAACCCCCTTACTCCCAATGGTCCTGTGTTTGATTGACTCGAACCTTTAAAAATGGGAATGTGATTTATAAGAACAATAACTTGGTTCCAGTGGTGAGCAATTAATTGGCCCAAGAAAGTTCAAGCTTGATAAAATTAGGTCACCTTAAGAGTTATCATCACCCATGGGGAGCTTCGGTCCTTGTAGGTGGCCAGGTAGAGCAGGCTTCACCTAATTAAGCAAGCTCACTACCAGTCAGGAGTTCAAATTTCTACTTGCTCCACTGGGGGTAAGATTCACATGTGTTTGTTTTATGGCTGGTTTTTTCCTTTGTGCACAGAAAGAGCAGAGAGGATAATCCTCCGGTTTGGGGGCACTGGCACTGAATGAATCGCCCTTGTTCATAGTTCAAAATCCTGCCTTCACACACGCCCCATTTCCCAAGCACACTTTATGAGAACAAACACCTGCCCCAGGAAATAATGTGCAAAGAACCAGAAGTCAATAGCGAACTCATGAAAATAGGTGTGTGCGTTTTTCTAGCATTCTCTGATGACACTCATAATTGCCAAATCAATTCCAAATTAAGCTAAAAGAGTTTGCCTATCCCTAGGAAAAGGGCAATCGATCTTCCCAGGCACATAGTCCTGCTTGTGTTGCAGTAGGGTAAGCTGATACTTGGAATGCTTCAACTTTATTTATTTATAAGTCACTCCATAGTATCAGGGTACAAATCAATGAACAGATATTTCTGAGTCACTTGTCTGTATGCTTCCCACCCAGAATATCTGGATGAAGAGTCATTCGGAAATAAATAATTACATTAATCTACCACTGCCTTACTGATCAGCTTTTCAATTTATGTGTCAATCTTCTGGAGGCTGCATCTTCCGCTTCTTTTGGAAGCATCTAAATAGTTGCCACATTCTCTTCTTGTTCAGCTTGGACTCAAAGTGACATAAGTAAAATAAACAACAGCAAAAAAACACACACAAAAACAACCATCACCCATTGATTTAAGCTGCAGAATATAGGGTGGAGGGAATACAGAAGACAGAACAGAATTCTAATTTCAAAGGATAAAGCTTACAAAGAGTCAAGAAAAAATGTTTTCCATTGGAGAGTTCTGGGAAACTCTGCACCACTGGAACTTCCTTATCATTTAAACTTAACTTTCACAGTGAATTTCAAAATTGGAGTGTGCCACAGGCAACAAACAAGTTGGGCCGTGGGCTTGATACCATCATAGCTCCTGCAAAAGATCACACCTCCCAGTTAGAGGTAGTCTGTCTCCTAGTTCCTTGCTTGAGGAATCTGAATGAGCAGCTTCAGGGATAGTCAGGCACAGAGAACATGGGAAGCTGCCTTATACGGAGTCAGACCATTAGTTCTGTCTAGCTCAGTAATGTCTACACTGACTGGCAATGGTTCTGCCGGGTTTCAGGCAAGAGTCTTTTCCAGCCCTATCTGGAAATGCCAGAAATTGAAAATGGAACCTTCTGAGTACAAAGCTCTACTGCTGTTATGAGGAGAAAAATACCACAAAACACTTTGGGTGAACTTAAAATGCTGTTTAAGTTGGTGCCAATGATAGTTCAGGCAGGAACTCAGTGTAGAGAGCCTATATGTAGTATGGGAGCATGGACTGCACCCTGCCCGTACAACCCAGTCAGACAGTAGTCTCCTAGCAGACAAGCACAAGTTGGATTTCCCAAGGACCTTCATGTAAAGGCCAATCTTTGTAGGTCTGAATGCCCTGGTTGTGTCCCAGATACTTTTTTTATTTTTCAATTGGAAAGAAGATACATAAGTAAATCAGCTTTCTGACAGCAAGAACTGTTAGACAGTGGAATAGACTCCATCAAGAGGTGGTGGACATCCCTTCATTGGAGGTTTTTAGGCAGAGGTTGGATGGGTGCTTTAGTTGATATTCCTGCATTGCAGGGAGTTGGACTAGATGATCCTCGGTTTCCCTTCCAACTATACAATTCTATGATTCCATAATTCTATGAATCTGGGATGGGAATTTTCCCCTAGGTCTGGAAATCTATGGGAACCCTTGTTAGCATGTGTGACACCTCTAAGATTAAACAATTCAAGCTACAATCCTGTACATATTTATTGGAGAGCAACTTCCATGGCATTCAGTGAGGCTTACTTCTGAGTAATGTACACATATTGTACATAACCCCCACAGCAGTAAATGTGACAGTGGAAACCCCTTCTGAACCAAAGTAAGACACTTTCCATGTTAGCTGCATGCAAAGTATTTGTAGACCTGCAATGCTTAAGTGTTCACAGTGTTTTTGCAGAGGATTGGGAGAAAACCATAACAACTTGGCCGCATGCCTGTGACCTCCTAGTAGCCCTACTGGTTCCAGTGGGCACCAGCTGCCACTGGTTAGGGGCTTCCCAAAACTCTGAGATGGCCTGCTACTGAGCTATGATCCCTTTCCTCATGGTAGCCTCATTTCTCCTGTGGGTGCTCTGCAGGATTTCTTCCTCCTTGGAAGAAAAAGGGGAAAGGTACATACTTGGGTTTTAAGGGTCTGGGTGTGAAATCTGGTGCCAGGATAGCCTGGGAAATGGGTCTGTCTCCTTGGTGTTACTAATACTTGGGGACTTTGTGGCCAACATAAAAGGGAAGTGCTGAGGAGTGGTAATGATGGTAAGCCCTCATCCTCAGGTGTTCCAGCTGCTACCCCAGTCCTTGCTTGAGGAGTCTTTAGCTGAAAGTTTCAGGGTCAGAGTCATTTTCCTCATTGCAACCTGCTGAGATCTCTCCCTCCCCCACAGACTGGGCCTTGGGCAGGCTTGGGGACTGCAGATTCCCACTGATGTATACTGCCATTCTCTGCTACCAAGCTCTGAGACATAATCACTAGAGCAGTGTTTCCCAACCTTTGGCCTCCAGCTGTTTTTGGACTACAACTCCCATCATCCCTAGCTAGCAAGACCCAGTGGTCAGGGATGGTGGGAATTGTAGTCCCTAAACAGCTGGAGACCAAAGGTTGGGAAACACTGCACTAGAGAGGTTGGTGGTACTTGTCAAATCACCCAGGTTTCCTTATTGGTGCAAGATTGTTTTAATGTATTTTTAATCTTTTGTTGTAAGCCACCCAGAGTGGCTGGGGAAACCCGGCCAGATGGGCGGGGTATAAATAATAATATGTTGTTGTTGTTGTTGTTGTTTGTTTGTTGTTATGGCATTGAACGGATTTCAGTGTTTGATGTCTGATGCAAATATAGAAATATTAAGAAGCTCATACTTCCATTTAAGATGGCAAATTACACACATGTTATGCCAATAATCTGTTGTTTAGGCATAAACCACACTACTGGCTCACTTCATACTGTAAACAGTATCAACCTTGAAAGAAGGTGTGTTTTTTTTGTCATTTCTGTACTTTGGTATGTTTAAATTGGCACGTTTCATATTGAATTAACACAGGATGCCATCTCCCCTACTCTTATCAGACAATTAAAATCAGTCCTTGCAGCAACAATCCTCACTGAGCCACAAAGGACAGAAAACAATAAATCTGTTTTTAATTATTTCACCCATTGTGCCTAATGCTTCAAGAGCAAGCAAAATGAGACATTAATATTTTAAAAGAATTCAAATGTATTTCATCTGCCACACAAAATATCAGATTAATTTTATTCTCTCTGTTCTCTTTCATCTTAGTTGAGTTTGTGCTGATTTTTCCCTTATGGACCATGTAGCCTTAGATCATACCCTTGGACTATAGAATGACTTTGAGGTCACTAGTGCTGCTTATTCCAGAGAGTGCAATTTGCTGTCTGCCTTGATCGCTTTTCTTCCATTCTTTAATTTAATAATAAAAAAGGTGGGCACAATCCACTTGGCACTTCTCCTACACAAACACCACTGAAATAAATGTAACTCAGGAGAGAGCACCAGTTTAACACAAGACACTGTCTGTGCCCTTATAGTACACATATACATTTCTCAATGGCTCATGCGTATGAGTGGGTCACTCTGAATTGTGCTGATAAGGTCCTTATGGCCTATATCAGAGGTCAGCAAACTTTTTCAGCAGGGGGCTGGTCCACTGTCCCTCAGACCTTGTGAGGGGTGGGACTATACTTTGAAAAAAAATATATGAACAAATTCCTATGCCCTACAAATAATCCAGAGATTATTTGATTACATAAAAGCACGCATTCTACTCATGTAAAAACACGCTGATTCCCAGACCATCCGTGGGCTGGATTTAGAAGGCGATTGGGCTGGATCCGGACCCTGGGCCTTGGTTTGCCTACCAATGGCCTATATTATAGGGTTGCCATATTTCAAACAATGAAATTCCAGACAGAAAAGTTGTTGAGCTTTCCCCCCACCCCTTTGGAAATTGTAGAGCTTTTTTGTTGTTGTTTTAGTTTTGTTTTGTTACACAACCATACAATTGCATCAGCACACTGTTTCCTTTGTCCACTATCCTTGACAATCCTTTTAGGGTCTTTCAAGGCAACAGGAAATTGCCCCACATAGCAGACCCTCCAAGTGTCCCTATTTTCCAGGAACAGTGTTAGATCTACTGAAGCTATCCCGGTTTTTGAATTGATCCCGGAATGCACCACTTTTCCTTAGGATGTCCCTATTTTCATCAGAGAAATGTTGGAGGGTATGGAGTTATGAGACTTCTGAGCCAAAACTATACAACCCTTAGAAGACATCTGAAGGCAACCCTGTGTAGCGAAGTTTTTTAAATGTTTAATGTTTTACTATGTTTATATATATATTGGAAGCTGCCCAGAGTGGCTGGGGCAACCCAGTCAGATGGGCGGGGTATAAATAGTACAATTATTACTATTATTATTATGGAATAGGACTCCCTAGTTTCACTGGAGAAATGTTGGAGGGTGTGACATAGCTGTTGGGATACTGTTAGTCAGAAGGGCCACAATGTAGTAGGTAAACTCATGACTACTGAATAGACAGACTTATAGGCACACTGTGTATTACTATCCTATTAAAGTTACTTACTATAGTTAGGAGAAATGCTGGGAGGGCTGTGCTCATGGTTTGAAATCTGTAGCAGGGTCTGAAGACCTGGGCGCTTTGGGCAGGCACCAGGCATCTGTGGCATTTTCAAACTGCTTTGGAGATTGTGTGCTCCTCTGCAATAGATTTGGAAGAGCGGAAATTAAAACTGATGGAACAGCAGGAATCATTCAGTTTGTGACTTAAGGGTTAATTCTGTTAATATTAAAGTCAACTAGCCAAGGGGGGGGGACAGGTGGAGATGTTGCTTAGCAACCAGGCAGGGTGGTATGATGTTTATTCAGTTTGGGGTGTAGTTCTGATGAGTTTTCTTCTGTATATTTAGCTGAATGTCTCCCATCTATGTACAAGATCAGAAGTAAGAAAACAAAACCTCTCTGTTCTTTTCTTCTCAAATAATATGCTGTTTTTCCCAGTAAGTATACCAGAATGTCATTCCTCTCTGGACTCCATCTGCATTATTTAAGTAACTTTGCTGACAAAAACAGCAGAAAGACTACCCCATGTAACAAGGCCCCTTGGCAGAGCATTTGCTATCCCTGAAAAGCGGCTTCCCAGAATATCAATGCAATGGATAAAATACACTTGTGACATACTTTCAGGGATTTTATACAAATGTCCTAAAATGCAAATTGTGCTTGATAATAGGCTCCGAATAAAAGCTGGTGCCTCCTTGCAGAGTCAAAGGGGGGAATCTCTAGCTTGACCCTGAATACATGGCCAGGCAAGACAGAAAAGGGAGAGCCAGATAAAACCACAGAAACGAAGCAACTGCGACCTCTTTCAGTTTTCTGTGTAGAGCTGCTGGGACCAAACAAGCCCAGGAGATACAAATGGTTCTAATTGCCATCGTGACCCTCCTTCTGCACAGGGGTAGCAGAGCAAAGTTGGAAGTGAGTTGCTGTGACTCTTGAGAAATCTCTCACAAACATAACGACACTGTTCACATTGCAAGCTTTTGGCATACTGGGTACTAACAGTTAATTTTCACCTTCCCCAAACCAAAGAGACTTGTTAAAAAAATATAGTTGAAAAAGATGAAGAGACAAAGCATCTTCAGATGAGGAAGAAAAATGAATCTATTAGAACTTTACCTCAGGTTCCAATGGTGAACTTAAGAGAAGGAGAAATTGGCAGTGGTTACAAACATTCTGTTAGCAACTGCATTGTGTTCTGCTAGGCCTGTCTTTATACAAACAGTTGCTTAGATCACACAGGGAACAAATATTTCCATTTGTCCTAGTTATTTTATTTCCCTACCCTTCACGTTACTGGAGCAGTATTTGTTTGTGCAACCAACATCATGAAATACATGACAGGCTCGACTACATGAGCCATAAAAGATTAATAAGCTGAAGAATGCAGCTACATACCATATTACAGTCCTGTGGTGCATAGTGAAGATGGCACTAACTTATTAGCTTGCTGCCTGAGGGAGATTTCTCTGTTGTTATTTGGTTCTAAAGAAGTTCCCCAGGATTCCTTTTGCAAAATTTGCATACATATGCATATCAAAACACTCTGCCCACTTGACAGGCATGCAACCATTTTGCCTAAAAGTTAATATCTCAATGGGTGGAGCTTGGTCCTTTCCCCCCTCTGTCAGAGCCTACATGTTGTTGTTGTTTTTTTGAGAAATCCTATTGATAACCAGCTGGCTCCAGATTTAATCATCTGAATTAGCCTGAGTTCCTGTTCCCTCCTCATCCCCTTTATATCATGAGTTATGTCCAATATACTCATGTCTACTTTGGGTCTACTTTCTCACAGATATCTGGTTGGCCACAGGATGCTGGATTAGATGGCCTGTTGGTATCATCCAGAAGGGCACTTTTTATGTTCTTAACGCTAATAACCTTACAGAGGCTACGTACCACCCCCAACCTCTGCCGAGAGGTAACAAGATTGCAGGGCTCACACAGGGTTGTGCTTATATTGAAAATCAAGGCACAGCGGAAACTAGCATCTTTAAGAAATATGATTTATTATACACATATTTACACCTGGGTATGCTCTGGAGAGCGTTCTGAGCATTACATCTCAAGAAGGGCTTGTTTCCTACAGCAGTGCAGCACTGGAATCTAAGGCATCCTGCGTGGCATCTCTCTGCCTCTATCCCAGCCAGCCAATATGGTTCTGCCCACATGGCCTCTGCCTGGACTTCTGGCTCCACCATTCCCCTTCCCAATAACCCTTGCCTTGTGCAAAATGGCACTTTTATTTCCTGTGGGCACCCCCATGCCCCTCCCAATGGTAGAGTTGCTTGCCTTCAGTATATCTGAATGATGGCATTTGCAGTCAAGGAGTGAAACAGAACCTGAACCCATTTTTATTTAATTGTTACTTGTTTGCCTGAATGTTTCAACAACTTGAACAGAACCACCCAAACACTGCAAGCTACCAGTACAGAATGTGTTTTGGAAATGTGTTTGATGAAGCAGTACAGCCCCTGGCTTGAACCAGAATTTATTGTGTGCACACCCAAATGCGTTATGAATTTTGTGTTTAAAGCTGCAGTGCAGTCCACCATAGCGCACTATGAAGATCATGCTTGCTGGAGCCGACAATTTTTGATGACTAAAATATTGCCTGCTTCAGCTGAGAGTTAAGAACTGAACCAGGGTGGGCAGGGTCAGAGGAGAATATGTTAAGACAGGGACAAAAGCAGAAGGAAAATGAAGGGCAGGAGCATAGCCAGGGCATGATCTTGTGGTTTATGGTAAACTCTGGGGTTTAATGACACTTTATCAGGAACAATGTCTGAGGAACTAAGGCAAGTGAAAGGAGACAACATTTTAGGTTTTATTGGCAAAACAAAAACCTAGAACACATAAATAACCAGGTGCCGAAGGTACCCACCCAATACTTTGTTAAGAGCCCAAAAGTGAAAAAGTTCAGGGCAACAAGAGGAGGGACAGGAGGATATCCATTAGCTTCGAGTGTGATTTATAAAAACTTAGGGAAAACACGATTAAAGATAGAATTACCAGGCATGAAAAATAACAAGCCTTGCTAAAGGGGTACTACAAGTATAAAAGAATGTTCTCTATTTTCATCTGTGAAATGTTGGAGGGGATCCTGTTAGCTAAAACTGTATAGGCACATCATTCATCACCTATAAAGCATACTACTCAGTTTATTTTTAATATACTGACAGACTTCTTCCTTCCTTCAACACATGCTTTTTTCATATTTGGGATGTGTGAGAGGGAATTAGCCTTGATGTAGGGAACCTTAGTAGTAGCTTTGGTAAAACTCAGGCATGCCTGCATTTTGCTAATAAATATTTGTTCCCAGACATGTTGGTACTCTGTTATAAACTGACGCACACTACAAACTGTAAATATATACATGTAATACTAAACACAAAATCTATACACATAAGCATACCCACACTAATATGAAACATTGGGCTGATATCAATCTAAATCATAAATCAGACCCATTGTTTTAAATGAATATATTCTATAACATTGTATATCATCCATTTACTATTGCAAAGGATAATTACTTACATTTGACACATCATCCATTATTTTTGTCTTTACCCCAAACAAGAGCTCATAGAAATTTGATAATGTATGTTAATGTTAATCAGGATAGGGTCTAGCTAAAAGCTTAACTCTGCAGGTAACTAAAGAATTTCACTAACAAGAACAACCTCCTGCTGTGCTTTTTTCCTTCACTTTTGTTTTGAGGAAGTATCCGTTTCAAAAATCCTTTTCTTTTCTTTTTGGAAGCTTCAACAATTGCTTTATTCATTAGTCTTCCATTAAAGCATAATTATTTAAACTATTTTAGTGTCACTCGGAATAATCAAAACAATGTAACATTCACTTCATCTTTCTGCACACAAGACAATGATGAAAAGTTCCTTGTTATTGTAATGATATTCAAATTAAATGAGAATGTCCCATTTGTTGGAGAGTCTAGATATAGTGTCCAAGACAATGAAGTCCTATGTTATCTGATGGACATGTATTGTTTAACATAATTTATTGGAGAACAAGACTCACAAGAAAATCTAACTTCTCTGAGGGCTTGTTTTGAAAGAATTATGTTTTTAATTTCAGCATTTGTCCATGAATATGCAGTAAATCGTTTCACAATCATTTCAGAAATTTCCTTTCTGACATAGAGTCAAAACAGAATATATGCACAGCATGCAACAATGGGAATTGATAATACTGACCTGTATAACTGGTACCTTCTCCCCTCCCCACTCCAAAAGGAGCCAAGTCTGATTTATGGAAGAGACAGGACCTATATTGCTTGTGGCAGAGTGACAAAAATCCCACAACATTCTAGTTGTTGAAGGAAAAAGCAGTAGCAGAGTGTTTGCCATTCAGTTCCTATGAGAGATGGGAACACTGTCTCTTTGGCTGGGATTAATGCCTCATAATTGATTATAGGGAAAGTAGAGATTGGAGTGCATTGAAGACTGGAAAATCATGAAAAGTGCATGAACATAAGGAAGATAAAAGTCAGGGGTCATAGAAGCAGAAGAGCTGATGGAAGGAAAAGTTTAGGAATATGGTGGTGGTGATGGGGACATAGGGAGGAGAAACTAATGTGAGAGGATAAAGTGGGACACAGAATCTACAGATCACAGTGAGGTTGGGCAGGGAGTTAATTTCACATCTTGATTTGACATTGAACTAAATGCACATTCCTTGCGTGCGGACAGATAGTACAAATGACTGTTGTCCAAAATGTTGAGGGCATTATTGTTTGTTGCCAAAGTTGCTTGTTGAAAAGTTGTTTTTGGGTGAGATCGCCAAATGCCATTTTGGGGTTATTTTAAGGGAAATTTGAGGAAATTGGCACTGTTGACATGGATTGCCATATGTACATTTCCGCCTGCATGCGGCTGATGAATTTCCTGTGTGTGTCTGGGAAAGTCCGGACATATGGCAACCCTACAATCGCATCAGTACACTGTTTCCTTTGTCCACAATCCTTGACAATCCTTTTCAGGCCTTTCAAGGTAAGAGGAAATTGTTCCACATGGCAGACCCTCCCATTTTCCAGGGACAGTGCCAGATCTACAGAAGCCATTTCTGTTTCCAAGTCGATCCCAGAATGCACCACTTTTCCTTAGGATGTCCCTATTTTCATCGGAGAAATGTTGGAGGGTATGGAGTTTTGTGACCTCTGAGCCAAAACCATACAGCTTATAGAAGACATCTGAAGGCAACCCTGTATAGGGAAATTTTAAAATGTTTAATGTTTTATTATGTTTTTATATATGTTGGATGCTGCTCAGAGTGGTTGGGGGCACCCAGTAAGATGTGTGGGCTATAAATAGTAAAATAGGACATCCCTATTTTCATCAGAGAAATGTTGGAGGGTTTGCTCTGTACTTCTCTGCCTAAGATTCCATTAGCTTTTTGAGTAACTGCCTGCATCACACTTCTTGTTAATGTTCAGCTTATGATCAGCTGAAACATCTAGATCCTTTTCTTGTACTCTGTCTATAAAGGCTACCTATACATGTACCTTTAAATTTACTTTTATGCTTTTTTGGAAAATGTGTTGTTAAAGATATAGCTGTAACCTATGCTGTTGATTTCTAGTCATCTGGGGGGGCGGATTTACCGTATATGATTTTCTTCCACCATAGAAAGCCCTTTCCTAAGCAGCTCATAGCAAAACAATTAAAACACAGTAAAATCAACTGAAATACAATAAAATCCTCAGCACTATAAAAATAGTCAAAGCATAACACTGGTCAACAACAAATTTGTTGCCTGCGTTTTTTCAGTTGATTTAGGACGAATCTGATGCGCTGAATTCAAAAATCACATTGGTTTTGCTCAATCAGGTCAAGTTTTTGAGCTATGGCCACATGTCTTTTTTTTACGTTTTTGTTCACATGTACGCTTATGTGGAGCATTTTAGAAGAAGTTGGTGGGGGTAAAATGCCATGTGGAATAATTGTTTTGATTGGAAATGATTATTTTAATGACAAGAAGTATTCAGGTCCGATAGTTCTGGGTGCTTATGTCAAAAAGGGATCAGTTTGAAGTCATAAAACCTCGAAATCTTCCATAAATTGGTGCGGCAAAGCATAAAGTTGGGGGATCAAAACTAAGTTAATGGGGCAGCCGCCCCACGAAGTATCCTGATCTTCCATCAGCACGTCGTCCTGTAGCTCATTGTGCCTATCTTCGGAGAACTTCCTGACATTAGTGACGAAGATGCCTCCAGTGTTGAAGGACATGAAGAAGAAGTGGTTCTTGAAGATGATGCTCCACATCCATTTTCCCAAAAGCAGTTGAATGATCTAGTTCGCGACCTCAGCTTGTCAAAGGACTCTGCTGAACTGTTGGCATCCAGATTGAAGGAAAAAAACTTCCTCTCTGACAGTGCTCGCCTCAGCTTCTTCCGCAACAGGCATCAAGAGTACCTCCGTTTTTTCTCGGAAGAGAAGGACTTGGTGTACTGTGCAGATATTACGCAGCTTCTGCTCAAGCTTGGAGTGCCACAGTACGAACCCAAAGATTGGAGAATGTTCACTGACAGCAGCAAGCGATCACTGAAATGTGTTCTGCTACACAACGGCAACCAGTTTGCCTCTATACCCCTGGCTCACTCGAGTACACTGAAGGAGAACTATGAAGCGGTGAAGTATGTGCTGGAGAAAATTGGTTATGATCAGCATAAGTGGTTTATTTGTGTTGACCTGAAGATGGTGAACTTTTTGTTGGGACAACAGTCTGGCTTCACCAAGTACCCATGTTTTCTGTGCATGTGGGATAGTAGGGACCGTGCTCAGCATTACACAAAGAAGGACTGGCCTGTGTGGGAGGAATTGGTGCCTTGCAAAGAAAGGAACGTCATCAACGACCCTCTGGTGGACAGAGACAACACTCTTCCCACCGCTGCACATCAAGCTCGGCTTAATCAAGCAGTTCACCAAGGCTCTGGACAAGGATGGTGACTGCTTCACTTACTTGTGCCAGGCTTTTCCAGGATTGACCATGGAGAAGTTGAAAGCTGGCATCTTTCAACTTCCGATCCAGAGTTCGGAAACTCAATGAACGAAGTGGAACTGGAAGTGTGGAAGGCATTTGTTCTGGTAGTGAAGAACTTTCTTGGCAACAATAAGGCCAGGAACTACGCAAAACCTGTCAACAACATGCTGACTGCTTTCAGAAACCTGGGCTGCAACATGAGCGTCAAGATGCACTACCTATTTTCACATATGGACCGGTTTCCTGAGAACCTGGGTTCAATGAGTGACGAGCAGGGGGAGAGATTCCATCAGGACATGAAAGAGATGGAGACCAGGTATCAGGGTCGCTGGGACGCAATCATGATGGCTGACTACTGTTGGACTCTGAAGAGAGACCTCCCTGCCACTGAGCATTCCAGGAGTTCCAAGAAACAGAAGTTCAAGCCCTGAAGTTTGAAAAATGGTGAAGCAACATGCAGTTTACGTGTACTTACCTTTATCAGTGCCCACCATTCAGTTTACAGTAAACCTGACCTGATGGAAAGAAACGGATGCCATTTCCTGATTCAGCAGTGCAAAAATACCCTAAATCAGTTGTAGAAATCTAGACAACATTCAAAAAGTAAAAAATTGTTGCCCAGTGTAATCAATGATGTCTTCATTAACAACTAAAGATAGACTGCAGACCAACACTCACTCTCTCTCTCTCTCTCTCTCTCTCTCTCTCTCTCTCTTTCTCTGGTTTAAGGGTTAAGCTGATTTTCAATAAAAACAGTTTTAGCCTCACTTTTTGTTTTTTGCATCAATAACATTGCCAGATTCAGGCCTTCAGAAAACTCCTGCACCTTTAAATGTTGTTTTAAATAATTCTACAGGTGCAGCTGTTTCTAGCAAAACACTGGAGTGATGGGCACAGCTGTTGCTGGAGGAATTTTCATTTCAATGCAACTCTTCTGGAATCTGGACCTGACACCTGGAGTTTGACGCTGAATCTGGTAAGGAACTTTATTGTACTATCTTACATAGGGTGGAATTTACTGTTTGGCTTCAGTAACTGAACAGTATCTGACCCATCTACACACCTTTTGACCCACCAAGCTATATGTTGGACCTGCTAAAGCAAGTAGGTACCTAGGCCGAATACCTGGCAGGCCACAATCCACAAGCAAATTGCATTGGGCTTGGTGCAGCCCAAGTTGTACAGGCCTGATCTACGATTCTGTCATTAATATTCACTATATTATTCTCCACTCCTAAAAGTTTCTGACTCCTATATACTTTTTATTCATCTTTCACATGCATCGCAAAGAATGTTATGTGGACTTGCCTTCTGGCAGCTGCAGATGTTTATGCCTTTTTCAGTCCTTAATCATTTCAGCCTGCTCTATTTCCTAGAATGATTTGTGAACATTTTCCAAAGCCTTTTCCATCATGCCCTACCTTCATCACTTCCTCCTTCAGCTATTTGAATGGAAAATGCACCCCCTATGAGGCCTATAAACCAGGGTGAGGACCTGTGGTTCAACAAATGTCCTATTAACCCCAGTCAGGGATGTTGAGTGTGGCAGTCCACCATCTGTTTTCCACCACTGCTATAAGAAGTAG
Source organism: Podarcis erhardii (assembly GCF_964252035.2). Classification (NCBI taxonomy): domain Eukaryota; kingdom Metazoa; phylum Chordata; class Lepidosauria; order Squamata; family Lacertidae; genus Podarcis; species Podarcis erhardii. Next base: position 61,987,306 of record NC_138508.1, read on the forward strand.
GGTACACTAGAAGCAGTGTGTACACAGTGTAGCACCTGTCAGCCCTAGCCACCATGGCAATTGGCATGGGATTATGGGAGTTGTAGTCAAAAATATCTAGAGGGCAACAGGCTGGGAAATGCTGTATAGAGTAACTCTTTTTCTGCATTATTGGCTAGCACTCACTTCTTCTTTCCAGCTGCAGTTACTACCATTTTTCTTAGCAGAGGCACTCTCTTAGTGCCACATGACAGTCAGAACATTCAACAGATGTAGGCCTTCCTGAAGCTGTATGGCATTTTATGCATTTCTAGTTGGAAATGATGAAAAGAAACCTGGTAACCTTCCTTCTAGCACTAGCCAGATACAGCTTAAGAAGATCACAGAGCAAACAAGCCTCTGAGGATGAAAACTCAGAGATCCACAGAGTGTGGGAGGATTTAAGTATTTTGTTAGGGTTCCAAAATACCTAACACCACCCTTGCCTTGAACCTTGTTCTTCTATACAGATGCTTCTTTAGAAAAAACCTGATCAAAGTATTTCCTTCAAAAACATTCAGTTGGAATGTTATAATTTTGAAACTTTACAGCAGGGGTGGGGAACATGTGGACTTCCAGATGTTATCCACGGTCAGCATGGCCAGTGGTTGGCAATGATGGGAGTTGTACTCCAGCAATGCCTGGGAGGCAACTGGTTCCCCACCTTGTAAAACAGAGTGGCTTAGGAAGATACCGTAGGTTTTTGAGCTCAATCAGTGACTCGATGTACTTTGGGGTTATTTCCATTGGCATGATAAGAACTTTTTGACATTAAGCCCCATCCTGGGCATGTTTACTCAGAAGCATGTTCCACTGAGTGTCATGATCCTTATTCCCAAGTAATATTGCATGCATATTCAGAAAAAAATTTCTAATTTCCCTCAGTCCTATTTCATAGTAGGATGTTACTCATACCTTTAACCCTGGAGCACATTTACCGGTAAATAATAATAATAAATATGCATGAGGTGGCTTCAGCTGAATCAGGACTGTGGTATGGGGAGGGGACTCAAACCTTTTCTGCCCCATTGCAGTCTCATTCAGAATGGGAAGTACTTTCATCCCATTATAACTAGCTAGTACAGTGAGCCAAAATCACTTTCTAATGCCCCTTTCTGGGTGCTCCAGCACCACCCAATGAGAGGGTGACAGGTGATTTCTAGAGAGGGGGCCTTTTCAATGGCGGCATCAGAGTTGGGGAATGTCATCCTTTGTAATGATGTTGTTTCCTTTTTCTGGTTTTATTCTGATTTACAATCCATGTTTGCTTTTTCTTTATATATTGTATAACTTTAATTTTTACTTGTAAACCACCTAGAGAAGTTTCATTTGGGGACAGTATATAAATATTAATTGGTTCCAGACTGGGTGCAGACTAAGTCAAACTCAGTTGCCACTGAAATCACTGAGACAAGTTAGTCGTATCCTGTTCCATTGGTTTCATTGGGAACCAAGGGCAACTCACTTACTCAGGTACCAGGCGTTGTAAATAAATAATGAGGAATTGTGTTATGTATTTTGCATTTCAAAGATTAAGGATACATTTGTAATGGGACTTCAGTAATGGCAAAATTGATTCAATCTGACCTGAAATAGGTAATACATCACAGCCTCCCATGGAGTTGTAAAAGGTCAGGCTAATCTATGCATCTCATCCTTTTTTGTCTATCCTGACTGGATAGGTCTCCAGATGCTCAAGGAGAAGTCTAAAATTTGAGGACAATTAAGGGGAAGTGCTAGGAATAGTATCCATAACCTCATGGATGCAAAGTACTGTATATGCTCCAGTACTGGTTACTGTTGCCTCAGTACAGCTAGATTATTCATAGAAAATTTGCTACCTATTATTCTATGATTATTTAAAAAAATTAGAATAATATGAGAATATCATTTTCTGGTAATATAAGTAATGTGGAAAGCGGATAAGAGAAAATAAAATTCCCACTGTTTTTAATAACTGCAAAACAAATGGGATTTAATTGTGTTTCACTTTCCAACCCTTCTATGTCCTACCAAATATATTTAGACAATATAGCGGAACTATGTTTGCAGATGCCAATAAATGTTGCACTGTGAGTCAAGCAAATATTAAAGTAATGTTCTGGACCACCCAAAATGTCCTGCAGAGTAGTTGCTGCAGCTATTTTGAGACTTTGGGTGTGTATACAGCTGATGATATGCAGTTCTTTGGGTGTGTATACAGCTATACAGATATGCAGACTTTGGGTGTGTATACAGCTGATGATATGCCGTCAAGCCTCTGTGTGTGTGTGTGTGTGTGTGTGAGAGAGAGAGAGAGAGAGAGAGAGAGAGCGCACACACGCACACACACGTGTGCATGCATGCATGTGCACATGTGTGTGTGTAATAGTCTCCACCAACTTCAGTACAGTTGAGTGGATGGTTTCAGAATCCTGGCCAAGAATTATTTAAATAAATATTTTCAATCCAAGTATGTATGACTCAATAGCTCCTTATATATTGGGGAAGGAGAATGTCAGGATAAAGAACAGGGTGTATCCCATCAACCCGTCACCATAGCCCAATGTTTCCCAAACTTGGGTCTCCAGCTGTTTTGGACTACAACTCCCATCATCCCTAGCCAGCAGAACCAGTAGTCAGGGATGATGGAAATTGTAGTTCCAAAAAAGTTGGAGATCCACGTTGGGGAAACACTGGCATAGCCAATGGCCAGGGATGATGGGAGTTGTAGTCCAGCAACAGGTTCTCCAACCTTGTCTTATACCTTGCATGTTTGCATTATAACCATTTAACAAGTGCATTGGGTAAGCAATTCATGGCTAGAATATGGTCAGACTTATGCTGAAGAAACATGTGCAAAGCCAGGAAAATATGGTAACCCTGGATACCATATTTCCTACCTATGCATTACTTCTGGATAGAAAGAAGCATGTACTATGTGTATGTAGCCACATATGAATATATAAAGATATGTGTCTATTTGCAAAATGAGATTTGGAGAAAAAGGCTGAAATTAGGGATTTATACTGAGCAGTTAAAGAGCCAGTCTTAGGACTTTTAATTCCAGTTTCAGGTCAGTGTGGATAAGATTACAGCCTAAGTATCTGATGTGGAAATGCTTAACCAAGAGTTATTTACAGTACACCATAGTTTAACACTGAATAGGAACAATCATGGTTTTCTGCAGATTGCTGATCGTTCTGATTTAGATAGAGCTAAAGAGAGGGTTTTCTGGAGGAAAGCAACAAAACCGCTTGGAATTGTGCTTTCTAGGCACCAGACAAGTAGAAGTGTGGACAAGCCCTCAGTGTTCAGGAACTCCTGCTTACATTAGATGGATACTATTTACACACACCTCAAAATATAAACCTATCTGAAATGCCACCACTAGCTTTTCATGAATATTCAAGTTTCAGAGCCCAAGCTGTAACATCCTACAGGACATTTCCAGGAGGATATTGCTATTTTCAGGTGAGATACAAAGGCACAACAAGCCAATTCAAGTTGCACAATTAATATGAAATTGGTGCTATTGTGCAACAAGCCAGCTTCTCCCCTGCTCCCCAATCAGACTTTTTGCATTCAGGAAAGTGACACAAAAATGCACTAAAATGTGTAGGGTAACAGTTGCATGACACAATGCCATATCTCCTCCCTACAAACCAATCAGAATGAATGCTCATTAAATAGCCTGTAACATCTAAGCTCCCCACAAACTTTATGCAAACCAGTCAGTATTTATGAGCAGACCGTCTGGAAGCAACCCCCATCTTAGTTTTGAGGGCAGGGTGCTTTAAATATTATAAATTACATTCTGCCGTTATATATCCCAGCAACAGAGCAAGATGTATAAATATCCGCACCACACAATATTAAATATATCTCTCAGCAGGAGCAAATCCCACAGAGCTGAATGGGACTTATGCCCTAATAAAAGTGATTAGCCTGCAGTTCTGTCAGTAGCAACTTCCCTTGAAGGCAATATTTTTTTTTTTGAGTAAACATAGTCAGAATTATGTGTCATAAAGTACATTATCAACCCATATCCATTCGTAGTCTTACACAATCCTTATATTTGGTAACTCCGTGTATGCAATTCCACTGTTGAAACAGGGCCTTTAAATATTTCTTTGTGCACAACTTGCTTTCACCAAGGCTGCTTTTCTGTTGATTGATATTTTCAGGTTCTTCACATTAAAATCATATTGTGTTGCTGGAACATGTGGTTTCCCCCCCCCCCCCGCCTCTCCTCAAGGACGTGACATCCGGTGTGAGCATCTCACTTTCTTTCGGTTGGACGTGTAGCAAATGTAACAGGACAAGAAAGATGCTGTCCTTCACCGGTCTGGATTCTCCAGGCAGGAGTCGGGTTACACAGAGACGTTTGAGCCCTTCCTCCCTGAGTATGGAAAGGGAGGGGCGGAATCCTTTCCAAAGTCTAGATAAGTCAATAAAAGCCTCTCCAAATTCGAATGGCAAATGACTAAAGCCACTGTTACTTTCATAAAGCTGAAACTCCTAAGGCATCCTAACAATTCTTCCCACAGAAGGCGCAAAGGGGACTTAAATGCATTTGCTGTCGTGAACATTTAGTTCCATCAGGGCTGAATCCCAACTCGGGTGTGAATTCTGGTGAAGATCCTTGAGGGGTAACGGGGCTTCATAGACAGAAAGTAGAATGGAGCGTCAGACGGATTCTCCTTCGGTATATTTAAGCAAACGCTTTTAAGGAAGGGGGAGGGCTGCTGCTGCTGCTGCTAAATCATTCATGTTCCGCCTTTCTTCGCTGGGCAATTTGCTTTCTAATTGCTCCTGTTTGCATTGATCGGGCGCAGGGCGGAAGGGGACTCTCTGGGGTCTCCCAAGTTGGCTGCTGATTTATAGAGAGGCTCCATTCCTTCTCCTCCGCTTTCACCTTGCTTGGCCGGCTCTATTTTTAAGGCAAGCGCCAGCACCTGTTCCCTCGGATCCCAGGAGCGGAGGGTGACAGCTCCCCTCCTGCCAGCGCGCTCTGCCTTGCCTGCTTAGCGGGAGAGCTTCGCCTTTGCGCTCCACGCGGCGCGCCTGGGGAGGTGGCCGCCGCCAGTCTCCTCCCACCGCCGCTTGGCCAGCAGCAAACAGGAGCCGCTCCTTTTAAAACTTTGGTGCGTGCGCGCGTGTTTTCTTGCTTGAAGGAAGTTCCAACATGCGGAGTCGGAGCTGAGCGAGCCCTGCCTGTGCGCCCCTGCCCGGTAGGATTTGCGGCTCGTTGCCTTGGCTATGGCTGAATCAGGACACCCCGAGGAAGATTCTGCAGTAGACGAGTTCAATGATATTATCAAGAGTAGATCTGGTAGGATAACGTATTTGACCCTTAAGAAAATATTTTATATAAATATATATTGTTTGGTGTTTTAAAAATCCTCACTTTCCCATGGTTTGGGGACTAGTTTATTCACACAAAGGCTAAAGGCTGGCTCCAAAGTTACTGTTGTGGAAGTTTGCTGTCACAACCAGATGTTCTTCTGCCAAGTGAAGGCTGTGCTGTTGTCTACTGTACCAGTGTTGTGTCTGCAATAATTTGTGGCAAGCTGTATTCTCTTTATGCTCCAGTTCCGCCTCTGTGGTCAAAAGGCATTTGCAACGTTTTACACTGATTTCGTTTGAATTTACTTTATTTCATTTGGAGAGAGATAAATGGCAACACATGTGAGCAGACAAGCTTTAGACAAGCTAAGAATGAATAGTTTGGTTGGATTTCATGGGGAGAGCAATACTTGAGTGCATCTTGAAGGCAACCGATGATATTGTGTTATAAGGAGATTGCAGGGGAATTGTTTAGCATTTTTATTTTGCCTGATTTTTTTTTAGTGTTCTGTGAAGGCTTGCATCTGCCTTGGATTATTAACAGAACATTTAAAAGTTACTAAACCTTGAGCATGGGAAACGACGACTTGTGCCACACACACCGCCCATCCCATAGCTCGAAAAGTTTGTGGTACTGTTTGTGGTGCCGCTTGTGTAACAGGGAAAAAGTCTGTACTATTGCTGTAAATGGAAGCAGCTGCAATGCTTCTCTACTGGATAAAGTTTCAGTTGCCTAGGCTGCCTCCCTGACTTTATCCCTGGAAAGGAACCAATTCACAGGCAGTGCGAGTATTTATAGTTCATTCAAAATTCACATTTTTTTAAACAGGGGGCAAAACACACGAGTACTGAGGTACTTAATTATGTCTGAAAAGTTATGCACTTGACAAATAGAACAGAAAGTAGATTAATGAGGCTGTCATGCCTCCTCTCTTAGGCATATGCCTGGATTTTATTGGGGGGAGCAGCTTCTCTCATTTCAAATCGAAAGGAATAAAGTCAACTAGCATGTAAGTATATTTAAGATCAGTGGAGCCAAGGAGATAAAAAGAAGCCTAAAGGTTACCAGTCCCAAGCCTAATTTTAACATAATTCTGTATATGGATTAAAAGAGGCAGCACATACCTGGTGTTTCAATTAAGTCTGGTTACTCACTTATGCATGCAGTAGTAGCATGTCGTAGACTGCCTCACGCATGTTGCATATAACACACTGGATGACCTTGTTGAAATGGTGCTGGCCTTATGAAATGCTGCACAGATAGGGGCTTTTTTGTGCAGCAAGAGTCACATTAGAATCAGGTCAGTGTGTGAAACATTTCCTGGAAGCCTTTTCTTCTTGTTAAATTCTGGAGTTACCAAAGCACATCTGGAATGGATTTCTGGTACCATTAACTTCCCCACTAAAGAAAGGCTTCAGGTCCCCCTCTCCACCCGACATTACACTACTGAATTCTGCTTTCCTGCTTATATGTCTGATGTGTGTTTACAGTAAAAATTTAGAAGCTGTCTTGAATGCAAACCATTTACAGTGAAACTATCAAACATCTTTCTTTTTCTGTAGAGTCTATTGGTGATTCCATCCCAATCTTGGGTTGTTTGCAGTCTACCTGAGAAACTGGGAATGCCACCCACCAGTGATGGCACCATTCCTTTTACTGGTGTTTCATTGGGGTGAAACATCAAGAGCCCCTGATATTTCCAAAGGCTGCTGGTTTGCAGCTCAAACATCAGATTTGTTCTTTAAGTGGTAAACAAGTCAGAAACTGAAATCTTTCAATATCCTAAATAAACGAGCTCTGAGACTTACCATTACAGAATGCCGAGGCTGTGGGATAGTTGATATATTATCATGGGACTTTAGGCTTAGGATCTCCCATCCCATCACTTTTTTGCAAAGGCTTTTAAAGCTCCCAACAGGTTGAGAAAAGCCAAAATTCATGAAACCGCAGTCCTGTGCACGTTTAGGAGTAACTGAACACAATGGGAGTTGGGGTATGTGCACATTACTGCTCATTCCACATCTAGCGTATTCTCATTGCTAGCCACAGTCCATATTGATCCATTCATTTTTAAAATAAATAATGCTGCCTAGTGCTTTCCCCCCTCAAACCAACATCCTCTACAAACAGAAAAACTAAACCATTTCCCCTTCATACTTAAGTCAGGTGTGTACATTTCACATATCCATCACACATGTGCAGGTGGCAGCTACATGTATTGGAGTTTGAGGGGGCGTGGGTGGCGCTGTGGGTTAAACCACAGAGCCCAGGACTTGCCGATCAGAAGGTCAGCGGTTCAAATCCCCGCGACAGGGTGAGCTCCCGTTGCTCGGTCCCTGCTCCTGCCAACCTAGCAGTTTGAAAGCAGTCAGAGTGCAAGTAGATAAATAGGTACTGCTCCGGCGGGAAGGTAAATGGCATTTCCGTGTGCTGCTCTGGTTCGCCAGAAGCAGCTTAGTCATGCTGGCCACATGGCCCGGAAGCTGTATGCTGGCTCCCTCAGCCAATAAAGCGAGATGAGTGCCATAACCCCAGAGTTGGCCACGACTGGACGTAACGGTCAGGCATCCCTTTACCTTTAGGGAGCTTGCAGGGAAACCTAAAAGGTCATGTGTAGAGGGTGAAGAATCCCCATGCCCTCTTTTATGTGTACAACACCATGCAAAATAAGGCTTGAAATGGCCACTGATGTGTGCATGCCCTTAATTGCATAATAATCATGCATAAGATTGGGGTTTGCACCATTTGTAAAAAATATTGTGGCTACTAATAATCATGTGTAGAGTATCTGTAATGAATGGATATGTTTTGAATGATCAATTAAGAATATTCATGTTTTGGGCAAAAGCAGCAGACAATCTGCTGCTGCTGAGTCTCCAATATTGGAGGCTTTAAAAGTATGTGTCATGCTGTAAGTTTTAAACCTGGTAAGTCTTGCATTGGTGTCGGAGCAGGGTTCCAATAAAACTCTCAGCTTTTGCAAACTTTGCTGTTTTGTAATCTGAGCTTCTTAAGTGTATTTCCTTTCTCTTCATCCCTGCTCAGACTTTGCAACTAGGCTATCTCTTACTGTGAAGAGTGAAAGAGGTCCTAAATCATGGGAGAGGAGTGATGTCTTTTTAAAGTCTCAGAAAGCAGAACTTTTGCTACCAGAAGCTGTGTCACTGCAGGTTGGAAAAGCTGGACAAAGAGAGTGCCATTGATTTCTTTTCCAGCATAGTTCTCTGATCAAGATTGTATTACCTTCTGAGGCAGCCTCTGAGAATATTTGATTTTTAAGGACTAACACATATTGCTGTGGCTACCAAGTGGAAAGGATTACAAAGAAATTCTGTGAAAAGTTGTAGTACCCTAAGCAGGGATTTTGGCCATTTGACAGAACGTTAGTTTACTACATCCTGGAAATGTTTTGATTGAAAGCACTTCATGGGGGAAGGGGAGGGGGTTTGAGTGTGAGAGAGCAGCAGATGGTTTGAAGGACCATTTTCAGGGATTTGTTTTGGAGAAAATGTACTGTTCAATGAGTGACTCATGTTCTCTGCTTTAACATTGCCTGTGGTTAGTTCCACCCTCTTTATTCCCACTTAATAGGAATGTGACACCAGACAGAAGCTGATGTGCAGGAATAGCAGCTGTGGGACAGCTTTATCCTGTGCATGTTTATTTGGAAGCAAATTTCATTGACTTCGCTGCAGAATGCTCTCCCAAAGTGTCTATAAGATTGCAACCTAACAGTTGGTTCACTTTTGTCTTTTGGATACTGAGGTAGTTCCTATGTCACAGTGAACCCAGAGGTGGGGAACCTGTGACTCTCCAGATGTTAGATTCCACTGATAGGAGATTAGTCCACAGCAGAGTGTCACATAGGTTCCCACCCCTGTGATAATCCATGGTTTATCAGGAAGAACCATGATAAATGACAGTTTATCAAGCCTCAGAGAGCCTTGAGTGTGCACATTCAGCCTCCCAGTTCCTATTCACGACCCCAAGGATGAAATCATAATTCTGGCTCCATTAACAACAATGAAGCATTATGTCTGAACCCTAAACCGTGGTCAATCTAAACAGGTTTTTTTTAAAAAAGCAATAATAACCCAGCTTCACGGCCCATCTTATTGTCAGTGGCGTAGCGTGGGGGGTGCCAGGGGTGCCGGCCGCACCGGGCGCAACTTGGGCGGGGGGCGCACTCGCACTAGCAGCTCTCTGCCCCTACTAAAATCCACGGGTTAGGGAGCCCGCGCTCGCTCGGCTTGGCGAGGAGGTCGCAGAAGGGGGAGAGCAAAGCCTTCTGCCACGGGCAAAAAAAGGAGAGGAAGCCGGGCTGGCTGGCTGGCTGGCGGGGGTCTGGCTGCGCCTGCTGCTGCCGTTGCCGCTGCTGCCGGGCTTTGACAGCTTGGCGAAGCGGAGGGAGAGGAGCTTTATGGTAATTGCGGCTCTCTCTCCACTGGCCTGCCTTCTGGGTAGCGAGCCGAGCCGAGCAGGGAGTCTGGCAAGGGGGCGGGAAGAGACTTTCCCCCCTTTTTTCCACCTCGCCTGGTCAAAAAGGAGAGCGGAGTCTCCTCAGGGCGCCCTCAGGCAGGGCAGGGCAGGGCAAGGCAAGCAGAGCGAGGAGGAGAGAGAGGGGAAGGGGGGGGGAAAGCAGCCAGGAAACGCCGTGGTGTGGAGGGGGAATCATTTAAGGAGAGAAAGCGAAAAGCCTTGGAGAAAGGGAAAAAAGGAAACAAAAGAGGCAGCTCCGGGAGAGCGCGGGGGAAAGAGAAGCCTCACTGCTGCTGCTTGGGAGAGTAAATTACTGTACTTGCCTTGCCCCGGGTTAGGGGGCGCAAATTACTTGCCTTGCCCCGGGTTAGGGGGCGCAAATTACTTGCCTTGCCCCGGGTGCTGATAACCCACGCTACGCCGCTGCTTATTGTTTCTCCCTGGCTCTAGTAACACTACTGCCAATACAGATCCTTGGGTACTTCACTGCTTTTCTCCCCAGGGTGTGAGAATCTGCCCTAGGTTTGCCAATTATCAAACCAATTACTAATCCAAGGATCTGTCCTCTTATCCCTTGGCAGCTACTCAGGAACCCTTTTTGGAAACCTAAGTACGTCTACAAAGTCCCTCTTATCTCATGCTTTTTGGCTCTCAGAAAATAATTTTAAGAGTTCTCCACTGTATGCCATTCAGACTTCATGACTGTCAATTAGTCCTAAAAACACCATCTTTTGTCACTTTTATTTGATTCCGTTCTTCTTATGTGTTCCCTGAAAAAATGCAATTCAGGTGTAAGGATCTCTCCAAAGTTCTCATTCAGCTTAGTTTTCTTTAATTTTCCTATGCTTTTACAGCTTTGTCTGTGCATTTTCAGTACTAAGCAAGTTGCTTGACATGAGCGGGACTTACTTCTGAGTATGTATGCATGGCCTTGTACTGTTGATATTTTTTTATAAACATGTTGTTTGAGTGATTTTTCCACTGAGTATGTATTTAGTAAAGTGAGGATTGATGATACCCATTTTTCCAGCATTTCCTCATTTTCTAGCTGCCCCTATCCTGCAGTTCCTGGGCTGCTGTTGGCTATCTTGAATTGTACTCTGGATTGTTGAGTCTTGGGGTCACTACAGGTGACAGTAAATAGGTGGTTTAATATTACATTGAGTAGTGTAATACACAGAAACCTTTATAATACATATTTACAAGGAATTTCATAGGAAACAATGTAAATATAAGCCCTTTTGAGACAGCCTTTGCTGGCTGGAGCTAATGGGAGTTGTTTTTGTTTTTTTGTCTGTTTTTTTTTATGTGTATACCTCCTTTCATTGCCTCGTTGTGATAGTTGGTGTACCAGTACTAATAAACAGGTTGTGTGTGTTGTGATCTTGATGATAACACTGGTGCATCTTGGTTGACTTTTATATGACTTTGTTTCTCTGGGGTTTTCCCCCCTGAAAGTCTTTCTCCACACTAGGGTAGATGTCAGTGGGAATGACTATTGTACTTCTGTAACTGTAGTCTAATAAAAAGAACCCAAAAGCACATAAAATGTTTCTTTACACTTTTCCTTTGGGTATTGGTACAAAGCATAGCCATAATGTGAATATTTATTTTGAAGTCAAAAGAGTCTGGAAAGCAGCTTTAGATATTATGTTGCATCTGGAATAACTCAGCTGGAGGTCTTGCTAACGGGCCAAGAATAGGCATTTAACAGTTGTCTAAACAGAACTTGGCTGGCTTCGTTTGCATCACACTTTCCCCCCCTCTTTATCTTTAATACAATTGCTGCTACCCCTGCCCCCCCCCATACTAACTACTGTTGTGTTGGAAGTAAGTTGTGTTATGGTTTTTTGAGATTTACTGTCAGTTACGAGTTCGTTGCATTGCAGCCATCGTCTGCATGGACAAAAGTCTGTGGTCTGGTTTTAAGATTCAATTCTGGGCTTGCAAAACCCATAGGTTAGCAACTGGGGATGAGTGTCTCTGGACCACACACTCCTCTTCCTCATCTTCTCCCTTTCTCAGTGCTTACATCCTGCTTTAATTAAACCACAGTTAGCCATTAATTCAGAAACAAGGAATTGAAGTTTAATCTCAGTTTACTACCCCAACTGCCTCTGAAGGTCTACCTGAGGATCATCTTGCCTTAAGGGTGGGGAGAGAGATCTAACTTTCCAAAAGCTTCCCCTCCTCCTTGCAGCTTATCTTTGCTGTTTTGTTATATAGTTCTAATTAATTGCTTATGGTAAACTAGGCTGTGAGGCTACCTTGAAAAAAAGTATATAAATATTTTAAGTAAATAAACCAGGGAACGTAAACTTCAGCTTGAAGTTGGTTTCATTTCCTGGTTACTTTGCTGTCGTTGGCATCCGCTTGTCTCAGGAGACAAGGGAGGAGTGTGCAAGTTGAAGTCATACTCCTTGAAAGTTACAGTGACACCATGGTGTTTCTCCTCTCAGCAGTCATTCCTCCTCTGGGTGCTGTGGATACACAGCCTGACAGTCTGTCTCCAGGCACTGCAGTCATCTGCAAGGGATTCCCACACAGCAGGGTTGATGTTGCCAGCCTTCATGTCTCATTTGCAGACATATTTGTACTGCAGAGTTGGTCTGCCAGTGGGACTGGTGCCTGAAGCCAGCTCCCCATAGAGCATGTCCTTGGGGATCTTGCCATCTTCCCTTCTGTGGACATAACCAAGTTAGGCTAGATGTTGCTATAGAATTTATTTATGTTTGATTTGTTTATGTTTGTTTGTGTTTTGTGATGTGTTTGTCTTTTAATTAAAAATTGAATAAAAATTATTTTTTAAAAAAAATAGATGTTGCTATAGAATCACATTAAACAACAGTTCCCCATGTTCAACATAGTGTCTAAGTGTGACATACTTATTAAACAATGATGTAAGCACTGTGGGAGGGATGAGAAGACAGTGAGGGTGAAGAGTAAGCAAACACTCCTATTGGTTGTTCCCAGTTGTTAAAATTTGGGTTAAGGAATCCCATGGTAGCACGCTCTTCTGATGTAACGTGCTGGTGTTTAAATGCCGTTAGAATTCAACCCCACCCCCGTACTGAAAATACTTTCATGTCCCATTTTAGGTAACCATCTGCTTGCTTACATACAGTGGCTTTTGGGTTGCATCCTTAATCAGTGAGATAAGATATGGGGTGCAGAGGAGCACACATGCTTAGATTTCAGTTGCCCTTGAATGTAGAGTCAGCACATAAAACAGTTATTCTCCAGTGTTCTGAAGCTCTAATATGTGTTTGTTTTCTTTCAGCCTGTGAATCCTCAAAGCTATGACTAGGAAATTTCCATTTGTGCACAGAAAGATGCACTTTTAAATCTTTACTGGCATAGTTTTGTTATATACGGTAATCTTTAACTTGCACTACTTGCTATGTTGGAAGTAATGGGATTCAAAAACCTTCTTTCTTTTTTCACTACTAAAAATGCATTTTTCATCAGTCCATACTAGGCTCATGTGTGGGCATTAGGTTGAATTCACTTGTCACTGCCCCAAACTACCCAGCCTAGTTGCCTGTCGATATTACAGTAAATTTCTTATATTTGGCCCCATCTGCACTAAACAATAAAAGTGCTATTACACCAATTTAAACAGTCATGGTTACAATTCCTGGAGTTCCCTGGGAAGAAGTTGATTGGTTGTTAAATCATTCCAGGGATCGGAGGTCTGTGAGGGGGATCACAGAATGGAAGTGCCCATCTGCATTAAAATAGTATTCCATTTTTAACAGTTGTGGCTTCCTCACAAGAACCCCCCAAACAGTAGTTTTTTAAAGGTGCTGAGCCCCATAGTCCAGTCCAGTCCAGTACTCCAGTCAAGCAGAGTACTGTCCTGGTTTCACACATTTTAGTGGGCACTAGACTTGAACACTGATTTATAGATATACTGTTGTCTTAGTGGGCTTTGGGAAGTGAGCACAGAAGACAGTCCAAATACGCTATAGCTTTTTTGGCAGCTATAGATCTCTTGCATTTATCTCAGCTTGCAGAGAAAAACGGAGGTCCTAAATCATAATACACCACTAGTTCCATCAACTTTTTTTTTGTCAGTTATCACATGTTGCCTTTGGATACTTGTTCCTATGCTAAGTGAATATAATTTTGGCTGTTGCGTTGATTATCTTTACAATCTTATCTTGCTGTAAGTATCAAAAACATATTGGAGGTTAACTGAAAGCGACCGGTTGAAATGTATCTTAGCATGCCACAGAACGTCCAAGGAAACCTCAGAGCAGTTCACAGTTTAATGGTAAGAATCTGCTTGTAAATAGCTGTTACTAATCTCAGACAAAAGGCAGTTGTCAAAAACAGGTGCCATATGATGGCATATAAACCACAAATGGTCAAAAATATGAATCATGCAATGTTTCATGTATCACTGGCTTGGCATCTAATTTTTTTTAGCTAGTTATCTTGACTTATTCTTGGTGGGTCTCCATGCAGTTGGCAGACCAACCTAGGCATGGCAAAGATCTGTAATAAGACCCATGAGTAAAGGCATTCAAACAAGTCAGTACAGTATGTACACCATCCTATCTTGTTGTCCAAGAACGTTAAAGCCAATATATTCAAAGCATTTGTGGCCCACTTTGAAGAGGTATTTTAATTTATATTTCTCTGAAAGCTCCACCGCCTACACTGTACTCCCTGTACTCCCAAATGAATGCTACTGTACTCCCAAAGGAATGCTACTCCATCTGAAATCTGGATCACCTTCAAAAAGTACTTCCATGAAAAGGAGAAAGGAGTGGCTTTGGCACTGATGAATCAAGATTAGAATTCCATGAGGAAAACTTATTCAGATGTGAAGACTGTTTTCTGAAATTGCACTTTTCTGAAAGTGCACAAGCCAAGTTTCAGAACCTAATGGATAAGCTGAAAACCAGAGGAGATTGGAATGAGGGCTTGTCTTGTCACTTTTTATAGGAAGAGGTTCCACAGCATGACAAGGCTATATTACTCCCTTAAATGTTCTTTAAATGGAAGCTGAGCACCAGAAATGCAAGACCACAAATAGAACAACTTTTTTTCCCTTATAGAGGCTCTGGACCTTTTGACAGGGAAGTTGTGTAAGAGTTAATTAGTCTCAGCACACAACTATCATCTTAGGTAATCTTCAGCTGTTGAATTCCTCTAATGTAGACTTTTAACCACAAAGACTATGAAAGGATTCTTTCCAGTAATGGCAAGGGACTTCAGTGACCAGATTATTATTCTTGTTTTGCTGTAATCACCATGCCCTAATAAAAGGTTAAATGTAGATTCTGGTAGACCTTGGCACGGACTAAACACACACACTCACCCCATACACGCACATAGGGCTGAAAGGCAGGAGGAGATAGGGAATCTCATCCCTTATATAAAGATCAGGGGAGTGTATATTCAGACACCTGTTTGAGAATTTAGCTCTTTGTTTTGCACAAGTTCCAAAAGACTGTATCCTTGTGCACTGATTTTGACTCTTACCTATAAGTCTTTGGAGGACGTGGTCCCATAGTGGACAGACTGAACTGGAAGCACCAGTGACAACAGACACTTGTGAATAAACTCCCAACTCCCATATGAACTGACCAGATCCTGTGATCATCATCTGAGGCTCTTCTTCATGAGAATTACAGAGGGTGGCAACATGAGAACGGACCTTTCCTGCTGTGGGTTCCTGTTGTTTATGTATTTATTTGATAAGTTTGCATACCACCCTTCATCCACAGATCACAGCCACAGATCACAGCACGTTTCACAACATAAAAATACAAAATGAGAACACAAAATACATAATAAAACAAAAATAAACCAATACCCCCCCCCAAAAAAAAACATTTGTGGAATGCTCTCCCCAGGGATGTTCACCTGATGCCTTCATTACATATCTTTAGGCGCCAGGAGAAAATATTTCTCTTTAACCAAGCCATTGGCTGATTAAACATTCTATGGCCTTCTAAATGTGTTTGTGGGAGGGGATTATTGGTTTTATTTTTTATGTCTTTTGTGTTCTTATTTTGTATTTCTATGTTGTGAACTGCCCTGTGATCTTCAAATGAATACTGTAGTGGTATACAAATTTAATAAATAATAATAATAACCTCCCTTACCTAGTATTGGGAGCTGTAAGCAAGACCTTTTTTGTTAGCTAGCACTAAAGGTGCAAAGGATTTGATGGGGTCTGCCCTCATATCACGACATTATGAAAATAGGTATGTCTTGGGAATCTGTATAAAACATGGCAAAACAAAACATAACAAAACTATTTTTTCCCATGAATTACATTCACTCAGGAATCTTTTTCTTAGATCTTTTTCTTTCTTTTGAAGGCAGGACAGATCAACTAAAATAGCTTTGAGGTAAACTTGCTATTAAGAGACCAGGTAGCCTGCTGTTGAACAGTCTGCATTTCCATGACCTGTCATTTTCTGTATGATGTTTCCTTGACAACATACATTGAGCGCTAAATGTTACCCGCTCTTCATACATAAATCAAATGAGAGGTTATAGTACATGTTGCTAAATAAAACTTGGAATATAATCTGACAGTGGTCAGAAGCTGCCTTTTTCTACTGAATAGCCTGCAGACTATTTGCTGAGTTCTCAGTGCCTTAAAAACTTCCATTGCACAAAATCTTGTGTCAACTCTCTAGAGATCACAAACATAAAAACAAAGCAAAATGTCAACAGTTGGAAGTAACTGGAAGGTTTCACTCCAGTCTCATATTATTGAGCAGCACCTCTTTATATGCATACCAACACCTCTGTCCAAAGTTGCAGTGAGAGCAAGAGAGAGTGCAAGTGTGGAGTTCAAAGAGTAAACTGAACTGAAATAATTCATTTTACCTGCATTGCTCCCCTCCCCTCCTAAAATGCTTAAAAAGAAAACAAACATAACTTATCCCATAGTCAGCTGGAAGAGCTATAGAGACATGAGCTATTCCATCTATTGACACTCCCCACCATGGCGAAAGTAAGGCTTTTGTAAGAGTTGGGCTAGAAAGAACAAGGAGTGGAGGGATCAGGCCAACTGTTGAACAGGAGTGGAAGAGTGCAAGCTGGAAGGGTAATGACCGCTCCCCGCTTAAAACGGGGGGCGCCCTTTGCGTGGACGTGCACAGCCCCTAGATCTGAAGCGGCTCCAACAGCATAGGCTTGGCTTTGCCTCCCTCAGGTGGGATACCTAGAGGTCTCCACCTACCTCAGTCAATTGTCCAATCCCACCTGGGGGAGGTGTTGCCAAGGAGACCAGGCCAGGTAGGGGAGGGATTACCTGCCCATACAATAGAGGGAGGATCTTACCTGGGAATCCTCACTTGGCTCCAGAGCTTCTCCCGCCCTACCCACCCTCAGTTAATGTCTTCTTTTGCAGGTTAATTTTTCTTCACAGGTTTTGCAGGTTAGCTTTTCTTCACAGGTATGCGGGCGCTGCTACGTTAAGGTCGCTGTTAAAGGGCTGGAAAGGAATTTCCCTGCATCGGCAGGTTTCGCCTTTCCCGTAGCAAAACGTCACAACTTTGGCGGTATCAGGCCTTGGGCGGAATCCTTTAGTCCATCTTCCTCTTTGCGGCGGCAATACCAGGGTTCCCCGTTAAAGGGGTTTCTGAAGGGAGGCTTTGACCGTACGCCGAAAGGTCATCATTGCTCTCCCCTGCAGCGGCGGCGTAACGGGGGCGGCTATCTCTGCTTGAACATATGTTCTCCAGAGCCGGCCCATCCCCCCCCACACACACTGGATAACCCAGAAGCTTTCTAGGTCCCCGGCTGGGGACTGGGGAGGGAGAACGCCCAATGCCTGAGCCAAGGTCTACCCACATTTGAAATTTAATAAAGTTGTGGCCAATTTAATCCCATAGCACGTTGTCTTGAGTCTTGAGTTATTCCACATGACGGGGGGTACCGCGTGGGATCTGGGGACTCCGCCTGTCCACGCAATTATGATTGAGAACTCTTGCATTAACAATAAGAAGAAGACAATAGCCCATCTAGTCCAGACTTCCATTCTTACAGTGCCATCCAGATGCCTGTGGGAAACCTGCAAGTAGGATTCAAGCCCAAGAACATTCTCCCTTCCTGTGGTTTCCAGCAACTCGTATTCACACACGTTATTACTTTGAATTGTGGAGGCAGAGCATAGCCATCATAGTTAGTAGCCTTCAGTAGCCCTTTTCCACTGCTGAATTCCTCAAACATTTGTCGTTAGTTTACAATAGTTCCTAGCTTTGTTCCATCAAACAAGGAACAACACAATTGTCGCAAAGTGTCCTGAGAAAAAAAAGTTGCCATCCTAAATTGCCTTTTTATTTTTTTTTATTTTTTTGGCGGGGGAAGCTATATATAGCCTTGTCCTATAACAACCAGTTTAGGAAATTTGTGAATGTTGGAGATACTTCTCACCTGCCACTTAGGAATCTTAGATTTGGAAGGGACCCAAGCGTCATCTAGTCCCAACCCCCTGCAATGCAGGAATCTCAACTAAAGCATCCATGACAGATGGCCATCCAACCTCTGCTTAAAAACCTCCAAGGAAGCAGAGTCCACCACCTCTCATGGGAGTCTGTTCCACTGCCAAAGAGCTCTTACTGTCAGAAAGTTTTTCCAGATGTTTAGTCGGAATCGCCTTTCTTGCAACTTTAGTACCCTTGGATGCAGTTTATTAGGCCCTGGAGATTTGAATTCATTCAAAGTAGCTAGGTGTTATTTTTTAAAAAAACTTGTTAATCTGCTACCCTTCATAGGCCCCAGGGTGACCATTTTTCAGACTGTATTTGAAGGACTGCCCAGTCCATTCCCCTCTTAAAGATGGGAGAGCAGGGGCATTGAAGTTGCCCACCAACAATTAGCACTGGGACAAGTCACCTGGTTCCCCACTATAGTGATATGTACTTTAATTCTATTAAATAATGGCAATCGTTTATCTCTCTCTTTTTTTGGCAATGCACCCCCCCCCCCACTTCTATTGGCCCCACAGAAGCATGGTAGGCTCCTCATGATGGGTTCCAAATAGGCCTGAAGACCTTTAGATCCAAGTATGTCTAAAGACCTGGTTGCTTACACCTGCTTTCAATTGAATAGCAGTGTTAGTCTTTGGTTTTTATATTGGATTTTCCCCATTGCTGCTGTTTTTACTGCAGTCTTTGAATGTCATTGTGTTTATGGGATTTGTATTATGAATTTTGTATTTCATTGTGAAGTGATTTTTAATGGTAATTTCATGCTTTGAATTGCCTCAAGAGATCTGTTTCAACCTTGAAAAGTGGTATAAAATGGGTGTGTGTGTGTGTGTGTGTGTGTGTGTAATATATAATGCCTTGAACCAATATGGAAATGTCAGTTTTGCAGTGCTTTTGAGTTTCCAAATAGAGCCAGTGAGAATGAATAAAAAAACAGAGTTGGGCTAAATATTTCACCAGTGTGGCCAGGGAGAATGGCAGTTATAGTCCAACAACAAGAGGAGGGCCACAGGTTAGCTACCCCTGTGGCTGAAAAATACAGAGGCGGTTCTGCCACTAGGCAAGCTGAAGCAGCTGCCTCAGTTGGCAGAAGCCCCCAAGGCAGCAGCCTTATGGGCGCCCAAACACCTCTGCAGAAGTTGCACTGGTGTCAGCTGAAATCAGCTGGTATCAGTCCTGAAATTGGCACTGATGCCAGCACCACTTCTCCACCAGCAGTGGAAGTAGAAGAGCAGGCAGAGAAGAGCTGGTGGCAACAGATATGGTGGCGGCAGTGGGCATGACAGGGCAGGGAAAGGCAGCCATTCTCATTTTGCCTCAAGTGGTGAACAGGAAGCACTGTCTCTGGATATGCAGTGAATGGCAGGCAGTATGTCAAAGGTTAAGAACTGTTGCTATAAAACCCATTTTAGTCATAGGTCGTTGGTGATTGTGGGTGGGTGGGTAGGTATCTGTGCAAAGCAAGGAGGCCAATTGACAAGTAACTCCATTGCCGTATCACAACCATTATGAATTCCTTGCCAAAATGGATTGTAGGGTATATACCTCTCTAGAAACTTTGTTTTTCATAGAGATCAAGAAATACAGAGTTTACTATACCAACATCTGGATGAGTCTGAGAAGACACCCAGCAGAAAAGTATCAGTTGGTATGAGGGATAGGAGCAGAACAGGGCAAGGCCAGGGAGATATGAGCTTTGTTTTGCTTTGTGCACACATCATGAAAGAGACTTCCTCTCTTTCTGGGTTCTGCAGTTTGGACTGAACTGTGTCCACTGTTCAGCAGCAGAAAATACATCTATAATGCAGTTCACCATCATGTTCTCTTCCTCCCTTGCCCAGTTTCACCTGAACGCATTATCTGGTCAGGAAAGGGTAATGATTTTTCTCTTCCAAAGGCACTTCTACCAGAGTTCCTTTCTGTGCCATGTTGAAAAATTTTTTTCCAAATGAATTATATGTGAAAGTCTGGTGGGTAAAATAGGATAATTGTGTGGCTTTGGGTCTGCATTTCTAATTTGTAATTCATTTTATCTAAAAGCTAGCTTCCATTAGGTTGATTTCACAAGTGGCGAAAATATTATCAGGTTCTAGCACGATTAAACTTGCTCCAGGAAATTTTCCTTCTCTCCCCTTCCAGCCTTGCAAGCTGGGTCCTGCACAGCTGGTCCTCTTTCCTCCCTCTTGCCACACTGCCTGGAATGGCTCTGGAGCTCAAGCCTTTCTAGGAAGTGGAGGTGGAAGGAATGGTCATAGGGAGGCACATGCAAGAGTGAGGCAATGGAAGTCCCCTCTTTTAAAGGTTTTAAAAACTCAAGTAACTTCAGCCATCTGTAGCCCTCTAGATGTTGTCCTCTGGCTCCCAGCAGCTCCATCCAGCCTGACCAACAGTGAGGTAGTTGTGGTACCACAATACTTGGAGGGTCACACCAGTTCCCCATCCCTGATGTGTCTGAGAATCACTCAATAGATATGTGGGTTATAAAACTTCTAAAGAAAGAATTGACTTTTCCTGCCACTTTGAGGAAAGAAGATTTCTTTGTAAATATGATCTCCTCATTTAAATGAAAAGCATGTGTTCAAGTACTGATCTATAGCCATTTCCCTCTGAGGAGTTTAGCTTGCATGTGGTCCTCCATTTACTATCCAGACAGCTTGGAATGGCAGGCTTGACATCTGTAGTTCTGGAGACTGGATGTGGCGTATGAGCACTCTGAATTCCAAAAAATCTAGACGAAGGGGGTACACTGTTGGCAGTGTGCATTTTGGCAATAGGATGGGCTGTGCAACGTGTACTCTTGCTTCCTGGGGAGTACTGTAGAATATACTTGCCTTTCCCCATGATATTTCCCACACATCCTTTTACACACACTCTAGCTCAGCTGAAACAGCAGGCAGGATGTGCCCTAGATTACATTATTGATATAAAAGTGCATTATAGGATTGAATTATGTTCCAGGAAAGAGCAGCATCTGCTTACAGAAAGTATTGGTTGCACTGCAACTTTTAAAGTGCAGGTTTTGTGGTTTTGTACTTCAGGAATACTTAACTCTTTATAATAATTGTAACTTTTGATTCCCCCGCTTCCTTAAGTAAATATTATATATCAGAGATTTCTATAATTCATTATCAGTCATGAAATATATTGCTACTTGTCTTAATTCAGTCAGCATGGAACATGAGATATCCCAGTTTAAGACATGTTGAAAGTGGGCACTGTTTGGTGTGCTTAGTGCTCCGACTGCTAAAGCTGCTGTAACCTAGTGATGCCACTGAAACTGGTAATTGGTGAGTTTCGAAGTGGAATCTGATACATTTTTAAATGATCGGATGTGTTCCGAGCCTGATTGTCTCTCTGCCAAACTATAATATTCTCATAATCCAATATGATCTTAATTTATGGGTTAATTTGTAGCTTGTGTGCATGATGCGGCATGCTTAAGCATAAATCACTGCCTTCTTAGCACATGTTCAGATGGTGATTGCAGACCCTTTGTGTTCAATGCAACTTACTTACAAGTAACTGTAAATAGCAAGGATCCACCTGTGCTGTTGCTTCCTCCTCCTGTGCTGATTGCAGGCTTAGGAACCCCCCCCCCCCCAAAAAAAATGCCTGATGTAAACACACAAAAACAGCCAATTGGAGTGAATTTTAGTGGTGCATCACATTGTGATATATGTCATAATTGTAATATATGCAAAACATGGTCCAAGGTCCTGTTGTTAAATGTGCATGTGCAAAAATTGAATATAGTTATGGGATCTTGGGAAATGGCAAATGTTCAGCCAAAATGTTGGCAGATTATGATTCTAATGCAGCAAGTTCACCTGTCCCTAGTTGTAACATGTTCTGGATATGTTTGAAACCTTTGAGAAATCTCCTGCTGGCCTTCAGAAAAGACCCCAAAATGATGCTCTCCATGTATCACCCTTCATTTTAAACTATCTTGCTAGGAGGGAAAGTAAGTAGCAATTACTTTTGCATGCTCCTAGAGCTTTCTGTATGGAATATAGCTGGAAAAGGCCTAAGCCTTCAGTGACAATGTTGAATCAGGTCGGCTTTTGTACGTGGAATGGGAGGTGGCACCATCTCCACAGCCAGCGTAACATTTCAGGTTGGCCTTGATGTGGCTTCATTTTATTATGTAAACTTTTCTGAAGTTGTGAGCCACTTTGAATATGATATAGCATGGAAAATCAGTATTTAATGAACCAAAGATGGGGGAGGGAGGGGATTCCATAACTGGGGTGGCACCATTGTAAATTGCACATGGAAATCACCAAACTGCATTCCCACCCTTAAATAGCTGTGTGAACTGAGCCCATGAGGATTTGCCCAGCATGACAGAAGACAATATGCTCTGGCAGAATGTCATTCAAGTAAATGGAACATCTCTAGTGTCTATGGCTTAGGCTCAATTTAAGAGTGATACAGGCAGGCAAGTAGAGATTATGGTGCATGTGCATGGCATTGTATTTAAATCAGGCTCTTGGCTACTCTGAATGTACTGAGCATGCCAGGAATCCATTCTCTGAATAATAATAATGCATAATGGGCTAGTGTGCTTATATTGTGTGCACAGCAGCTGATGGTCTGATTTAAAGAAGATGTCAAACAATACTTTGTGGAAGCTCTTGGCAGGCTGCCCTGACAGAGGGTGGCAGGTAATGGCTTTTGAATGCTCCTCGTCTTCCCAAGTTCTCAAAGCAGCCGTCTCTGCCACCTCCACCAAAGAAGGGTCTGGCCTAAATATTTTTATTTATTAAAATATTTCTAAACTATCCTGTATCAGTTGATCTCATGGCAGAATACATTTCATATAAAATAGCAATTCAGCGTATATAGTGCACAACAAAGCCATAATAGGTCAGCCACAAACCATAAAACTACAGAGCAGATCACAGCACTGAGCTGCAAACCAAATACCCGAGGAAATAATCAGGTATTGCTGGAATAAAGCTATACAGTGGTACCTTGGGTTATATACGCTTCAGGTTACAGACGCTTCAGGTTACAGACTCCGCTAACCCAGAAATAGTACCTCGGGTTAAGAACTTTGCTTCAGGATGAGCAGGAGGCCCCATTAGCTAAAGTGGTGCTTCAGGTTAAGAACGGACCTCCAAAATGAATTAAGTACTTAACCCAAGGTACCACTGTAGTTGGATCCAGCTAGGCCTCAGAGAGGAAGGCATTCTGCAACTGGGGTGCCAAAGCAGAGAAGGCCCTCTTCTGTGTTCCCAAATGAAGGATATGGAGGAAAGCCTCCCTGCCAGATCTTAAGGCTTGGGCATGACGATAGTGGGAGAGGTATCTAGTATCTAGATACCTCAAGTATCTAGGCCCAAGCTGTTTGGAGCTTTTATAAACCATTATACAGGTAGTGCTGTGATCTAAACCACTGACCCTAGGGCTTGCCGATCGGAAGGTCAGCAGTTTGAATCCCCACGGCGGGGTGAGCTCCTGCTGCTCAGTCCCAGCTCCTGCCAACCTTCAGTTCGAAAGCACGCCAAAAAGGGCAAGTAGATTAATAGGTAGCGCTCAGGCGGGAAGGTAGATGGCACTTCGATGCACTGCTCTGGTTTTGCCAGAAGTGGCTTAGTCATGCTGGCCACATGACCCGGAAAAACTTTCTGCAGACAAACGTCGGCTCCCTCGGCCAGTAAAGCGAAATGAGCGCTGCAACCCCAGGGTCATTCATGACTGGGCTTACCTGTCAGGGGTCCTTTACCTATACCTTTTTTTACTAATACCTTGAAATCAGACTAGAAGTGACATGCTAGCCAGTGCAGTTCCTTTAGAACTGATATTTAATGGCTCCTTTAGGTTGTTCCACTAAGTAGCCATGTTCCGCATTAACTGAAGCTTCCACATCCTCACCAAGAGCAGCCCCACATTGGGTGTGTTGCAGTAAGCCAATCAAGAGCTCACCAAAACATGGACCACTGTGGCAAGGTTATCCCTGTGCAAGAATTGTCATAGCTGATAGGCCTGCCAAAGCTGGGCAAGAGCCACCAAGGCCGCTTGAGCCTCCAGTGACAACACTGGATCTAAGAATATACCCACATTTTCCTTTAGAAGAAGCATGGCCCAAGACAGCATCTCGGTGCAGTCTGTTTATTGGCCTTCATCCATCCCTCATCCAGCTATGCTGCTGCTACAACCTAGCAAGAGAGGACAGCTAGTGTGTCAAACATTAGGGCATCAGTACGAAACCCTTCTAGAGTAACTAATGGCTTTCCAATTGATATGTGATCTCAAGTGTGTGCAGAGCTGCATGGATACGTTCTCCTGGGCTGCCCATGCCACATTCAAATCTGACATCAAATTGCATCTTTAGGTCCTGTAGATTCCTACAAGAAAAAGAAACAAAAAGCTGGCTCTCACAGCATGGTCTCCATCTCTAAGCTTGTACACTACACAAAGAAGGAAAAGGCTTCCAGCTAGTCCTGCTGTTGCACTGCAGAATAATTACTAAGCTCAAATTCAGCACAATAATATTAGGCTCCCTTTGCTGTGTGCCTCGCATTTATGGAAAATCCCTCTCTAGTATACATGTATAATGCACATGTGTGCACTGGATTCAAAAGAAGCCTGCATTGGACATTGGTGAAATGATTTAACTGCTTAACCTGATGATTTAACTGCTTCCCTTTGGGACATGGAGTGTCAAATCATGAAACCCAGAGATCTAACAAGCGTCCTTTATTTGGCTCTCTTCTTACGATTGACTTAGTGTGCCCAAGTGTTCATGCCACTGACTATTTAGGAACTTGGGGGGGGGGGGTGTTTGTGTTTTTCTGTGCGCATGAATCTTAAAATTGATTTCAAAAATATCACCATTCTATGCAGTCTTGAAGGGATAACCAGTGGCGTAGCGTGGGTTGTCAGCACCCGGGGCAAGGCAAGTAATTTGCGCCCCCTAACCCGTGGATTTGTGCCCCCTAACCCTAACCCCCAGATGTTGCGCCCGGTGCGGGCGGCCCCCCTGCACCCCCCACGCTACGCCACTGGGGATAACAAGAGGAAATAATTAATTTTGTAATGGTTTATACACTGTTACAAAATAGAACTGTAAGATCACTTTGTATTTATCAGAAAAGTTTTTTTGTAGTAGAGCAAAATTACTTCCCCCCCCCCCCGCATATAATGTTAATAGTCAGCTGTTGTTTATCCACAGTCTTATGATTGCCTGGCATTAAATAGAATCAGATGATTCTCTGCAACAGAGGATTTAGTTTATTTTGTCCATTTGGTTATCGGAATATAAATGGATCTTTAGTACATGAATTCATATTTATGCTGTATTCCTCATGTACTAAAAAATCTTTGGAAATAGGAAGGTTTATTTTTGTTGTTTAACAAAGGTTTATTTTTGTTTAAAGTCTGCAATAACTCTGTATATAAAAGTGCACATACCAACAAAGTTGAGAGATGCCTTCATCAGGAAACCTATGCTTTGTGTACCTTTGAGATTTGGGGAGGGGGAATGTGAATCCCTGTGACCCACGTGTGTGGGGTAAATAATAAAAAGAATCGGCTGGGTGCCTGGATTCAAAATGTGGAACTAAACATACTCTCCAACAAGAGAGAGCCCTCAGTAGCAGAGTTAAAACTCACAAAAGTAAAGCAGCAGTATAGTGTTAGGTTTGGGGGACATTAATGGTATATATACTGGGTTTGTTGGCTTCCCTTAAAACTGGTTCATATGTGAGTTTGAAAATCATGTCTCAGGTGAATCCCACCCTCGAATGAATCAATTTATTTCGGTCACTGACCAGAGTGGAATCCCACCCTTAGTTTTTTTGGTGGGGAAAGGGACAAAAGTTGCATTTCAAAACAACACAGAGAAATCATTGAAAGTGGAATTGGCTGAGACTATTATTTTGCTGATTTAGTAAGACAATAGAAGAGATGGCCCAGCATAGCATTATATACACTGTGGTTTTAATAACTCTCTCTGGAAAACATTAGAAAAATGAAGAAACAAATCTATAGATCTGGAAAGTTTTCTGGTAACTATTTTCACAACCAGTTTAAATATTTAATGCTGGCTTAAAAGCTTTCTTACTTCAAAGATCAGCTTCATTAAATATCTACTTAAGAAAGAGGACTCTGTCAATAGGCTAACAAGAGAAAAAGAGGCTTGCCTTAAAAGCATGGGATTATCATAGCAAGCAGATAATAGATACATAAAGTTTCTCCAGAGCTAATGGATTTATGGACTACTTGGCCTTTGCCAAAATAGCTTTTAGGTTGCTTCTCTTGCTTGCTAATTTTGCAGACAATTGCAATAAGTCTCTTCCAAGGGCTTTATAATACAGAAAAAACTTTGTGGCACCAGACTAGTTTTTTGGAAATGTCAACAACTGTTGCTCATTTATTGCAAGATTATCCCCCCCCCCCCATTTTCGGTTTACCTGCCTGTCCTAGATCTCTCTTCCATGATGATCTGTCTGCTGGACTCTGCACAGATTTGGGTGGAATAGGGTGGCAGTGAGCCTGTAGCCACATCTAATCTGGCCTTGAAAAACAGTTGTGGTTGCCAACTGACCTGTGGCATAAAGCAAGTCAAACCAGCTAATTCCTCCTAACCAGCCTTTAGTAAGTGCAGCCTTATAGTTAGCCATAGAGGAAGTGTTAGGTTTGCTTCATTCAAATAAGCAACAATGAGGTTTCTTTTTCTTCTCAGGAAAGTGCAACTCTACATATTAGTTATGAAAACCAACCAGAAAGACCTCCCACTTGTGTCTTGAGAATTCACAATGGGTGTGTGTTTTTATTTTTATTTTTATTATTATCAGCTTTACTTTATCACAAACATGCATCACTGGCCTATTTTAGCAGGGAGCTACAGTAGTGCGGAACATTAGTTCTGGAATGATGTGTTATTAATGAGCCACCATGTTAAGCACTTAGTATGATTACAGGGTTCTGGCTATAGTGCCCCACTCCAGCATTTTATAGCACCTAAAATGGGCCAATGTGAACTTCCTTTTGTTGTGTTAGTGAGCATAAAAGAATAGAGACAATACGTATTCTGTGACACTTTCATCGGTTTGTGTAAATATTAGTATTCATGGCTAAAGCAATATCGCTCAGATTCTATAGCCTGTTGGGTGACCGTAAAATGCTGTAGATCAAAACCCATTTGTTTAACTATATTGCTTTTTTATTAAAACATCTGTTTTGGCCATCCGAGATTGCTTCCTGTTAGTCTTAACTGCACTTTTAAAGGTGTAGTGGAAGAACTTGCTAAGCATATTGCAAAACTAATGGAAGCCTTTGCATGTGCTTTTTTTTGCCAAATATGTTGAACCCTTTCCTTCCCAATGGTTTCCCAGTATCTTTCTTGTAATTTCACTGCCTTCTCCTCTTTCTTCAGAAAAAAATCCAAGCAAATGCACCATAGCTCTTGCACTGGATATTAACCAAGAAAAAAACCTCTCCATTTAACTAGACTCTTCCTCACTTGCAGTGATACAAACACTATAAACAAAGAACACAGTGCTATCTGATTCCTTGGCATCTTAGGCACCTGCATCTAGATTTAATTAAAGGATAATCTGTTCCTTTACCCACAAGCTCTTACAAACCACTGTTTATTCCACAGTTTTTTATGTGAAGTCACTGAGATGCACAGTCCTATTTCCCTACATTTCAAAGAGTTAATCATGGCTGTGAAGCTGATCTCCAGTGAATGCAAATCTGAATGGAGATCTCGTCCAACAGGTGCCCTTGGACCTGTCTTACAAGGCAAACCCAATGACTTAGCTACATTTGTAAAGATAAAGTGCTTTATATGCGTTATAACACTGTGACACTAGATAGCACTGTGAGGTCCTGTTTTTCACCAATGGGATTTCCCTGTATGAAGTTTACAATGCATTTCACTGAATCGCTTCTTTGATGTGTCTAGATCCAGCCCAGGACAAAAGAAAAAAAAAGTTCCGTGTCAAGCCCAGAAACCCATCCCCTTGGAAATAAAGACACAAAGGAGACAGAATTTAGTTTTAAGGTTAATGGGCAAATTTAGGCCACAACTTTATTGAATACACAAGTGTGACTGGTATTGGCTTAGGCATTGGTATCTAATGACTATAACTGGCTTCTGCCCACCCAGCAGGGAGCCTGCAAAGGGTAAACTACCACCAGAGGGAGCTCCATCAATGGCTATTCATTGGTGCTGACCCCTGGGGTTCCCCGGGGTCCTGGCATGGCCCTAGCCCCTCCCTGGGCTTCGGACGAGATCCAGACCCCCAGATTCCTTTAACGGAATACCTTATCAAAATGGAGAGGCAGATGATGCCGCACCTCTCCTCCCCACATTCCCCTAAACCAATGCCTAACCACCAAACCTTACAAAGTTCTGATGATTGCTAAGAGGTAGGCAAAAACCAAGTGGCCACTGCCAATCTGCCACATTGGAAAAATTCCTACCCAGCCCCCGTTCCAAAACAGGTGACCAGCCGAAGTCCAAAGCAAGGCCAGACACTGACCTAACAATGGGTGGGTGGGTGTTTGGCAGTGCGAAGCAAGAGGAGGTCCCCATATTGTGTTGCCGTTTAAATACTCTGCCCCCATCAGGCCACCATGCCGATTGGCTAAAAGCCAGTGGCAAGATCGTGGGACCCCCAAATAGAGCGGGGCAAAGCCCCGCCTCCAAGCCAGTTGGGGGGAGTCCTGGGACTGTGTGCAACATGGACCCTCGGTTAGGAGGATCCAACTTATGCAACAGTTTCAAGCCTCTACCCCTTGTTTCTAGCTCTTAATGATTCTGTTTGTGATGTTTCTGCCTGGGGACAAATAGGTAGGAGGGGTGTTGTCATATTGCTTCAGGTTTAGGATGGGCTAACCCAGTGTATGTGACACTATTTTGAACAAGCTGCTATTTCTGCTGTTGATTGTAGTCTACCTCAAAATTGTTTTCGGTGTGTGCTTACATTCAGTATGCCTGGGTCCATCAAATGCCAGACAACACGAGTTGTAAGAGGCTGCCAAATTGCAAAATGTCAGACTGTTAAAAGGCCCATGTAGCTGAGGAAGTGAGGATTTCCCTGGTAAGTCACAGTAGCAAAGCTGCTACTTACTGTTAGCTGGCATGAAGTCTCAGCTAACGACTGCTTAGGAAAAAAATTCCCAGCTGCTCTCATGGCTGTGTCTTCTGTTTTTAACTGCACTACTTGTTTACGCATTTCCTCCTATTTTTGTTTCCACAAAAAAACAAGGGGTAGGCATAGGGTTTGGGTGGTGCAGAATGTTTTGCTGCCTGAATCCAAATTCACTAGGGCCAACCCTTTAGGACAAAAGAGTAAATGTGTGTCGTACCATTAATAAAGGTAAGGCTTATCCACACTTCTTCTTCTCCCACTGCTTTCTCCCTGGGAAAACTGCTCTTTAGCGCTCAGTCGCAGCAGTGGACAAACTAAAATGATAAATAATGTACAGTGGTTCCTCGGGTTACATACGCTTCAGGTTACATATGCTTCAGGTTACAGACTTAAGTACTTAACTCGAGGTACCACTGTACTGTCAAGGGTAAGGTAAGGAGTCAAATACTGATCTCTAAGTGCACTGCTACTTCAGGACAAAGCCCTGGGCCAGCCTTCCCTCAGCTGATGTCCTCCATATGTTGGTTGAACTCAACACTCCCATCAGCTACAGCCAGTGTTGCCAATAGCCAAGGATGGTAGGAATTGTAGTCCAGGACATTTGCATGTCATCAGGTTGGTGGAAGGCAACCCTGGGATAATACTTAAGATTATTTCTGGGAAGAAATTGGTAGAATAGCGCATGCACATCTGAAGGTATAGCTGTTGATCTTGCAAACTTTATTTTGTTGCTTCCAAACCATTATTGCCCTTGGTGCCAAATCCCAAGTACATTTATCCTTTGATCTTAAGTAGATTTCATATTAAACTTTTATTGGAGCTATTATAGGGCATTTTGGCTTATAGTCTGACTCCTGGTAAATACTGCAGTCTTTTTCCTTTCTTTTTGGTATTTCTGTTTACTCCTGATACCCTTTAAAATTCATTGTATGTGCTTCGTGTTATATGGCATTCCCAGTGTTCATTATCTGTTTCAGTACATTTTTATGGTTTAAAACAAACTAACCTATGCACGTGTGGAATTATAAAATTATAGAAATGTAGGTGTTGGGGAGGAGGGGTTTATGGTTTGTGTCCTGCCTATTCTCTGACATCATTTTACACGGGGAACAGATCTCCAAGCTGATCAGTGGTGGTGGGATTTGGGCATAGAGACAGTGTGCCAAGAGGCACATTTCTTCTGAACTCATTCCACCGCTCTGGTGGCCACTCTGGGGGGGCGGGGGTTAGTCTTTCTTAGCCCCACAAATATTGTTGTGGAGGGGATTTGCTGACCCGTTCAGTCTCTTTTTGCTTTTGAGCTTTTATATTTATATATACCCAGCAGTATTTCATTCATTTTCACATTTCAAATGGCTCATCCTGTTCAGAGCCCTTCCCCAAATTGTAAGTAGCATGAGCTAAATCGCCTGCCAGGAGAAATCTTAGTGTTGACACTGCCTTTCTCTTTGTTAGATATGAAATCCTAGCAAAATTTAATTTCCTGCAGAACTAATTTTGACTTCTGCGTATATGAAATTTAAATACTTTATAGACTCTCGCAATCACCAAAGCTGGTTAGAAATTGCTACCTGTCCTCCTTGCATATAGTTCTTGTTATCTGTAAAGCAGAGCTAATTTGAAATCCTTGGGGATACTATGACCTTGGAAGGTGGTGGACTCTCCTTTGTTGGAGGTTTTTAAGCAAAGGTTGGGTAGCCACCTGTCAGGGGTTACTGAGCTGTGATTCCTGCATTGCAAAGTAGGTCTAGATGACGCTTCCAGCTCTACAATTATATGATCCTAAGGAAGGGATGGGTGGTTGTCCAGAGAAGGTCATGGTAAGAAAGTGAGCATGGGGGGGGGAGTTGAAGGAATTCCCATCACCAGTAGCACCTCAGTTGTTCTCTCCAAGAAGAGGGAAGAAGAACAAAAACATGACTGTATTCCTTGCTTACTAGAGACAATTCAAAACTGTAGAGTGGTAGGCTCAGTTCACACACACTGGGCTTGCTATTGGATGGGCAGTTGCATTCCCCCCTCATTTTGTGTGGTAAGTAGTCTGGAGTAAACTGTCTTTTAACTGGAACTCCACTGCCAACACCCCCAATAACAGCCTGCTTGCTAAATGGGAATTTATGGGGCAGAGGAAACATCTCTGGGACTAGAGTAGTGGGTGTCCTTTGGGGGAGCATAAAATATTTTTTGAGGAGGACAACAGCTTTGAAGCCCACTTTTAAGGCCAAGGTTGGGACATATAACCTGAAGGGCCCCCCTCCCAATTTTCCTGCCCTTTGTGGACTCTGAAGGAGGGGGCTAGAAGATGGTACATCAAATCAAGGCCCTGGCTTTCTTTATATCGAAAAGCCAATATTTCTGGTGGTATCTTTAGCACTGAAGAATTGGGAGTAATGCAGTTCCCTCTGCAGCTCCCCATGATGCCACAGGGTCCAACCCAAAGGATTAAGGTCTTTCATTTGCTTCATTTTATTCATTTATTGGTAATTCTTGTTTTCTTCACAACATGCATATATTAAGCATATTCTTTATGCCTTGTCCCAGAGGCTCTGAATATGCCCTAATTCATCTTTTATGTCTGAAAACATCACTAGTCCCATGGCCTTAGCCAGGGTTTCTAGAGTTTAAGGGACTGTCTGAAGAATTGAGTGGTATTGGAACTGAAGGAGCTGCTTCTGCAATCTTGGAACTTGAGGTTATTCATGCTTTATTGGCTTTAAAATAGGAAGCTGGTAGCAGGAAAATACTCCATAATCTCTCTCTCTCTCTCTCTCTCTATCTATCTATCTATCATTTTGCAATACAATACTGTAGAGTCTGAATCTCATGGGTGGCTGTGCCTGAGTCTCATCATATCCTAGATTGGTCTTTAACAGGTAATTAATTTGATGTCCTTGGTTTTCTACACTACTTACTAATAATGCTGTTGTTGGGAGGGGAGGTTGTTTAAACTGTTCAGAACTAAAATTGCTTCATCGCTGCTTATATTTTGCTCAATGAGATGCATTCTTATCACTCTTTCTAGAGGACAGACATTTCTTGCCACTGAATAGAACTTGATTGACAAAGATGAAACAATTTGCTTGCTTCTTTTGTTCCATTTCTGCTTTCAGTATCTTTGGTCTTTCTCATATATATATATATATATATATATATATATATATATATATATGAATGAAGTAATCTGGGCAGTTTAGCAATCTTACATAGTGATTGAATTCTTTCAATTTGGCCATTAGATCAAAATGACTATGGTGTCCATTACAGGATGGGAAGGAACGGTGATGCAAAGAATTGATGGAGGTTATAGTATTAATGTCTCTTCAGCCACAGTCATAGCGACACTCTCCAAGCAAGGAGGAAGAGGAAATGACCAAGATTATGATTAAGTTGGAGAGGGGAATGAAACTTCCATGTAGCTTACATTTTACCACCACTATTATGTCTTTTTTCTCCTTGAGAATGGGAAGAATAAGAGCTGGACTTATGGACTGGTAGAACTGGCCCTCCAGATCCTGTATTCCACAATGCTTTCAATACTTAGTAGCAACATCTTGCTGTTTAGCCATTTTTCCTGAGAGTCTAGGCTACATGTTGATCTGGCTGGAGATCAGGGTGATATGTGAATTGGAGGAGTCCCAAATATTTTCAGTGGGGCAAAATGATCGTTCTGCATATGGCACCTTTTCTTAGAGCATAAGAATATTAATGGGAGCTGAGAATAAATTTTATTAGAGCATATTAATGGGACCTGACAATAGATTTGTGGGGTTTTTTAATGATGTTCAATCATTATTGTTTTTTTAAGTCTCTCAGAAATTCCGTGGTGTGCATGAGTTTCCCTTCTCTCATTGCTTTGGTCACTATATATTTGTAGAACAAAATCATGATTCCACTCAAGTAGTCTTTGGGGCTGACACATCCTGTACAAACAGACAAAGTATAAAGCAGCATTTCACACCGTACTTCTACATCAATTCTTCCTGTCACTCCCAGTTCCTCACTAATCACTCTAGTCCCTCACTGGAAAAGCTGCTGCTTTAGAGTACATCTTGGCCTTCAAGCTAGAACTCAATAAGGTCTCAAGTACTTCGCTGATGCTGCAGGAGCCTTTTAATCCGTCAGTCATTTGAAGATCAGGGAGAACAGGAACAATTTGTATCTTTGACTCAGTGAAGTTTGCACTGCCTTTGTGATACATCGCTTTTGAAGAACAATGCTTGCTCCTGTGTGCCCTACCTTTTAAAAGAGCTGTGAACTTGGAAGGCCATTATTATTATTATTATTATTATTATTATTGGAAAAACATTACAATACTTTGAGATAACTGTTATTTATTTTTGTGTGTGTATCCAATACATCTTGTGATTTTTGTTTTGTTTTGTTTAGCTGCTTAAACTGCCTGTGTCAAACTGTCAAAGGTGAAAAAATATTTTGGGGGAGCAATTTTCTAAGTGTGGCTCCTTCCTTTCAAAGCCCCCTTTAGTAGCTGCCTCTGGGCAATGTTTAAGCTCAGAATTCTGGCTAAATAGTCCTAACCAGTTGAAGCCGTATGCTTCCTAATCATATCAGAGTGAGGGCATTGCTCCTTGCCCTCACTCTCAATGTGTAAATGCTTTTGTCCCACTTTGGGATCGAATGTTCCACTAAGTTTGCCTGGATCCAGCTCTATGTGCAGCGATGGTACTTTCTCTAGCCTCTCCCTCTCCCTCTGTCTTTTGGGCAAGCCCCTACAGCACCTCTTAATTAGATGTAAACACTTTGAATGATTTGAATACCTTCTGATATGCCTGAGAATTCAGATATTTTGTCAACCTCAAAGTGGTAGGAGACAGTGCTAATTAGTTTTGTGCACAGCTCATTTTAGTGCCCGAGAAAGAAAAAAATAAGCATAGAGGAAGATTTGTGTTAATCAAGGTGATATATGCAAGCAGTACTACTGAGAGGAGTCTAGAATTGCAGAGGGTGTGCATGGCAAATGTGCTTCTGCCTCATGCTGCTCTTCATATTTTTAGAAGATTAGAAATATGCACAAGTGATAATGGCTATGCAAAAGTGAGAACTCCGCTTATATTGCATTTGGAGCAAACGTATTTGCCAAAACTGTCAATCATTAGTACTACTCAAAGTGTCAGTCAGAGACAGGAGACAGTTTGATGATGGCTTGTGGTTGGGAGGGCAAAAGTAATCGCACCAAGCAAGGTTTTATGCTTGAGATGAAATTTCTGCAGAGTAATGGTGCTGTAAACCATCACCTGAGCACCACTTCTCGGGGAATGATGTTGGCTTATTAAATCATGGTTGTGTGGCAAGTGGCTTATTTGTAGGTTTTAGGGAAAATATGTGTAACTGTTAAAAATAACTTCCTAATAATGAGGTATGTTGTAGGTACACTGGATGGTAACTATTGTATTGTCGCTATGAAGTTACATCAGTGGGTTTCCTAGACTCACTAGTGTGCAGGCACTCATTATTCTTAAACAGAAGCAAATATTTATTGATCACTGTTTTAACTGGTGGTGTATATGCGTCATAAGTACAGTCATTCTGTTAGTTTACTTTCTTTAATTTTGGGGATTTAATAAAGCTTGTTTGTTCAGCATGCTTGGATTATATAATGCTGGTTTCGATATGCTGTTTGTTTATTTTTATTGATTGAAGTATTTATGACCTGAACTTTCATAAAAGTGCATCAAGCAAGAGTCGTCCCCAAATTCTCCCCTTTACCTTTGTTATCGGGGTGAGAGATAAAGCTCTGTGCTTAGGGAAACTACTGTGGTGGAATACGATCTGGTCCCAGGTCTGTCTGCCAGGGACAGGGACCCACTGGAGATTGTACACGGTGCTCTTCCCAGTGGTGCCTGCGCTATAGCTCTTCACCCATGTTGCACATTGGCCAGTTAGTAAAGTTAGTATTACAATAGATATCAGAAGTTCTGTCCAGCTTTAGTGGCTGGAGCAGAGGAAGATGTGAAGCAAACTGATGTCACATGTAACGGAAGCTTTTGCCATGACTATCTCAAATTAGAGAAGACTCACATGTACCTTGAAACATTCTAAAACTGTCATCTGGGTTATGAAAGCAGATTCCCACCATTATTTTTTTTTAAAAAATGATATTAACACCACACTTGACATACTATAGCTTTTCAGAAGCAGTGAAGATTTGACAATATCTGACAGCTACTTCCAATAGCATTTAGTAAATGTTGTACTAACTTCATTCATCTACCCAACTGGGAGTCATTCCCTCGCATAGGTGGAAAAAACATGGCTGAATTTTGATACCGGATTCAGTGCTATAATGATGAATTGCTACTGCAGACTTTATGTGGCCTTCCCAGCTATTCCGAGCTTTCCTTCACCACACAGTGTTTTTTTCCATGGTTGTGCCTGTGCTTACTATTTTAATTGTTCTGGTTGTTATATGAGCCTTGGATGCCAGGACAATACAGTGGTACCTCAGGTTAAGTACTTAATTCGTTCCAGAGGTCCGTACTTAACTGTTCTTAACCTGAAGCACCACTTTAGCTAATGGGGCCTCCTGCTGCTGCCGCGCCGCAGGAGCACGATTTCTGTTCTCATCCTGAAGCAAAGTTCTTAACCTGAAGCACTATTTCTGGGTTAGCGGAGTCTGTAACCTGAAGCGTATGTAACCTGAGGTACCACTGTAAACTGAAGCATCTATTGGGCCAGTACACCAGTTCTTAGGTATTGCACACTAAAGTATCGGATTTTGTCTCTCTAAACAGCCAAGTTCATAGTTTCTAATTTATTTACACTGTAAGCTTCAAATGTGTGCTTATGTTTGTTTAATCAAGTTAGTAGTCGTATTTTATTCCCTGGTAAGGTTTTAAAATAAATATGCCATTCTAAAATTGTGCCAGTTGAATCTCCCAATAATTGGATGCAAATGTGTGCATTATTGATAATTTGACTTACCTTGTTACTCTGATTACTTTGTATCCAAGCAACTGGTCCCGGAACAAGATACCAGATATGCTCCTGAGAGGTAAAAGAGCTTATAATAAACTTAATTTGTTATGATGTGAACTGGGGTTTTCTTTAAAGTCCCATATGCAGTTTCCTCAAATTTGCTTGTGTCATTTTAAAAACACATCAGCTATATAGTTGAGAGTTTTAACAGTTCTCTAGTGCTTCTTTTTTCTTGCCTGAGTTCAATGGGCAACCCTTATCCCTTGCTTAGTACTAAAAGTCATGCTCTTTTATGAGCTGAGTGTGGCATTCATTTGCTGTTTAAAGCTGAAGCACAACGGCAATTTGGGTTTTCTGCAAATTGCTATTTGCTCCAATTTGGTGGTAAAGAGTGGGCTTTTGTGGAGAAAGCTCCAGAGGAAGAAAAAAAAGAGGGCTCCAGCACGGAGCCTTAAAATGCATGGAAAGCACAGAGAAAAGGTAGCTGTGGATAAGCCCGTAGTCTGCTCAAAACTCAGATGTGGCCATCCATGCATATACTTCTTTGGAGAGAATTTATAAGATAAATTTGAAAGGAAACTAAGATAAATATTAATTGATTATAGTTGGCAGGAATTGTGATCTGCTTTGAAAATGTAACATAACAAATAGTAGTTTGGTAGCTTATTATGGGAAAATTTATATTGTGTTGGTATGCCAAAAATGAAATAAATTTTTAAAAAAGTCAAGATAGTGCTTTGGGCTGAATATATTGTTATGAGTTTGGGGTGTTAAGCTGTGTTCCTGACCCATCTAATCCCTGGATCCAGCAAGTGTTAGAATTTGATCATTGCTTCTAATTCCTGGACTAGGTTCCTGGTGAGGTGATAGCCTGGGTGATGAGCTTTTAACAGGAACAAAGGAAAGAGGCTCTGTGTGAGACGGCAAATGAGTGTGTGTGTGTGTGTGTGTGTGTGTGTGTGTGTGTCCCCCTCAGTAGAGGAAACCGGAATTGAGGGCAGAGAGTTGCAATGAAGTGGGCCAAATGTAAAGCAGCAAGCTGGGAGAAGACAGAGAGCCAGAGCCATGCCTGATTTCTGTTTGGATCCAAGGCTGCAGCTGTGGGAGAAACAAGACCCTTTTGGGGTGTTCATGCTATGAACCTCTCCATCTCCAGCACATATATATATGCATGTGTGTGTGTAGATAAACCATATATCATAAAAACACCACATTCTCCACTGTGCCTCATTTCCAAAAAGAAACACAAACCCTGGGTAAGCGCCTGGAAACCCCTATGATCTTGCACCTCTCAGAGATTAGGGTAGCATTGGCATCAAGCTCTGTCTCCCAATATCCATGCATTCAGCATAGAAGAGGGGTCATCCCACTTCCCCTTAATTGTGGAGAGTTCTGTTCACCTGACTAGCACACAGAGGAGGCAATAATCTCTGAACAAAATGGCAGCCTTTGCCCTACATGGCAATAACATCTGCATTTACAACAGGTCAAGTCCTGTTGAAGTCTAGAGGATTCTTGTACAGCAATACAAAGAATTGTGTTGTCTGTATGGAAACAATAAGTGAATATTTGCTCGTGAATGTTAACTTCAAGACATAATGTGTATTCAGCCCCAGTCAGCGATTTACTTCTACAGACTCTGAGGAGATTGCTTGAACCCTGAAGAATGGCATGGATAGCAATACAAAATTGCAACAAGACACAGGAAAGTGTACCAGAAAACCTGGACATTGCTTGCTACTATGGACAGCTGCAACATACAGTTTCACAGTTCGAAATTTAGCTTAACTTTTGACGTTTTAAGGAGGCGAAATTAACTGAAGAGGCATCTTAAGGCAGCGTATTTTAACATTTTAAAATATTATTCTCTAACCATAATTGAAGCCATGTGAATGTATTTCTTCCTGAGGGGTGGGGGGAGTTCCTTTCCTGTCTTCCAAATTCAGTGTCTTGTTGGAAACATGCACTTTAAAGCCACTTTTAACGTGTGGTCTTAATTAAGCTATGCAGAATGCTATTAATTTCAATAGATTGTGGTTTGTTATGTGCTGCTTCTAAGTAGCTTTGAATAGTTGCTGGCATTGGAACCCAACAGTCTTCTGGCATTTTGACTGGAAAGGTTTTGTGTCAGTTAATAGAATGCAAGCTTGTTGATTTACATGCTTCCCAATTTATATTCTTCTACAAGTATATAAAATCTACATTGCTTCTGATGGACTTATTGACTTATTCAAGAAGCAACTACTGTATGCAGTGTTGTATCACACAGGATGTGTGTTGGAACTTACAAAAGGGGATAGCATTAGTTAGAAAAGCATGCTGGTAGAAGTAGGGTGTGTTTTACAAAATGAAATCTAATTAAGCTAAATTTTAGCATGGGATGAGAATTTCAAAAATCACTCAATATCTGCCCTGACCAAACTTCATTGTACTGGCGGTTAGGGATTTCAGAGAATTCTGTCAGAAACAGGAGTCAAAATTGCTGCAGTGTGCATGTTTTTTCAAAGTCAGGAACAGACATCATTAAAGTGAATATGAGCATTATTTGCTACTGTTGTTTTTTAGCCTGCAGACATTACATAAGTAACTCTATTATTTTCTGCATTGTTTTTGATGTTTCGCTTCCGCAGAACTCAATTACGTTAGTTTCAGCCATAGTGGATAGCAAGATGAGTAGCATTGGTTTATAAGGAAGGGATACTGTTGTGGAAAGGAAACAGCTGATGGGATGGAATTCTGTTATCCCCACTGACAGCCAAGAGGATGAACTAGGCACCCTCCAGCTCTCTGGCTCCTTGTTGCTTGGCTCCTAGTGATGTTAGCTCTGGACTCTTAGCTTTGCCTCTGGAACATGTTTGGACTTTGGCAAATTTTCTGTGCTTGACCTTGGTTTGTTTGGATTCTGATGCATCTGCAACCCTGTTCTCATTGATACATACTTTGCTGAAGCCTTATATCTTCTGTAACTGGGGTCCTGGACCCAGAGGGCATCCCCTGGAGTATGGCAGTAAGTGAGATATTATGAGTTTTTCCACTATTGCTTCTCAGAGTACAGTACCCTGGGCCTCAGACAGGGCAAGGCTAGTGGTCATTTGAGACATACTGTGACTGCAAGGGGCTGTGGGAGCCTTGGATTTCTACTGACATCGGTGGCATCCAATGGCAGCAAGTGTGGCCTGTGCTTTTAGAAAAATGTTGCAACCACTCCTTATGTCAGTAACTTTGGAATACGTGTGATATATTGCAATTTTGGCTTCTGCCAAATGCAAGAAGTTCAGTTGGTTAAGTTAGTTGGAATATGTGCCCATGTGCACAACTAGCTGCTGTCTGTAGTCAGTATTATATCCCTAGCGTTTTCACTGCCAAACAAGCATCCCCTGATGACTATAGAATTTCTATGAAAGAGCTCTTGCTCATATTAGAGAAGTGGGTGGGCTTGTGCCACTTTCTGCACTCTTGCTGTAAATATGTGAAGAGAGAACTCCAGTCTCCCCTGCACTGAACTGAATGAGCTGTCAGTGGGGCAAATGCGTGAATTCTTCTATCTTGAGATCCTAGTTTGGCACGCAATTGCTGTGAGGCTTCCCCTTCTACCTCCTTCTGTTGTGTCCAGAAGAGCCCTTACTAGTTTTAATGAGATTTCCCTCTTCTGTTCCTGATATTCAAGTTCTAGAAGCATTCTTCAGTTAAATGCTTGGTGTCCAAAAGTGCTCTGTTGTTTTGTTCTTGTTTTGTTTGTTCTCACATTTCTGCCCCTGCCTGGAAAAGTCCTACAGACCCTTCGCAGGAAGTTGCTTCCTCCTAACCCCAACTCCCTGCTGCTCCTTCAGCAAAGACTTGACTGAACCACTCTTGTCATAAATGATTGACAGCTTTGCTATCCTCAGATTGCTGTGGGCAGTGGCTGAGTGACTCAGCAGTTGCTACATTGTTTTTTAAACTTAGCCATGGAAAGCCAGTAGGCCATGGTTCTAACTTGTATTTCCCTTGACATGCTAAATAGTGAGATGCCATTTTGCCATTCCATTCATACATTGCAGTTATCTTTGGGGAGAGCATTTTCGTCATGAGGGAAGGGTATGAGTAAGGAGTGAATCTTTTGTCTCAATGACTGGTGATGGCTGCTCATTCTCCCTACTGCAGCAACATTGGCTTCTGGAACTTCCTTGTTTCTTGTGAGTCCACCCTCACCTTCTGGAACTGGCCATTTTTAAAAATGGTGAATCTGAAGATGTTGGGTACCTTTCACTAAACTGCAATGCTCCCACTACATGCATTGCAACAGGCTGAGCACCCCATGCCTTGCCTTGCGTCTCTCAGTAAGTACCAGAGATCTCCTATGTTGAGAAACTGGGAGAGCAACAATGTCCCACCTGCAGCATCTCAGTGGTTACTACTGGATCACCTGGGGTGTAGGGAAGGTAAGCCCTGGATTGTTCGCAAAGTTGTTGTTTTTTTATCTTCTCGCACCCTAGAAGCCTTTCATTTAGATCAAAAGATTTTATTGAAGAGTCAAGCTGAAAGTACTAAGTTGTAGGTGCCGCCATTAGGAAAAAAATGTGCTAAGGTTGGCCTTAGGCTAGCTGTGTCGGCCTGGATAACACCCATTGTTATCAAGTATAACATGAATATATGTCAGGAGGTTATAGATCCAAATCAAAGTACTAGGGTACCATGCACTGTTTCTGGATGTATGTAGTGATGTTTCAGCTCTAAATCGCACAGCTTTCCTCTTTTAATGTACAGTGGACGTTTGGGTTGCGAACGTGATCCATGTGGGAAGCACGTTCACAACCTGCAGCACCGTGTCTGTATGGGTCACAATTTGGCGAGCTTCTGCGCATGCGCAAGTGCCAAAACCTGGAAGTAACCCATTCCAGTACCTCTGGGTTCGGCACGGTGCGCAACCCGAAATCGCACAACCCGAAGCGCCGGTAACCCAAGGTATGACTGTATATTGTATGCCTTCCAGGGAAAGGCTGCAGTATACCTGTTGTTCATATGAAATAGCTTTTTGAGGAAGAGTGCTCTAGCAAGAATACCTGTTTTGCTTACAAGCTTATGGTGCGTTGAGTGAACCTTATGTAAGATGGTGAATACGATGTGTTCTATGTGAAGAGAGGCAGCTTGGTGCCTGAGGTTTAGAGAGAAAATATAGTTGGCACCTCTCACGGTGGTGTGATGCAGCAGCGAAAAAAGCTACGGTAATTCTATTCTAGGCTGCATCAACAGAGGTATAGAGTCCTGATCCAGGTAAGTAGAAGTCCTGCTCTATTCTGCCTTGGGTGAGACTACACTTGAAGTACTATGTCCAGTTCTGGGTACCACAACTGAAGAAGGATATTGAAAAGCTGGAATGTGTGCAGAGGAGAGTGACAAAGATGATCAAGGTATTTTTTAGCCTGGAGAAGAGGAGACTGAGAGGGGATATGATAGCCATCTTCAAATATATAAAAGGCTGTCACATGAAGGATGGAGCAAGTTTGTTTTCTCCTGGTTTGGAGGTTAGGACCAGTACAGCGGAATCAAGTTACAAGAAAGGAGATTCCAGCTAAACATCAGGAAGAACTTTCAAACAGCAAGAGCTGTTGGACAGTAGAATGTACTCCCAGGACAGCTGCTGGACTCTTTCCTTGGAGATTTTTAATCAGAGATTGGATGGCCATCTGTCATGGATGCTTTAGTTGATATTCCTGCATTGCTGGGGGTTGGACTAGATGTTCCTTGGGGTTCCTTTCAACTCTACAGTTCTATGGAAAAAACAGTGATAGACTGAATGGAAGTCATGTTCAATGCTCTTTAATAGTACCCCAAAATGTGCCACCTGAGGTGAGCTTAATGGTTTGCCCTGTGAGTCTATTCTTGTCCCTTCTGTTCCAGTTTAGTGAATAAGGAATTTAGAATAGTCCACTTGAATTATTCTTTTCCACTAGGCAGAATATAATGCTTAAAGCACTTAGGGTTTTTTTAATACAGGTTTTTTTATAATGAAAAGAAGCTCAGTTCTATTTCTGATGAGAGAATTTTAGGAGATGATAGAATTCAGAGCTGTGGACCTATTGAGATGTTACATCAGCAAAAACCCATGTTCAAGTATTTTAAAACATTATGCTCTAGCAGACCTGACTGCTAATTTTACTAGTCCAAACTTATTTTCTACATGACTGAATCCAGAGATTAAGTTTCAGCCTATTACTTTAAAATAAGATTGGGTCTGAAGAACATGCAGAGAGTTCGGGACAAGATTTCACCTTTATCAAACTGAACACCTCTATAGTGCACATTGTGACTTCAACTAGAATAATTTGAAGTGTGTTGCACTGTATTCCAATAGGGGCTTTTGTATTTAACTTTATATGCTCCGTCAGAGCAAGTTATAAAACACTACAGTGCCTGCATTTATTCAGAGTCTTTTTCCAAAAATCACATTTTAAAAACAACCAAATAATGGCACTTTGCCATCTAGATTTGTTTACCCTTGCATTGAGTATTTTCTCACTATAGTGTTGTTTTGCAGATGTGTACCTTTTTAT
The DNA here is from genome assembly GCF_964252035.2 of Podarcis erhardii. NCBI lineage: Eukaryota > Metazoa > Chordata > Lepidosauria > Squamata > Lacertidae > Podarcis > Podarcis erhardii. The sequence goes on from NC_138508.1 coordinate 62,030,168, forward strand.
GAGTAGAAAAATCAAGTGGACCATTCAGCAAACTGAAGGAGGAAATAAAAATAATACAACACCAGCTTTAACATAGAATTGTTTTAGCTGCCTTTGTTATCTGCATGTGTTTAAAGCATCCTTGGGCATGTGATCAGATTAGTTCTGAAATTAGCAGTATACAAAAGGTATTTCTGGATATGTTAGGAACTTAAAACATTATTGTTTGATTGCCGTAATTGAAATTAGCTTAGTTATTGAGACATGTTTTGTTGTAGTCAATTCCTAGACATTTTTTTCTTACTTATTTTAGAAAAGAGACATGAAGAGAGCTACCAAAAAACCAACAACCCTTGTACTTTGTTTTAACAGACGATCCATCCACGGTGTTTCCATAAATTTATATTCAAGACAGCAAATTAAGTTTTTATTTGCAGTCCAGTGTATTTTATTTACAAATAGTATAATACAGTCCCAGAATCATTACAGAATATAGCTTAACAATTTCCCTATCTATATGATTAACCATGACTTTTAAACAGGCAAGTTATACTTCTACAAATTTTTCTACAAAAGTATAACTTTTAAACATGGTTATCAATAATAATATGATGTCGGGCATCAGACTACCAAATACCAATTATGCACTTTGACAGACACCTTCTCAACTTAAAACATTTCCACTAAAGGATATGGTTGTGCAGTATATTGTACTTTGTTGTTCCAATGAGTTATAAATTGAATTTTCAGTGTACTGGATATCTCATTATTTTTATTCTCTCACTAGCTTATAGGCTACATGCCATACTCTCAAGACCTTTGGGTAACTTAGCTATTGATGAGTACACATGCAAACATCCCCTTTTAACAACAGATTTGCACTTGTCAGTGGCTCTTTTTTCTTCTCTCTTTCTCAAATGGCACCACTAGTATGTTTCTTAGGTGATTCTGTTTTCCTAATACTGTAGGCCCATAAATTTGCTTACTGCAATCGTAAATATATAAAATAGATCCATTATATTCAACTAGAAAGAATTATGTTAACAAAGACTTGTGATACAAGTGGTGGCATGACACTGGTGAAATATTCGTCTTCATACTTTATTTAGATCACCTGCAGAACTTGTGGCTGCATGGAGAACTGAACCTCCAGGCCTCAGACCCTAACCCAACACTATAAACCACTAAGTGTTTGACTGAAAAGGTGCTCTCCATCCAAATAAGAGGAAGTCAGTGTTAATTTGCAAGTGTCAAATACAGTTCTGTGCATAACAAAATTAACTCAACATCACAGTACACAGGATGACTTAGAATGGCTACAAACATGAAGCAAGATGGTGCATGAGCAGCTTGCATGTAACTTTTTGAGAGTTGCAGATAACCTGTTTTTAACATTATTTAAACTTTTGATATATTAGATATGCATCTCTCTCCAGTGTAAATTAGTTTAATTCATCGGAGCTGTTGAAAATCCAGATGGTGCTATAGCTTATGCGTTTCTAAGCGGCAAAAAATGCATGACACATAGCCTTCCTGGATGTAATGTGACAAATAACTGATCAAGCTCTGTGTATTCATTCATTACTGAGTGGATGAATGAATTGAAATAACAATGATTTCTTGGGCAGCTTCATTTTATAACCCAGATTTTACAGTGGCTATTTTTTTTAAGGGTATATGACAAGGGTGGCTATTAGAGAAAGAGAGAGAGAGTTGACAGAAAAGTTACTCTGCTACAAGTACCTAAATTTTTGAAAGGTGCAAACCTGTAAATTCTGTGGATTTCTGCTGCTTCCTCCAAAGGCTCTTTGTTAGTTAATGGCAGTAATAACAAAACTAAAACCCTCTATGGTTTTCTTGAGACCTCTCAAGAGTAGTAAATTTTGACACAAAGTGGTAAATACGGAGTAGTAAAATTTGACACAAAGTTGAATTGCACACTTACCAGGGAGTAACCTCCTTTGAATTCAGCGGAGCTTACTTTTGAGTAGAAATGTATAGAATTTCCCCGTAAGTGGCTTATTCCAATTAGAGTGATGCACATATGTGGTTAATCCTGGAAGCAGAATGAGTGAGTTGCATATTTTATTTTTCTTGTTAGTCTAGAGCTCTAGTCCTTTACATTCTCTTGCACTCAGGAAGCAGTGTGCCTTTGGCTGCTAGCTTCCAGCGGAACCCTTGCAAGATCCCATAGGAAGCCATATTATCCCATGGAATGTCATAAAGGATAGGCGGGACCAAGAGCATAAAAGCCTCAGCCTTGAAGCGACAGGGCCATTTTGCCCTGAGAGCTTTCCTACCCACCCAACTTGTGCTAGGGCCTCACCGGGCTCCTTGAGTCATTGGTTAACAATGTTAGAAGGGATTCCCCTCCAGCATCAGCTGGCTCTGGGTTCAATGTTTTTTTCACCTTTCCCTTGCTGAGCATTTCATCATGTTAGGCATTCACAATCTTCGGTCACAACTTGGTGCAGAAATAACATTAGGCAGGATCAGCCATTGAACAGACTGTTATTTCAACAGCAAAGGGCAGATTGGAGTGAATAATCGATCCTTGCCCTATGGCCATGCCAATGCTGCTTAATAAGTAAAGTTGTGGCCTGATGTCACCCAAACACTCTTGTCTAGTGTGTCTTGTGACTTCCACCACACACATGAGTCACAAAACCTGCTCCTGCCCCTGCCTGAGCAAGCAAAGTTTTCATAGCCAGAGCACATAACTTGGATTTTATATGTGCCATTTGATGCTTTGGCAACAATTGTGCAACCAAAAACAAAGTCCACATTTTACTTGCTTGCAGCAACAAAATGTGATTAGAGTTTCTAAAGGGGAAAAAATTAATGAATATTGTCAATCGTCAGAAAAGGAACTCAGTGGAACTTACTTCTGACTAAACAAGCATAGTATTGGGATTGTGATAATTTTAACTTTTAACATTAAATTTAAGTTAAATTTGAAGGAAATAGCTTAAATATAGTGAAAAATATGCATTTTCCATAATTTATTATTTCTTAAGATGGAGCTTTTCTGCTGCATTTTCAACTTGAGCTAAATATTTGATCCAAATGAATGTTATTGATGCATTCAAAAATAGTATTTGAAGCCTTTATCACTGAATTGAGTTTAGTGATAATCCTCCATCTCCATCCCTTTTGGGTTACCAGTTCAAGAACGGAACTTCTGGAAAGTACCAAGAAAGTGATGCATGACAGTATAACCCCCATGTTTGAATAGTTTAAATTAATGGTCTATGTTCCTTACAATAAAAGTCTTAATGTTATTCCCACCCCCCTGCCACACACACACACACACACACACACCGGATATTTAAAAGCTCTATTCATCACAGTTTTTATGGACTACTGCTTTTAGCAATGCACATCACTATTCAGAGCTGCTACATTAAATCGGAGTGCTCACTGTGGGTTTTTTGTGTGTGATATGTGCTGGTCACCAAACACCATGCTGCAGGAACCTCCCTGTGGAAATGCATTTCAGGTTCCATTCTGGCAAGTGTCTGATTGGCACTTTTTGATCAAAACTGTAGTTGACAGGAAAGCATTGTACCACCGGCAAGAGAGATGTGTCGAGCAGGGAACTCTTTTACAAGCTAATTACTGTTCGTGATCATGTTGAATTACCAAAATGTCTGATGTGTTGGAAAACCAATGTGACATTGCCTTGGGCTTTTTTCCTTTAGTAATACCTTGGTACGTGTATAATATTGTTCATTGAAACATGTCGAGCTATTCTGTGCGCTTTATGATATTCACAACTTTTGTATGCACATGGGTATTTCCACAGTTGTCCAGATTCAAATGTCAATTACCATGTTATGGTATGTTGTGCATAGTGAGTAAGGGGGTGTTAATTAAATTGCTATGAATGTTATAAAATGTGAAGCTGAACTATTAGGCAGTGCAATGCTGAAGCTATGCTAACTTTGAAAAGGCAACCACACATTAATTAAAACATTCACATTAATTCGGAAGTGTGTCCATCATTCACTGAGTGTGGCATTCATTTGACTTATGAGTGTATGAACAGATTAATCACCAAATATGTGGTGATCACAAACCCAATACTTTTATGACGGAGACAGTATACATATCCAGAGGAGAAACATCTACAGTTGGGTTGTGACATGCTATAAAGGCATGCATGAACCAGGTTTCTGCTTAGAGCAAATTCAAACTATGCATTGTGGTTTTCTAATATTGGTTCTGCCTTTTAGGACATCTGAATGCATCTTTTAATCTGTTGGCTTTATTTTCTGCTGTGATTTTCCTAATTATGAGGAAGAAACATGCAGTAGCTGAAATCTCCAACTATTTAGCCACTTTAGGTGGATATCCCCTAGGTTTTCAGCAGACATATTTGTCTAGAACGAAACAGGAGATAGCATCAACGTGCAAAATTTATAGAGTAAGCATCAAGTGTTCAAATAAATGTGTTCTATAAAAAGTCAATCCTTTTAATCTTACGTCTGTAACTTAATCACTTATAGGAACAGTAAATCATTCTCCTAATTAGGACTCTTTAGTTTAAACATGTCAGTTTGATTTGTTTTTAAACTCTTTCACTATATGTGATAATTACTGAGGGCATGACCCCAGTCAAAGTTAACAACTTTCAATACTTTCTAACTTAAATGGAAGATCTAAATGTCCATTTAAGTTTCATCTGTTGAAATCAATAGGATTTTAAAACGCTCTTGACTTTGGCTCATCATGCCCTAAGAGTTTAGCTGAGAACCTTGAGACAAATGAACAAAAATAATTCTTGGACTATTTATTCATATTTCATATTGTGCTGCGTTTATACAGATTTGAATATTGTCTGGCATGTATCCTATCAATAATACTCAGATAGCACTGGGATCCGAAGTACTGTGCAATTAATTTATCCTACATATTGACAGAGGTTTTAACCCCATCATCTCAGTATCCTAGAGCAAATATCAAGAGCATCTATTGTAATATGGCATGAAAATTTGTGTTTTGGACTTCCGGTTGGCGCCAGCGCTTAATGGCGGCTCTCTCTCTGTTCTCCGGGGAGAGGGCTGCTCCACGAGTTCAGGTCTGACCGCTACGGCGAAGCGGGGACCCCTAAAATCACAGGCGCGGAAGCCTGTGAACAAGGAGACTCAGTGGGCACCATTTGCGCCCCCCTTTACTGCAAAAGAGCCTTTTTAAAGGCTCCGGAGGAGCATCGGGGGATCGCGCGGTGCTGAGAGTCACTACCCAGCCCGTGGAGTGAAGCCGCGTCGCCATAGGCGGAGAGCGTCGATTCCTTCCTGAAATTTGGACTGAAAAAGAGCACCCGTAAGTAAGATTGGATACCTTACTGGGATTACAAACAAAACCCTTAAAATTTGGCTGAAAACGGGGACAGTAAATAAAGGAAGTCTGCCTCCCCCGGACTGCATGATCGCTAAAGCAATGGAACTAGGAGCTGCAATTGAAAATTTACTGTGAACTTTTTGGATTGGGTTAACCCTAACACTGAAGCTAATTTCCCCCCCTTGTAAGCAGGATCGGGGGGGAAGAAGTAAAAGAAAAGGTAACCTGCATAAGGGAGTCTAAAAGGACAATTTCCCGCAGTCTCTGACTCTGGGAACGGACTGCCTGGGTGAAGCACTTTGACAGGAACTGTCAGATCACCTTTGTTTTAAAGTGGACTTTATTGGATATAACTTATGAGACTTTGTGAAATAACATTGTTGCAACTAAAAGGCTGATAGACTTTTTTAGAAACTGTTTTCCTCTAAGGGCTGTTGGACTCTTTGTTTCCTTTGTTTACTGGACTCATTGATGCTCCCTCTAGAGGACTGAAAGTAACAGTTGCAACATAGGCTTCAAAAAGAAAGTCACTGGATTTTTCCATTGTAAACCTGTTCCTGTGAGAACGACCTTGGGACATGAGCGGCCCTGTAGACGAAATAGCAACAAGGTCTAAAGCTAAAGCTGCACAAAAGAAAAGGGGCTCGCTATCAGGACTACCACCAACTGGTGCAGCAGGACAGGAAAAAGGAATAACAGCATTCATGGATTCAGTGACACAGGCATTACTTAAAATAAATGAATCTTTAGAAAATTTGACCAAGCAGAGTACGGAAAATACTAAACAATTGACAGAACTCACAGCAAAATTAGATTTAAATACCAAAAGTATTACATCTAATACAGAGACTATAAATAAATTGGTGCAAGAAAACGCCACAATCAGGAAAATTGCGGAGGAGGCCAAATCTACAGCGGAATCCACACAGGAAAATTTAGTACCGGTTTGCAAGAAGCTTGACCAGCATGAGGCGACCTTGTCTTTGTGGGAGATGCAGCGTAAGGAGAAGAACCTGAGACTGAGACTTGTCCCAGAGAGTGAAGGGGACAGCCTAGTGGACTTTCTCACAAAAGAACTTTCGGAATTTTGGCAGGTGAACCTAGAGGAAGAAGAATTTGAGATAACAACTGCCTTTACATTGGGCAGAAGGCAAGGTAGGAAGATTCCAAGGGATTGTCTGATAACGTTGAGATCTAAAGAGGAAAGAGATAAAATATTGAACTTGCATTATCAGAAAACTCTCCAGATTGAAAACGCTACTGTGCAAATATACAGGGACATCCCAAAATTCCTCTTAGAGATAAGGACCTACTTTAAGAACTTGGTTGACCTGCTGAAGAAGAACAATATACCTTTCAGGTGGGAATATCCGCAAGGCCTGTCCTTTAATTTCAAAGGAAAGAAAGTTAAGATAAGAACAGTACAAGATAAAGAACAATTCCTGGACAGATACGAAGAAGACCTGGTGAAAGGAGTGCTGGACTCAACATCGGATACAGACTTGGGAAATTTGACATTTGGACTTAAATCACCTCCACAGGGAGAATCGCCACAGGGTGCGGCTGGAGGAAACTAACCAACACTGTCTCTGCGATTCTTAACTGTAACGGTTTGAACCTTCCCAGAAAAAGACGTGAAGTTTTCCATATTTTAAAAAAAGAACAACTGGATTTGATTTGTTTACAAGAGACCCACATAACAAGAATACACAGAAAATTGCTTATAAACAAAAGGTTAGGACAGGAATTTATTTCATCGGATAAAGTTAAGAAAAGAGGAGTGGTGATCTATGCAAAGGAGAAATTGGCCCCAAAACTGATTTTTAAAGATGAACATGGAAGAATATTGGCAATTGAAATACAAATCCAAGGAGAAAAGTTTTTGACAGTCGGCATATATGCACCAAATGAAGGGAAGGCAGAATTTTATAAGAAATTGCATGAGACATTGATGGACTACCTGGATTATAAGGTGATTCTTTTAGGAGATATGAACGGTGTCGTCTCTACATATATGGACAAAGCACAAAGACAGGTGATCTCCAAGGATGGAAGACTACCTAAGACTTTTTTCGAAATGACTGATAATATGGACTTGATAGATATTTGGAGACTAAGAAACCCTCGAGAGAGAGAGGGGACATTCTTTTCAGAGTCCCAGATGACATGGACAAGAATAGATCAAATATGGATTACTAGTGGAATGGCTCCAATGATAAAAAAAGTGGAAATCTGCCCAAAGACACGCTCTGACCATAACGCGGTAAAGATGGAAATGAAGGCAACAACAGCTGGTTCCTTTAGATGGAGAATGAATGACACCCTATTTAGAGATCCAGAAGTTTACAAAAAGGCCCAAAAAACTTTGAGGGACTACTTTGAGATAAATCTGAGGACAGAAGTGGAGAAAAGAGTGATCTGGGATGCAAGCAAGGCCGTGATGCGAGGTTTCCTAATACAGCAGAATTCCCTAAAAAGGAGGAAACAAAATGAGAAGAAAGACAAGATCCTGGAAAAAATAAAAGAAGGTGAAAAGAAATTGAGGTCTAAACCAAAGTCTCACGAGATCTTGAGAGAAATTAAGTTTTACCAGATGCAATATATGGAACTGATGAATCAGGAGATAGAATGGAAGATAAAGCAAATGAGACAAAGGACATTTGAATCAGCAGATGAATGTGGGAAACTCCTATCATGGCAATTGAAGAAGAGACAGAAATTGAACACTGTTACAAGCTTGGAGGTGGATGGAAAGAACATTTCTAAGCCGAATGAGATCAGCAACTGCTTTCAGAGTTACTTCAGGAGACTCTATGCACAAGGGCCAGAAAATGAAGGAGAAATAGAAGATTTTCTTAAGAAATATGGATTACAAAAAATTTCGCAACAGAGTGTGCAGACTTTGAATGAGAAAATAACTGAGCAGGAAATAGAGTGTGCCATTCAGAACATGAAATTAGGGAAATCTCCAGGACCAGATGGACTAACCTCCAGATACTATAAGGCGTTAAAGGAATGGTTAATACAGCCGCTTAAGGAGGTTTGTAATGAAATATTAGAGGGGAGGAAGGCACCTGAATCGTGGAAAGAAGCTTTTATTACACTTATACCAAAGACTGAGGTTGATAAAAAACAGATCAAGAACTACCGCCCAATATCCCTATTGAATGTGGATTACAAAGTATTTGCAGACATTTTGGCAAAAAAATTGAAGAAAGTGTTGGTGGAGGAGATACATAAGGACCAGGCAGGCTTTCTCCCGGGTAGACACTTATCGGATAATGTAAGGAACATAATTGATATAATAGAAATGTTGACAGTTAATAGCAATACAAAGGCAGTTTTGATTTTTGTGGATGAGGAGAAAGCCTTCGACAATATTTCTTGGAAGTTTATGAAGAAGAATCTCCATGGGATGGGGGTAGGCCAAAGATTTGAAAATGGTATAGGTGCAATATATTCGGAACAAAAGGCAAAATTAATTGTAAATAATGTGGTTACGAATGAGCTTCTTATAGAAAAAGGGACATGGCAGGGGTGCCCAATCTCCCCGTTACTTTTTATATTAGTCCTGGAGGTTCTGTTAAACATGATAAGGGGTGACCAGCTGGTAAAAGGAGTTCAGGTCGGAGCTAGAGAGTACAAACTGAAGGCTTTTGCAGATGACTTAGTTTTGACCCTACAGGAGCCAGACACTAGTACAAAAAGAGTTTTAGAACTAATCCGAGCTTTTGGTCAGGTAGCAGGATTTAAATTGAACAAACAAAAAACCAAGGTATTGGAAAAAAACTTAACAAGCGTGGAAAGAGAGAGGTTCCAAGAGGAAACTGGACTAATTATGGCAAAAAAAGTGAAATATCTGGGAATTAATATGACATCTAAAAATGTGAATTTATTTAAAGACAATTATGATAAATGTTGGACTGAGATTAAGAAAGATCTAGAAATATGGTCGAATCTGAATCTTACCTTGCTAGGACGAATTGCAGTGATTAAAATGAATGTATTGCCTAGAATGTTATTTTTGTTTCAGACATTACAAATTGTGGATAAACTGAATTGTTTCAAGAAGTGGCAGAAAGATATATCTAAATTTGTCTGGCAGGGCAAAAAGCCCAGAATAAACTTCAAGATACTTACTGATTCAAAAGAAAGAGGGGGATTTGCCCTGCCAGATTTAAGACTGTACTATGAATCAGCAGCTTTCTGCTGGTTGAAAGACTGGCTACTACTTGAAAACGCAGACATTCTGGATTTGGAAGGTTTTAATAACATGTTTGGTTGGCATGCATATATTTGGTATGGCAAGGTTAAAGTGCATAAGGGTTTTAAAAATCATATTGTCAGGAAAGCATTATATAATGTTTGGACTCGGTATAAGGATTTGTTGGAAAATAAAACTCCCAGGTGGTTATCACCAATGGAGGCCAAAGAGGTGAAGAAGCTAAACATGAGAATTAATTGGCCAAAATATTCTGAGATCTTAGAAACAGAAAGTGGCGAATTTAAACTACAGAGCTTTGAGAAGATAAAGTCCAAGGTACGAGATTGGCTCCATTACTATCAAATAATGGAGGCCTTTAAACGACAGGAAAATTGGGTTCCAGGTGGAAAAATCGAAATTAGAAACTGAATTGTTAGAATCCAATACTAAGAATCTATCAAAGATGTATAACTTGCTGTTGAAGTGGAATACAATTGATGAAACTGTTAAATCAGCAATGGTCAGATGGGCACAGGACCTAGGACATGACATTATGTTTGCTGACTGGGAACAGTTGTGGACCACAGATATAAAATTTACGGCCTGTAATGCCTTAAGAGAAAACATTATGAAAATGATTTATAGGTGGTACATGACCCCAGTCAAGCTTGCTAAGATTTATCATTTGCCCAATAATAAATGCTGGAAATGTAATGAGACTGAAGGTACCTTCTTTCACCTTTGGTGGACCTGCCCAAAGATTAAAGCTTTCTGGGAAATGATTTATAATGAAATTAAGAAAGTACTTAAATGTACTTTTCATAAGAAACCAGAGGCATTTCTTTTGGGTATGGTGGGCCAACTGGTGCCAAGGAGGGACAAGATCTTTTTTATGTATGCCACAACGGCAGCAAGGATTCTACTAGCAAAGTATTGGAAGACACAAGAGCTACCCACGCTGGAAGAATGGCAGGCGAAAGTGATCGACTATATGGGACTGGCAGAAATGACTGGCAGAATCCGCGACCAGGAGAAAGAAACTGTGGAGGAAGATTGGAAGAAGTTTAAAGTATATCTTAAAAATCGCTATAAAATTGAGGACTGTTAAAGTGTGAAGGGAAAGGAAGATGTATAATTACAGCTATATTTATTCTTTTTGACTTAATGTAATATTGAAAAGGAGAATAAGTTTAAATTTTAATTGGCTAAAAGAGTTGCTGAAAAATTGTGAAACTAGGATGCAAAAAGGGGAAGGTATGGGGAAGTCCGAGAAAAGAGGCTTACGAAAGGGAGGTTAAGAAAGTAGGATTTATGTTTTTTTGTGTGTGTCTGTTGTTGTATGTATTGTTTAGTGTTGTGTTGATAAAATTGGAAAATCAATAAAAAATTATAAAAAAAAGAAAAGAAAATTTGTGTTTTGGAGGAAGGGCTGTAGTTTATTATTTGGTATTTGGAAGAAAGGAAATCTTGGCACTCTCTTGCAGTTGAATGGTGGTGGAAGGAGGTTGACATAGTGAAATAAAATTGTAATTTATTAATTTACTCCTGTAGTCAGTAACAAAATGATAATTAATAGTCTTATTGGGTAAAGGTTAGTAAGGTGGCTCTGCTAACATCATTTTGATCTTTGCATTTTTGTTAGAAATGTTTTGTATATTTGCAACATTTGTGTTGCTACTTTTTAATTTGTTTCGTAGAAATCTGTAATAATAATAATAATAATAAATAATACATCAACTGCCCTGAAAAATTCCACAATGAAACAACTTCTACTGTGTCTACCATAGGCGCCGACTCCATGGGGCTTGAGGGGGCCCGAGCCCCCTCAAAAATTCGTTTGGGGGGGCTCTGCCCCCCCAATAATTTAAGAAAATTATTAGTTATATTATGCTTTGTAAAATCACAAAATTATGTTGGTATTTTTTATTTTCCTTGTTTGACGATAGTTACCTTTTAAAATACGTTCAGTAATGAGTTAAAACAAAGCCACTCCCGATCTAGAGAGGGGGTGGGGTTGCGGGCTCTCGACCCATCAACAATCTCGCGGGGCTGGTGTGAGCCCCGCGAGAAGCGGGGATTCCCCCTAGCTCATTAATATTCACCGCCCACGGCGGCAGCCAATTGGCTGCCGCAAAGGGCGGGCCCGCACAGGTTCACTTAAGGTCGGGGCAGCCCGGGGCTCGCCCCTTTCGTTCCCCCAGCAGCAGCGGTTTGGAGGTCTTGGGCCCCCCCAATATTTTTTATAAGTCGGTATGGGCCCCCGCCCCCCCCAATATTTTTTATAAGTCGGCGCCCCTGGTGTCTACTATACTTAGAATAAGTCTGCCTTCAATCTTTTAATTAGAAGCAGAGGGACACTCCTGGAAATGATGTCTCTGTTGCAAAAAAGTGCTACTTCTGTTTAAGTGTAGAAGCTCATGTTCTTTCCACTCTCTCTATCCTGACTTGTTCTCGCTATTAATCACAGCGAGTCTTGTTATTGGTTTATGTTGTGTGAACATTTAGTAAAAAGTAAAAGCAATAAAAATTGTAAATAAAGAAGAAGGAAAGTCAATGCGTCTGTGCATGCCCAGGCTCTAAAACTGCTCTTTGGACTTGCAGACACAAATAGCAATATGTGTATCTTAGGATGCAAGCTCAGCCCAACGTTTAATTTAACAAGCTGTATCCTTTATCTTTAGGATATGTCTTAATGGCAGGTTTATTCTTTCTCTTCATTTTTGCTAATATGTAAAGCTTACAAGATGCAACTAATGGCAATGCAAAATAATACTCCTTATAGCATGATATTTATTTTGTAGTATAAACGGTTACATTAAAGTTAACCATCCAGGGAAATATTTAGAAGCAATGTCTCCATTTGCAGTACTTTACAGTTGCAAATCGAATCATTAAATTAGGATTTTATAGTTTGATGTGTGATTTTCACCAGCAAAGCTTAATTTTTTACATCATCGTTCTTACTGGGAGGAAAAAAAGGAGAAAATTCTTACATAGAATATGACAAAACTAGTATCTGAAAACATATTTTTCCAAATTGCTGCATGGCAACAAAAGACCAGCACCCTGATTCCTCACAACATAAAACTTCATGCTTGACCATACCCATGAATTGGCATGGAAATCTGGGTCTTGTTAAATCAACTACAGCTGGTGGGCGGGCTACAGCTTTCATCAGCCCCATTCAGTATGGTCAGAAGTCCAAGATTATGAGAGCTGTAGCCCAGCAACATCTGAAGGACACATGTTCTACCAATGATCTTGCATGACTACTGAAGCTGCCATTCTATATCCAATTCCATAACCTCAGAGTAGTGTTGAATAAAGTGTGACTTATTTCTGACTAAATGTACATAGGACTGCATTGTACGTTGCTTTTGACTTCTGCTGGATATTTATATGCAGAACCCAAGATACGGGTGAGAGTAAGGAGTGTTTGGAAAGCACATTCTTTAAGATAGTCTGTAGTCAGAGAGAGTTATGGCTCCCATGTGTCAGCTTAAAAAAAAAATTGCTATAATTCTACAACAATTAAATCCGTTTCCCTGGGTTGCTTTTTAAGATTAGAAACTCAGAATATTTTTTGTGCTGAAAGCACACAAAAAATTCTTTCATCAAAACAAACAAACAAACCCAAATTTGCCTGATAAGGAAAGAAATAACGGGGACTTTACTGCAAAATGTGAAAACCGCTAGCAGCATGGAATCCATAACATGCCAGAATTTCTTAACACTCATATCTACAAGCTAATAAATGAGATCATCCTCTCCCAGTCGTAGTAAGGAAGAAAAAAAACTGAGACACTGAAATCTGTGATTTCTTCATCATTGGTCATACTCAGCTACCAACCTTCTGATTACTGTCTCATGACTTCAAAAAGCCAGCTGTTGAAGATGATTTTCTTTAATCAGTTGCCGGTGTCGTTCCTTATTAGAAAAGATCGCTGCATTATATCCCCACCTGACTTTGGTTTTCTTACCCCCTTTTATTTTTTGTGTACGTGACCTGCTAAATAGGCTGCACAACAAGCCTTAAGTGTTGACTCATTTCCTTTATAGCTTTCTATTTTCCGCTTCACTTTGGTACTGTGTGTTCTGTAAGGGTTATTTTCTCCCCACACACTGCCTTCAGATGCATTCGGTTCTTTCTTTGGACTACAAGTCACAACATTACAAAAAAATTCATTAATAGATCAATGGTGAGAGCTTGATAGAATGTTTGTCTGACTTACTGTGCAGTTGCTTTGCACAGGTATAGCATTCTGCCTGGGTCCAATTTCTCTCTGTCAAATAATTACACAGGTTTTTCCATTCGTTTCATGATTGCCTATGCCTGGCAATCTTTACCTCCAGTTTTGTAATAAACTGCAGTACTTGCAGCATCCCAGGTGAGTCTCACATATTGGTGGAAAAAAAATATTTTATGTGGGTAACAGCAGTATTTTACTGAGATACAGATATTTTAGTCTCTTTGCTTAATAACTTTCAGGCTGCATCTAGAAAGCTTTACAAAAGCCCCCATGAACTCAACATGTCTGAGCATGAGATATGAAAAAGCAATAATAAAAATAATATTTATTATTTATGAAGAGCCTAAGAAAATTAGGCTCTGATTAGAATCTTAATAGCTTAATGGACTCATTTGCACATTATTATTCCATTTGTAAATCTTTTAAAACTATGATCATAGATAACAAAGAAAGGAAGCATTTGCTCCAGGGAGGGGTTCTTGAAGGGTGTGTGTTTTTTCAAAACCCCCATGATAGTGGAGAAGGTATTGACTAAAAATGGGGGCAGAGTCCTAAAAATGGATGCAGGATATATTGCTTGCAGGGAAGCTTCAAGTTCTGGGAAGGGGAGATGACTAGTTTTTGAGGCCTAAGAGTTAAGGTTTCAGGCAGGCCCTGTGTCCTACTTCAGAGAAGACAGTCATGTATTTGATGAGCTGTCCAGTCTAAGTCTAGTTCAAAGAACCATAAAAAGGCAGAAAAAAGACCTTGAAGGTGCCCATAAACAGTATGTGGGCAGCAGACTGAGTGGGCACATGTTATGTGGTCACAGTATTGTAAAATGTTCGGACTCTAAATATATATATTTTTAAAAATTTGAATCTGTATATATTATCATATGCAAATTTTGTGCAAATCTGTGCCATCTTCCATCCTCTCTTTTGGTTGATGCAGTATTTTTTTTTTTTTTCTGATGTGTTAAGTTGCTATGTAGAATTCCACAGGGCTCCAATCTAGAAAATATATGCTTTTTGCCTACACCTTAATGCATCTGAACCCGTTTTGGGTGCTAGTATGGTCTAGTTCAGTCCATAGGAATCTGAAACCGCCCGTCTCATACCAATGTTTTAGGTTTCTGATGCAATCTTGCAAGGGACAAGTAAATACATTGTCTTCCTGCTGGGTCACAATATCGCAAGATCCTTCCTTTTTCTACTAAGGGCTATCTGTTCCGGCGAGGAACTGGTACATTTACCCATTGTTGTTCCTGTTACCTCAAAGAACTTGCCCACTGGGATGCAGGGGTTGGTAGAAACCCTGCCCCTTCACTGTGGAGTGGATTGGGGAAGTCATTTCAGCTTAGAGTTTTGATAGAGGATAATGATTTTATTCTGCTCCCTGTCAAAACTCTGTGGAGTGGAACTAGCCAGGTCATTCTATCCATCCCTAGTGGAGACACCTAGCGTTATTTGAAAATGGCAAGATTTCAAATCCAATTTGTTCTCAATCCAAATTTTCTATCTAAAAATGTCAGTCAGCTGCTGAAACACCACAGTGGTGACATGAACTTTCTCAGTTAGGACAGTTATCTTAGGAGTCTTTAAATGTTCAGGAAATATATACAGAACAACTGTCCTGGGATTTTACTGCTTCAAAAAATGCAGATAGAACTGGAAGCTCACTGGACTAAATGCATCCCAAATAAAAATAAAGATTGCTAGTGAGAAGGGCTGTAGCTAAGTACTAACGTTCTAAAAGTTTCTGAACGGTGGGTGCCACACTTATGCATTTCTTCCACACATGTAGATCAGTTGCTATTCTTAATGAAGCAAAGGGAATGCAAGTCTTCGAACTCAGATGAATTTGTGGGTATATGCAGTTATGTTGTTGCTATCAATGAAGGAAGCAGCAAATTTCTATTCTCTGTTGATCTTGCTCCCCAGACATTCCCCCACTCCTCCACCTATCTGTGATTGCCTCACACATGACCTCATATAAGTGTGGTGCCAAGAAATAATTAATAATCCAATTCAAACCTGGAAAGTCCTTGTGGCTTGTGAGGAGACCCTCCCCAGAGCCCAAAAGAGGATGTCAGTGAGGGCAGAGGAAGCCCCAAAGAAAGCACAGCAGGGTGCTGCTCAGTCTCCCTGCCTAACAGCTGATATGTGGGGTAGCACAGCAGCAGCAGCCACTTTCCCATGTGTCCTCCAGCCTTCTGACAGCCCCAGAGTTTCATTTCTAGTTATGGATATTTTTGGATACAGTATTTTTTCTGTACGTATTGAAGAGAGTGTGGCGGAGAGGGCTTTAAGCAGTGTTTAGAAGATGCTCCCCACTTTGCATGATTTCACTAATGCATGCGGGGCCCTGGAACATAACTTGTGGCACTGAAGCACCCTTACTAGGGAGTAAGCTTCATTGAACATAAAGAAACTAAAGGGTAAACATGCATAGGATTGTGCTCTTAGTTTGGGTTTCTCTTGGGGATGTTTATGAATGATTACAGCATCTGCAACATTGAAAAGCATAAGATTGACTTATCCAATTCTTGCCCTTAGGACTTTGCCCCCTTTTACTTTGTAATAGCACTCCCCATTTATTTTTTACCATAAACATTGCAGTCTACAGAACAGCTGCTCCAGTTGTGCTTGCAGGGAGTCAATATCACTAAAGTGTCAGTTGCTTCTGGTTCATTCTTGACATTCATATTGACAGCCCAGCTGCTCAAGCCTGATACTCATAAGAGCTTTTCTCTAGGAAGCTTTCATTTTGATCAGTACAGATACCTTTCAAAGCCCTGTATAGCAAAAATTAACTTTCAGCATCCTGTATACAGTGGTACCTCAGGTTAAGTACCTTGGGTTAAGAACTTAATTTGTTCCAGACGTCTGCTCTTAACCTGAAACTGTTCTTAACCTGAAGCACCACTTTAGCTAATGGGGCCTCCTGCTGCCGCCGTGCCACCAGAGCACAATTGCTGTTCTCATCCTGAAGCAAAGTTCTTAACCTGAGGTAATATTTCTGGGTTAGCGGAGTCTGTAACCTGAAGTGTATGTAACCTGAAGCGTATGTAACCTGAGGTACCACTGTAGATTCCAGAAGAAGGAGGTGGGGAGAGAGATATTATACAATCTGGGGCAATGGGAAATGATTCAAGAAAGCCGTATTCCAGTTAAAGAAAAACAAGAGATTCTGATGAGCTTCATTTGTAAGGTCTTTAAAAAAAAAGCCAGGAAACACAGGATGAATCCTATGGTAAACATGCTTGCATCTCCAGGCAGCTGGTTTGTGTAGGAAATCCACTGGGTTGTCACAATCTGCTGTCTGGAGCCAGTCAGTGAAATTTAATAAGACCTAGGGTGGATAGGGACGCAGGTGGCGCTGTGGGTTAAACTACAGAACCTAGGATTTGCTGATCAGAAGGTCGGTGGTTTGAATCCCCGCAACGGGGTGAGCTCCTGTTTCTCGGTCCCTGCTCCTGCCAACCTAGCAGTTTGAAAGCACATCAAAGTGCAAGTAGATAAATAGGTACTGCTCCAGCGGGAAGGTAAACGGTGTTTCCATGCGCTGCTCTGGTTCGCCAGAAGCGGCTTAGTCATGCTGGCCACATGACCTGGAAGCTGTATGCTGGCTCCCTCAGCTAATAAAGCGAGATGAGCACCGCAACCCCAGTCGGCCACGACTGGACCTAAAGGTCAGGGGTCCCTTTACCTTTACCTTTTTAGTGTGGATGGACCAGAGGTTATTCTGGCAAAAAGAGGTTTTTGAGGTGGGTTAGCTAGCCCAATAGGTTATAATGCACACCTACACATCACACACACACACACACACACACACACACACACACACAGAGAGAGCTTATTTAAAGGTTAGAGGCCTGTGTCAGAGCACTGTCCCACCGCTAAGGGAAAGAAAAGTTTCACCTGCACCACAACATGATGTAGTAGCATCCTGCTTTATGTTTCACCTGCCCAGAACTTCAGTGGTGGTAAACATGCAAAGAGACCCAGGTTCAATCCCAGGCATCTCCAGTTAGAACTTGGACAGTTTAAATTTTTGCAGAGCTGCTGCTGGACGGGGCAGACAATACTTAGCTAACTGAAAGGTCCTACTCAGTATAAGGAGTTTCCTATGTTTTCCTTAGTGGTTCTAATTCTAAGTAGATGTTTGCTGGGACAACCCTTTGCACTGAATTTCACTTTAAAAAAAGCACGACATTTAGAAGGAAGCAACCACTGTCTCTAACAAGTCTATGTACAGCCTTGCTACCAGGATAACTGTCCTGGGTTTTCCTACTTGCAGCACCGCACAGAAGGAATATTAAGTATCCAGAGGTGCTGAGAGTTAGCAGAACCTTATCTCAAGCTCATTAGTCTGACATCCACCCTACAAGTGAGAAGTGGAAGGCATGAATACAAATGCAGGATATAAGTCTCTATATGTTGGCTGTAAGGTGCTATGGAGTAAATAGTACAAATTCTTATCTCAGCTGTTTTATTACAGTACCGCTGTGGTACAGTTACACTCAAGGTGAAGGATGGGCAGATCTGTCAGTTTCAGTTTGTTTCTCTCTCTCTCTTTGCTCTTAAAGTCAATTCTCCACATTTCCATTTCAGTTTGCAATTATTTCCTTAAGTTCTAATTTGATGCTTTAATTTAGGTTGTGAACTGCTTTGAGATTTTAAAATGGAGAGACACAGAGAGGGGAGATTTAACTAACTAACTAACTAACTTACTAAATAAATAAATAAGAGGGGAATGGTTAGTGTGTAAAGGAACAGAGTGAAAAGCAGACATTCAGCATCTGCATTGAATTCTCTAGTTTGCATCCTGAGTTGCCCTTCCATGAACATAAGGACTCCTTCCCTTCACGGAAGAGACTCTGATCCAACAGAGACTTCCTCTGGCAGGAGAGAGGCAATTTCCACTGATTTTTGCTTCTCTCCCTCCCCATCAGCCATTAGCACTACCTCCTACACTGTTCCAGAAGATCCTCCAAAGTAATAGAGCAGATTTTTCAGGGAGGAAGCTTCAGGGAGAAGGAGGAATCGAATAATATTGCTGCCGCCTCCCACTTATGCCAGAAGGAGCCCAAGCCATTATGTTTATAATTAAGGGTTACAAATGAATAGGAATTTTGGAAGTCTGCATCCAAGTATTGCTATCCATCTGGCAGACTTTAAAGTCACATTTCACCTCCTATTCAGAGTTTGTGATCTGCCAGAGAAACAGAAAAAGAAAGATTGTAATTGGGCTATTAGAAGAACTAGCAAAAAGAAAAGCACATGTTTAGCCTAAAATTGAAACGGCGCGGGGGGGGGGGGCATTGCTACACAGATCCTTCTGAGTCTAAGGCTCATGTTTGATACAGGATTGCAATGGAATGGAGCACTGGCGGACTGGAGTGGAAACTTCCCACTCAAGGTCTGCCAGTGAAGCTCAGCCTGCCAGGGGACCCCTGATTGGCTGGTTCAAAACTGGGGTTTTGGCGGGCAGTCAGTGTAGCCAGCCAGGATGGATTTTAATGGCTGGCTGGCCCTGTGCACTGAGGCTGTCCAGGGATGGTGCCAGAACCACGAGGGCAGCAACTGCTGCCCACCCCCAAATAAAATAAGCAACCATTTATTGACTGTGTTGATGTGATGCTATACTGCAGCACTGCACTAATGGGGAAAACATTCTGCACCTTTAGAAGGCAGAGTTAACAGGGAGAAACATTTTATATCGTTCTTTCTGCAGCTCTTGAATTTCTGCCTCTTCTTGAGATCTTTAAAGATACCAGAAAAAAAGTCATCCTAATCTAATGGCCCCACTATTTTTCTATAGAAAGCATTATAATATCAAAGCACTGCAAGGAAACTAAAGGAACTGCTAAATATTTATTTAATAAAGCTTTATTTGGCTTTACTCTGTTACCATTGTGTTCACACCTCTGTTGTGCTTTCAGTCTATCAACTGCAGCTGGTAACCAGTGTACTGGTTAAAGAAGAAATAACACTGTAGCTCTTAGACCATGTAGGCAGTAGAAAGAGGTGGCAGAATAAGCAGTGCCATTTCAGACTATGGGTGGGGCAAGGCTGGCCCTACCATGAGGAAAGATGAGGCAGCTGCTTCAGGCAGCTAATGCTGAGGAGTGGGGAGCTGTGTGCCACATGGATTACTCTGCAGCTCCTAAGCTGTTCCTCTGTCTTCAAATGCAGTGGAGGATGCTGTCCTGTTGCCAGTGTCAAAGTAAGATTCGGTCTGGCTGCTTCTCCTATGTCTCTGGCCAAAAAATGCCTCAGGCCAGCGTTTGGGTAGGTGGTGCCATTCTTAAATATTCTTGCAAAGGAAAAGAACAAATAGCTCACCAGGAAAAATATTTTAGGCCCAAAGGATTTTGTTACTTTGGAGCAAATAACATTGCCCCCTACACTGTTGAAGTTGTGCAGTCCCTCGGGGCCCTACCATTTCATTCCTGTTTCATTGTGCTTCCTAATAGAGGCTTTGGACATTTGAGATATCACAAAAGCAGGGCCGTCTTAAGCATATCTGATGCCGTGGTGCAAAGCTCCCTCCAGCGCACGCACCCCTCTTTCCCAGAGTTGTCCACCTTTTTTTAGGGAGGACATCGCTGCCGGAGGAGGAGGAGAAGGTGGGCAGCGGCTGGAGGGCAGCTCCTCTGGTGGGGAAGAGGCAGAGGCTGGACGCGGCGCCTCCCGGTGGCCATGGCAGACAGAGGCTCCGGGTGTGGTGCTGCTTCGGTGCAGCATGGCGGAGACAGGCAAGGGCGGCGAGCTGATTCTGGGAGGTGCGGCATCCAGCCTCTGCCTCTTCCCTGGCACCCTCCAGAACTTGGCACCCTGGCTCCCCGTGCCACTAGCCTCTATGGGTAAGACGCCTCTGTACAAAAGCATAACACATTTGCACATTGTAGCCATAGCTGTGCACATTACGTTTCTACACTGGTTACCTGCTTATGGAATGCTTTTCCCAGGGAGGCTCGTCTGGAGTTTTCATAAAATACCTTTAGGCCAAAAATATTCCTTTTGTCTTAGAGCTTTGGCTGATTAAACAATCTATGGACTTGGGGGGGGGGGTATTGTTTTGCATTTTTGTGTTTTTCATTGTAAACTGCCCTATGGTCCTTGGATAAAGGGTGGTATAGAACATTAATAAGTAATAATAATAGTAACCCATGACTAATTGACTGGCTGCTTTTAAGTATTTGCACATAATTCAGCTTTCGTGTGGCATATAAATTGCCTGAAAAACATTTAAAGTTTATCATAAATAATGATGCCTTTCCTTCGGTGTGCTAAACACTTACTTATTTTTCTTTGTGCAAATGGCAGCCAATTCTTTTAGATCTTTGTTTGGCTCGTGTCTGCATCACAACTTGACATATTACAAAAATGCTTAAATATTAATGCTTTCCCTCTAGTCTTATCATTTCCCCCTTTTTCCTACTAGAAAATGAAGCTGAATCAGAACTGAATATCATTCTTTAAATTCCTATGGGAATAATAAAGCTTCTGGGAAAATACTCTGCATGGGCTGTTTAAGCTCAAATGAAGCAAAGAGGAGGTGTTGAATTCTGTAGGGTACAAATCTACTTGAAACATTTCAAACCCTCAAAAGTGAAAGGGAGGGAAGTGAATTTTCTTTCTTTCTTCAGAATAACCATTCCATTTCTATTTTAAAGTGGGGCTGTCCTAAATGTCATAGGAACTAAGCTACTAATCTTACCTTTGCTCCCCAACCCTTGCCTGAAGCTTAGTTGGTGCTGGTGGCCAGGATGGCTTTTAACCTGGTTATGCTAGTGCCCTAGTTGTTGCTCTGCCTGGAGACGTCTCACCTTATTTCAGCTATCTAGACACACTAGGCTGGACTACTGTAACATGCTCTGTATAGAGATGCCCTTAGGAATACTTCAGATGCTACAGCTGGTTCAGAATGCAGCTGCCTTCATTTAAGCAGAGGTTGGATGGCCATCAGTCTTGGATGCTTTAGTTGACATTCCTGCATTGCAGGGGGTTGGACTGGATGCCCCTGGAACTCCTTCCAACTCTATGATTCTATGATGTGGGTCAGGCACATTTGACACCTATATTATGCCAACTGCATTGTGTGTCTGTTTTTAAGTAGCTGTTTCACCTTAAGTGTGTAAACATTTGAGAAATAATTGCTGTGGGTTAAACCACAGAGCCTAGGACTTGCCGATCAGAAGGTTGGCGGTTCAAATCCCTGCGACGGGGTGAGCTCCCATTGCTCGGTCCCTGCTCCTGCCAACCTAGCAGTTTGAAAGCACGTCAAAGTGCAAGTAGGTAAATAGGTACCACTCTGGTGGGAAGGTAAACGGCGTTTCTGTGCGCTGCTCTGGTTCGCCAGAAACGGTTTAGTCATGCTGGCCACATGACCCAGAAGCTGTACGCCGGCTTCCTCAGCCAATAAAGTGAGATGAGCGCCGCAACCCCAGAGTCGGCCACGACTGGACCTAAAGGTCAGGGGTCCCTTTACCTTTTAACCTTTTAAAATGGGTACAGCTGCATAACGCCCCCTCCAATCCATAATGCATACTTATGTGTGAGCTTGAAAATGTACAACTCATTTTTCCTGTGACAATTTTAGATACTCAGGCCGACAGATAACTAACACAGAAACACCCGCCCACCACTGTGCTGAGACCTGAAGACTGAAGTTTTCAGTCACACGAATCTTGGTACAGACTTCCTGCAAAAAGGAATTAGCCTTTGCAGAGGTCTGGCTTCAATAATGCACTCTTGAGTAGCCTGACTGCTTCTAGCACTGCTGAGTTAAAGGCTGTTTTAAAACGTTTTTGATTATGATGATAATATTGTACATTGCACAATACATCCGGCTTTAGAAAAGACAACTGCCCTGTGTTAAGGTGAAGCCTACAGAATTACTGGCTGCTGTTCAGTTCTGTGATATCACCAATGTTACTCTTTGATAGTTTTGGTGGGCTCTCTGTCCCAGCCAATCTGAGTCCGGATCCCACAAACCACACTGGATGCCCCAAAGTATTACAGTGCTTGTAGAATAGCAGCACCAATTTATTAGAAGTCCATTTCGTTCTCCTGTACATGTACAATTCTGGCATGTTGCAATAATATCAGGTTTTTCATTCATGTTGGGCATCGGATTAAAGCATCTCCCACATACCAGATATATGGAGCTGATGGCCAGAACCTCAAGCACACATAATTTTGGCTGCACAGAGAAACTTTGATCCCTACCAGCTGACTTGTCATTTATTATTATTATTATTATTATTATTATTATTATTATTATTATTATTTCAACTGTGTTTTCAGTTGGGATCCATTAGCCCCTGAATGCTGGCATGGCCAGTTCAGGGAGAGATTTTATATCTACAGTGCAAATATTTAGGCCTCCCGTGGGGATGTGATTTTTAGTGGTGGAGTCCTATTACAAGTTCTTGACAGTTACTGCGTTAAAAAAATAATAATAGCAGCCCTGCAGTGGCCTATTAGATTACTTTTGATCAGCATAATCTAGCAAGGGAGGCTGAAGGGAGCAAAATCAATGGCTGCTCAAGCTTTTATCTTCCACTTGTACTTAAAAAAAAGAGGAAGAACTTTTGTGTGGTGTATCAAATGAAGGATGCATAGGGTATGAATGGTTGGCTCTGATATTAGTGGTATGTGGATTTAGAGGGTGATGGCGAGGAGAATCGTCCTTATGATATGCCTCATTTGTCATTAATAATTTATGTCAGCTGCAGTGGTTGATTTTATTAACTCTCCTCTCCTATGTTTGTGATGTATAATTCACGGCTTTCAAAATATTTTGAGGGTCTTGCTATGTGCCACAAATGCAGTATATGCTCCGTCTAATGTGCAGGAAGATTAGAGACGTGAGCTATTGTTGAGGCCACAGCCTCTGGTTTAAAGATGAAGCTGAGATAATACGACCATTTTCAAGGGATGACTAACCTGTGGCACTGCAGATGTTGTTGAACTTCGTCAGGCCCAGCTAGCATGACCTTATGGTCAAGGATAATGGGAGCTGCAGTCCATGTGGAGGGGCACAAAATTCTTAAGGTTGCCTTAAATCCTCAATTTTGAAATTGGATTAAGGCTGCATTCCTGCTACCTACTTTGTATGTGTAGATCAGCCTTTCCCAACCTAGTGCCCTTCAGATGTTGTTGGACTACAACTCCCATCAACCCTGAGCACTGTCTGTGCTGGTGGGGGATGATAGGAGTTGTGGTCCTGCTGCATCAGTTGTGAAAAACTGGTGCCAATTTTTGCTTCTCATCTGTACCGTGAACTTTCTGCCATCTTTCTCTTCTTTCAGACCACCCAAAATGTTTAATCTATCCCTTCCTAGAACTATGAATCACCTCCTCACCTTCTCTGCCACTTTTCTTCCTCTGCTGCTATTATCTATATTTCTTGATGGCATAAGTGCAAGAGGATGTGTCACCATCCTTCACGCTAGTTAACACTGCTAGATACCAAAATTGTCACTGCTTGCTGCCTCTTGTTGTTTTTCTGGTTAATGATGACTGCTATTGTAGCATCTTGTTAAGTATGATTATCAAGCTATTATAACTATAAATTAGAGGCCCTCTGATTCAGGAATCAGGATATTTCACCCTAATCTATGCATTAGGAAAGAAAAGAGATGCCATCCCACTGAACTGGAGAATAGTGACTATGTCAGGTAATGGCATCACTAATTGCACAGTAACTACATCATGTATTACTATTACTAATACCATTGCTATTACTATGATTTAATCCCATCCTTCCTCTGCAAAACAAAGTGGTAAAGCAGTACAATTAAAAATAAAAGCATATTTAAAACAATTAAAGACTTCTAAAAGCATGTAAGACAGTCACATACCCACACAGTTAATAATTCCAAGGTTGCCAGGAACAGTATATTTAAAACAGGAATGTTTTTAAATTCTTCCTGAAAAGTAATAATAAGTGAGTCAGCCACACATGATCAGGGAGGACACTACAAATATGGAACTGCCACCAAGAAGCCCATGCCAGCACCATGGCTAATGAAGTAATATGAGAACTGCTTCCTCCTTAAACCAGTGTCTCCTGAATCTAACCATGGTGCGATTCCTGTAATTGGCTACAGTCACCAGAGGGGGCGGGGCAATGTGATATATGAGAGCTAATAACTGCTTAGTGTTTGATTGACTTTAACTCTGCCTTGTAGCTGCATCTCCAAACTTCCTTGGCAGCCAGACAAGGGGCTATTCAGAGGTCTAGCATGAATATGGTCCCTGGATTAGTCCTTGGTGTATCTCCAGTTAAAGGGGTCTTGGGTAGCAGTGCTGTTGAATGTATATGCTTGAGATCTTGAAGAGCCATTGCTGTTCAGGGTAGAAAATACCAGAGCTGAAAAGCAGGAATGGTGGGTTTGAGTGCTGGCAAGTGGAGAGAAACCCAAGCAATTTAGGAAATTAGTTTTTGGTCCGGAAACTTACCTGGGCTTGTTCATTTCTCAGATACAGTTTTATGCCACGTCAAGCATATACCTTTTCTTAGAAAGATGTAGTATTGGTCTTTGTGGGTGGAGGGGGGCATAGAAGCTCAGTACTAGACTGTTGCTTAAAACTATGCCGCTTCTTGAGATAGCAAGAAACTTGAAACTCTTTTGAAAAGAAAAGAAAAAGAAATCACAGCTGCTTTTTAACATGAAAATTCTCCCTCCTAAATATCACCAAATCAGCTCAAAATTCAAATTGGTGGAACCAGATTCAGCTCAGCACAAGGCAATCCCGGATGAACTTAATGCATGGTTAGACTTGGCATAAGGTAGCATTTGTTGAACATGCCTCCTTGTTTAAGATGTTTAAAGGCTATCTGGAATTTTGGAATATACTCAGATGTGCTTTGTTTTTGTTTGTTTGTTTTTTTAAAAGTAGTTGTGCGTATGTGTCTAGAAGCAATTTTAATCATCTGAAGCTGTACTGAAAAAAAACATTGTGGCTTGAGAGAAAGTATTCAAATCAGAGCCAGGAATAAATAAAGATATAGCCAAAAACAAAGAGAACACTTTTGGGTCTCTTAGAGCAACAGCAGAGAAAGAAAGTGACTTCTTACTTCCCCCTAATAAACAGCACCAAAATAACGCTTGAAACTCTGAAAAACAATTCTGCACAGATTGTAGCATCTTTTGATTTTCTACAGTTTTATCATTCTGGGAAGAAGGCCTGTGGAGACAACATCAACCTGTAGGTATTTGAATGCATCATTGACAGATGAAACCTTGGAGGGACAGGAATTTATTGGTAATGTTTGCAGCAGAATCAGCTTCTCTGTATGGTACCATTCAGCACAGAACATACACGTGTGTGTGTGTGTGTGTGTGTGTGTGTGTGTGTGTAGCTGATGTCTTTAAAGAAACATGAGAATTTTGCAGGAAGCTTAGCTTCAGTATTTGCTTGCTGTATTTTATTAGATGTGGCCTGAGTGGGGAAAATGCAGATTCAGTGCAGAAGTGTTCTAGTGTATTATTACACTACAGAAGTAACATATCTTGTTTTATGAAAACACTTCAGACAAATATTTTTTGTAAGTTACCTGCCTGCTAATCTTGCTTTCTATTATTTAAAACATTTGGAAGCGGTAACCTTTTGCCAGGGAGTGACTTGTTCCTGGAAAGAATACAAAATTTACTATCTGCTTATCCTGGTCTTTGGGCTTGCGTTCCATTTTTTTTCTTTCAATTACTTGTGCCTCTAGACCATAAATAGAATTATTTTAAAGAGCTCAGGGCTCCGACTGACAACCTGTTTATTCAGCATTCAAACTGAAAGCTCTGGCGTGTGTTTGAATTGCTCCCGCAAAATACTGACATTCCTGAGGATTAGCCCCATTGCACTGTAAAATATCCTCCCACAAATCTAGGCTGGAGCACAAAAAACAATGTGTTGATCCATTTCAGTCATGATAAATGGACAGGTGCTCATCCACAAACACTCTGACACATTGTTCTGACTGACAGCCCAGTTAAGTGCTTCCAGTGCATAGAACCTTCAACACTGCAGAAATGACTACCTCATGTCAATTGGTAGAGCTCCCTCTGGTGGATTATGTAGAGTTAAACCTGCAATTTCACCCTGTAGTCCGGCCGTAAGAAAAGATTGGAAATCAGAGAAGATAATTTTAGGAAATCTGTTTTAAGATGGAGATAACCTTACAATGACTTGACTAGACCTGTGCCATTAATTGGCAGAATAGGATTATTATTATTATTATTATTATTATTATTATTATTATTATTATTATTATTATTTTAAAAAGCTCAGCCTGGATTGCTTTTTCATGTGATTAAGAAATTCCGTGCAGAGAAATTGAAGGAATTAGACAGGGAAGGGCTGGGTAAAAGAACAGTGAAGTGACAGCTAAGGGGGAAAATGTTTTTGACATGATTAGGACAGGATCAAATTTCATTTGGGAATGAAATGCGTTATTAGGAAATGATACAAACATATACTCTCCCACCTAGATGCTGTTTATGTCCCAGCAGTATGGAAATTTTTCCTCAGTGCAGTTTGTTTTACTTAGTCAAGAGGCATAAGAAGAATAGATACATTGCATAGTAGATAACGTTGCAGGAATATGATAATCAAAGCACTGCAAAAATCTAAGAGATTTGCGACTGAAAAGCAGTTAAAGATAGGAGTGTGGATCTTACAAAATGTAATCTGTTTGCCTTCCGGTGCCATAGTTATTCCCCACCCTCTCTAGAAATAGTGTAGCTTTGCTACACTGACACATCTGTTGGGAAATGGATGTGTTGTTGTTTTTTAAAAAAGAAAACCTTAAAACTACATTTTGTCAAGTACACTGGAATTCCCCAAAGTATCTCAGTAAAGGTTGCAAACAGCAAAAACTGCTTTGCCAGCTAAGCCACTTAAATGCAACGGCTTGCTTTCACATTTGCTTTTCACACTTCTGAATGGCACATGCATAAACTGGTACATTCTTAAGTCATTGTGCTCCTTTGTTGTGTTAAAACAACAGGCCATGGTTGCAATCCAGCACACAGTTAATTATGCCTAGCCCTATTGACATGAGAGGAAGTTGTATGCATAACTATATCCTTTATTTGCAGGCTAAAGTTGTGGTTGTAAATAAGCGTCCTGTGTCTCTAATTACCCTCTTTGTTTCCATTGCATGGGGATGGGTGGGGGCTTCCTCCTCATTCGCCTGCAATGTCTAAGCTACTTTGCCAACCACTCTTTATCTTACCTACTATCCAAGAAGCCGGTTAGTTGTGTGAGATGGCTTCCTAGGGCACAGCCTTGGACTGGACCTGCAAGAGAGCCTTTTTCATCTGGGCTTCTCCTAAGAGTCTCACCCATGTCCTACTGCCTAGTTTCACACACAGAGCAGGCCAACTCTGCATGGTATTGAACAACTTCTACATCCTTCTGTTCTACATTCATTCCTATAAGCATTGCTCCAAAAAAATCCTACTTATTTTCTCCATAAGAAAGCAACCATCAAATTAAGGGAGTGGCGCCCTAGCACTTATGCCATCCTTGAAGGCGACAGGTTGGCCATTTGTAGCAGCTTTTCCTTTTTAGTCCCTGGCCCAGGAAGCTGATGCAAACTGATGAAATACAGTCAGGCTAGCTGCCATTTTGAGTGCAAATCCAATTGAGGTGTCCAGTTCTATGTCTAGTTGAGCACTGTTAGATCAGTTTCCTTGCTCAAAATTAGTTCAAAATCTGTTCTCTTTCATTTAGGACAATAGAGCATTTACCCAGATAACCAACTCAGTTCACACACCACCACCCCCAAAGAAATAGTATGTGTTCTGCAGATGTGCACAAATAATTACTTTGGGTACAGTTAATTATCACTGGGCAAAAAGACATATGCCGAAGCTTTAGATCTGAAATGGCCATTACTACCACTGCTAATTATGCTGCAATCCTTGGAATTGCTACTCATTCCCACCAATAAGCCCAGTTGCATTATCCCCAGCTGTGGACGAGAGCAATCTATCTAATTTCCTGGAAAAAAATATGGCAAGCAGGGGATGTGCTAACTCTTAAATTTCAGCGTCCCTATTACTCCAAGTTTCTGTCTACCAAATCTAACAGCTGATTGGGTATTGTGAGGAGCAATCTGTCTCTAAATGCTAATGGGCCCATGCTTGTAATATAAAATGCAGGTATGGCTTTTTTGGTATATATAAAATACAACAACCTGGGATGTTCAGAGATCTTCATACCACCACACAAAGAATGATTTGTAATCCATTATATAGTGCATTCATTAGTACAATGTTGTGTTCTGTGTGAAACCATATTTTCTTATTATTTTGCTGAGAAACCATTTCAGGATTCCTGTACAGGTGTTGCTCTGGTTCATTTGACATCTTGAGTTTTAATAAGAGATCATAGGGAATGAAAGATTATGCACAATGCTGGCAAGTTGTTTGCTTCTACTGTGCAATTTCCTGGGAAGCAAATTAAATGTTTGTTTTAAAATGTAAAAGGCACTGTATCTTTTTTATTGTTGCTGTTGTTCTATTCATTGTTGTCAATTAGGGGTGATGAACAGTCCAAAGAGATAATAATTTAATCATCATCAATCTAGCTTGGGCTACTGCTTTTGTTGATACTTCCTTCATGGAGAAGTTGAAATACAGAATTGGAAATACAGCTTTGTGGTAATTGCTGTCACATTGACTGGGAACTATTATTTTTGCCCAACAGTAGAAGTGGCTGAAATAAGACCAACATAGAGAGCTGGAAATTGAGAGGCTGAAATTTTAGTCCTATTATCTTATTATTTGCTTGTAAGACTGTGTTGACAATGGAAAGCAGGGCCTGGCTGTGCTACTGGT
This sequence comes from Podarcis erhardii, assembly GCF_964252035.2. NCBI lineage: Eukaryota > Metazoa > Chordata > Lepidosauria > Squamata > Lacertidae > Podarcis > Podarcis erhardii. The sequence goes on from NC_138508.1 coordinate 62,059,782, forward strand.
GTCATCCCAGGTAGTGGGTGGTGCTGTGGTTTAAACCACTGAGCCTATTGGGCTTGCTGGTCAGAAGAAGGTTTGAATCCACATGATGGGGTGTGCTCCCGTTACTCTGTCCCAGCTTCAGCCATCCTAGCAGTTTGAAAGTAAACCAGTGCAAGTAGATAAATAGGTACCACTGTGGTACCTATTTCTGTACGCCCTGGCTTCCGTCATGATGTTTTGTGGTGCCAGAAGCGGTTTAGTCATGTTGGCCTGTCTGTGGACAAACACCGGCTCCCTTGGCCTGAAGCACATTATAGTCACATTTGACTGGACTTAACCATCCAGGGATCCTTTACCTTTACAGGTGTCATCTCTGACATCTGTGTATCTAGCATGTGCATCTTCAGTTGAGTGCTTAGGTGTTCATGCAGTCATCTGTTCTGGACACACAGACACTAACTGGGCAGGACAAGGAGCCCTGCTGCCCATGTGGTAGCCCATATGCAAGGTGCATGTGAATGCATCTTTCTTTACAAAACACAAACCTAAGAAGCTGGCATACAGATCTTGGAAACCTAAGCATGCCTGACTGCAACCCTACTGCTATTTAATAAATGTATAGGAGACAGTTACAAGGCAGCCTAGGTCAATGGTGGCTACTGTTGCCTCCCATAGCTCTTATAACATCTTAAAATCAAAGCTTAAAACCAAACCCTGAGGCCTCTTAAGAAGTCCCCACTTGAGTTTCTTGCCTGATCCTACCTTGCCCATCTATACAAGAGCTTCTGCCTGGTGAAGAGTGCCAGTAGGTCATATTTTCCACCCTGTATTTAAAGCTTAATTTTGTCTTGCTTCTTTCCCATACTCTGTGCATTAGTATAGAGACAACTGAAACCACAAGTCATTCCCTCCAGCTATTTCCTTCTTATTTTTGCCTGCCCTTTAGCAGGTTTCTGTAGCACAACCTTAGTTTCCTGTGCATCAGTGAAGCTGTTACCCCCAGTACCAGGTGTTCCGTTGTCCTTTGTAATATTGTCTCCCTTCCCTCAGGAGCTCTCTCAGGTTTGCGAGTCTCTGTAGCTTCCACAGCCACCTTGGTGTATTCTGAGATCTGCGACTGCTGTCCTTGTACCTCTGGTCCAGAATCAGTATCCAAGGTGAGAGATTGGAATCAATCTTACAGCTTCAGTGACACAACATGGCTTCTGTGTGTCACCTTCCTCCAGGGGTTCATCTCCTGCAATGGACAATCTTCCTCCTCCACTCTGCCCTGTCAAGAAGTTCCTCATGTTGCCTAGTACCTCAAAGTGTACATGGGCTTCCTGAGAAGAGACAAACCAGGGACTTAAGGGGATCCTCCCTCCCCTCCACACAAATCAGCAACCCACTATAAGCCCTAATTTTGGTGGGGTAACCCATGAGATTACTATCATGTGGAGGCGGGGAGTACTGCTCCACCATCATTTCCCCAATTGCAATTTGGCTTACAGCAATGAGCTGGGAGAGCCTCCCACCTGGAAACACCTACCACCCATATATAGGAACAAGACATTACAAGGCATTGCAATTTATATCCTAGCTCACTTTAATTGATTATTCAGTAAACACTGTTTTCTTCTTTACCTGTGTATTCATGAGAACATATAGAACCTTTCTGGATCAAACCAAAGATCCACCAACATCCTGTTTTTAAGTGATCAGACCAGTGCTTTCAGTAAACCCACAGGTAAGGCATTAAGGTCATCCCTAGCTGTTTACCTCCTCAGCAACTTATACTGAGAGAAATAGTGCTTTCAAATATAGAGTGTCCGCTGAACTGTCATTGATAGACCTATTAGCTGTAAAAGCATGTGGCAATAGCAGTGAATTTCATAACTGTATGATATGTTGTATGGAGAAATGCTTCTTGATCTGTACCGGACAGTACTTTATGTACTGTCCATCAATAAAATTGAGTGACCTGGAGTTCTACTTTTGCCAGAGAGGAGAAAATGCACCAGTGTCCACTTTTTGCAAATAATGCATAATGTTATAAGGGTCTGTCATTTCCCTGTCATTTTTTTTTCTAACTAAGAAGTTCTGAATATTTTACCATCTCCTTTCCTTTCAGAGAAATTGCTTAAATACCTTGATAATTACCCTTTTCTGAATCAGTTTCTCTTATTTTAACTCTACAATATCCTTACTAAGATGTAGATACCAAAGATATACACAATATTCCAAATACAGCCTTACCATAGATTTATGTGCTGTGTTTTTACTTCTCTAATAATTTCAGACACCAGATAACCACAAATGACTACCTCCAGATGGGTGACTGCTCAGACTAACAACCATTGCTCTTCCACATGTAGCTTACAGCAGGGATTGCAGTTGATTCTCCACAATATTTTGGATATTGCACCTTTTGTCTATCAGTGATGCAGCTTCCATGAATCAGGGAAGTCTAGTTTACCTGTGTGGCCATTTGAAGCTCACGCTCAATATAATCTTTGAAGTTGTTGCCATGTTATCATCTGGTTAATTTTCTTAATCAGCATTTTAATTAGCATCAAAATGCTTTTCTAGCTATAATTCTTTTTTTAAAAAAGAAGTGAATGAAACTGTGTTTATAGTGCTATAACACCTTTTAATGTTTAAAATGATTCCCTCCCTAAAAATAACCCTGTTTGTTTTTTCATTACTATTTTAGTGCTGCTATTTTGTAGAAAGCTGGTCTGCCTATGTGCTAGGGAAAGATGTAAGACTGACAGGAAAAATAAAGGGCAATGTCATGGCACCAGGGCATCACGTGGATGCTGTTTAAAAATTGAGCGAATGAAGCATGGAAATTCCACACTAAATGCTTAAACTGTATCCAGATGAGGGTGCTATCTTGCAAATAAGTCATTCAGAGCCAAGAGTTAGATAATATTGCTGTATTGTTTTGGAGATTCTGAGGTTACATCAGAAGTTGAGTTAGCTGATGGTACTTCTGATTCCCCCCCCCCTTTTACATTATTGATATTTGTTCATGTTATTATTGTGTTTGTACTTAAGCATATTATAATGTAATTGTCATGGCCTTTGGCTATCACAGTAAACTTATTGAATGCAGTGATCCAATTTTTTCTGTGTGAGACTGATGCATAGGGTGCCTCACACCATTTTTTTCATTCACCATGTTCTTTGTTATTTCACTGCTTGTCATCTACCCCAGTGAGTGCAGCTTGACAGAAAATTTACTGGGTGTGGTTCTTTTCCTCCATTCAATCTGACACCACCACTAACCAGTTAATTTAGAGGATCAAAATGCAGAAATGTACAAGATCCATAATAATAAAAACAAACTGAGAACAGCTGTGAACTGGATTTGGCTGAATACTGAACTGAATCAGGCAGATCTGAGGCTTGTTGAAATCAGGTTGAGACAGCCTCAAATTGTTCCTGGTTGGGTCAGTCTACCTGGAGTAATCCAGGGCTGTCAAAAGGCAGGGTGGTGGGTGGCAGGGGGAGGAGAAGCAGAGGCAGCCAGCCTCTGAAAAGAGCAGTGTGTTGCTGTTTGCAAGAGGGCTTTATCTACAGATGGAAGAGAAACAAAAGAAACCTGATCTTGCCAGTGTTAGCCAACTTTGAATGCCAACATCTGAATCACCCCTTGAATGTGCAAAAGAAATGTGTGGTGAAAGTGGTCACGGTGAAATGTGAAGCAAATCAGAGGTCAAAGTGACTTGGAGACTTCTTTCCTAATCTACTCTGTCATGTAAACACTCAAGAACCCACTCAGTTTTTTGAAGGATGGTTTATTTCATTTTATATCATATGCTGCAAAAATTAACTGAGCTCAACAATCTTGGTTCTCAAAAGCCTTTTCAGCACTGGAAGAGAAAAGAGAAATGGGTGTTTTAAAAATCTCTTGAATATCAGCTTTTTCTCACATTGTCAGCTAGCAAAATGTCAGCTGAAAGTAAAGTCTAAATGTGGAATCAAGGCTTTCAGACTCTCTGTATCTGATTTCAGTCACATGCTCTCTTAGTGTGCCAGCAGATCATTTTGTGTAAATGGACAAGGGTCTGGTCTGTACTCAAACTGAAGGCTGCCAAGAATAAACAGATGCTGTAGGATGCAGACATGTTTTTTTTCACTCTGACTCAGTGTGATATCAATGCCTGGCATGATACTAGTAGGCACCAATATATTTATAGATCCAATATATTTATTTTCCAGTGCAGAGTTTGGTGTGATCCTCTTTGCACGTATGGAGCTCCTGCACATGTAAAAGCTTCTTTATTGACTACAGTGTCCAGGATAGCTCCATCCTGTATAATGGGGGTGCACACTTGGGTCCCTAAATTACTGAGCTACTGGATCCACATGAATGACTGGTCAGTCTGGTGCAGTGCTTGGAGTGGGATGCTGGGGAAATCAAGGTTCAAATCTCCACTCTGCCATGAAGTTCACTAGATGCCTCAGCCCAACATTCATCACAGAAAAGGGCTTTTTGTAAGGATAAAGTGGAGATAATCATGTACAGCACCTTGAGGTCTTTCAAGTCAATAATAAATAGCAATTAAATGATTGTGTGCCATGAACTGGGAATATAGCCCCTGATAACTCAAGTCACATGTAACTGACATAAACTTTACATAATTATCATCGACACTAGAGGTGCCAAACTGTTTTGGTACATAACAACCCCCCCCCCACACACAAAAAGTATCCTAGAAATATTTTATGAGTGTACTACCATTAAAATAGAGGGGATTCATGTTTATTGTGAGGCTTTGATTCTATGGAGACAAGAAACAAAGAACAAATATGCATGTGTGTGGATTAAAAAATAAAACCAAACAAACAGTGGCATGTAATGTGGTCTTAGTTGATTGAAAAAGAACATAATATTCATCCTCAATAGATAGGATTTATAGGAATTTGGTTAATGGGATTTCCTCCTGCAGATGGAATTGTATCTTGCTGCTGTGCCTTCTACAAAATATTACCATATGTACTGCTTTCAGTAGTGAGATCACTGAGTGAGTGACTGAATGAATAAGAATTGATTGGATTATAGGTACAAAAACCATTTAAATTCTGACTCTCTTGGCCAGTGTTATCTCAAGTGAGGAAAGGCAGTCCACATTATCAGCTCCATTGGTTAGAGCAGTGTTTCCCAACCTTGGGCCTCCAGCTGTTTTTGGACTACAATTCCCATCATCCCTTGCCACTGGTCTTGCTAGTCAGGGATGATGGGAGTTGTAGTTCAAAAACAGCTGGAGGCCCAAGGTTGGGAAACACTGGGTTAGAGTACTGTCTAAGTTAAAAGAAAAGATCTTCAAAAGTATTTTTGCTGAGTATCTGCTTTATCAAATGCCCTTAAATGTTAGAAAAAGTTATATGTTTAGCTCTTCTTTTGTACTATTTAGCAGTGTGAAGTGGTACATTCTGATATAGGTGTGGTGGTAACTACCCTTTGGAATTCCCTCCCCTTGAATATTAGATGGACTGCTGTCTTTTCAGCACCTATTGAATATCTTCCTCTTCCAGCAATCCTTTCCCAATCTGTATTTGTATTGGAAATGTTTTTAAGTTGTTTTATTGTTTTATCATTTTCACACTGCCCTGAACTCCTTTGGAAATAAAGGTAATATATAAAATCATACACACACACACACACAGAGAGAGAGAGAGAGAGAGAGAGTGTCCCATAACAAACTGAAAATTTATCGATCATTTTCTGATAAAATTTCTGAGATAGTTCCCCCCCCCTACACACACACACTCCTAGAAAAAGGTGACTGCAGAATTCTCTCTGAATAATGTCTGCTATGTTTTCATAGCAGTGTAAGGAGACAATGTATTATTTATCAGTACTGAAGATAAAGGTATATGGGTTAGACCTAGGAATGAGTTAAGTTTTGTCCTATGGTAAATGAAACATGAGGTGAAACTATTTGATTAGACCTCAGAACTCTGCGAAGGTTATATTGTATGAAGGCCTGAATGCTAGCAGAAGCCGTGGTTACGGTTGCTAAGGAAGGAAACACCTTTGGCAGCTAGTAGTACTGAAAGTGAATGTCCCTGGTATTTATACTTATCAGGGGCATTAGAAAGGTTTAATCTGATTGGTGTTCTGAGAATCGCTTTTAAAACCCCTATTGATCCTTGAATAAAGATCAGTAGAAGGGGGAACTGCAAGGTGGCCAGAAGCAGTGGTCAGTAAAGACTAGAAAACTAGAAGAAGTTATTTTAAGAGCCTTTTGGAGCTGGGGTCATGGAGAGAAGGGCCTGAGGACGGAAGACAGAAAGTTAAAGAAAACAGGAAGAGATAGGCAACAGAAAGCATAGTGTTCAAAAGCACAAGGCTGAGACAGAGAAGAAGACCCAGGCCTGAAGAACATCTAGAAGAGGAAGAACCAGAAGACAGCAGCTAGTAATAAAGAATTCCAGAAGAGATGGAAAGTGTTTTGTTGTTTAGTCATTTAGTCATGTCCGACTCTTCGTGATCCCATTGACCAGAGCACGCCAGGCACTTCTGTCTTCCACTGCCTCCCACAGTTTGGCCAAACTCATGCTGGTAGCTTCAAGAACACTGTCCAACCATCTTGTCCTCTGTTGTCCCCTTTCCTTGTGCCCTCCATCTTTTCCAACATCAGGGTCTTTTCCAGGGAGTCTTCTCTTCTCATGAGGTGGCCAAAGTATTGGAGCCTCAGCTTCACGATCTGTCCTTCCAGTGAGCATTCAGGTCTGATTTCCTTAAGAATGGAGAGGTTTGATCTTCTTGCAGTCGTGGGACTCTCAAGAGTCTCATCCAGCACCATGATTCAAAAGCATCAATTCTTTGGCGATCAGCCTTCTTTATGGTCCAGCTCTCACTTCCATACATCACTACTGGAAAAACCATAGCTTTACTATACGGACCTTTGTTGGCAAGGTGATGTCTCTGATCTCTATTAAATAAATCAGTTTCCATTACTGTATCTCCAAACATAGGATGCTGTGATTTATTCTAACTGTGGCTGCTTAACATGTGGTTGGTTTGAGCATGTTTTGTCTTAACTAATCACATTTAGACTAAACCACAGTTTCTTGAATGTAATAGGAAACTGTGAAGCTTTCAATCTTTTCCTCTTGTGTCTAAAAGAGGGAAGAAAGAAACAAGCAAATCTAAGGATTGAACTCATAATAATGTTTGTTGCGTCTAAGCTAGGCTATTTTAGAACTACTTCTCTAAAGAATCAACCTGGTTTTTTCCAAATTAATTTTAGAATTTTTCACCAATTTTAAGAATTTTGAGAGTAATTTCAAGTTTGGCTTTTAAAAAATGCTCTCAATAAATTTATCATCTGAATTTCATTAGCCCATACTAGCCAAATTTGTTTTAATGTTCAACGGTAATCTAATTTCACTTCTATTTTATTTATAACCATTATTTATGATCAAGAAAAGTTTTTCCATGCAAGGATAGAAGACTAAATAAATCAAATTTTATTTATAATCAGCATGCCGAATGAAGCATCAGCTATAAATAAATTATACACTGCCTGTGTGTGGCTATTACAATGGTGCGTTTCCCAACAACTGTCTAAAAGTCTAGAGCAAGAAAATTCTAGCTTTAGATGTCCTGGTTTCAATAGCCAGATGAGCACATGCTCCAGAGGAAAAAGAAGCTCACCTTTCGGGAGGTGCAGTAGTTCACTGGTGGAGCACAGACTTTGAAGAATCTTAGATGAATATGCATAAAGTTTGAGGGTCAATCTCTAGGAACAGCAGTTAAAATACAAACACACCCAGAAAGAAAATTTGGAGAAGAGTCCATGCCCAAGAGCCTGGGAAACCATTGCCACTCACAAGAGTTGCAAGAAAACAGTTCAGAACATAGGAGTAGCCTGCTGGGTCAGGCCAATGGCCCATCTGGCATCCTGTTCTCACAGTGGCCAACCAGATGCCAAATGGGAAACCTGCAAGCAGAATTCAAGCATAGGAGCTCTCTTCCCTCTTGTGGTTGCCAGCAACTGGTATTCAGAAGCATTATTGCCTTCAACTGTGGTGGCAGAAGAGAATCATCATGGTTGGCAGTCATCAATAACCCTCCATGAATTTGTGTAATGCTCTTTTAAAGCCATCTCAGTTGGTGGCCATTTCTGCCTCCAGTGTTTAACTATGTGTTGATCCGGTAGCTTCATGCAACTTTCATATAAGGGACAGAAGGGGAGAGCTCTTGGTAAATTTTTATTGTTATATCATAGTTTAGAATGCACCATATGAACAATGTTTTTAAAAACTCTACCGTGAGCTTCACTTATAGAAAAAAAAACCCTAAGCATAATTTAATATAGTGCAGAAAATAAGTTCATTCATAATCTTAATAAAGATCTCTGTGTAATAAATAGGAAATGAATTAGTAATTCTTCTTTTGGTGGCGCAGGTGCTCACAGCCCCACTTTCCTTCCTATTCCTGGTTACCCATATGCTTCCTGTACTTTATATCACTTCTCTCCAGAAAATTAAAACTAACATATTTATTGTTTCATTGATTGTTTGTTTGTTTATTCATTCATTCATTCATTTTATTGTTTTATCATTATTTATTGTATTAAATTTGTATACCGCCCTTCATCTGAAGATCATAGGGTGGTTCACAACATAAAAATACAAAATGAGTGCACAAAATACATCATAAAACAAAAGCAAAAACAAACCATCAGCCCCCCCAATGCTATTTTATTTATTAAATTACTCATCTGTTGAATGGGCTACAGTAAATATAGCTCCCCACCACAGTCAAAGAATTCCCAAGTCACTAGTGCCTGTGAGTTATAAGTTACAACCTTTATGAAATAACATCAATTCTTTGTTACTGTCTGGATGTTTTAACAATTGAAATGCAGATACCAAGAAAATATTTTTTATGTATTCTCAATTTATGGGGCCTTCAAAGTCAGTCCTCCTTTTATTGTCTCTTTTCAGTTCAGAAATGACTTGAACCGACAACAAAAAAGGAGCTGACAGCAGTTTTTTTTTAGATAGCCACTTTATAGCTACACACTTTGCAACTATATGATAGGGCAACCTATGTTGCCTTGAATACAAAATTAGCTTGTTGATATGTGCAGCTACAGACTGAGGAGCAGATGCAGTAAGTCTAATTCTAACTTATTTACATAAAATCTCTAAAAGGACATGTTATTCCATGGTGCCATATCTATAGCATCTAATAAATTTTCCATCTTGTTCCATTAAGCCAATCTTATTGTCTCTGCTAATTTGATTTTTAAGAGGAAAATGACATCATTGCTCACCCAGAAAGCAGCTGATTGCCAAGATACAGATTTTAGGCTGCAGAGTTGTGCTAATCTTACGTGGGGAAGTGGAATGAATGGAAGGGGGGGCATTTTCACCTCCAGATTACCATGCTTCATGCTTTCCCTTGTAAAATTCACATGGGACTAATTCTCCTCACTGGAACAAAGTTGTCTGAGAATATTAAGCACTCCTACAAAGCACCCCTCTGCTTCACTAGATATCATGACTCATTTGGGTGTAGTATCCCTGATCTCTGACAAGTAAAGATATACAGGCCAAACCAGCCTGTAGTGAAGCAGGTTCTGTGGTGGTTTGACACTGGTGCATTGTTTGCTGAATGGTGAACAACTGTGTGGCTGAGTGGAGGGACTCTTAATGAAAACCTGAATTGTGATGGCAAAAGAACTCATGTAGAGGACTGAGTAAGGGAATCAGAAAATTTTATGAAAAGGAATTGGGTTTCCCAGCCACTTCTACATATGTAATATTTAATTTCTATTATTATTTATTTAGTTTTCATCAAAGCTTTTTTAGACTTCAAGCTGCAATAGATTTGTCTTCCAAGAAACTGTTCTAATCTCAAACCTTTCCTGAAGCCGTAGGCTTGAAAAATAAGCAAGGATTAATTTGGTTTACATAATTTAACTACTCTATTATAAACTTAAAAATGGAAAGTGTAATGCTGGTGGTCAACAAAAGAGGTTTAAAGATTGTCTCAAGGCAAATTTTTTAAAATGTAGTATAAACACCAACAATTGGGAAACACTTGCCTGCAAGTGCTCCAATTGGAGAACAGCCTTTACCAAAGGTGTCATGGGCTTTGAAGACTCTTGAACTCAGGACGTACTAAGAGGAAGGCACACTTGGCAAATCCACACCGTGATCAACTCCTGCCAGGAAACCAATGTCCCCACTGTGGAAGGACGTGTAAATCCAGAATTGGCCTCCACAGTCACTTACGGACTCATTGTTAAAACCGTGTTTATGGAAGACAATCTTACTTGGCTACGAGTGATCACCAAACAAGAAGACGACATAATTGGCTTTAAACAGCCGGTATAGACACTGAGTTGTGATAATATGGCTGCTTTGGGCTATTTAAAATGGACTTGCAATCCTATACATGTTTCCTCAGAAGTAACCCCCATTAAGTTCACTAAGACTTGAAAGCTGTATAGTGCTACTGTACTCATGTCCCGCTTGTGGGCTTGCCATACATATCTGGTTGGCCACTTGTATGCTAAATTATATGGGTTTTTGGTCTGATCTAGCAAGGTCTTATGTACTTAAAGGTGCATCAAATTCTAACCTACATCTATGCCTTTGTAAATGGGAACATTTTGCGGGTCAATGTGGGTTAAGAACAGTGCTGGAACATGGTTGTCACGCACAATTTGCGCCATGTGGACAGTTGTGTGAAAACCCGTTGAAGTTCAGTATTTGTTATGTGAACTTGCATTGTGAGTTAGGGGTGTGTGCTTTGGTATTCTTCCACCAGTCTGATTGGACTTATTCATTCTACCAATCAGATTTGTAGCAGGGAATCTTGGGTATAAGGGGGAAAGTGATGTATTTACTTCAACATTATGTACCTTCTAGATATCTACTGCACTTTCTACAAGATTAAAAAAAAAGTTGTGTGTTTGTCTACCCATATTCTTCATGTCAGCTATTAACAAAGGAAACTAGCTGTTTCTTTAAAAATTCATGTGACTATTAATATTCTTTAGGCAGTACTTACTGATGGTGTAGTTGAAGGGAGGCGTTGTTTGAAATTAGCCTCACTAACCTGTCACTCACCAGATATTTTAGCTGTGTCTGGTATCATTTGAGAGATAAGATGCTACTAACAGAACCACAAAAACTACTTCCCTTTTCAAGTGCATAAATAACAGTTAGGGGCAAGCAATCACCTGAAGGTATAGAAAATCTATTAGGTTTGAATTGAGTGCTCTTGTCTCATTAGAGAGCTATTCATTAGGATTCACAGATATGAATGCAATTTTGCTTTGGATATCGTGTTGATAATGAAGTATGAGTAAGGACATGAATAATGTGCCCCGATACAGTATTTCAGGACTCTTTCCCAAGGAAAGTTTGAATGAAGTGATGGTGTGACTTGATAGGAATTAGTAAGTATTTAACTAAAGTACAAATAACAGAAGACAGCTGTGGGGGAGGGGGGAGAAGGGGGAGAAATGCCATTCCTTCCTCCCCGGAAAATCATTCTGGTTTAAGAAAAGCTGCAAGCTTTAATAATCAGTGAAAGAGAGAACACGAATGCCAGGATTTGGAAGAGATTTGCAGATGCACTGCTCTCTGAGGCAGAAAGAAGGCTCATTAAATGCAGGATGCTGCTGTGTCTCATTGTGTGTTTGCACTAAGGTATAGGTTTGCCAGGCTGACGTATCAGATAAAGTCAGAGTGGTTACCACACCAGCAGTGTAGCAGCTGCATAATAAATGATGGAGAGAATCATGTTAGGCATGCCCACCTAACCTAACTTGAATCATGCGAAAGGGGAGCTATTGGAATTCAAATAGACTTTCTAGTTCCCAGCAGTCGGCAGCAATAGAATGCTTTCAGGAAGATGACAGATGCAGGGGAAAGATGCTGTTTTGCACTATCTTGATTTGTTACCGCAGCCAACTTATTGGCATGATGGAGTGACGAGAAAAGCAGCTGGCATGGAAGGTAGGATGATCAAAGCCTTTGCATTGTTGTGAATGTCATTAGAAACTGACCATGACAAAGCATATGTTAGAATGAGCCTCTGTTGATAATGGCAGAGGATTTGTTGCTCAGGTCTTGAAACTCTCTGAAAACAGTGTTGCTTCTGCAAAATGGATTTTTGAATTGCATTTCTGCTTGCATTACGTCTTTTGTGCTTGCTTCTCACCTCGGGGAGCCACTTGCCTGAAAGATATTGTTATGAAAGGGTAAGGTTAGAGAACAAAGTGTTTTTGAAGTCTGGGGAAGCCCAGGTAAGGGGAAAGAAACAACCCAGAAACCTCAAACGTTTCATATGGTTTAGTTGCATGGTCTTTGACTTCGAAATGCTGGCATATACATAGAGCTTGAGGAAATGAAGCTGCATATATTGAACATTCTGAAATAGCAAATAGTATTGCAGATTCTGTTTTTGTAGTTTGCTTTGCCAACAGGGTTTCATCCTCCCCTTTTTAGTTCTTGCTGTGTGCTCACTTGTGTATTATTATTATAAAGAGGAAATTCATGTATATCTCCTGCAGGGTCTTTCAACAACTCTAGCATCTGTTTCAGCTACTGAACTGTATTCACGTTTTGCCAACTTGATGTCTGCCCAGCTGGGTCTATCATTTCTTGCATGATTACTGTTCTTAATTTCTCTGTATCAGCTTGTTTCAGATATAATTTTGAAAACTGCTAATGAGAAATGACGGCAAATGTGAAATCATTTGAAATGGAATATATGGGTGTTTTTCATTGTTGTTTTTTAACATAGAGGATATTCCAAATAATTATCTTCCAGTCTGTAATGTTCATTATTCAGCTGCTGGATTGTTGTTTTGTTAGTATAGGTGAGCAATAAGCCAAAGTTTCAGGTGACTTTGTTAGAAAGTTTTGAGTTTATGTGAAAAAACAGTCTCTCAGCTCCATGTATCATTTCCCTTCACCCCTCTTCCCTCATTCCTAGTGAGCAATATTATAGCAACATGCATGATTCATCCTGATCACCTGTACAAGGTTGAGTCTTGCTGTTTATACCTTATTGGGAAAGAATGATTAATTAATTGCCAGTTTCCTGCTTTGTGGAAATAATGTTTGCTCACATTAAAAAGTAAGCTTATTAAAAAGTGGGCTGAAATAAACTCTGTAATAATATGAATACCTAAGTTAGATAAAATGTATATGTGAGTTTGTTAGACATTTGCAATCTGATATCTCATCAGCTAACACCTCAGTACTTTCATTCAAATATCTTATCATATCTGTATGTTCATGCTAACGTCAAGTTTAGTGATTGGCTGCAAACATGATTGATGTTTTAAGTGGCATCTGAATATACTTTTGTATAGATAAAGGGAGCAGCTTGATATTAAAGTGGTGTTATTCTAAAACCAGGCAAAAATTAGTAACTTGGTATTTGCCAGGTACAAATTATTACAACAAACTTGGTATTAGCCATTTTGAGCATTTCAGCTTATTTCCTTGAATTTGAAAAAGTTTAAAGTGCACAGAAAAAATATAAAGTTTGTTAATTTTCAGTATACAAACTTGTTCAGCGATTGAACTAATAATATCCTAATAAAATTCAAATGCTCTCTAGGCAGGCTTGAATATCTCTAAGGATGCAGCAGGTGTATATTCTCTTTTCTTGCACCTATTTTCCAAATTCATAGCATTTTCTTTCAAGTTGCTAAAGTGCATGCTTCTGATTTTGCTTTTGTAAAGATAATAGAAGGCTGTCGCCATCTAATTGAAAATAGTGATTTTATAGTTTGCTTACATTTTGTCAAGAAGTGTGTGAACTTTGGACTGCATTAAGACAACACTAGGTGGAGCTAGCAGTTGATTATATACAAAATACAGCATCAAAGGCTTGGGTTAAGCTGCCTAATGTGCAAGCTGATTTCTATAAAAATAATGGTAATAATTTTTCAAAAACCCTGTCAAGCTTGAAGTCAAACCTTCAAGTCAGGAAATGCTAAAGTTGCTGGAGTTTGAAGGAAATAGACTTCAGCTAGTCCAGACACTGTCCTGCTTAATGAGTGCCATGCGAGGTAATGCTGCAAACATGGGCACAGGTAGAGGGATTAGAGCAAGCAAATTGAAATAAAGGCATAAAGTAAGCAGCTTTTTATTCTAGTATACAATTTATCTCATTTGCATCCTCTGTTGTTTCAAGGAACAATAATGTATCCCTCCCTATTTTCAAAATATTGGATTACATAAATATTTTGGACTTTCTCTGAAATATTTTGTTGAAATGAAAAACTTTGATTAAATGAATGAATTTTTTTTGGGGGGGAATGATTACTGGCATTTTATAATGCACAAGGAAAAGTAGGCCAGAACTGCATGCAAAGTTAACATCCATTTGGTTTTTCCAGTACTTTTGGCAGTGAAATGGTAATGGATCGTTTAGCTGATCCTGTGCACATTTATGTGAAAATGAGTGCCAATGGGATTTACTCCCAAAGAAGTATGCAAGAGATTTAGCTTTAATAGGAATGGAAAGGGAGAGACAGATGATCATATATAGTCTCCCTGTGTTTCACAACATTTGGAGAGCGTTGATAAATCAAGAGGCCTGGTTGGTAGTCTAGTACTACCCTGGCTCCAAACCTTGAGAAAAATAACATCCAGGTAGTTGAAAATAGGTTGGGTTTTATGTTGCCTTTGAATTGGGCTTGTATTGTCTCTGGATTCATTAACACACAACTGGCCAGTACTATCTAAGTCATACTGCTCTTTATTAACCAACCTGTAGAGTCCCAGCAAAAAGAGCTGTAGAATTCCGACAGAAGGAGGAAGAGCAGAGCAAGGAAGAAGTACAAACACAGCTAAGCCTCTGTGACAGGAGGGAAAGTAATAGGGTGCATGAAAACTGCAAAGACAAGGTAGCTGAACAAATAAAGTCCAATTATAACGATTAGATACTATTTATTATTCCGTATTATTTGTAGAATGGTAGTGCCTATACTGATAATTTTATTATGTCCCTATTTTTATAGTGCTACAACTCTGCAGAATTATTGAATATCTAGGCTTATCTGATTTAAGCGGCAAGGTAATATATATTTAAAAAATGCAAAAGCTGGTAAGCATCCAAAATGAATCCTAAACAAAGGAAATGATATTGCAAGATGCTGACAAAATGAGGATTTTGTTTTTTAAAACAATAGCTCAGCAAGTTTCAGCCTGTGGTTGTTAAGGCCTTCCTCATGGTCAACATGAAAAAGAAGCCTTCAAAGATCTCTTCTTACTGTATCACTTGTTTGCACTAACTGGCAACATTATATGATCAATGTATACAATTGACAGATATCTGCAGGCTTGCCACAGTGGGAGTTTGAAATGTCTCAGGACACCAAGTTGAGGAAGGCTGCTGAATACAAAGAGCAGATTTTATTTTATTTTCATTTTTTTACAGAATTCTTAACTTTGCTAAGGAAATTCAGTCCCAGACCCAGAACTGAAACTCTCTTAGCCCTTCTTTGGGCACGGTTATCCTTTCTCTCAGCAATGGATTTACTTTGAAGAAGCTGGTAATGATGGAAGACCATCTTGTATCTCTCATCCCACCCACCTCTTAAGGTTTGGTTAGGGAACTCTGGAAAATGCATTTCTTGAGCTTAAACTGTCTCTGAAGATCAAGAATGTTGGGGCTGTATTGGGGCATAAGGAGTTGCCTTAAACGAAGTTAGACCATTGGTCCATTTAGCTTTTTATTTTCAACACTTAACCTGCAATGGCTGCTCATAGTTTCAAACTGGATGTTTCCAACCCTTTCCAACCCTACCAGACATTTGAAGGCAGCCCTGTTTAGGGAAGCTTTCAATATTTGATGAATTATTGTATTTTAATATTTTGCTGGAAGCCGCCCAGAGCGGCTGGGGAAACCCAGCCAGATGGGCGGGGTATAAAAAAATAAATTATTACTACTACTACCTGGAGATGCCAGGGATTGAACCGGAGACCTTTAGCATGCTAAGCATGAGTTCTACCACTGAACTATGGTGCTTCCCCTAAAACTGACTCTCCCTCTTACCCTTTAGCAGAAGGGATGCTGGAGCACGAGTTTGTGAGTGACTGATGTTCTTAAATGTACTTTTTAACATGTGTCAGTGATTAAGAGTAGAGGGACAAATGGAAGTGGTCAAGCACAGGTAGAGGAATTAGAAAAGAAACCTTAGGAGACAGGAAGCAAAACTGTGAACACAAAAGCTATAACTGCAAGCAGCACTGAACCTAGTTGTTTTTTGTCCTGTTTCTGTTTTAAAAGGTAAAGGTAAAGGGACCCCTGACCATTAGGTCCAGTCGTGGTCGACTCTGGGGTTGCGGCGCTCATCTCACTTTATCAGCCAAGGGAGCTGGTGTACAGCTTCCGGGTCATGTGGCCAGCATGACTAAGCCGCTTCTGGAGAACCAGAGCAGTGCATGGAAACACCATTTGCCTTCCTGCCGGAGTGGTACCTATTTATCTACTTGCACTTTGATGTGCTTTCGAACTGCTAGGTTGGCAGGAGCAGGGACCGAGCAACGGGAGCTCACCCCGTCACAGGGATTCGAACGGCCGACCTTCTGATCGGCCAGTCCTAGGCTCTGTGGTTTAACCCACAGCGCCACCTGCGTCCCTGTTTCTGATTTAGAAGTGGGGAAATTGGTTTTTGGAGAGAAAAGGGAAAAACAGAGAAATCATATGTCATTTTTCATGATACGTTAGCAGTTAATATATTAAAAGAGGCTCGTAGGAGGGTATTCCACAGTTTGAGAACCACTACCCTACATTAACACCTGGCAGGAGTTAATGTGTCCTAATGATTGTATGGAACCAGATTTAGATGCAGTGGTGGGCTCTTCTTGTCTACTCTTTCTTTGCTGCTCCTGTTGCATAGAAGAAATCTGGGTTTTGTTTGACAGGACTACCAGCCAAAGTATGTGTGAAAACATGACAAGCTGGTTAGAAATGATGGGCTACTTTGAAAAGTATACTGCTTACTCCCTGAAGGAGCACAATTATATTTGTCAGTTAACATTTACTGAGATGCATGCTAGCTCGTGTGAAGAATTTTCTCCCTTTTTTTTTTTTTACAATAAAACCTATTTTAATTAGCTCATTTGAGTCCCTCTGTCTTAATGAGAAATCATTGAGGAGGGAAAATCATTTGAGAGAGGCAATTATGGACGAAACAGAGTTTGTGAAAGCCTTTTGAATGAGGGAGAGAGAGAGAAAGACTAACATCCAGTAAAAATGCTGAGAGAATAAACTGACCAGATTCTGAAAGACTCAAACGAATAGTACTGGGAATCCAAAAGAGGATGACCAAAAACGACTTGAGCCTTGAAATCAAAATGTACTGCCACAGAAGTGAAAGTATCCTGATTCACATTATTGAGACTTCAGTCATTAATATTTTATATAACATCTGGCTTTTCTTTACCCTCAAAGTGTTGCAAACACTGTTCTTGATGTCTGAATTACTAGGATATTAAAATCCTGTTACTATTGTTGGGCAGTACTGTATAAGCAAACAAGTGCAAGTCAGTTCCAAAGTTACTTTTAGGGTAATAATCTTCAAACCTCGGACATCTGATATAGTTATTTCAAGCTTTTGAGCATCTGTACTTGCCATTATCAGCTGTATTAAGATACTCTTTAGAAGCACCTCCAGCTGTGTGAAAAGAATCACTTTTCCATGAGTTGATGGAACCACCTCCCCACCTACATTCAGAAGTTTTAAAGTCCCATGAGTTTTCTAATGGGGTTTTCAGTTAGAAGAGTTATAGGCAACATGAGACTCACCTCCTGTATCTGTTCAGCCCATAAGCTGATTTAGAGAGTGTACAAATTTTCAGGGCAGTGTCTTGGCACCTGTGGCCTACTTCTGATTTAAGATATATTCTGAAATATATCCTTTTAGGTTTCTGCCCTAGTTTCCTGAACCTCATTAATTTTTTTAAAAGGAAACTTTAGGAAATGGGGGGGGGGTATTTCAATTCTATAGCTGACTGAAGAATAGGTATTTGAGGATAAATAGAGTGTGTTTAATTCTGCCACCCACCCAATTTAGATTTGAGACATCCTATCATGCTTGAATGATGTCTGGGAGAGAATGAGTCAAAAGATATTTATGGAAACATAACAGAGCCTTCCCCCATACAGCTGAAGGAATTCAGTTACTCCACACCCGCTGCAGGAATGAATTCTTAATGTCCACTAGAGACGTGTGTTCTTTCATGAGATGAGTGACATTTTTTTTTATATTTTTCAACATGACATTTAGCTGCTGTGAGTTATTTATCTTTCTTTTTTATCTTATTCACACAGAGAGATATATGCCAATAATATATATAATATATCAAAATCTCATAGATAGATTAGAAATATGAAGTTTAAAAACACATAAATCTAATGGGTTATTTAAATAGCATCTGAATAGCAAATATTTTTTTCATACGACACCTTTCCAACATTCTATACATTTCTGAATGTACTAGTGAAATGCATTTTAATTCTCTGATTTCATAGGACATTAGAAATAGATTATATGTATGTGTATCAAAGTAATCTGCCAAATTACCTCTATCTGTCCCCCCAAACCCTGATATATGCATGTATGTGATGTGGCCAGGCATAATAACTGTTTGATTCTTCATGGAATCAAAGAATACCTTGTAAGAATCTCATACTAATTCTTATTTTTGTACTAAGCAAACACATGGTAGCATGCAAATTTCTATTTTTCATTTTCCTTCATTAAGGAGTTCTCTGCTAAGATCTTTAATTCATGATAAACTATAAGTAACAATAAATGTAATATTTGATTCTAAAAGGTTTTTATAGTCAATTGTATAATCTAGAGAGCAATGCATTGCCCATTTTGTCCAATTAGTCTCTTATAGGCATTCTAGTCACATGTAGAAGCAATATGCAGACAGGCAGAGCAGGGAATGAGCATGCCAAACTCTGCCCTCCACTGCCCATCCCACGCCACTCACAGAGAGTGATGGGTGTGGTGGCAGAGGGCAGAACGCTGCATTCTCACCCCGGTTTGTGTGCTTCTTTCACATGAAAATCAAGTGCCTTAAGATGGCTATAGATTTCTCAAATTACATTTGTAGTTCTCAATATGTCAGCTCCTAATTTAATATTTACCAAATTCCTAAACAGGAAAAACAGAAGCAGATGAGGTCTCTCTGTAGTACACAATTGCATGTTGATACAAAAATATATCATTCTACAGTGTCCAGCTATGTTTTACAGCATGTCAGGTTAGGGCAGTTAACGCAACAGCACCATATTGGGTATAACATGGTCATGGACGGACTTTGGTCTTTCAAATTTCAGCAGCACCCTGTGCGAGGCCAAAATTCAGTGCCCCCCTGCCTTTCTGCTCAATTCACTACATCATAGTTGCAATCACCTGCAGCACCTCCTAGGCTCGGCATCCAGTGTGGCAAAAACGGTAACACTGCCCTAAATCCACTGCCCTAAATCTGCCTTTGTCATGACAATATAAAGTAAGGCAGCAGCTCTGCTTTTACTGCAGAATACCTAATGTGTACATAAAGGTGGTCACTGAAGCATAATCGTTTTGATGTAGGCATTCCTATTGGCCAGAGCCATTTTGTGGGGTTATATCAACCATTGTTTTTCAGGTTGTCACTTGTTTCTGCTTGTTGGAATACTTTCATTGTTGCTATATTGCACAAACTCACACTATACTTCTGAAGTGCTACTGAGTTTCCAGCAGTGAAATTTCTCACATTCTATACTTCTAAGGGCAAAAGATGTGAAGGTATTATAGGTTCTATATTTGTCTTGTAATTATTCATTGAAGGGGTTGGGGGCGGGTGAGGCAACACCTAGCTAGTAAACAATAAAGGTAAAAGTCAGGTATCTGCAGTAAATCAAAGGGACATCTTTCTTTAGGTAAAAATATAAGTATTTTTTATCTCTTACGCACTCACAAAGAAAGACATCTTTTTTCTGTGTGTGTGTGTGCGCGCACATTTCAAATGAGTCTCAGCTTGACTTTCCCATGGTGGATGCATTCAGCTTGGAGCTAAGAAAATGAAGATTGAAGCTTTCAAAAAGTCAGATCCTTGTAATCCTATTTGCATCAATTTAACAGTACAGGTCTGAAGTTTGATATTAAAATAAACATTGTTAACCTTGGAGAGTAACTAGTGTGGGATGTCACTGATTAAACCTTGCATCGCAGCATCCTGGGAGAGGAAGGGAAAGATGAGGAAATCATATATATAAAAGAGATGTTGGATTCTTCTGTATAATACTGTAGTTTACTGAAAAAAAATATGCAAATGATGCCCCCTGCAGAAGGAGATGGTAAAGCAACAAGCTTTTCACAAACCAGAGAGATCTTATAAGAAGTTAACACCTAGTACTGAGGTCTTCCAGAACATAATTTGTTATTTGTGCTTATATATATAGCAGATGAGGGAGACTGAGGGAATGGTGCAAAGTATATGGGCCTGAGCATAAGTATGGGCCTGAGGCTGCCTAGGAGCACATTTACCAGTATATCCCTCAGAGCAACTCCAATGAAGGGTAAGAAAATAATACCTGGCTTTTGAAACTAGAGCCCTGTGGCCACAAAACTAATACAGTTCTCACTTTGGATGTGTATAGTACTGCAGTCATCAGTAAAAGAGGATCTGAGATGGAAACATGTTTTTTCTTTACTTTTAATGGATAGTGACCTGTAGAGTGATGCAAAGGTGAAAAAAGGATTCTGTATAAAATTTGATCAGGGACAACTTGTTATACAGGTTCAATCTTCACAGCACTCTGAGGTACAGGAAGCCTCTTCTACTAACTTTACTTATGATTAACTGGTATGAGAGAACCTGCTGTATCTTGCGTTCTCCTTTTAAGTGTGGTGGTGTTTTGAGCACCAGAACACGGTGGTTCCAAAGTTATTACAAAGCCATTATCAATAAATTCCTTGAATGGTTTGCCAGTTCCTGGAATAACATGTCAATAGAACAGTATCCTTTTGCAATATTGTCCTAAACTATGTGTTGCTCCGGTCATAGCAGAATCAGGCTCCTACTGGCAGATGCTCTCTCTCCAAAATGTATTCTTATGGGCCACAATATCCTGTTATTCAAAGCTTTCCTGGAGATCTGTCCACCTACAATAAATGCCTGTTCATTAACCACTTTGAGAAACTTACGAAAAATGACAGGTCATTTAAAAATAACTGGGGAAAAAACTGGTAAAAAAAGAGTAAGATTGTCTTAGCCCAGGGGTCAGCAAACTTACTGCGCCTCGGGCCAGTGTCTGCAGTGCCGATCGCATGGCAGGCCGGAGGGCGGGGGAGCACGTGCCCATATGCATGGGAACATGCTATTTCCGGCACACTTCTGGGTCGGAGGAGCACCGGAAATAGCTTGTGCCCATGTGCACGGGCCTCCTTCGACCCGGATGTGCAACGAAAATAATGCTTGTGCATGCGCAAATAACGCTTTCGCATGTGCACAAGCTAATTCCGGTGCTCCTCCGACCTGAAAGTGGGCAGCAGCACAGCACCAGTAAGAGCGGGCGGCGGCAGCAGGCGGTGGGGGTCTCCAGGGGCCGGATAAATGAGTCCCTCGGGCCTTATCCAGCCCGCGGGCCTTAGTTTGGGGACCCCTGTCTTAGCCATATGAAGGTCGGATAGAGACTGGGAATCAGGAGTGCTGTGACTGTGTGGGAGCTGTGGGCAAAGAGGTAGTAGACATGTTCAGACATTCAGAGAAGAGACTATGGGGCTTGAGTATCTGAAATGTTGCTGTCTGAGTGCCCTGCCTGAGCACATTCAGGCACATAGCCCTACCTTCCAAGTTGCTGTTGATTCATTAAATTTCTTACCCACCCTTCACCACCATGGGTAGGTTACAATGATTTTAAAATATTGAAAAAGTCAAAACAACTTACAGCCAAGAGAACAGAGTGAGTCCTAAAATATATAGCTCAGGTGTCTTAAGGCCAAGGTAGAAAGGTTGATGGATGACCCAGTACTTCCCACTGGTCACAGAGGTGAGAACCATGAAGTTTGTTCTTAATCACTTCTCACAAAAACTGAGATGCATCTCCATACTTACAGGAACTGCACTGTAGACTTCATAATGTATATAAACAGCAGGAGCAACCCCCTTAGCACCGAAATAATTCAATTGCTACTTAACACTTTCTGAAGAAGCAAGTTTTTAGTGCTAGCAAAATAAATTGCACAAACCCAAATAATAGACTGTTCCACATCTTGAATTATTCAAGGATTTCCTCTGCTTCAAAATAACCATTTTTAAATGCTCAGCTCCTTGCGATTTGATTTAACCTTAACTTGGGCCCCCTGGAGCCTGGT
Source organism: Podarcis erhardii (assembly GCF_964252035.2). Lineage (NCBI taxonomy): Eukaryota > Metazoa > Chordata > Lepidosauria > Squamata > Lacertidae > Podarcis > Podarcis erhardii. The sequence goes on from NC_138508.1 coordinate 62,082,119, forward strand.
AAACTTGGAGAGCTTTGCTCCTTTTACTGGATTCTAAATTAACTGTAGCCACTCAGGAAAAAGACCTGAACATTATCACGTACAATTCAATAAAAGCGCCTATGGTTTGAAAATGTTGGGATGCACGTGGAACAGAATAACAAATCACCCTGAAGAGAAATGTAATGCTATTAATATTACTTGAATCAATAATAAGCTTCTTCCTGGAATGCAGGGTTTAGTTTTGCTCAGCTTATCTTAAAAGACCTATTCCTGAATTATGAAAGCTACAAAGAGAGGCAAGAAGCGTAACTGGCTGAAAACAGTTTGGAGAGTTTTATATCGCAGGGGAAATGATCAAAAGGGGTTGGCACAGGTGCATGTTATGTAAACAGAGAAACGGTCTTTAAAATGTTATTTTCTATATTTATAGTGATATTTCACTCTTTTGCTTTATGCTGTCATCAGTAGTCACTAGTGTTAGGCACAATGAAAACAAAACTATAGAGAGGGGTGGATCCAAACTTGTGATCAGCAAGTTTCTGCTTGAGGGGTCAGGGATGTGATTTTTGCCAATTCCTATCTAGAGAGCACTGATCCTTAGCATGAATCTTACTTACATATTCTGTTGGAAAATATTGGCTGATGAAGACTATTACAAAACAGTAGTATCATTCCAGAGACACTGTCCTTTTGAGGCTTTTGAGACGTCTTCTGTTGAAACTGTTGAAAGACTATTGTGAAACTGTCCTTAGACATCTGTTTTGAACACACGGCTTCATGGTCCTTGCTACCACTCTGTTATATTGTACATATGGACTTTGATTGGCTTATTCCTATAATTTGAATGATATCATTATTCTGTTATATATTCTCTACAAACTATTAGCCTATGTGTTGTGTTTGTATTGTTGTAAAAATATGCTCCAGCAGGTTGGCAGACCTCCAGAACAGTGTGAGGGGTGGCACTGGTGTATGTGTGCAAAAATAGCTTCCCCACCTTCAGCAGGTAGTCTCTACTGGATCCTGGTTCCTTCCACAAATGGAAAGAGGGCTTCCACTCACAAGAGCAACCCTGTATCCAACCAAATTTCCTCCCTTTGCTTATTAATCTAAGGTTGCATATACTTTCACCTCTCTGTCCTTCATAAAATAAAACCAACCACTTTCCCATACATTTATGGGATCCATCCAACACTCTACCTCCCGTATCCTCAAATGCCATTGATAATATCTGGCAGGAAAACAAAGTGCTTTTATAGCAAGCTCTTTTTGCTTAGAAAGCCATATGTTATAAAATATGAAGGCATTATTACCAGCAATATGTTGGTAGTCATTTATAACTGTTATTAGTATCTGTCTTTTAAAACAGATGTGGCTAGATTTGAATGTAAATAAAAAGTGAGCCAGTTCACATATGTAAAGTGACTGCTTCACTTTACACTTTGTGTTTTTTGTTTTGTTTTCTCATTCTGTGCATCTTTCATCCATTTCAGTGAGATCTGGATGCTGCATGGAGTTAACATGCAACTATTCCCTTTATTTGTGTGATCACAAAAGGTACTGATATCATCCCAGCAATGGCTTTGGTTTTTCCATACGCAGATCATTTTACACTGGCATTTCTTCATGTGACTTCCCTCTCCCCCATGCAAAATATGTGAACTGCCCCATAAAATGAATTAGTGATATAGCTTGTCTCTACCAGCATGTATATTAAACAGCTACAGTAGCAGCAAGTACATTACAAAATGAGCAAATTTCCATGCTTTAATGAAGCCTTAAAAAAAGGTTTCTATGTAGAAATGTAATTTGTTGTCCTTGGTTTTGTTCTCTGCCCCCCCCCCCACTGGCAGAGAAAGGGAGGTGCGGTGGGTGCGGTCTGCCCCAGGTGTCATCCCTGAGGGGGGGTGACATTTCTGCGCCACCCCACTGGGACACTCACTGCGGGCGGCATCCCCCTGGGACGCTCGCCCTGCACCTGGGTGCACAAGGTGCCAGAGCAGCTAGCTCGGCCTCTGCTCCTCCCCCCCCCTTTTCTCTATCTGTCCCATGTTTTCCTGCGTAATTTTGTATGATCCATGCTAATTTCAATCTCACAATATCCATAAGACTTGCTTTCTCCTTGCCTTCATTTGTGCTGCTGCATTTCACTCCATTGGCAGTATCTGAGAAAGGCTCCTGCTTACCTGTTCTAAGCTACCCTGCGATAAGATATATTTTCCAAAGATGTAAAGGAAGCCAACTGACTGTACTTGTCGAAGAGAGGCTGAAATGACAGGCATATGTTTAGGTAACACGCCAGCCTTCCTTTGCATGCTGCTGTCACCTATTCTGAAGTTGCTCAAGATTAGATTCGAAGCGGTGCAAAAAGGCACTGGGCAGGCAGATTGCTGCTGCTTTGAACTCTATGTATCAGATTGACTTCTCTGTCAGATATTATTAAACTAGAGAATAGCTGGTGGATGTTAGTGGTTCAGGCTAGGATTTCTTTCCCCTTTTAAATCATTCATCAGCTTTGGGAGAGTTTGCATTGGGCAAGATAACATATAACCCAACTTCTCTATTGTCTGCTCGTTTTTGTAACTGTTCACATCATTGTGGATAACTTGGTTCTGACTTGTTGCAAATCTGTGGTATTTTATTTCTTTTGTGAGCTGTTATCTTGTTACCCAACAGGAACTCATGATTTGATTTTTTTACATAAAGGCTAGACATCTTACAAATCAGCTCACCAATGTAGTTTTGCCCTGTTGCAGCCCTCTAATAGCATAGGCTGGCATATTTTCTATATTTTGCTTATGCTGGATATCACATCTTTTATATTACTTTTATGGGATCTTCTATATTTGGGAGGAAAAAATCTGACCTAGGGGCTTCATTTTTAAATATATTTATATTTGTGTATGTTTGAAGGGTATCTTCTCTTGCTTCAGTTTTGCTCATTGTGGTGGAGGAAGAAAGATAGAAAAAAGAATATTTTTTAGTTTAATTGGCCAAGTTTGTGCTAATGATGCTCATGGCTTGAAGGGTTTTCTTTTAAGTTTAGCACATTGTCATTCTGCCAGCAAATGCTCAAGGTGACTTAATTGTATTCTCGTTGAGACTCTGCCCCTGCAGTTAGTTTTTTCTTTCAGTTGCTTGTGTGCTGAGGGGTTGGGTTTAGATGCGGCTGGAGGAGCAATAGCCTCACTCACGAAGGTGAGAGAGGATGAGGTCCTGAAGTGGTGGACAGAAATGAATGCATCAAGAGAACTTAAGTTACCATGTCTTTCGCCACTAAAACGATCTTCCTGTTCTTTGTAGGGACCCTAAAATAAGAAGAACATTATAAGGTTCTTGAGATTTAATATTATTGTGTGCAAAGCCTGGAAGAAGGCTTAAAATTTGGGCTAGGGGGGCATATAAATTTACTTTTTACTTTTTGAATACTAGTAGAAATTAGAAGCCTGGAGACTTTTCACAGTATCTGATAGTTTGCTATTCTTCTCTTCATGGTAGGATTGAGGGTGACTTGGGACAGTGTTATTGTAGGGATACTTTGCAGTTGGCAAGTATCTGTTTTCAGCCTCAGCTGCTGGTCAAAAGAGCTCCATGGCTCTACTGATCAACCAAAGTGGTTTTGCTGCCTTCTTCAGTTACATTCACTAATCCTTACTATAAAGCTTATCTTATTTGGTTGAATCAGCAGCTGGCAGTGGCTTGTCCATGGGGCCCAGGGGAGGCTGCATGCAGATCTTTATTGAGAGTGAAGCAGCTGATTGAACAGCAGCTGAAATAACAGGACTGGTATGAATGCTGATAGAGAATATGAAAGCTTCAGGTATTTACAGAAGTCACCTGAGGACAAGCATATTAGCCTACCCCTGGGAATAGACTTGAAATACTGAAGATATATTCTAACCAGCTTTTCACACAGAACCTCAAAACCATGTAGTTATTAACGGCTTCAAAGCCTGCCCTAGACACAACCTAGTTCCAGATGCTGTTCGAGATGTATTATCTGAATAAATACAATTAGCCACAGTGCTGATTGCTGTTGGGATGTGGGTTACTAAGAGGTCAGGGCCATGGAGAAAGTTCTCTCCTACCATTTTTTTAGTCTCCGTTTCTTAAAAGAAAATTATTTAATTAAAGGATACTTTGAGCATTGATGCTGGACTAATCCCTACTCATCCGTCACACACCAGGAAACCCTAGGGTTTAGGAAGGGCAAGCTAATTAATTTCTTTTTCTGTGTGTTGCCCTTTTAAGTGGAATGCACCTCCAAGTCAGCTGCACAAAAATGTAGTATGTGAAGGTATAGATATGAGGAAGGAAGGAAAGTATCTTGTGAGGATGGCCAGATGCAGAAGAGGCCTGCGCTCTCTTGCACCTTTAAACAGTTGTGTAAAAGAGGGAGTATTGGTAGGGGGTGCAAAAATATATCCAGTGAAAGGAGAGTCCAGCACCACCCAAGGCAGTCTGTTCCACAGTCAAACAGCATGTTCAGCCAAAATCTGCTTCCTTGCAACAACAACAACAATACCACTTTATTATGGTCGTAGACCAGCATAAGGAGGGAGGGGTACAAAATAATCTGAAATCTAAAAAAAACAACCCAAAACTAAAAGAAGTTAAAACGTGTGTGTGTGTGTGTGTGTGTGTGTGTGCGCGCTTCCTTGCAATTTCCCAGCACTGGTTCTAGTCCTGCCCTCTGTTATAACAGGGAACAGGTCTGCTTTATCTTCCTCATGATAGCCCTTCAGATATTTGAAGACCGCCATCATGTCTCTCTTTAAACCTGTGTCCTGAAGGCTTTTTCAGATGCTCCTCATAGGGACTGGTTTTGAGATCCTTTCATAATTCTGGTTGCCCTCTTCTTGACATGTAAAATTCATTTCTCCCCAAACTAGGCATAGGACTGGGTTCAACTAATGAGTTCCGCTAGTGCAATGGGACTTTCCCCATTGCCTCCACACACCTCAAACTGGCTTGGGTGTGGTGGTTGTTAGGAGATTCCAAAGAATAGCAGGCAGGGGGGAGAGGTGGTGTGGTGGTGGTTTTATTACCCACCCTTCACACTAAGGTCCCAGGGTGGATTATCACAAAAATAAGATGTGTCCTAACAATATACTGCATCAACAGAAGTATAGTGTCCAATCAAGGGAAGTAATAGTACCACTTGGAATACTGTGTCCAATTCTGGGGACCACAATATTAGAAGGATGTTGACAAGCTAGAATGTATGCAGATGAGGGCAAACTAGGCCTTATGAGGAGCGCTTGAAGGAGCTGGTTATGTTTAGCCTGGAAAAGAGGAGACGGAGAAGGAGATGTGATAGCCAACTTCAATTATCTTAAGGGGTGTCACATGGAGCAGGGAGCATGCTTGTTTTCTTCTGCTCTGGAGGGTAGGACTCAAACCAATGGCTTCAAGTTGCAAGAAAGGAGATTCTACCTAAACATTCGGAAAAAAACCTTTCTGACAGAGCTGTTTGGCAGTGGAACAGACTCCTACAAGAGGTGGTGGACTCTCCTTCCTTGGAGGTTTCCAAACAGAGGTTGGATGGCCATGTGTCATGGATGCTTTAGCTGAGATTCCTGCTTTGCTGGGGGTTGGACTAGATGACCCTTGGGTTCCTTTCAACTCTAAGATTCTATGACTCTGTGTTCCGCAGGTAAGCAGAAATTCTTGTGCTGATGGAGCAATCTGCATATTATTATGTTGAATTCCTCCCACTGTACTCTAGATGCAGCAGAATAGAACAGAATAATTGCTTTCCATGATTTCTGCATGCCTTTTTTAGCAGCAGCATTGCCCACCTAGCTCATGTTCATCCTGCGATGCCTGTATACATTCCCCATGTACTGCTGCCAAGTCAGGGCTCTCCTGTCATATATGTGTGTTTTTGATTATTTGTTTATTAATCTAAATGCAGTGCTTTACATTTATCTTTTTTGAATTTCATCCTGTTGGTTTTGGTCAGGCGTTCTAGCCTGTCCAGGTAATTTCTTTCTTTAATGATGGTGGCTACCTCTTCTAGTAAGTGCCTTTGGCAAATTTGATAAGCACCCCTTCTACTTCCTCGTCCAATTTACATAAAAATGTTGAGTAATACAGGGCCAAGGACAGAGCCCTGGAGCATTTTACTCCAGTTCAATGTTCAGCAACTAATGAGCATTCATCAGGTACATGAGCCTATAAAATATATACTGTGTAGCTAAATAGGCTCGGTTTTTACATAGAATTCATTGTTATGAATATTAATGTGATATTCTGCAAATAAAATTGTTTAATAATGATTAGTTATTGTGCAAGTTCACTTATTGTCCCATAATGTGCATCTTCTTGTAAGACAAAAAAATGAAGTAACATTTTCACTTAGAAAACAAAAAAAAAGAATGGGTCATCATTTCTGATGTTATTGGGTGGTGTCTCATAAACTTTGAAGCAATTTAATATAGTCATTAGACAGGATCTTTATGAAATTGTGGAAGATTGATGATTGCTTTCAAACCAAAATTGCTGAATTCATGCCCTTTGTTCTGAAAACTGCAATCTCTAGGAGAGAGTAAAGGATTTCTTTAAATTGTTACCTGTCACCATTCAGCCAGGGCCCCTTATCTAAAACTTGTGGTTATATAATTTTTTTATGAAATAAGCTTAGATCTAATCAAATGGAATTGTAAATACAGTGAATGTATACAGCCTTTGATGGTATAAAGCAAGTTATGACTCTGTCGTATCAGACAAGGCATCATAAATCATTAAACTACTAATTATCAGTGAAGGGACTGTAATAATGTTAGGGCTGACAGAATATTCCATCCAAGTAAAATTAATAAAGTTTTCATACAAGGTTTTGAGTACCTCTTTGCAGCTCTATTTGAGACTTCACATACACTTTACATACGGACTTGCCTAAGAAACTGTCATGCTAATCAAACAATTAAGCAGGGAATTTCCACTTGCTGTTTGTTTGTCTGAAATCTTTCTTGGTGTTATCAAGGAAGGATACAAAATAATTTGTACAAATCAAGCTCACCACCCTGCTGTACCCACTTCATCTACAGTAAAGAAGCATCCTAATGTGTGGTATTCAAATAGGTTTTACTCAGAGTAGATCATAGAATCAGAATAATTGTAGAGATGGAAGGGACCCTGAGGGTAATCTAGTCCAACCCCCTGCAATGCAGGAATCTCAACTAAATAATACATGACATGTGGCAATCCAAGGGATAAGAGGACATATCCTTGGCTTAGTAATTGGTTTAATAATGGGAAAGCATAGGGCAGATTCTCACAATGTAGGCTCCTCTTTCACATGTCACTCCAAATGCAGGACCAAGAGGGTAGGCAACATTGGGGATAGAGCTGGTGGATGTAGTGCTAATCTCCCTTTATAAACTAGTTATAAGATGGTCATTTAAATCAGGCATAGGCAAACTCGGCCCTCCAGATGTTTTGGGACTACAACTCCCATCATTTCTAGCTAACAGGACCAGTGGTCAGGGATGATGGGAGTTGTAGTCCCAAAACATCTGGAAGGCCTAGTTTGCCTATGCCTGATTTAAACATCCTTAAGCTTCCTCCCACAGTAGAGATAGTAAAAGTTCTGCACATATCAAGGAAGCCCGTTTACTATGAAGCAAGACGATTGATATTCATATTTAGAAGTGTAGGTCTTGAGATCTTAGGTAAATTTCATAGATGCACAGCTCCGTTAAACACTGTCATTTCCCCTCTGGTTTTCTAAAACTTACTTCTCACTAGAAGATAATAATAATAATAAAAAATACAATTTTCTTCCCTTTCACCCAAAACCAGCCACTTAAAGTGTCTGCCTCACTCTTCCTAATGGTAAGATCAGTCCTGCAACACAACAGGCATAATTTGTTTCTTTTCTGTTCAAACAGCTGTGCAGTTTTTTCCCTTTGACAAGTTCACATTCTTTATTTTCAGTGTGAACTAAGGCCCCAATGATGTATAGTTAGGTTAGGAACATTAGGTCATAGAAACCTTAAATGTCAAATTACCTGAGGTAGCAGCTTGGTAGAGGCTGCTAAGCATGAAGCAATAATGGTTGGAACTATTTATTTGTCCACTCTCCCTCCTCTCCCTTCAGACAATCATTCTAGGTACACATTTGGCAGGTGGTAAATTAATGTAGTGCCATTTCATCTCCTTTATGCAGAGCATTTGGCTGTTAATAGGTAGAGATGTGGAGTGAGAGCTAATACTGTGTTCAAGCTTGTCTTACGGCAGGCTGCCAGAATTTATATCTTTGCTTCTGTGTAAGGCCAGTTGTAGCTTATAAAAATGATGTTGATTAATTAAACCACAGTTCTACTGCATTAGTTGAAACATTCAGAACCAAGTGATTGCTTTGCAAAGAATGAAGAATAAATGCGAAGTTTCTCTTGTCTTAATCCATCTATGTAGGGTGGTTAGCTGAGTCCATTTTGAAATGCTTCCTTTTTAGGAAGTGATAAGCTCATTTTGTGGCTTGCATATCTCTATATATCCTGAGAAACATGTGACCCTGCTTAATGCTACTGGCTAAATTGTGTGTGCTGAGGGGGTGGTTTGTGCCCCATGAGTACCATGAACATTTGCTAAAGCAAGTATTTCTCACTCTGAATCTTAAATTGGACATCAATATAATAAGTTCATTGGGTTTGTTCTTGCATATGTTGAACTCGGGAAAATGTCCCCACTCATAAAACTGTTCACTTTGCTTCCTTTGGGCATGAATGTCTCTCTACCTTATTTCCCCATTAGAATAATAGAATATTAATTATCCTCCTCTTGGGCTTATTTTGATGATGGTGCATGCATAGACACACACAAGCCTATGAAAGGAAGGAGGCATGAAATTAAAGGCAATTCAAATCTGTTTATGAAATTCTCCTAATTAAGGGAATTACACATTCAAGATCACAGGTAGAATGCTGCTGCACAGAGAAAATGCTTTAGTGGGTGTAGGGTTCAATGTGTCAGCTTTCACATCCTCATTATAAGTGCAAAATTAAGTAGACTATTTAATTGCAGGCTCAGGGTTTAGTGCACATACGATCTGTTAAAAACAGATAATGCCTAATGATAGCTGGTCAGTTTTCAGGCATAATGGTTTGATAGCTGCTTTGAAACATGTGTCATCGTAATACCCATTTCCTATAAAGGTGGCTGCTTGATTATTATTATTATTATTATTATTATTATTATTATTATTATTATTTTAAAAAAAGTTTTATGAAGAAAAGATGAATTGTTATGGCAACATCAGCATTTAGCATTGTTAAAAATTACATGTTCTAATAGTTTGGCCAATATGATGGCTGTTTTCAATAATTTTTATGCTCCATCTCCAAAAAAATAATTCTGTGTTTCTTTTAGGGGAGGTTGATTCTCCAACCACTCTGTTCTTAGTTTGTCTGAGTTCCATCCTAGGTTCAAATTGTAGGACTTCAGTGGTCCTAACCATGAGTGTAAGCTGAGCTTTAAAAGTGGCCAGCAATGTACAAAAGAGCCCTGCCTACTTAACTGATACCTTTTATTGCAGAGAGAGCCTGTATGTATACGACTTGTATGTCTGTAGACTCTGTGCAGAGGCCTGATCAAAATGTGATGGTTGATGAGTGGTGTCTGCTTGACATGCTGATATATTTTCCGATTGGTCATCTGCACTGGGCACAGTAAGAGATTGTGGGGACAAAGGATAGACTTGCAAACTAGTGGTCAAAGGCCATAGTCTAGCTAAAGGAAGTTGCAAACAAATCACATTGAGATCATTGGGACAGATTAATCATAACAACTAATTTACCTTCTATAGGTTTCAACAGCTGGATCAGTACTATTGCTTGTCTAAAAAATAATTGGTGATAGAGAGCCAGGTTCTGGCAGTAATTATGGATTTATTTCAGAGAAAAGAATGTGATCTTCAAATTTTCGTCTAGGAAGCCTGAGAAAATACATTTCATTTAGAATACCTTTTAAAGATGTTTGTGTGCCACAGTATCTTCTATTGTAAACATCATTTCTTGGCTTTATTTCATTTTTTGAAAACCCAGCAGAGCTATTAATTTTCATTTTCTTCTGCTCTAAATGGGCAACTATCCAATGACCTAAAAAAACCTGCCATGTACTATAGATTGTGTGCTGTCACTGCTTATGCCTGTTCTTTGCAGTTTGGAGTGATCAGGTGGTGTCAGGTTAGTTTTTCCATCTTAGATTGTGTCAGACCTGGCTTTTGAAGCAAGGTGAAGTCTCCTTTTATCAGAGCCGAAGAGCGCAGATATGTCATTGAAGTGATTCGTTTGGTCACTGAAGGGAGCTACTGCTGTTCTTTAGGATTGAGTGATTGACCAAAGTGGTCTTGATTAAGTGACTGAAGCCTCACAAACGTGTCCAGACTTAACTTACTCTTTAGTTTTTGTTCCCAAGTAAGGATTTGATCTAGTAATGCCCATGCAAGCATACCACTGCATCAACTTTTAATGTTGATAAGCATGTGTCTCCCATATTGGTCTCTACAGCCACAGCAGGTGCTGTAACTCAACCAATGGTTTGACTTTACCCCCATCCTCCAAAAGTGCAGTCCTTAATTATTTCCTGAGACAAATGGATGGCAACAATTGTTTGCTATTTGCGCTGATTAACAACAGTACAAAAAAAATCGACTCGCTCCTCAATAAAAAATAAAAATACATGCTAAAATATGCAGTCACAGATTTAACTATCCCATTTCACCTGTCCCACACCCAGTTGTTCAACACTGCACAGAAGTCAGGCAAAGCAGTATTATCCGTTAAAGTTTATAAATTAAGCTGCTGCTAAAGGCAAGGGAGCATAAGCTCGTAAAACAGTTGCGGCCCCAACAGGAACATGTAGTTACTAATGCAAGAAATGTGGTTTAAATTGCATGAGATTTTTAAAAAACAGGTTTGGACTTAAGAATACAGAACATTTATATGGTGATTTTTTTAGGAGTTCAAAGTGCTTCATGAAAATTACCTGTAATCCTTAGAAGAGCCATTAAAAGTTAGTCACTATTATTGTTCCCATATTGCGACTTCAGGATGAGAGAGAATGACTTGCCTGGTGTGCTCATGGCTGGAGTAAGATTTCAGCTTGAGACTTTCTGGCTTGCAGCTCTTGCTCTTAGCTACATTTGGTTTCTTTAATAATCTTTTAAGATAATTATATCACCATCATGTTTCATGCTTTGGGATCACCTAGCTGGGAAATGAGCCTGGATCTGTCTAAATGTACACCATAAACCTACTGTTCACTGTGCTGGCCGCTAATGAATTGAAGCTTGTTACAGTTGATTAAGTGGCCCACTGAAAGCCATAAGGAGATGGTGAAGAGTGTGGGCACAGAGTATACTCTATTTCTAAATTACTATGCACCTGGCCTGAGGCCAGTGTAAGGAGAACTCACTCCAATTTAGATATACAGAGATAGATAATAGGGAAAAAATGTTCTGACCTTTTGAGCTGTTGGAAACAAGGCACTTTTTGCCTCCCTCTCACTTTTGTAATGTGCATGTCCTTCAGAGATATAAATGTGCATAAGGAATGATGCATCATTCTTAAGTGCAGTTTCTTTTCAGTTTATTGTTTCAAGGGTACTGTCTTTTCTTCACTTCCTGTATCGACATGTACCTTTCTGATAACAAACAAAAACTGCATCTGTTTTGGCTTTGATTTCTGCCCTATTTCTAAAGAGCTACTGTTTTACATTTGAGCTTCAGTTCAGCTCAGAAGTCTGACCTTAGAATTCAAAATTATTGAATGCACAACTGCCATTTTGCTTCCCTTATGATTATTGCTAAATAGCAAATTAATATTATTTGATGGGCAATTGTGATTGGCTACAAACTGGTATATTGTTTTAATACTAAAAATTGAATTGTTTTATGGCACTAAGTAATACAAATCAGCAGGATCCAGAAAATATTTTGGGGTAAAGATTATGAATGTTCATTTTTCTGAAATCTCTGTTTTCTGAAATCAGGCAAACTCTGTCATTCAGCCAGAGGAGATCAGCCATAGTCTTCATGAGAATTGGTGCTTAGTTAGCATTTAACACATGCTTTCTAGGCACTGGTCCAAATGGTTTTCCATTTGCCCTGCTGCTTTCCCAGGGAGAACCATCTCTTTACCGCTGAATCAGAGCAAATGTCAATCCACAGAAAATCCAATTGACCTTTGCTCCAGTGCAGCAGTAAAGAGGGGTTTTTCCCTTGGGGAAAGCAGCAGGACAAGAGTAAGTGTGGACAAGCCCAGAACTGGCAACATGCAGAGCAACTTGGCAACCACAGTCAGTGGCAGGAGTAATGAGGCTAGAACTTCAATCTTTTTACAACACTGGACAAATGAATTTATATCAGTATATTCAATACAAAAAGAATGTTCCTCATGTGCTAGTATTAACAGTTTTTTTTCCTAAAGGCCCTGGTCTCTGAAGCAAAGAAATGTAATTTAAAATAATTTTATTCAAAAGCAGGCAGCTTAATAAGGTAATTCACTACTTCTGCACTTGGCGAGAATGCAAGCACAAAAAGGTTAAATGAAAAGTAAAGAGCCAAAGAAAGAAGCAGCATTTTATAATAACCTTCTATATATGTGCAATATTTAATGGACAAAACAAAGGGTGATGTAATACCTTCACAAAATAGATTTGTGCTGCTTTTCATCCCATATCAAAATTAACCAGATGAGTATTAATGCAAACGCAAATAGCCTAGTTGATTGCAGGCATTTGCCTGCTTAATATTTTAAGTTGTTTTTAATTTATGCAGTGCTTTAACATGATAAATTGTAATTGAAAGTTGCTTTGTGAAATGTCTTGGTGTGTGTCATAAGCAATGCTTAAAGTCATTATAATTGGACTGAACTACAAGGCTTTTGGAACAGTCCAGATCTGGCTGTCGGACCTTAGACTATATTTGGTTCCCGTTATTGTCCCATCTATTTCTCCCTAGATAAGTTTGAGCACAAAAGGGAGATTCTCACCTGGCAGGTGCCTCAGTGAAAGGGAAACGGGAAGCTGTTTCATACTCATTTCAAGCTGAGAGAAGGTTATGCCATGGGTATTGATTTTGTCCTAGCCAGAGCCTGGTCCAGATCAGTGGGTTGTACTGATAAGGTCCCAGGTTCAGTCTATGGTACTTCAAAGGGATGATGCTGATTAGCGTAGACCAGGCTTCCACAACATGGTGTCCTCCAGATGTTATTGGACTACAACAGGGGTGGTTTTAGGGTAGCACAACCAGTATGGCTGTACTGGTTGCCACACTGCAGGAGGTGCCAAAACAGTGTAGAACAGAGCACAAGAGTGAAGAAATTGTATACCCACCTGGTACCCAGGCAAATCTTTAATTCCTTTTTCCGGATTACTTCTGTAGCAATAAACATTTTTATTTTATTTTTTGTATAGGAAAAATCTACTTCCACAGTCCCTTTAACCACTTTATTAACAATGCATAGTTGCTGCAAGGTCTTACTTCCAGATGCAGCCAGATGGCTGTCTAAGTATCTGGCCTAATTGTCTCGAGACACGATAGTCAGCTCCTTTGACTCTTTTCTCCTTGCCTCCCCCTTCATCAATTTGTTGCATAATTATTGGGAGACTAATTGCCTACCCTTTTTATTCTGTGTGTCACCTGATCTATGCCTGCTAATAAACTCATCTGGCTTTGGAACTAAGGCCTTCCTAATCCAATATCGCATCTGGCCCTCAGGTGGTAATATATTCTATTAGCAATATCATTATACCATGGAGCTTTTGCAGTGTCTTTCATGATGGGCAGCCACCCATCTCAAGTGGACTGAACAGAAAAGATAATTTACAAAGCTATGTTTGTCTTTACCACCTTCCCCAGATGGCCAAGTGGGATGTGTTCCACAGGTCCAATGTCATCCATCTGTCAGACTTGGGGAATGATACTTGACTTTCAGGCATTGGTTCCAGGTTGCAGGATAAGCTGCATATTACAGTAGTTTGACTGTAATTAGTGTGGTGCTGGAGAGACAGGCAGGATCCCTATTTGAGGAAGAAGTGGAATTGGGCTTCTTGCTCTCTCATTCAAAGCTGGGACAATCCACACCAGGGTCTGATACTATTGCCATGTCCCTGGGTGTTTGGGTAGCAGTTGTGGGAATAGCTCAAGTTGTCAGAGACTCCTGTTTTCCACCTTCCAGTGTTTACTCAGCAAACAGGCTAGGCTACTTCTGGGAGCTTCCATGAATGCAGGATGGACAAACATCAGTTTCTCATTTCCAATTCCCAATCTTAAATCCAGTTCTCTGCATTTCTTCATCAGTTTGAAATGCAGAACTTTAGTGCACATTTTCCATAATCTCAGGGATGATTCACACCCTGGCCGGCACTGTCTTGATCTCCTGCCCTCAGGCAGAAGATATAGAAGCATGATTAGTCGCACCAACAGGGTAAAGAACAGCTTCTATCTGTGGGCTGTTAGGCTGCTGAATGAAAAGATAACAACAGGGCAACTGACTTTTGGGCTAGGTGCGTGTGTGTCAGTAAATGAGGGGAATTAAGACTAAGAGAGCTGAGTGGGGGGTGCCTGTGTAATCTCACTGTATACAAGTTGTACAAGTGACAATAAAGTATTTCAATTTTTCAATTTCAACATACACATTTTTAAAACAATTTCTCCTAATATAATGCATTTTTGCATGATTCTTAAACTAATATATGCATTTTATGCAGATTTTTTGTGCACATGGCTTGGTTGAAGAACTGCATCACATAAATCTGGAAAAGCGTAAAGTTTTAATTTTTTACCCATCTCTACCTGGTTGAAAAGATCCCTTTCTGGTAGTGAAGGGGCAAAGCCATTTGTCCCCAGTACCACTTTATAACAGAAGGTCTTATTTGAATTATTGTGTGCATGTGTGTGTGTTTTATGCTTAGTTTGAAGTGCATTAATGTCAAGTCAAAAGAACTGTTTCACCCATAGATGGTTCTGCCTCTTACTTTCCCTTCCTGCCTCAAACTGCCAGTATCCTAATAAAAAGCTCCAACTTAATTTTGATCAAAATCATAGTATACAGCTATCAGATTTATTGGTTTGGGGTTATTGTCTGTATTACTCTATAATATCCTAAGAGATCTTTTACTATTATGAGGGCCATTGATCCTAGTTCCACAATTTGACATGGGTTTATATGACTCTATTGACCTTGACATATGGCACAGAAGTGAAGTAACTGAGAAGAGAATCATTTTTGAGTAAGCAGGAAAACATAATAGGCTATAATCCTGAAACCTCTTATTCAGAAGTAGCCTGGCAGACTTTGTGGGATTTCCTATCATAAAGTAATTTCAGAGTGGCAGCTGTAACCTTTCAGATTGCTCACTCACTTATTCCAACGATAAAGTGTATCTCTCTGGATAGTGGCAATATCTTCCAGTCTAGCTCCCTCAAAATGCCTTGCTGAGTCTTCAGGGGAAGAGAGATTGACTGCAAAAGAATTCCAGCGAAGGGCCTGAAGCACTCTTCATTAAGATGCCAGCCACAAGATACCAGTCGCCATATTAGCTAAAGCGAGATCGTGCAATTTTATTTTACTTTTTGCCAAAGGAAAGGTTGCAGATAAATGCACATTAGGCTTCTTTTTTGAAAATTGCACTTGTAGCCTACAAGTACCCTGCTGTTTGGATAAATTCATTCATATCAGAAATTAAGATGTTGTTATAATATCATCAAACCTAAGTATTCATGGAATTGTTGCCATGTATACAGTGGAACAATAAACAGAGAGCCTGGTGGTGATGCATTGCTTGTGAGAGTTCTTCTGAACTAATGTTTTTAGGCAATGTATAATTGGTTATAAAATTAGCATGTTCATCAGATGCTAAGCAGTGTAACTGGCTAGTGGTAAGCCACAGTGTAGTAATTATGCATTGGCATTAAAGAGGTCCTAATCTGCTGTGGCACCCCCATTATGTAACCACATAGGTAGAGAAAAATGTCTGTTATGATTCATTTTTCAGGAATTTTTAATTGCAAGTCATTTTCCCCTAACTGTTTTAGTGCTTTTAGTAAAGCGTCTTGACAGAAGATTGACTGAGCTGATTTGATGGCTTGTTCAGTGGTCACAAACATTCCAAATGCTCAGGGAGTGAAGCTGTTGGCAGGAAATACTGGCCACAATATATTGAATGAAATATACAGACCCCAGAATTCAAAGAGCCGTGTGATTGGATTGCCTTTCAGCTCACTTCAATGTGTCCTGGAGAAGGAAGGAGGGACCCCGTGGGACTACCAAACCACATTGCTGGGACAACAAAGGATATACTCAAATTATGCCGCCATCAATATTGGATGTGGATGGCTCACTATCTGTCCAGTCAAATGACAGTGATGGCCACAGCATTGGTTAAAAGGCAGGTAAAGATAGAAACTTGACAGGAACATGCCAGGGGGAGATCAGGCAGGTCATGACCTTACCATGGTTATGGCCTTACTTTCTCCGGCACCTGCTGAGGCCCACATACCAGCAGAGGGCTAAATGCTTATCCTATGTGCTACTTGTCAGTACTCATCCTTGCTATGGCTGCCTGTTCACTTGCCCATGGCAAGCATGCAAACAGTGATGAAAGCAAGGTGAAGAATCATCAACTTTCACTTTCCTTGCCTTCTGGACATTGGTATGTGTTTGGCCCACAGCAATAGGGCAAGCAAATCAGCATTGGTTTGGTGGCAATTGGCAGAAGGTGGACCCACACAGAACATCTTGCTGAAGCCCTCCCCTTGCCCTGCCACCCTCAAAAAAATCTAGAACTAACACTGGTTGGAGGGAAAGCAGCTAACGCAACACTAGCTCATCTGTGCAAAATTTTAAGAGCCTCTGTACCTAGCCATTGTCTTATAGGCTTTCACATTGGCCTGGTGACTAGTGAGCAGCAGAGCATGTCCTGCAGGCCCATTCAATATCTGTTCTGGCATCATTTTCTGTACAGTGGTACCTCAGGTTAAGTACTTAATTCATTCCAGAGGTCCGTACTTAACCTGAAATTGTTCTTAACCTGAAGCACCACTTTAGCTAATGGGGCCTCCTGCTGCCACTGCGCTGCCAGACCACGATTTCTGTTCTCATCCTGAAGCAAAGTTCTTAACCTGAAGCACTATTTCTGGGTTAGTGGAGTCTGTAACCTGAAGCGTATGTAATCTGAAGCGTATGTAACCTGAGGTACCACTGTACCTTCAAGGGGAGGGTTTGGCATCTTGGTTTATTTCATAAAGCAAGTGACAGAATGTAGACTCCATGATTTCAAAGTATTTGGCACCTTATATAATGACAGGGATAGTATAAATGAGAAAAGGTGTTGAAATCTGAATTTCAGGCACTTTAGTTATCAGAAAAGTATTCTTAAAATAAAAGTGATAAGCAAATATGATTAAAATGAATACAGTTTAGAAGAGAGATAACAATTCTGCTAGTAACTGAAGCATATTCTATGAAAAAAATTAATTGCAGAGATTTAATTTTGCATGACTGATGATGTGGGAAATGTTTTACACTGAATTTACTGGTGCCGAATGTTGTCTTTTTATATTACATGCATTGTTTTGGTTTCATCATTGTTTCTGCTTGAATGTCTCACATAGGACAATTAGCAGCAATGGTTCTCTAAACAAACATTCCATCCTTGTTTCTAATATGATATTTATAAAATTGATTGACATATCAATAATATTATATGGGATTTCCTTCAAATGTACATCTAATCTTTTTGCTTATAGCTGCTTTCTTATCTGTGTTTTAATGCTTGTAAGTAAATTTTTAGTCTGTTGTTCTTAGAAACTACATACTTGAGTTCTAATTATATCTTATCTCTTTGAATTGATGGAGAGGATATATACTATTTAAAACTTGACACATATTTAACAATATCAATACTGTACAATATCAATACTGTATATTGTGGGCAGAAAATAAATAAATGTTGGGTCTTTTTCAAGTATACATTTGCTTTAACAGGAAATGCTTCTGTACAAACGAGTTGGGCTACCCAATTTCTACTGAATCTCAACCCCCCTTCCTACTAACCCCAATCCATTTAGGGCTCTCATTCCCTCCAGAACACAATGGCATGTGGTGCAGAAGGTTGCAGCAGGTATGGGGGGAACTGGCAAAAAAGAAGAAGAATGTGCCCCAACTTATGCAAATAGAAGGATTTTCTGCTAAGACAAACACCATGGGATAAAACCCAATATCATGAAACAGTTTCCTTCCTCACTTCTACACACGGCTTTCGCTATCAGAACACTCATCTGATATTTCAGCTATCCAACTGATTCAGATAGCTGAACAGCCAGAGTTTGCCCACTTCCTTGTTTGTTTTTTACTGGTTGGCTGCAGCAGTTTCAGGCAGAAACCAGGGAGGGAGGGAGATTGAACAAATCATGGATTAGAAATGTTTCCATAGGAGACAATGGAAATCATCAGCTCATCTAATGAACAATTTCCTAGGAATGCATTGTGTTTTGAAAGTGGAACCTGTGTGTATATGCTGGTTTTCTTTTTCCAAAAATTATTAGACAACAGCCCATCTATTATTAAGAGTATTAACTGGTTTTCCCACTTTACTCACATTGCACATAGCTGGGCAGGTTGAGAAGCTTGTGTGCAGGATTACAGTTTTGGACAATCAATAAATGTGACTTCACTTGTTATGTGAAGGAGCTCTGAGTGTGTCAACCCCCCCCCCCCATTTTCTAGTGCAGACATGAAGAGGAGAGAGGAAATGTTTGCTTTCACATTTAACTAAACTCAGTTTAGTATTATGACAGAACTTGAGCAAACTGTGTTTGGTCTTAACTTTGGTTTCCCAAAACAAACCCGCTTCAGAGGGTAGTTTACAAAGATGCTTGTCTCAATAATCCACAGATAGCATTACTCACAGTTTAGGCTTTAGAGGTAATGCTGAACTGTGGTTAAATGAAAATGAAAACCTTGCTTTGTGGATGCAACAGAGCTTGCGTTATGTTGGTGCATATACTGAATACATTAATTGTCTGAAAGCTTTTATTCTGAGCTACTTGTTCTCCAGCATCTCTTATAAGAATGATAATGATAAAATATAGTTTCTGGATTTTGAAAGGAACTAAGCCTGTACAGTGGTACCTCGGGATAAGTACTTAATTCGTTCTGGAGGTCCGTTTTTAACCTGAAACTGTTCTTAACCTGAAGCTCCACTTTAGCTAATGGGGCCTCCTGCTGCTGCCGCACCGCCAGAGCATGATTTCTGTTCTCATCCTGAAGCAAAGTTCTTAACCTGAAGCACTATTTCTGGGTTAGCGGAGTCTGTAACCTGAAGCGTATGTAACCTGAAGTGTATGTAACCTGAGGTACCACTGTATTATAGAGCTCATTCCCAACTTAAATGAGTATCCTTCACCTCAGAATTTTGAGTTGATTTTCAAATTGATGAAATAGTCCTCCACTAACAAGCAAGATTCATTGGCTTGATGCCATATGTCATTCAGGGTCTAGTAATACTTTGTGCACTTTTAAAATTTTATTCTGTGCAGCTTACTAACTACCAATTAGAGCTATACTTCAGTTCTGCAATCTTTGTATGGCAGGGGTATGTGTTTGGGTCATTAGTTATTCAGCTTGAATCTGCTATTCTACCTTTAGGTTTTTCTTTTTTGTAAAAAAAAAAAACACACCTAACTGGGGATTTCATCATCCCATAAAAATCTCAATTCTTATATGTCTTGTTAGTTAAAAGAACAAAAAAAATATTTTTGCACATAGCGGCTTGTGCTAGAGAGTCTTGTGTTACTTGTACAGAGATAATGATATTGTTCTTTTTATGACTCAGGCAAAATCGATTTCCAAGCTTATGGTGATGCTGGGGGAAGGTGAGATTCAAGATGCAAATTAATCCCATCTGCTTCTATGGATTTGGGAGTTATTTACTTTGTTGCATGAGATGCAATGACAGCCAGTCTTCGTTGCATAAGTTCTGTTTCTATTTATAATTGCTGTTAGGCTGGAACAGCCTTAGCTAATGGACACATTCAGATCATACCTCCTTATGTGATATTCCTTGTTTCTTTAAGGATCTGAAATATCCCATTCATCAACTATTGCCTGTCATGATGAGCTCTTAAGATTCAGACATTCAGCTGTCGAAATATACCTTGCAATACAGTTATTTTCGACTCTTAAATTAGAAAAGGGAGGAGGACAAAAGAACTTTATTCACCAGCTCTAGGAAGCTCTGACACATCTGAAAGTTAATTATTTTTCTAGCCACCAAAGAAGAATTTTGGCCATAAATCACACCAAAAGGTCTTAGCACACTGTGTTGAGGATTACAGTTGATTTGCTGCAGTTACTGATGGTCAAAATGAACAGCTTCAAAAATGTAGACCCTGTTAGTGAACTCAATCCAGGTTGTCAGCGTTATGTTGAAAGGTTTACGTATTACTAACATTACAACTCAAGGTTATTCAGTTTTGAAGGCTGTAAGTACATTGAGCAGTAGTAATTAACAAGATGCAGGAATATAAGGTTCTTGGGTACAAAGGAGACTAATGAAGGGCTGAATCCCCTGCTCCTTTTGTACCATACAATGTCAGTCATTTGAGACTAATAATGGAATATAATAAAGTCGAACAAAAGTAGTTTTTGAGGGATGCAAGTATTTTGCCAATTAACTCTGCAGGTTTTTTTAAAGGATCTTTGGTAGTCAATATATGAGGGAAAAGATAGTTTTATTTGAACAGAATAGGAAAACCACCTCAAACAGCAACAAAAAAACCCCTCAAACAGGAAACCTTCTTGCAAAGTAATGGGAACCCTATTACACCGGGAAATTAACCCCAAAGGAACAATTACCCCCACCAGACCTTCACCCACATACAACATCCAATCCAACCATGGGAAGCCTAAGCAGTTTTTGTCCATCATCCTCTTCCCCCTGACCACATTGCTCTGCACTGTTTGTGCCTGCCTCAACCAGGTGGGGCTGGATATCCCCACGGCTACCACCTGTGGCTCCTAATCAGGGCATTTAGCCCCAGCTGAGCCACCCATGAAGGCAGGAGTGCTCCTGCAAGGACTCACGGGAAGGGTTGACTACGTAAGGCCAATCCTACACCTCCTCGGTTTTTTCTTTCTTCTGCATTTTCCATTACAGCAA
This sequence comes from Podarcis erhardii, assembly GCF_964252035.2. Taxonomy (NCBI): domain Eukaryota; kingdom Metazoa; phylum Chordata; class Lepidosauria; order Squamata; family Lacertidae; genus Podarcis; species Podarcis erhardii. The sequence continues at coordinate 62,103,272 of NC_138508.1, forward strand.
GGCAAAATGCCTGTCCTTGACATGGGAGATTCATTCATATCTCAAGGGAGCCATATGTCATATTATTTTTTCCCAACTTGACACTTAATCATCACCTCATAAAAGTATATACAAAACATCAGGAAAGTGACTCAAGTGACTTCATATACACTGCCAGCATGTCCATTGGAAATGTGAACTCCTCGTTAACTTTCATACACTGTACTTCTCATTGTGCAATGTACACTTAAGCAGACCTTTAAGCTTGTCCTTCTAGGATATTTTCACATATTGTCACCTGTCTCCAAATTGCAGCCAGTTGCCACTTAAAATTTTCCTGCTAGAAACAGAAAACTGCCTTTGGTATAAAATGCCACAGAAATGCAATGATTTTTGCTATTGGGGTGTGTTTATTATCCAAGGCAATGTTTGTAGATTGGGGTAAAAAACACTCCTTCATTTTTTTCATACCAAATGATTAAGAAAAGGTTAAGAAAGTGTCAGGAGGTCCGCTCATCCTCATTGGTGGGCAGTGTTGCGGCCAGGCCCTGAACCCATAAGAAATCCAACAAATGGTAGGCCAGATCACCCAGCTGCTGGCTATTGGCCAATGCTGGCTGCCCTTGGATGGGCGTTCCCCTGGCAGCAGGCCAAACCAGCCAATGGGGATGCGTGGGCCCACTCCCAGGGGTCGTTAAATTGCAGCCTGCCCGGCAGTCTTTCCTGCCTTTTTTGTTGGATCTTCTGCCCACCGTCTTTCATTCTGTTTGCTTTTACTTGTACTTTGACTTTGCTAAGGACCAAGTCGGCCATTGTTCCCCACAAACCCCCAAAATGTAAATGACCGAAAACAAAAATGGAGAAGACAAAAATAAAACAGGACAAATGGAACTGAGCATACTCAATGGGCTTAGAATGTTGACTGGCTTTTGTGGAAGGGAATCAAACCTGGAGAAGGATGGTGAATGGAACAGAGTAGATGGAATTCTAAATGGAAGCACTTCACAATGCAACATGAATGACATGAAGTACCGCCTAACTACAGAGGTGCTTTTCTCCTTTTTAAGGCACAAATATTACTGGTAAGGGTTGAGAGTGCTCTAGCTCTAATACTGACAAAGCTTTCCAAGTGCCTCTGCTTATGTAGTGAAAATAAGAGGGAGGTATTGTCCAACTCAGGGTGACTCACAGGTTTGCAGAAAAACCTCTATTGGGGCAACCTCAAAGCAACCCCATAATTCTTCAGTGGAACAGAACATGGAGTGACTGAGATCACAGTATTAATTTTGCAATCAATCAAACCATAGTTTGGAAAGTAGTCTGAATTCAGGCTATGATTTTATGACTCCACCTACAGAGATAGGCCATGCCCCTGCCCTGTTTCCAAGATCAGCAAGCCAACTTACAGAATCCTTAACCAATTTTGTGTAGTATAAAGTTCTATACTAAAGACATCTGGAAAAAGAAAGCAATCAAGATCCTACCATACTGCTAACTGTATTTACACAGTTGTAGAAAAAAAATGTATAGTCAGTTCCACTACAGCTGTATCATAGATATAGATGTGTATGTACACACACGCCACACAGACAATTTTTATTTTTGTGCTGAAATCTATGAGGTAGAATCTTTCATTAAACAGAGTTATGCAAAAATAAATCATTTCCCCAGTTTGGTTATGGTGGACTCAAACAGAGATTTCACAGCTTCCTAGATCCTTTCAGTTAGCCCTTTGGCACAGCTCTCCCAGAGTAGTGCTTGGGAACAAAAATAGAGGATATGATTGATGAACCTGAAGAAAACACATAGGAAAAGGTGCTTTTTAGACAATAGCAATAAAAACAAAATGAAAGTACCGTAGATCATTTTAGCTCAGCTTCAGCTCTGTTTTAAATTATTTACAGCAATCTATAGAAGCATTAGCAACCACCATGAGAAGCAACCACTATGAAAAGTCAAACTCACAGAGTTAGAGTTAGAATTATTGAAAGAACCAAATATTTTAAATAATTTTTGCTCCAACATTTCTTAAGTGAGAATGGTTACCTTTATTACTAGGCAAAAGCTGTGTCTGAACATAACTATTTTGTTTTAAAATGTAGACTACTGTGTACCTGGGGAAACTTCACACAGCAGCGACTATGGAACTGATATTTAAAGAACTTGGCTGTAGTGTCCCAAGCCAAGCCAATAGATGTCAATCTAAAGTCTACGGAGAAAAGAAAGTTAACGACTCAGAGAAACATGCTGGTTCTGTGTATTGGCCCCCCCATACCAAAAATATTACTGATTCCTTCCTGAGAAAATGTAATTCCACAAAATCACTATGTTCAAGATGCTTCTTTTAATTCTTAAAAGAAATTGAGATAACTTAGCTGCAAGCAAAATGAGACCTGCTGTTATGTGATAATTATTAAATGGCGATCTTCGTAAGTTTTTGCTCTTTAACGGGTGTTACATTCAAGGATTACCTTGGATACCTTATTGATAATACCTGTTGTATGAAAATTGCATTTATCAAGTAACCAATTTTCATGTGAAATGGAATTTTAGGTAGCTTAGCTTGATTGGCTAAAATAACAAGGTCATTAATATTGCCCTATATGCTACAGTTTAACATTATTGGCACGTATCCAAAATAGCTCTGCATCATTCATTCTGTTAGTGCAAGGATTTCTGGTTGCATAATGGAAATTTCCCCCATCTCCTCTCCCCACACAGCCCCTAAATCTGTTCTGATGGTTCCCTCAGACCTCTGGAGCAGATTTAGAGAGGGAATGGGGTACGTAGAAAGGGAGGGAGGGGGTGCCATTGTGCAAGCATAAATTATTGCACTAATGGAGGAAGGATATTGGATACTGACCATTGCTTATGATTTGGGCTGGTTTAGATTATCATGTCTCAGTTTAATAAATCAATATATAAACAGGTTTTGTGAGCTTCTGCGCATCCCCTTCATGGAGCAAATGAACCAGGAATTCTTCAATTGATTATATTTTCCCATTTTGTCCAAAGCAAGAAACTATGATTAATGACCTTTAAAACAACAGAAATGATAAAAAGTCAGAATCACCAGGAAAACTGTAAATTTTACACATTATGTAATTATACACAAGGATTAACAGTACTATGAGTTCTAGACATGATAAAGTAGAATAAATATGTAAAAACATAAGCAAATGCAGCTTGACTGCTTAATTAAAATAGGTACCTCTGATAGTCAAACAAAGAGATAAAATTGCTTCTCAAACAAAAGGATGCAATGCAAAAAACATTCTCAAACAACAAGATGAAAGACCAAAAAAATGAGTAAATGGCCTTTTGCAAATAAACACTTTTGTGGCCCTTTTCAGTGGCACATATTGAAAAATAAATTGATTGCTCTGAAGTGCACAGTGTCTCAAGCATCTTTGTACTAGGGCAAAATGTGCTCTTGAAAAGTAAAATTACAAAATTATTATATTTACTTGGAATGCTCTTATTTTTTGAAAGATGAGAAAGAATGTCAACCATATAAACTCCTTGGGTCAACAGAGATAAGCTGTCTAAATTCACAATACTCTGCTTAAGATCTTTAAGCGACCATTGCATATCTGTTAATATATGAACTGAAAGTTGTTGATTTAACAACTCACTATGTGTATGTATCAAAATTACCACTCAAATATCTGCTATGTATATAATTCAGATGGAATCAGTTATAGAAAACTTTGTTTTGTGTTTTGTTTTGTTTTGTTTTGTTTTGTTTTGTTTTGTTTTGTTTTGCATGGAGAAGATCCCAGGTTCAAACATTGGCATTCTAGGTGGGTCTTGGAAAGACTCCTGTCTGAACTTCTGCCAATCAAGAATATACCATATTGGCCCAAATATAAGCCACACCCTAATTTAAGCCGCACCTTTAAAATTCAATAGGGGGAAATGGAAAAAAGACCATACCCTAATAAGCCACTACATTAAAATTCTGCAGGCACTCACACCCATTCCGTTTTACCGTATGTCTGTTTCAGCAGCAATATTGTAAAAGCCAGTTTTTGTAAGGTTGTGAAGTTATGCCACACTTAACTTTTCACAGTCAGAATTTGGGGGGGAAGTGAGACTTATATTCAGGCCAATACAGTACTGAGGTACATGGACCAAAGGATCTGAAGCAGTATCCTTCCCCTGTTTTACTGGACTTCACTGCAGGTCTTACTCAGTTTCTGAGCAATCTGTGATAAACTTCCAAGTGATTCAAGGATATTCTCTAAATATATGGATAGCATTACAGACAGTAGGCACAGGACTGGGCAAGCTCACACATACTGTATATCTATAATACTGAGGAAAAATTCAAAAACTGTATTACTTTTGCAATGTGCATAATTATTTCATGGCAGTAGATGTACAATGCTATGCAGTTCATTTAAAATTTGGTTTATTTTCTTCAATAGTATTGATTTCATCGGTGCTTAGTTGCAAAGAAAGAGACCATTAATAAAGGGTCACTTCAAATTAGCCACTTAAAGTTGCACCACAAGTTATACCACATATACAAAGTTAAAACAGTAAAATGTGCTTGGTTCACATACAAAAAAAATGTTTTTATTAATTTTCTAGTCTGCAGTTAGAAACTGAAAGATACTAGATAAATTTCTGAAGAACATGCTCAGCATAATAAATAATATTTATGAGGTAATTAAAGATAGTGTATGTATTTTCTTTGTTTTTATCAAAACAGAATACTGAGGATCATGTAAAGGACAGAAAAATAATAATGTCATAATTAGCTGGAAAATGAGATTGCAGTGAGCTTAAAATGCCAGGGTTTCCATGTACAGAAGTAATAAAAACATTTGAGATTAAGTAGACCACAACTTAATTGATCACAGATGTAATATGGTTTTGGCTTAGGTATTGGGTGTGCATCCTGAATCAACCAGCCTGTTATTGGGGGGGGGAGGGTCTGAGGCCTGTCAACCCCTGTATGGGTATTTGGACAGAGGTACCCCCACTGGACCCCTTTACCAGAGTACCCTAGTTCTCAGAGTGGGAAAGGGGCATAGGGCTCTGGCCCACCACCTTCCTAAACTAAGGATGTAAGCCAATGCCTTATCCATCAAGCAGTTGTGACAGTTGCGTTTTCAGACCCAGAGACCTCCCCCCTAAATAAATACACATTTGACTCAAATTTTAGTTTTGGTTTTTGGCAGAATTTAGGCCACAACTTTATTGATTACAGAAAAGTGAGTGGTTGCATAGGCTCTGGTTCGACTAGCTCCCTGCACCCTTGCAGGCAGCGCTGACCCAGGGCACCAGCATAGGTCAGCCAAGGGTGAACACCTGCATAGGCGAAAAGCCTGGGAACAGACTCTGTTCACTCCCCAGATGCCCCCCTGGACTCAGGCACGGGCACAACCCACTCTCAGGAGTTGACCAAACCAAGCTGAGTCCCTGGATTCCTTTAGAAGAGTTTGGATTTGATATCCCACTTTATCACTACCCGAAGGAGTCTCAAAGCAGCTAAGATTCTCCTTTCCCTTCCTCCCCCACAACAAACACTCTGAGAGGTGAGTGGGGCTGAGAGACTTCAGAGAAGTTGACTAGCCCAAGGTCACTCAGCAGATGCATGTGGAAGAGCGGAGACGCGAACCCAGTTCACCAGATTACGAGTCTACCGCTCCTAACCACTACACCACGCTGGCTCCGACATGCCAGCTTTAACGGAATGCCCTTCACATAGGGATGGCGAGAGTGTTCTTCCATCCCTATCACCTGAACCAGAGCCTATCCGCAACCTTACAAGTTGTGATGATTTGCCACGAGGCAGGCAAAACCCAAATGGCAACAGCCAATCAGCCAAGTGGGGAAAATTCCTGCCATGCCCCTGTCCCAATGACAGGTGACACACGACAGCAAAGCAAGGTCAAGCACACAATGCCCTAAAAGTAGGGAGAGGTGGGCAGGTGTTCTGATGCATGAGCCAAAAGAGGAAGCTCTGAATCACATGCATGGGTATATATAGGTCCCTCGATCTGTTTAGACTGCACCCCATTGGCCAGATTAAACCCAGTAACGAGGGACCTACCAATCGGGTGTTGTGGCTGTCCAGTATCCCCACCCACAACCAGGAGGTCAGTCTTCAGGTCTCACCACAACACAGTCTTCAGGTCTCACCTCTTTTAGGGAGGGCACAATTTGCCATTACGTAGACAAAACCCCAGACAGGCCCAGTTAGACTGCAGGCAAATTTGAATATGGTGACTGAATTGATCCATAGCAAGGTTTGCACAATGCAAGCCCCACCCCTTCACCTTCACAGGCTGCTCCCCAACATAAAGGCAGGACCCATGTTTTGTATGCAGAGCGTTCTTGGTTCAATTTCTGGAATCTCCAGTTTAAAAGATCAGGGAGGTGATGAGACCCTGGAGAGCTGCTGCTAGACAGAACAGATAGTTTGGGGGAGGGAGGGTGGAACTAATCTAACATGGTATAAGACAGCTTGCTGTATACTAGAAGGAGATTCCTTATGAAACCCAAATGCTTCTTCACTTCTTTGCCTTGTTATTCACTTACGATTTCTCCCTCCCCTTTAGTGTCATTTGTGCTTGATAATTTAGCTTCCAATGAAGCTTGTTCTCAGGTGAATGTTAGGAAACATTTGCAATCTGCTTCAGAACTGGAACACTCCAGGCTCGTTATATCTGTGCAGTAAATGACACTGTGTAAAACACATCAGATCCTTCAGAATTAGATGACAGGATGACAGTACTTTACTCACAGTTCAGATTACTGCAATAGGAAATGTAATGAGCCATAATGCCATTATTTTTCACTTTAGAATTTTAATATTGTGTTTTCTATGGCTCTTAAAATATCATGCATAAAACATTTTTGCTGAAAACCTCGCTGAGTTATGTATGCATAATGTCATTAGGGAATATATTCCTCCTCCCCAAACTTCACGAAATGATGGACATTCTTTTAATTTATTTTTTTTCCATGGTCGTGGTAAAGAAAAGCACATCAGCCTGGAAATACTTAAATCTAAAAAAGCAGTGAAAGTGTATCCCAGATATGATAATTTGACTCCCTGTGCTGCTGTGTGGATTACAGACTTTAACTATGCGGCAATGTCTGTACTGTGAATCAATGTCTGCACTGTAATCAAGGCGATAGTTTAGGTTTTGTTCTACTGTATCTCCAGTTGGAAGGATACTGGTCTGCATGTGAAGCAGCATGTAGTCATCTAGGAACCCAAGCAGGAGGGAAGCAGATAGGAGTGTGTTGCGGGGGATAATGGTACAGGGAGAGCGTTAAGCGGCAACCCCAGCCAAGTCTACGTTCCCATCACTGCTGAACATTTACACTGGTCCCAATCTGAGATCAGGAACTACCGGTATCTGTTTACTGTGCACCACATTGTTCTGAGCTGTGTTTTCCTGCGACACTTTCTCGCGGTCATTTGCACATGTGATAGGAAATTCATCTGCTCATTGCTAGTAGCATGGCTTGGAAGCCGTAGCTCAATTGCTGTATGTATTCCTCGAATCATAGAATTGTAGAAGAGTTGGAAGGGACCACGAAGGTCATCTTGCCCAACCCCCTGAAATGCAGGACTCTTTTTGCCCAGCATGGGGCTTGAACCCACAACTCTGAGATTAAGTCTCTTGCTCTAGCACCAAGCGAAAGCTTTCCTCTTCAGGCCTTTGGCTAATTAAACAATTTATGTCCTTTTAAACTGGGGGGGGGGGTGTTTTGTTGGTTACTGTGGTGTGTATTTTTGAGTTTTTATAGTGTAAACCATCCTGTGATCCTCAGATGAAGGGCAGAATAGAAATTTAATAAATAATAAAATACTAGCTGTGACACAAGAAGAAAGCCTTAAGCCAGGTTTTTTTTTGGGGGGGGGGGTTGCACTCTCTCAAGATATGTTTTCTGTGCTGCTGCTCTTGGTCTTTCAGTCCACTGACTAACAGCTTCCAAGTAAAAGGCTAGACACCTTTTAAATAGTAGGGATATTTCAAGTAGTTTTTTTTTAAAAAAATGGAACCGTGATCCAACGAAGTCAGTATAATGGTGTCATCAATGAAATTAGGCAGCTGCAGTCTTCAGTTCAAGGAAAATAGTGTAAGGCTGCAGGCAGGCAATAGATTTTCTGAGAACTTCCAATAGTGTGTGTACATTTTTCTTTTTATTCCATGGCCATCTCTAATAAAACAGGTTTTGAAATATCTTCAAAAACCTCTGAAACATGCCCAGCCAAGGACAAAAGGTGAACAGTGATCCTGCTTTTAACCCACCTTCAAAAAAAGAGTTATTCTCTGTCTCAAGCCTAATGGAAAACCTGGGAACTCCACTTTTAAACATTTCTGAATAATATTCTGAATTGTAGCACGTTGCCTAGACTTTACCCAAAACCTTATGATTAATTATATTGCAGAGGGTGCAATAGCTTTTCCCATTGAATTATTGGTCTGGTTGGTTTTGAGAGTTTTTCTGGGAAATCCATAGGAAAGGCAGCTCAGTGCTTCTTCCCTTTTGGTTTCAGGCTCTTTTCCTGTCTTCTTCTTCTTCCATCTAAAACCACATGCATCTCCTTTATGCACAGAACATCATAATAATTGTGTTTATATCTTTGGTGAGCTGTGCAGAATGTTTTTGATCGCAAGATGCAAAAGTAGAACATTAAAATGCTCAAGAACTAGGCTGGTTAAAAGAATAATGAGATTCAGCTGATAAGTATTTGTTGAGAAATGGTTTGTTCAGCTGGATTTGAGGATTTATGTAAGCACTGATTGATATGGACTTTATAATTTAACATTTCAAGAAATCAAACAAATATGAGTGTGCATATAAAGAAAAGTGACTGCATTTCTATAGTGCTATATATTTCATATATGAAATAGCTATTGCTGTTTGAAAAGTAGTTTGGCAAGTTCATGCATAGCTGATGCATCCCCTTAAGTGCATTTGAAATAAGTTTTTTGAGGCGCACATTAAGAGCAAGTACAGAGCTTCAGGCTGAAGGTCACCTCTCTTAATGTTGCTATTTTAGTAATGAAAACATTTTAGGAAAAATTAAAATGAAATGCAAACTAAAATGCAAACACCAACTGGCTTAGCAGACTTCTGTTAGAGTATTCATTTTCTTTCCTACAGCATATGGTAGTTTCAGGCAGCTAGGGCCTATACCCACCTGTTAAGCTGTACTCTCCAGAGTATAAAACCAGGGGAAGTTTAATGATGAAAGATAACTGTACATTTCAAATACTTGCAGCATAATATATCAAATGCTGATGTTAAAAAATAAGTTTGTTTGAAGCTTGAAGCATTGTTGAGAAATGTTGGTGATTAATTTAACAAATCAGACCAATCTTTCTTTTCAGAGGCAGAGAAATTTCAAAGGTTTGGGGGAATAAACACTCCTTTAACTGAGACTTGTTGACAACTTTTTTTTTTTTTTTTTTGTCTTGTTAGTAGCAGTCAGATGTGTACTCAGAATGGCCATAGTTCGGTGGTAGAGCATGCAGAAGGTCCTAGGCTCAATCCCTGACTTTTCCAGGTAGGGCTGAGAATGTCCCAATGTGGAATAGTGGCAATCCACTGTCAGCCAGTTGAGATGATAGTGAAATAGATGGACCAATGGTTCTGACTCAGTATAGGGTAGCTTCCTATACACATACAGGAAGATCGTTCTCTGAGCAGAATAGGTACACTCCTAAACACCCTTGCATCACCGGCATAAGAAGATACTGATAGAAAAAAGTTTCACTAGAGTTAGGGACATATTTGTGCTGGTATTCTCATTCTGTCAGAATTCATTCCACAACTATAAAAGTTCCACTGGGCCATAATGGTTGGCATGTAGGAGACCACCACCCTTCCTGTTATACACAGCAGCTCAGTTGTTTCCATGATAAACCATGGACACTTTGAAATCAATTCAATGGAAACCTATTCCCCTTCAGGAATGAAGCTCTTCATCTTGCCTGTGACCTTTGCCATTGTGAAATACCAGCAATGATTCACCAAGGTGGCTGGCAGAAGCTCAGTGTCCTCCTTTTTGGGGGGGGGGGTTAAAGAATTTATTCATTTTCAATAACAATCTTCCAATTAATAACAAATTAAATCAAATCAATCCAAATTACAATAATAACAATACACCAATTATATATTCCAATTATAAAAAAATTCTTGGGACTTCCCATGTTCCAGATGTCTAGAGATAATCATCCTCATTCATGTCTCTGCATTTTTGGTATTTTTCAAATTCAAAACTAATATTATCCATCCTTAATCTCAATCTAATCAGCCATTGTTTCTGTGGCTCGCATCTTCTGTAGCAAAATTTTCGTGTTGTTAACCCACAATAAGCAGAAGCTCCGTGTCCTCTTGATTCATCATAACCATCAACAAGTGCAGTTGTAGAGATAAGCCCAGGTGAGAAGTAATACCAACAATGAGATGTCTGGTGACAGTAACCAGGGATACTGATGATCCTCCTAATGAGGATATGTTTTAATTTTTGTAAAAGACAGACATTTTAAGTGCTTTGTATACATAGTACCAGTCATTCCTTGTGCATTCCATGCATGGCTAACATGCAAGTGCATACTATCATGACTGATGGGATTTTTGCAGAGAAGGTTTGGGCATGGTTATCAAATGGCGCATGACATGAGCATTTGTTTCTCCAGCTGATGTGTTCAGCAAAGGATTTTGACTATACTATACTAGCATTAGCCCTGACTAGAGCTGAGCCCTTCTCCCACCCAATACCATCTTTTTTGGAAGAAATATGCTTGTTAAAGGGTAAAGAGATGAACAGGGAAAGGAAGAAAATTGAGCAATTTTGGCAATCAGGAGGCTTACATAGGAAACTGCCAGTACCCACCCTCCCCCCACTATTTAACAGCAAATGTTGGCAGCCACTGCAAGCAAGAACCACATTCTGAGACCCTCCTGCTTCCCCATTTTCAGCTCTCTTTTGCTAGGGGTCCTTAAGTCACTAGAATTTCTCAGTAGAATCACTCTTAGCTTGTCATCCTTTCCACACTTATTAGGCAATAAACCCACGGGAACTTCCAATAGTGGAAGTTGCTTAGATAAATACACATCATGTAGGCTGAACAAGGTGCAGCTTCTAAGATATAAATTTTAATTTGCCTGAACTGCTTTTGGACAAGACAAATAATAAATGGTGAGATTATGGGACAGATCAACCTTTACTTCACTTAGGAAGCCAAATTCAGCTTATTAAGTCTGAGTCAGATTCCTCTTTTTTAGTTCAAATTCTGGGAATTTATATTAATTTCACTCTGATTAATCATGTAACCATTTTTCATTACATTAAAATGTACTGTCTTCTTAAAATGTGAAAGAAAACAAGCTGAATGTAGATATTAGATTCATGAGTTGTTCTAACACTCGGTATGACTCAGCTAGTTAATATATGTGCCGATGAACTTCTGGAGGTTTTGTCCCTTCCTGAAGAAGGGACTAAAAATACTCAAGTTTGTAACAAGTGCCATCAGAGCTTGGGATATTCAACATGAACTTGGGATAATCCACATTTTTAAGCAAACTGACCTGATCAACAGTTCCCAGTGACATAATTCAAAGGCTGTGCTCAGACATCACAATAAATTAAAAATTTTCATAATGGAAATGAAACTAGCCTCCCTTGGTCTTGCATGTGTGAATTTCCTCCAAAGTGGCTATGAGGAAGAGATCGGAATTGTTATCCGCTTTTGATCAGTCGGTTTAGTACTATGTTCAAACGCTAAAATGCGATAAATCTTAACCATGGTTTGTTGTAACAAGCCAGTAATAATAGTTTATCTTATTTAGATGATATGGCAAGTTGCTGCTTCTGTTGTTGTTATGATGATGATCTGCATTTATTAGTTACTTTTTTCATGGAGAGTGACCCCAATTTTTTAAAGGAAGCAAAAGCTTTCAAATTCTTCATGGCCACCCTGGAGAAGAGAGAAGAGAGAAGGGATACTTTGAACCAGGGGGAGGCTAAGCTCATTACCATAGTGGCAAGCCATGGTTAATCATGGGGTATAAAAATAGGCTAAAAACAGCCTCTTAATGAGAAAGCCCTAGGGAGACCCAGAAGCTAGTTAAGCAGTTACTAATGCAAAGATCTCGCAGAAACTCCAGATACTGTTTCCCATCCTTTCTGAGGCAGCACTGCTGTCTGAGTTCCAAGGAAAACAAATAAGAACAACTGCTAAAGAAGTAAGCCAAGTCCTACTGGCCAGTACTAGAACACAGAGGTGCTGATGCCCTGGGCCTTGCCTGGCCTCGTTCATCTGCGAAAGCAAACATCCTCATTTGTCTAGCCTCCTGTCATGGTTTGGAGAAACATAAACACCCAGAGCTGGAAGGCAAGAGATATCATGAATTGTTAAATTGTTTTATTTAGCAAGATGTGGGCAATGTTGCAGGTGAACTTTGGCCCACTGTTGGCCTGCTTCCAAAAGCACAATCCAATTATGCTACCTTTTGAAACATGCTTCCTTGTACAGTTGAAGATGCATCAGTCTGAGGTGGGTGAAATATGGAAAAAAATATGGTGAAAATGATATTGAATTTCCCTATGCCTTTGGAGTCATTAGCAGAAAATGGCAGTGGGATACCCTTTAATTTTTGCTACTCATGGCATCACCCATAAAATAACCCCTTTTCCCCTCAGTTTTGTACATGGGCTGAGTCTTTTTCTGTTCTACCAAGCTCCCTGCTACAGCCAGTTTCTTAGTAATTACATGAGTGCAGACAAGCTGGAGACAGGTGGATTTAAAGCCAGCTGCACGATTTGTTTTGCACAGCACTGGAGCGAGGGAGAAAAGCTTGTTTTTTAAAAAAAACAGTGAGGGAAACAGCTGTCTTCTCTGAGCCTCCCAGTTGCTGCCTTAGTTGGTACTGGCGTAGGGCAGAGCATGAACTAGTGCCAGATACATAGTGCGAGTGGGAATTAGCTGATTGTAGTTCTGATATTTTCTTGGCTGCCTGTTAACTGATTTTGTTTGGGACTGGGAGGGCCATTTCTATTCTTAGGGAACTGTTTGCATCAAGGGTACAATCTCCTTTTTTGGATAACCCTCCAAATAGATATTCTGTCATGTCACTGCCTTGGCTGCTTGATTTGTGCGGAGGAAGATAGAAGCTTTCCTGCATGGAAATGAAGCATTTGGGGGATGCCTATGAAGTTTAAGTGCTAGCCAAATTTGGTTTTAAACTGGATAGTATTTTACACAAGAGATTTTTATCAGTTAATAAAAAATGTTCTTAACACAATGCCTGTAAGTACTACTTGCCATAGCTTAAAGTGTGTGTGTGTGCGCGCGTTCCATCATGTGTGGAGAAAAAGTACTGTTACATTTCACAATATATACATACTTCTCTAACAGCACATCTGTAAAGACTAAATAAGGAATCAAATATATGCATTATTATGCACAAAAGTTAAGATACACCTTTAGCTGCTTCCATGCCTGTAAGATGTGGGAGATAGGCCAAAATTGCACCTGGATGCTGCCACTGTCTAGCACCACCATATAATATATATATATATATATATATATATATATATATATATATATATAATGAAACCAGTCTTGATTTAGAGATTGCCACACCAGAGCCCCGACTCAGGACTAGGAAATGTGTGGATAGCATTTTGAGAGTTGCAAAACAATTTGTGCTGAGTTCATGTGATTGCCAGGTGGCTAGCTGTTTTGTGTCAAACAAGATGGCTGGCTGTTAACATAATGCTTATGTGCACTCTTGGGAAGCTCTCAACATAACTTAATATAAATACAGTAAATTTTCTCATGCCAAGCTGCACACCATAAAAATGATGGAACAGCTTTGTCCTTTAGTTTGACAGATGCGAGACATGCTTTAATTTTCCGGCTTAAATAATTGAGAAGGTATATACAATTGTGCAGTATTTATACACAGTTCAATCTTTTATTATTACTGTTTTCGTTAGTATAATTTAAACGTCCTTAAATCCAGTTCTTAATTGTATTCAGTCTTTCCTTCCTTGGATTCTAACTGGCATCCATCTACTGTCACAAGACAATGGGCTTTTACCCGACCAACAACCACCAGTAAAATTGCAATGTGCACAGTTTTTCTGAAGAATAAAAATGTTCAAGTGATGTTTCATCACAGATAGCTTGTGGATTTTGAGTGGCAATCAATGTCTTTCTTCTTGTGTGCCTGCTTTTTCTATAGTTTCAGTCTGATATCAAGAGCTGGTTCACAAAGGCATGTTCCTCGCTGGATGACAGTATATGTGTGAATAAGACATCCTAGATATAACACCACAGGGAGTGTTTTAATATTCTCACAGGTGCTACTTTTTAAAATGTTCTTCATTGTAAAATGGGGGATAAGCAGTTGTTTCTGAACTGTAATAGCTGGGGTGGAAATGTATTGGACAGTAACTCCTCATATATTGTCTAGTCACCGATAAAATGAGGATTTGATTATTGTATAAAAAGGCATTGCCGTGAGAAAGTGAAAATGATCTGCTTCATCACTTCAATAAACTGTCCATAGGGAAATGCATTTATCCCACTTATAAGGAAACCTTACTTCAATTTGTTCATTGAACTAGAATGTTGAAATAATGATTGTTTTCCTGATTATGTAAATGTACAACAAAAATAAAAACCCATCACTTCCTTAATTTTTGGTAAATATCCATGGACTCATAAGATGACATGGATAAGAAAAAAAGCAGGTGGGGACTTATCAAACTAGCTCACCTGAATCTAAAACCAACACACCATCTGGCAGACAGAATTCCTCCCATAGGACCCAATATGACTTCAGCAAATGCACTTTATTGTATTTAGGGGATAGTTGTGGAAAGGGAAACATTTTAAGTTGTCAGTTCTTTCATAAATGTATTGTACGTGCTTAGGCCTGCAGCTTTAGCTTTAAGATCCAAGGACAGAACATGTGCATGCTTTTGTAAAAATTGTTTCAATTTCTAGGTAAGGAGATCTACCCAAAGCCACATTATTGCATTTCTGTCAATTAGCACTGAGGTGGAACACAAGATAAACATTGACTATTTTAAAATGCATAAACAGAGGGGGAAAGAAAGTGAAAGGGGGAAGCATGATTTTAGGTCTAGTACAGGGTAAATATCTGTCCTTATATTTCTTCTCTGTAATAGTATGGAACCTTATTATTAAACAATAATGAAAACTGAATAGAAAACTATTTGTATCAGCCAATCTTGTGGCGCAATGGGTCAGTGCATCTGGCTGTTAACCAGAAGGTTACTGGTTCAAGCCCACCCAGGGACAGCTGTGGGCAGAAATCCTGCATTTCAGGGACTTGGACTAGATGACCCTTGAGATCCCTTCCAACTGTAGAATTTTATGGTTCTATCATCTTTCATGTAAACAAGTGGTGCTAGCTAAATTTGACCCGGTGTGTAGAACTGAATAAACTAACATTTAATATGTTTCTACCACATGCAGTGCCATGGCATTTGCCTAAAAGAAAAAACAGAAGTGTCATGTCCAGATGAAACATCCCTAGTGGATCTTGAAATGTCCAGAAGAGACATCTGTTGTGGAATTTCAAAGGTGGTTCAAAGTCTTTGATTACTGACACTTCTCAGGTCCACAGGGTATCCTACAAGAAGCTAACTATCCCCTTTGCCTGCTTCAGTTCTTTGAACATGAAAGACAGTGCCTGGGTGGTGGAGGTGTTAAAATAAAATACTGATTGGGTTGTTTCTGGTCCAGGGTGTGGGGTGCATAGCACCCTTGGAACAGGTATGGCAATTGCTCCCAAAAGTAAAAGCTTGGATTTTTCAAATTGTTTAAAAACTATAAATTATGCCTGAGACATTATGCTGCTCTGGATTACATGTCCAAGCTATAAGAACAGGAAGAATATGTTGCGCTTTTTAACATAGCACTTGGATTCCTAGTATTTTTAAGGGGAGCAGTTTCAATTTATATATTTACCTTAAATGATGGCTTTGTTTAGGATTGACCTTTGTAGTTCCACAGACTTTTCCAAAGGATTGTTTGTTTTATTTGGAAGTCGTCCATGTAAAAAAGGGCAGGAGCATCCATTCCATGTCTAAAGAGCTAGTAAGCTGCTGTGAATTACATGGTTCACAGACTGTTTAGAGCTAGCTGAATCTGGAGCAAATTCCCTACTATTGTGCACCTCCTTCTGGCAACTCCTGCAGCTAAGCTGGTGCCAAACATATAGCTCTGCTTTCCTTTGGACCACATCAGTGAGGCCAAGAGCAGGGTCTTATCATCTAGACAGCCCAGGACCTGCATAAACTCTGCCCTAGGGAGGTCACTTCGGTGCTGCTAACACAACTGTTGGACTTCACCCCAGAGTTACACTCCATCATCTCTCAAGACAGACGGATGCCAACGACAATTAACCATGTGGGAGGGAGGGACTATGTCATCATTATAACTGCTGCAACAGAAGTAATGTATAACCAGATATTGATCATCTACCACAGCTACTTCATAATCAGTGGCAGAGCTGCATGCTCTGGCACCCAGGAACGGAGAGCAGGCGGGGGCGTGGATGGTGCACATCACAGGGGCATGGCACACTGCCCGCAGGGTCATGGCGCCGGCGCAGTGCGTTTGGTGTGTCGGGGGCAGCCACAATGGTACCTCCCTCCCCAATGGTGCCGGGGGCTGTGCCCTCCACCAGTGTTCATAATACAGTGGTACCTCGGTTTAAGAACTATTTGGTTTACAAATTCCGCAAAACTGGAAATCGTGTCTTGGTTTGAGAACTTTACCTCGATCTAAGAACGGAATCTGAATGGTGGAAGGGCACCGGCGGTGGGAGGCCTCACTAGGGAAAGTGCACCTCGGTTTAAGAATGGTTTTGGTTTAAGAACGGACTTCCGGAACGGATTAAGTTTGTAAACCGAGGTACAACTGTATTCCAAGAAGCCACTTTCATCAGACAGTATCAAAGCAGCCAGAGCCGGCTCAGCCATTAGGCAGGGTAAGGCCACTGCTTCAGGCAGCAAAGTCCCCTCAGGCAGCACACTTGTGATGCTGCACCTGCTCTGCTGCCTCCACCAGCGGCAGAGATACACCACCGATTTTTGGCAAGATCACATCAATTTGGGTGAGATCTCAGCTGAAATAGCACCGGAGTGCATGAGATCTTATGGGATTTTGTGCAAAATCTCACCCAAAATTGGTGCCCATGGCATTGCTTCTTCTCCACCAGTGGGGGATGCAGAGGGGCAGTAGCAGAGGAGGCAGCAGCAGCAGCAGGTAGGTAGGTAGTGGTGGTGGCAGCAAGGCAAAGCAGCACTTTCTGTTTCACTTAAGTGGCAAAATGGGATGCACTACCTTTGCTAGCGGTTGTGTCATTTGTGAAGTGGAAGGCCTTTTTAAAAGGTAGGTCTGCAAACTAGACGATGCCAGAAAGAGATTAAGCAATGTATTTTGATTTGGCAGAGCAGCGCACTGAGTCCCTCTTGGTTACTTGCTGTATAATGGAATAATATATGCCTCAAATCATGCTATTTGTCCATTTAGCACAGTATTATCTACACTGGCAGTGGTTTTTCAGGGTCTCAAACCTTGCACATCACCTACTATCTGGTCCTTTTAACTGGAGATGCGGTGGACTGTACCCAGAACATTCAGCACACAAAACATGTGTTTTAATATTTTAATGTTTCAACATTTTAATGTTGTATTTTAATTTTGTTTTTAAGTTGTAATCATTCAACTTGTTTTTATTATTGCTTGTAAGCCGCTCTGAGCCCGGCCTTGGCTGGGGAGGGTAGGGTATAAATTATTATTATTATTATCATCATCATCATCATCATCATCATCACATACTTGTTTTTCTTTGTGGTGGAGAAGAAATGAAGTATCCAATGCTTAGAGATCATTGTTAATTCCCAATGAATTTAGGACTGTATATCCCGAAAGAGCATAAAAGGATTTGTTAGGGAATTTTGCAACAAAAAGAGTGGGGGTCTTGCACTCCCTTCTTCTGCTTCTCGATCTTTAAAACAGATTTGGACAGGGCAGCCCTTCACATAGAGGGCTCCTTCAGATAGAGGACTGCCTTCTATAAAGCAGAGCATGTGACCACCCTAACATTATTATATGTATACTGTGCCACCTTAGCAGCTCAGTGGGGCTGCTATCTGGAGCTGGTTTTACAAAGAATATATATACAAAAAGAATAAGAAAACCTACACAGAAAGTGATTTAAATTCAAATTGATTCAATTCTTCTGCTGATGAGTTCTGGGAATACAATTAACCTCTTGTTGTTCTTGTGCTATATGAATTTAATTGCACATTAGACCTAAACATTCTTGTCCATTTCCTGACGGAAACATTATTAAAACTAAAGTCTAACATTTAAAACTTTGTGCACTAAAAAGCGGGTGCATTTAAATCATTGATTTTACAACTGAGATGTCCAAAAAGTGAATGATGCTCCTACCATTTAGGAAACCACTAACAGCTGGTAAAAGTAGCCTGTAAAGACAAAAATGCCAGATTATGTCACCAATGTGCTTTTCCATTGTGGCCTCCATTGGCAATCAAACAGAAGAAGAACAACTATGCTTGGTTATATATTACTTCAAATTTGATACTTTTTACCTGTAAGGCATATTAGTTAACTTTCCAGTAAAATTTGCCATGATTATGGGCATATCCCCACTTCTTCTTGTTCTGCTGCTTTCCCCAGGGAAAACCACTCTAGCGCTCAGTTGCCACGAATGAGAATTAGAGTTTTCTCCAGATTGACGTTTGCTCTGATTTAGAGCCAAAGTGTGGGTTTTCCTTGAGAAAAGAAGGGGCAAGGGGAAAGCTGCTCAGACCCGTGCCCCAAAAGCATGAATCAAACAGAAATCCACTTGGACCTGTGCTTTCTAAGTGGGTGGGTGTGGACAAACCCAATGAGGTATCTTTTGAAATGGCTGCAAGTATTTGTAGAATTGTCCTTGTGTGGTTGATCCTTTCCACAAGGAGGATTCCTAGGTGTATTGTATATGGGTGCTCACCCTCTACTGGGACTTGAACGCAGGGTCAGTTTGGACAGTGAGGAAGGTTTTCATTATTGTTGATGCTTGACAAATCAATTATGCAATAGATTTTCTAGGCTGAGTTCCAAAACATAAAGCGTTGCTGCTAATAACAGGTAACATTCTCAGGGAGCCAGTTGGCATATAAAGACAAATCATAGCGTAACTGCTTCCACTTAAGCTTTGGGTTTGCACACTTCCTAGTTACACTTGCTTATTCAGGCAAGTGTGATTTCCAGTCTGTTTTGGAGGGCAAGTACAAACAACAGTTAGTGATTCAGATGTAAAAGAAATTGGAGTTTACATGAACAAGTAAGTGAGGATTGGAATTGGACAATGTGAAGTGTGAAAAATAAGGTGAACAAGCTTAAGGCTTGAACATGATTGATATTTCAGCACATGATTGATGAATCCATGGTTTTTCATTACTTAAGAATTGTCCTTGTCCATGGGCGTAGCCAAGGGAGAGCGGGGCAGAGCGGGGGGGCAGCTGCTCCCCTAGATCAAGTAAAACAATAGAAATACTTAACTAACTGACCAATTGGTTCTGCCCCCTTACAAAAGTCCTGCCCCCCCCAAAAAAGACCTGCCCCCAACAAAAATCCTGGCTATGCCCATGTCTGTGTCCTGTACATCCATTCATCATCATGTATTTAAATGGACTTCTAGACATCCATGTGGATTTACTTGTGTTACCTTCAAACTGATCTGAAAACATCTTAGTTGATCTGAAAATAATGACCCGATTTTGAACTGATGTGAAAACATCCAATGTTTGGACAGTACCTGTTTAGATATGGGATCACTCTTTTGCACATGTAGATAAACAGTATTATTATTGGATTCTACCCATTGTTAACATTTTATACAACATTGCTTACATTGAGATCAGCTGCATAATAACATTTTTGTTCTTAGCAAGATAAATGGCTGCCTAATGGGGGGGAAACAATATAGCCAGTCTTTATTTTGTGATCAGACTCCTTGTTTCCCATAGTTTTACTACCTTACAAGCAGATGACTTACTTATTTATTTAAAATAATAATAATGTTTTCAATAGCATAGATAACTTATCCAACACACAACAATAAATTCACACTGAAAATAATGTTTTTTGTTCTTGTTTTCTGCTCTAGATGGATAGAAATCATTTGTTAGCAGTGTAAAGGTCACATGCTACCTACTCTGTTTGAAAGATAATTTCAGTCATAAGCGTTTTATGTTTAGCAGTGTAATTGTCAGGAAGTTGAATATCACAGGTGCAGCAGCCAAAGCAGATAGACTGTGCAATTTTACACCTGTTGTTGTTTTATGTAAAAGTGTATAAAATTATAGGATTTAAAAAGGAATTATGCATACTAAAGAGTTTGTATAGCATAGTGGCTAAGATACTAAGGACGAAATTAGACATGAAATGGTAGATCTGTGAATCGGATTAAGTGAGAAGCTGCCTTAACACCAAATCAGACTCTTGGGCCATGATCTAGCCCTGTATACTGACTCAAAGCAGGTCTCCATGGTTCCAGACAACAGTCTTTCCCATCCTTGCCTGGAGATGCCAGGGATTGAACCAAGGCCCTTTTGCTTTCAAAACATGTGCTCTGTCACTGAGCTATAGCTCTTCCTTGTATATTTCTAATATTTTCAGCAAGTCAGAACTACTCGGTCTCATCAAATCTTAATAAAAGGGCTCAGTTTTGATTCAGACTGTGGTGCTGGAGAGGGGGATTTCTCCACTAACTGCCAGTCAGAGATGATTGGATCCTGTTCAACACATGTAGCTTCCACTCTGTGAAGGGAGTAATTTCCAGACTCTGCTGACTACACTAGCATGTCATGGGGGGGGGGAGGAATGATGGTGTTCTATGAGAAATAAATTCATGTCATCATTAATCTCTTCTTTGAGTAGCTTATCTACTGAGGAGCCTTGATTGCTGTATCCCTATGTGTCATTGTTCTGGCCTTCCAATCAGCTTCAACTGCAGGCCAATAATTGCCCAATCCAATCACTCCTCAAGCAACAGTGCAGGATTCCACTATGTGGGTTTCTCTGAGACCAACGAGTTCTTACTCATTGTAGATACTAGAAGTCATTGAGTTTTAAATGAGTAAAGGTGTGCTGTGGCTGCTAGAAATTTGAGTAATACAGCTTTAAAGGGGGTGTAATCCAAAATTAATTATACTTAAATGTGTGGAGATCAGTGGCCCTTAAACTCACTATTGTGCCCAGAACTGATATCAACGGAATTAAAGCTCATCATACTTTCTCAATGCAGATTGTACAAAACGCCATTCACTGGGGAAATTATGCTATGGTAGGAAGCAGATTCTAGCACAAGAGTGACTCAGGTTGTTAACCTCTTTTAGAGATGAACACTGCCGTTTTCAGAGGTTTTTCTTTCTTTTTTTTAGGAGCAAATCTGTAGTCTACAACCATGTTATATTAATCAGTTAGCAATAAGCCTTGGAAAGCACATTTTGGCATAGTTAAAACTACAAGCAACTTCTATATCTCCACTACCTAACTCTGTTTTTTTCATGTACTTGTGTACGTACCTAATATTGAAAAAGCACTGCTAACAAAGATTATACAAGCTTCAAGATGTTTCCATATGCTGGCTAGCCTGCTGTAGCTATTGTGAGAAATTCTTGAAAGTGGCAATTTCAGTCACCAGAACACAACAGTCCCACCAAATTCACACTGCGAATTCAAAGTGCTTCACACATATTATTTCAGCAAATCTTTACAACAGCTCTGCAAGGTAACAATTATTTTCATGTTGCAGATCAAGGGTTAATGATAGGAGAAGGCAACATAATGGCATAGGTGATATTCATGCTGAGAACTTTCTCAGTAACATCTCTGATTTCAGCTGTTCCACTATACTACACTAGAAAAATATGCTATAGCAATTGGAGATTACTCAGTATTGATATTATCCAAGGTGAGGTGCTTGTATGTATTCTTCCTACAGAATTCAATTTTAATTTTTGCTATAATGTGGTACTATATAGCTGCCACGTTCATTAACACCCCAAATTGGATTAGCTTTGGTTAATGTTGCTTCGGGAGAAGCAAAGGCTTAAGGTGTAACCCCTACAATAATCTGGAGTCCATGAGATGATTGTATGGTGTCTTGTAAGCCTCCTTCCAGCAACTCTTGCAGCCAAGCTGGTACCATACATATTGCTCTGCTTTCCTTTGGACCACATCAGCAAGGTCAGGGGGGTGGGGTTGTCATCTGGGGAGCCCAAGACTTCCATACACACTGCCCAGGCTTGTTTCCCAGAGAGGTCACTTCAGTGCTGTTAACACAGCAAAAACAATGTGGGAGACAGCAGATGTGAATTACTGGTCTTTTCAGCCACAGCAGGTGCTGTGATTTTCCACGGTTTGGCTTAACCTCCAGAGGTGTACTCCATTGTCTTGCGAGACTGATGGATGCTAACAACAATGTTTATTTAAGTTTTGTCTTGTCATAGATCCAGTTCCCCCCCTTAGCATATTTTTTTGTAATTATTTCACTGTATTTAAATCATGCTACATTTGCACCGTCACCATTTTGTGATCATCTTGACATTTATAATGTCAACTCTGCAGGCTTGCATTAACCTCATTTTGCCATCAGTTTGATGTGCCATAGACCTGCACAGCAATAATTTAGCATTCATCATAGCATGTGCAGTAATGTCTCATTAGACTTGAACTAACAGAATTTTGTCTTCATAATTTGCCATCATAATAACCAGGTCTTCACAGATTTAATGTGACAATCTTTTGCTTCTCTTCCTAAAGCTGGGTAATCATTGTGATCTTTGGAGAGTTCAAATGAAGTCAATGTAATTAAAAGGTAGTTTTCTTTAAGTATCAGGACATGGGCTACTTATCAAAACAGAATCTTTTGAGCTATAGTTCCTTGGTTGCATGTATGAAGCTGCCTTGTGCCAAGTTAGACTATTGGACCATGTGGCCCAGTAGTGTCTAGTCCAGGACTGGGGAGCCTATTGGACTACAGATGTCATTTGACTGCAACTCCCATCATCCCTGAAATTGGCCATGCTGGCTGGGGCTGATGGAGTTCAGCAAATGAGGTCCCCCCCCCACACCACATCAGTCCTTCAAAGAGTCACATGTCAGCTTACCCCTCCAAATTCCAGCGCTATCATCATGCCTAAACCACTAAAAATGCTCCTTCTTCAGAAATATAGGTGATTTAATGTGCAACCACTAATGGGAAATCACACACAACCTTCTTCAATAATTCAAGGAGAAGGAAGGAAAGTGTTTCTCCTTTATTTCAGATAGGCTTCTAACTACAAAAAGTGTAAGTAGATTTCTAAAAACACCAACACAAATAGCATGCTTATCATATTTATTTCAACAGAGTTTCCATTCTCTCTGAATGCCATCATATAGATGCAGTATAGTATATTTCCATTATGTATTGAAAACATGGTTTCAAAGAAATACAGGAACTGTAGTGGCCCTGTTTTCCTTTTTTAACTGAAGAAGCTAGCTGAGAGTATATTGGGAATGTTGTGAGAGGCTCTTGCGTAAAAGTCAAAAGGGTTTTTAGAAAGAGCAGCCTACACAGCTAATAGAAGCTCTGAGGCTGTTGCATGTAAGAAGCGAATAGTGGGATAAGGACCATTCACTCACCTGCAAGTGAGAGCAGTGTGTGGAGTGTGGGAAACAAGCTATGATGATTCCTAATGGAACATTCAGCTTTTTGTCACTGGTCATTTCTCTAGCTGGATTTAACAAATATGATGGACAGGTTTTCTGTTGGTGATGACATAACTTTAAACGCCAAAATTGTCTGGATAAGAGGCTCGAAAGGTGTCTGGCGAAAAGACTAAAAAACAGCAAAAGCCAAACCTAACTGTTAAAAGATGTGATACTAAATATTAGGGAGGTGCAAAATTTGTCTCTATGCTGCATATACATACACACACATATATACAGTATATATACATATACTCGTGCGTGTGTTTGTGTGTGTGTGTCTGAGAGGCATGCACAAATGTTTCGACACCCACCCACCCATGGAAATTAAACCATCTAAATTCAGCAATGAGAAGCATCCCAGATGTATCTTTCATTGAATTAAACTGCAGGCTTACCACAGCATTTCTATTAAACATCAAGCCCTTTAACTATTGGAAGTGTTTGGACACAAAGTCCAACTGGAGGATAAATGCAATACGGAGTAACTTTTTTGGAAGAGGCTAACTATAATTTCAGAAGTTTAAAGTGTAGGAAAACATTCTAATCATCTGAGTGGGATATATCTTTTTTTTAATCTTGTGAACTACCTTGAGATCTTTTGATGAAGGGCAGTATATCAATCTAATATATGGAATTTGAAATGAACCGCCTCGTTCAGGAGTTCAGTATCTCAGGCATTATATCATCTCCGGTGGTAACATCTCCCAGTGATTGGATGAGTTGGATTAGTGTAGGCTAAAAATGAAAATAAATGCAGTAATATTAGAGTACATTTCACTCACCCTGCATTGTCTGTTGATTTTGAAGGAGAATCTACCAGAGCTCCCCACCACCTGCATGGCTCAAAACTCATAATAATAATTTGCAGCAGTGAAGACTAGTGCCTTCTTTGCCTCCTTAGTACAGTGGTACCTCGGGTTAAGTACTTAATTCATTACAGAGGTCCGTTCTTAACCTGAAACTGTTCTTAACCTGAAGCACCACTTTAGCTAATGGGGCCTCCTGCTGCCGCCGCGCCACCAGAGCACAATTTCTGTTCTCATCCTGAAGCAAAGTTCTTAACCTGAAGCACTATTTCTGGGTTAGCGGAGTCTGTAACCTGAAGCGTATGTAAGCCAAGGTACCACTGTACATCAGAATCAGCTTATGTCTGTGCAGCTCCCCCCCCCCCTTTTAAAATAAAAAGATTTACTCCATCCAAATGAGAATACAAGTTCACTCAGAATTTGGTCCCATTGAATCCTGTGGGCCCTACAGGCATAGCCTGAAACAATGCTTTATTGAGTAATTTACAGTGCAGTCCTGTGCATGACTATTATGAAGTAAGTCCCTTGGAGTTCAGTGGGGCTTACCAGGAGGTATTATCAGTCTGGAGCCTTAAAGTACGCATTGATCTGTACATGTACGCATTGACCTGTACATGTCTAATACAATAGAGTACTTACTATTAGAATACTTAGTATTAATTACAGAGAAGATATAATATTTATTGTGTCCACTTATTACACTTATATCCTTTTTGTTTTTGCATGGGTCTTCCCGCAGCTTTCTACCCGGGCATGGACAACAATGAAACCTACTTTGTTTTAACAATGTAACAGTACTGCTGTGCTGAAAACTCTTTAATTTCGCCAAAGATTTCTTTCCCTGCAAAAGAGGCTTTTATCCTTCCCATTTTCATTCTCAAGCAGCTTTCACATTTCTTTGGTGTTGTGTTGAGCTTACTTTATCCTTGCAAGATGGCCATGCGCTGTGTGTGCGCGCGCACCATTTTCATTAAATATTTCTCTAGCACTCTGGCCTCTGGCTGCCCATGCTTCCTGATCTGAGAAAGTTCCATTGGGGAGGTCCTCAAGAAAAAAAAATCCCTGAACTTTAATTGAAGCACGGGAAGCAGAGCAAGCTGGATGAGATGTCTACCAAGAGCATGAGAGAACAAACTTGCTGGTTTTATAAGGGAAGGTCTTCCCCTTCACGTAAAAATACATTCTTTCCACACATACATATATATTTCAGAATCACTTAAACAATGAACAGGTGTCAGATGCATAGCAGGCAGTCTCCTCACCTTCTTGTGAGGAAAGCCCACCCAAATATTTCAGGTTCCCCCTCTCCCCACCCCACGCCCAGTAAGGAAATATGGGCTTTGAGGAAGGCTGCAGAGTGCAGGCCACTAGAAAGGGGATTTGTAGAATGAATGGGAACTCACAAACACTCCTCAGTAGATGATGGTGTGTCAAACTCATCACCCCTGTAAATCGGGGGGGGGGGGACAACATTCACTGGAACAGACAGGTATACTTACCTGCCTTTACTTTGTCTATAGTGGAGGAACAGCAAGACAGTTTGAAGTGGAGGGCCCTCTTCTGTATTGGATGACAGGACCAGTAGATTTACACAGATGCAAGTACATAAAACTGAATGGGAAATGTATCTATAACACATCCTGAATAGCATTACACCAATTACATCTGTGGCCCATTGCATCCTACTTGATTCAAGCTTAAAGAAGAGTAAAAACTTGGCTTTAGATGGTTGATTTAGTTAAAAGACTCTGAAGGGTCTCTTGAGGGTTTGGAAATTGGTAAAGGAATATTATCTTGTGAGGATTCACAAGTGAAGTTGTATGTAATAAGCAATTTTTTTACTTAGACTCCTAGTTTTATCAACCTTTCTTGTTCTCAAATCCTCAAAGCATTGCTACTGTCAATTTCTTTTCTCTTGACACTGTGCTTCAAATTATTTTCAACATCAGTGCATGACTTTTGGACTCTGTGGGTTGCAAATTAATCCTTTATAGGCAGCTGAGGTACTCTATTCACTGATGGTTTGTCAGGAATTAATTTGGCTACCACTATGAAAAATGATAGGGATTCTAATCTAAAGGATAAAGGAGTGTGTTAAAAATCAGAATTTTATTAATGTTGTGCTTAGATACCCAGCCAAGCAATTATTTATTAATTTTAATTAAAAACAGATAGAAAACCAAAATATGACAGCAACCACAACACAAAACCTGATCATTTGGAAGGGATTTGAAAGGAAAGCAATGACCTACTGTTAGTTACTATTTAACGGCTTCTTCTTCATTTCCTTCGGAGGTCATTTCTTCCTTGTTCACAGCATATAGAATTATGCATTATCTAAGCTTTGTTGCAGGGTGGCTGGACAAAATCAATCTTATCAGTGTTTTCCTGGTATATTACTCATGAAATCACCAGCTATCTAAGAAATGTAGTACAGTACTCACTAATTATCTCAGAAATGTAATGTCAAGGAGAAAATGCCCACGTAGGGGGATTTCCAAGGTTAGTTGCATTAAGAATAGACACCTCGAAATCAATAGACTTCAGTTACTTAAATCATTGAGTCTACTCTGAAGATAACTTAGTTGGACATTACTCATTGACTGCAAAAGTATACATATAGCCATTAATCTTTTGAGCAAATTTCTCAATATAAAGTATATGGGAATATTAAGAGGTGTTTATTTGTGTGTGTTTTTAACTATGAAAACCAAAATACATATTTTGAATTTTGACCAAATTCTTTAAAAAAATGCAAAGCAACACCCTTGAATTTTGCCCTGATGTTTTCAGCAGCACTCATAAGAGTAAAGCATATTGAACCTAGCGATATAATAAGCTGTCCTATGCCTCTTGTTCAGTATTGTCATTATTCCCTGTGGCTTTCCATGATTTCAGACTTGAGGTTTTCCAAGTGCAACCTAAGGAAACCAGGGATTGAACCTAGAATCTTCTGCACACAAAGCATGCGCTCTACCACTGAAGATATTTTTTGGGGGGAGGGGAGAAATAATGTGTAACTTATAAGATGTTTATGTTTTACACATTTTAATTCCTTAGGGTGGAATTCAATGTCATGCTTTGCCAATTGTTCTGTCTGCACATGGAATTCAGTTTGCCAGATGGAATGGCCCCCCTCCTCAGCCTGTGTGCTGTTATGGGGGGTTCTCCTAACCCCACTAAGTCCATTTGAGGGGGTTGGGGTGCATAGGGAAAGAGTGGAGGGAAAGCCCCATTATGCAAGTGAAAGTCCTGGCACATAATGCACTGCTTTATTGTAAACCGTTGAATCAAAAGTTGAATCTGACCATTGTACTGGAATCAACTTTGGGGGAACTTATGCTTTAGAGTAAGGCATATATTACACAATGCTTTGTTTCCTGTGTGTCTGTGTGTCTGTGTGTCTGTGTGTGTGTGTGTGTGTGTGTGTGTGTGTGTGTGTGTGTTAGAGTTCATTAAGTAACAGCAGCAAGGATCTCAAATTCCCATGAAAACATTAGTACTGGCAGGGGTGAAGCAAAGGAGGCTGGCAGCCTCAGAGCCTAGGTGGACTGCACTGGCATAGAACAAGGGCATAGAAATGTGCTACAAAATGCTTCTGCAGTAAAAAAGGCCAAAGGGTTATAATGGAAGAGGAGATGACTGGACCTCCCCGTCATTCGAGATCGCACTATTGACTCCACTATAGCCAATTACTGTCAGGCTCCACAGAGAAATAATTTATATGGGGTGAAAAATGTATGATGTGTGAAGTGTGGAAAAAAGGAGCCAATGAGGCTTGGCAGCTTTCCTGTTTTTTGTTTTTTATTCAAGCGACTAACAGGAAGCACACCTGCAATGGAGCTGTGTCACGCCAGCAAATGATTATTTCTGGGGTTTGCTGAAGGTGAATCGAGATAATGTCTGAGGTGAATAATGCTTTTTTTACCACAGTAAAGTAAATCTAACAGGTACCACATATTTGGAATTCCAGCAGAGCTACATATATTGTCTTGAATGTGGTGTTATTTGCATTCACCACACATTTAACGCTTATGCTTTGTTCCATACGTTTGCCTCTTAACAAGTGGGTAAATAAATTTCCCAGAAGCTATAGTGGCCCAGGATACTCAAAGGAGCGACAGATTACTATGACTCAGAGCTAGGAATGGAGGAGAAATTTGATTCTGTTTGCATTTATAGCTGAATCTATCAACTTTGCACTTCCAGAACAAGATGAGGAGCAAAGCACAGCTATCCTTCAAAATTCATACGTATCCAAATTTTGTGATGCAGTACTCCAACCAAACAATGCTTATGTATTCATATATTAGGAGAAAATGTGCCTAAGAATGAAGATATTTTCACTAACATCCAAAAATGCATTGTGCAGTATTAGAGAGAACTGGGTTTCTTGAATCAGATTTGAGAGCCATTCAGTACAAATCATCACCTGTGTGCATTTTGTTCATTACTACATTCGTACAGATAGGCTATATGGGTAGAATTGGGAGTGGTTTACTGGGAGGGGAGGAGGGCAAGCCAGTGGGGAGATCAGTGCTGTGTGGACCAGTACTCCAATTCTCCTGTTGCATCCACACCAAGTGAGCCTCCCCATTGCTTCTCCCTATTGGTAAGCTTCAGCTATGGCAATGCCGGAAGGCCAGGGGCATAACCGTGCCCCTCCCTGCCAGCTGGACTGGCAGTATTCCTATTCTGAAAGAAAATGAGTTAAACTGAGACATAGTAAACACATATTGTGACAAATATTACTTGTCATGTTCAATATGCATGAGTTTACTGAAGACAGGTTTTTTTTTTAAAGTGTTATACCCCCATAGGTTGGCTTGTTTGTTTTTCAGGTTGTTATTTTGGTATAGCATTTCTCAGGTTGGAAGAGTTAGGAGTTTTTTTCCTGAAAATATTTCCCGAGTGGTGAGGTTAGATTCAATAAATATTGAGGCTCTGGCATTCTTATGATTGCTGAATGTGAATATAGCTGTGAGGAATTGTGGTGGAGTTGAAAAACCCCACCCCCAAGTTGAAAATAAAATAAGAAACGTAAAATAAATGCATAAAGTAAAATTCAGATTAACCCAACTAGGTGCTGATAATGTGTTTGGAAAGTTTCCTCAGTCTGCAAAGGCTTCTCATCTTCATGATGATGATCACAATCTGATCCGCCAGGCATTTACAAGAGAAGCAGTACTGTGTGCACCGTAGAGTTGTTTTGAATGTTATCCGGAAAGCTGCTCCACATCACTTAAATCCATTATACATGCCATTCTGAAAACAGAGCCTTATATGTAGAGTTCATCAGCTGGCCTATTATGGGAAGCCAACTTGTTTTGAGGAAAGCGTGCTTTATTGCTTCTGCGCAGGTTCTGGAATTTGAAACATCTCAGGGCCTCAACAGAGCCCTGGCATCAGTTACTCTGTCAGCTTAGTGGAAGTTAGAATCATGTTATTCCCCGGTACAGAATCCAGTTCTGAGAAGCAGCTGACTGTACACTGAAATTAACAAGGGAATACTAAGGAGATGAGAGGATTTTTTGTGTGAAATGCTGCGGCTTGTTGAGTCGCAGCCATCATAATTTTGGTTTATTTTTGTTGGCTTTTAAAAAGGACATTGGAACAGTGACACTGGATTGTAGTACTTTGGGAAACTCTGTTGGTGTTTGCCTTGGACCTTCTTTTATGCTTACATGCTGTGGTATGAGGAAGAGGAAGAATGTAAGTACAAAATGTCTGAAATACTTTTACCATTGCATTTAAATCTGTGACATAATTCTGCTGAGGTCTGTAGGAAAGCCCTTTAATAGGATGCATTCTTGGGGGGGGGGATCACCCCAATGATGCAAAGGTCGACTACAGAACAGTGAGGAGGGGTGCCTGTATTTCAGGGTTGCTTAAACAATTACACTTAAATAGAAATTCGTGGAAATAAAAAGCTATTGCGTGAGAACACAAGGGGCATTTCGAAGATTCAGTATTTACTAAAGGTTTCTGGTTGGGGATGGGAGGGGAGAGAAGTAACTGGGATAAAAATAGATTTTTCATTATTGTTTTTAATAGTCTGGCAAAATTTCAAAAGACTATCAGCTGCTTTGAATTATAATGGCATATGCTGTTTCCACTGCCCTGATTGATGTACATGAAATGGGATCTTGTTCATTATTTTGTAGTAAAGTAGTTGAACAGTCACTGCACCTTTCCCCATCTCCCCCAACAAGAAAAGAGCCCTAAGGTTGCTCTGGTGTTTTGACGTCCTTCCTCACGCTCTGTGCTACAACTTTTTCATATTTTCTTGCAAAAAAAGAAAAAGCCAGAAAGAAAGAACTTAGATAAGATTGATAGTTCTGTTTTAAAGATTGTGGAAGGATAACCATTTTTATTTCATACTTGGCCTCAGTATATTATCCACATGCAGGTATAGAAATCTTTGCCTGAATGCTCTAAGGTTGGTATTTTTATCCTTTTCTGTCTTTTTAAAAAGCAGACATGCACAATTCATAAACTACCAATGCAAGGTTACACTACCAGCCATATCTTTCCGCATGGAAGGTGGCTAACAACTCACATGCTTATGTAGCTGTAGGTAGAATGTAAAAGTAGGAGGTGTGGCAGCAATAATCTCTTCGGCTGCTTCTAATTTATTTCCAAAATTTGTTGCAAAGTGAAAGTGTATGAATGAGTCCTGCCAAAATGTATGGTCCGCGTATTGGAACTAAACAAAACAAGTAGTTTATTTGAAGAGATGAGAGGGCATGATGTTGCTATTGATTGGAAAAGTTTGCCTTTTTGCCAGTTGTCCAGGGAGACCGACAAATGGTGGGTCAAGTCAAACCACGTCTATTTAATGTGGCTTTGGTGGTGATGTTGGCAATTTAGCTTCGGTGGAAGAAACTTCCTTTTGGAATAAATGTTGCATGTCTTGCATTGCTGGGAGACTTCCAGTACAGCCTGAAAAGGGAGATAGGGCACTCTGTTTGGGGGAAAGGTCACTTGCTGGTGGGATAGCTGGTGGGGAGATCGCAGGAAAGCCTGTCTTCTTGACAGGAGCACTAGAACTCCCGCTCTCATAGTATGGTTTTAGGCAGCTTGTTGAAGAGTTCTGTTTCAATGGCCTTTACCTCTTTTGTCATTGGCGTCTGCCTGCTTTGGCTCTGTTTAATGTCACTATATTTTTAACTGTGACTCTCCCAGCTTTGTTTTTAAGGCTGTTGACTTTTTTTATTTATCCTGTCACTATTTTCCATTGGTATATCATCTTGTTTTATTGTAAACCAATTTCTGTGGTTCAGTGGAAGAATAATTTATATGTTTTTGTTGTTTTTAAGTTTGGAGAGGACATTTCTTTATTCAACCCAAGAATTTTTATTTTTATGTGTTTGCGTGTTTGTGTGGAATGTTTATATCCCGCCTTTCAGCTGTAATTCACAAACCAGCTTCAGGCTGAAATCTTATACACGTTTATCTGAGAGTAAATCCCATAGAATTAAATGGGATTTCCTGTATAGGATTGTACTGTAAATTTCTTCCACCACTCTTTACTTCACATGATGTGATCAGGCATAGGCAATACAGGAATTAGTAAGGAGGGTGGAGCAGCAGATTTTTTTTTTTTTTAATTCTCTACAAGGCTCATTCCAAATTTTATCATTTAGGGTATGGAAAGAACTTAAGTATATATGGAAATTGACATGTTTGTGTTTTGAATTCTGCAAGGTACTTTGATTAAACTGATGGGAGCCTCACTTAATGGAGGCAGTGCTATTTCAGAGACACATGCTAAACAATTTGAAGGCAAGCCAAAGCACAATGAGAAGGAATAATGATGACCTTGGTTTATTTTTTGCTCAGTACATTCAGGTTTTTGATTGGATTCTGAACAAGGCAACACTTTCTCTCCCAGAAAGCTTTGCCCTAGTCCTTGGAGGCTTTGCATTCTTGTTATCAAAGCAGCTGGTTCATATTGGAGCATTTTCTTGTGAAGGTCGTGGGCTGCAGTGTGGGGAAAAAAGAAAGATTTCCTTATTGAACCCAGCCAAGTATGTGCTTTCTATGAGAACATTTCTGTGCAGAGACCTATTAGCCTGTTGACCTGCCTAGCATACTACTGATGATAAATAAAAAGCATTCTACTGAATTGAAGTTTGTTTGCTTTTTGTTTTTTGTTTGGCTTGTTGGCCCCTTTTGTTTGATGTTACTCGTGGTAATGCATTTTTTTTAAAAAAAATGATATGAGAATGCCTCATATTATTAATAAACAGATGTATACAGATTTATCCAGGAAAATCTAGATGATTGAAAGAGAGTACAATCATTTTATTATATTATGAAAATCAGAAGCCTATGGGCATTGTG
This sequence comes from Podarcis erhardii, assembly GCF_964252035.2. Taxonomy (NCBI): domain Eukaryota; kingdom Metazoa; phylum Chordata; class Lepidosauria; order Squamata; family Lacertidae; genus Podarcis; species Podarcis erhardii. The sequence continues at coordinate 62,136,201 of NC_138508.1, forward strand.
TGGGTGTAGTTGAAAGCTATTCTTTTCCATTCTCTTTGAGTAGTTATGCAATACCCTTCTGTAGTCACAGTTTTGTCTCAAAAACTTTGGATCACCTTTGCTTACTGATATAAAGGAGGAGGAGGAGGAGGAGGAGGAGGAGGAGGAGGAGGAGGAAGAAGAAGAAGAAGAAGAAGAAGAAGAAGAAGAAGAAGAAGAAGAGGAGGAGGAGTTTGGATTTGATATCCCGCCTTTCACTCCCCTTCAGGAGTCTCAAAGCGGCTAACATTCTCCTTTCCCTTCCTCCCCCACAACAAACACTCTGTGAGGTGAGTGGGGCTGAGGGACTTCAAAGAAGTGTGACTGGCCCAAGGTCACCCAGAAGCTGCATGTGGAGGAGCGGAGACGCGAACCCGGTTCCCCAGATTAGAGACTACAGCTCTTAACCACTACACCACACTGGCTCTCAACTCAATCAGAACTTCTCAATAAAAATGGAATAACAGTTTTACTTTTCTGCAAAAAGAACACGAGCTAAAGGGGGTGAGTGGATAGGATTCAGCAATGCAGACAACTTCAGTTTCACAATACTTTTCTCTATTTTACTCTGAAGATATGTAAAGGCAAAGGTAAAGGACCCCTGGCAGTTAAGTCCAGTTGCGAACGACTCTGGGGTTGCGGCGCTCATGTGGCCAGCATGACTAAGCCGCTTCTGGCAAACCAGAGCAGCACACAGAAATGCCGTTTACCTTCCCACTGGAGCGGTACCTATTAATCTACTTGCACTTTGACGTGCTTTCAAACTGCTAGGTTGGCAGGAGCAGGGACCGAGTAATAGGAGCAACGGGAAAATATGTAGACAGTGTACTGTATAATCTAAATCAATTACCCTTTTTATATAGGCCCAGTTTCACATAATGCTAAGACGAACCATGACATATCAAGAATGTGCCTTGGCCACATTGCTGCTTCTCCTGTCATGCTGTTGTGAGTTAACCCATGGATTGGCTTATCATATTGTCCCAACTCAGACTCGTGGTTTGTCTTGCTCTCATCTATGGTCAAGGTCTGTTCTATTGATTACCAGTCATGACTTGTTTGGATGAGAGAAACCATGACAAAATGTCCAGTGAAAACTCAGTATTTTTTCTAAACAAGCAAAAAACAAACCACCTAACATTTTTATTCTTTTTACTCTTTGAAATATTTCAGGTTTCCTGAACCAGACTAATTGCTAAAACATCAAAGCACATATGTTCTCCTCCTTTCCCTAACTTTAACCTGGCATGGAAATAATCAACATTAATCTGGTTTGAAAACTGATAAAATCTTATGACATTGGAAGAATGACAGGCTAAATGACCTAGTAGACTCATTTTTCCTCTATTACCGAGCCTATGAATAGATGTGCTTTGGGATTTGAACAGGAAATGTCCTTATTTTTAGCTTGGTCATTTCATTCTGCTTTTTCTGCTTCTGTTAACTGTGAATATGTGGCACCTAGAAAGGATCTGATAGAAAGATTAACCATTACACAAATAAACTCATCAGCTGAGGTGTAATGACATCTAAGATAACTTGAGAACTCGTAAACCTATCTGTAATGATCTGATTGTGATTTAATATTTCAATGTAAGTCTCTTTCAGAGTACAATCAGCTGCAACCTGCAGCACAATCTGGAGCCCCTAATCTTAAAGGAAAGGGTAGCTCATACTCATTATGTTGTTCAAAACCCATTCATCTCAATGGTGTCCATTAAAATACCCATCTTTGATTAGGTTTTGTTTGTAAAGCATTTACTGGTTAAGATGATACAGTCCTCTGATTACTCTCCAATGAGATATCATGAGTGAGATTGTGCCTTCCCTCCCCATCCCATTTTCAGGGCCCTAGAGATCCATTTTGAGGCTTAATGTTCACATAGATAGGCACCTGCCCATTTAAATCCAATGTTTATACAGTGGTACCTCTGGTTACGAACGCTTTGGGACCTCTAGTTACAAACTCCGCTAACCTGGAAGTAGCTGCTCCTGGTTGCGAACTTTGCCCCAGGATGTGAACAGAAATCACATGTTGGAGGTGCACGCGCAGCAGGAGGCCCCATTAGTGAAAGTGTGCCTCAGGATAAGAACGGTTTCAGCTTAAGAATGGACCTACGTAATGAATTAAGTTCATAACCAGAGGTACCACTGTAGTCCTAAACAGTACATTTGATATCCCAGGTAAAATTGGCAAACTGATTACTCTTTCTGGATCTGAGCACTTTAGGTTTTAGGTGGCGAATGCATTGTGCTCCTTGTCTACCACTGGTCCCCACCCTGCACTCAGCTCTCACCCGTGGCTCCTAGAAGCTATCAGCATGCGACAGTGGCCAAACCCCAGGAAATGGCTTCAACTGGCTGGCTAAACCAGGTTGACGGTCACTGGGTGAGCGTAGCTGATGGATCTCAAACCTTCAGTGAGTTTGGGACTTCCCCTGCATGCAAAAACAGGTTCTGGCAGGTTGAGCGGATGAGACCAGTAGTTGGTCCAGCAGTGAGGAACACAGTTTCTGCTCATGTTGTAGAGGGAAGTGAGGAGCAGATGGGACTCATTAATCTGGGAAGGTAGCACATCTAAGAGAAGGAAAACTCTGATCCTAAACCTCTGTTGACTTGTGGAATATCTTCAGAAGAAGAAAAGGCTAAGGAGTAAACCCTACACAAATCTGGAGAGGCATTCTTAAGTTGGTTGAAACACACCTTGTTTGCCTCCTTCCAGCAATTCCTGCAGGCAAGCTGGTGCCAAATGTATTGCTCTGCTTTCCTCAGGACCACACCAGTGAGATCAAAGCATTGTCCTCTGGGCAGCCCAGGACCTCCATACAACTGCCCAAGCTTGTACCCCAGGGAGGTCACTTGAGTGCTGCTAATGCAGCAGTTTGACTTCACCCCACACTCCATTGCCACTCAAGACAGATGGATGTCAACAACAATCCTAGTAGAAATGTCACTCCAAAAAATGGATGTCTGGTGGCTTCAGAGTGTAGCTGAGCAATAAAAGGAGAGTGTTCTTCCAATGGTCAGTTTATTGTGGAGACAGTTTGGACACCTTGTGTAACCTTGTTATAAAGTGCCAGTATGTTGCCGTCCAACCGTATCACATATCTGTTTCCTTTGGGGTGTCAGTTACGGCTGGCAGGTTGCAAGAGCTGAGAAAATGGCTTTGTCTATGTGCTTAAAAGGTCAGCCCGTTTCCTGGAAGAAGCTAAAGTTACATTGTGAACTTTCTAAAATACGCCAAACAACACATGTAAATGTGGCTAATCAAATAAGCATTTGAGATTAAATATTTATTATACTGTTTCAATCCATTCATCTTTTTAGCCAGTTTTAGATGCTGCTATAGCAAGACTAGCAGAGGATCAGTAGTAAAAATGTGTTTCATGTTGTTAAAAGATTCAGCATTCATTAAAGAGGTAACCAGTGTTCCTTGGGAGTCATTAGTAAATTGATTTTTCAGAAATCTACACTTCCAAGAAATATTACAAGAGGCTTGTAAGCAATTTATATAAAAGATGAGAAGGGAATTGTTCTTCTAATAATAGTGCAGAAGCTTCAGAAGCTTTAATTTTAGAGATTTTCTGTTTTAATTAATATGCTGAATGGCACTCATCCATAATGAAACTGAATGAAAGAAGTATGCTGGCCAATCAAAATTTGATATATTTTTAAACTGATAAATCTGTTGGACTTCTGCGTGTTTCATTTTTTATAATCTCCTTATAGTTTTCTTTCTCATGGGGAAACCATAGACATTTCCTTAAGTAGATTTCTGGAGCAATGATTTTAACAGCATGTGTTTACTTGTTTATGTATAAGGCTTCTTTATTTATAAGACTAGATCCAGACTATAGTAGATGGATTTATATTCCACTTAAATCAGTGGGACAGGATTATCATAACTTAGATCTCATTAATTTCAGTGGGAAATAAATGCAACTGATTTAGTCTAGATCTAACCTATAATGTGTACATCTTATCTGTTTTCCAGTGTATCCCAAAAGATATAAATGGAGGAAATGGGCATTTAAAAGTATTCTACAAGGACACTCTTCTTGGACTTGGGTCTCTGGTGTTATCTAAGCTATGCTGAGATGTGAAATGAGAGGCTGAGGGAGAGTTCTCAGTGCAATAATTGTGTTCTTAAGCACTAGAGAGCATTCCTCTCTTCATAGGTTCCCCCTTCACCTATAATATTATAAAGATGTGGAACAGACCTCTCCATCTCTGTCCTCATTGCCTTACATATATATCTTCAGCTTTTATAAAAGAAAGGTCTCCATCACAACAGCTAAAGCGTTTTCAGCAGCATCATGCTAAATGTCAATTAAATAAATTAAAAAGACATTAAAATGAATATGGGTGGGGGGGTCACATCATTACGGCATTATGAATTGGTTAGTGAAGTACTTTTAAGCTTCTGGTGCTACAGTTTCAGATGGCTACAGAAGATCCTCTTCAACAACAAAAAGTTATAAAGAGGATAAATGTTGCTCATTTAACAAATTTTTTTTGAAATGAAGGAAAGCGTAATTTTAACTTGGTTTTATTAATGCACTTAACTGGCAAAAATTGTCTCATAATGATGTTAAAATGAGGAAAGCTATAAATTCTATATATAATAGGAAAGTCCAGAAATTTACTACTACAGTACAATTATAGTTAATGTAAAATGAATTCCATAACATTTTACATTAAATGCAGTGTAAATGAGCATTAAAAAGCTTTTCCTGGGCTGTAGATCAAGAAATGTGTCTAAATTCAACCCTAGACTTAGCTTATTAGGGAAATGGATGTTCTTTGTGTGGATTAGGGATAGAATTTTTGGAACATATTGCTGCTGAGCTGATAGAAATGGATTCCCGCCCCCGCACACCATTCCCATCTTGTTCCTTAATCTCAACAAGTGAATTTGGATTTCTTTTACCACTTTGGCTCAAAATATGAACAACTGTTGCACATTACTCCTTAGAGGTCAAAATACCAAACATCTGGAGCATCATGGAGCTTGATCTGGCAGCCTCACATGGGCTGTTGTCTTGTAAGAACGTTTACACCTCAGTATTAATAAAAATATGTGATGCCTCACTCCAAACTAGGTCAGGATTTGGAGTTATTCACATGAAAGGCTGCCTATTGTTCCATTTCCTCCCCCTTTCCTTCATGGGTGCCGTAAGTATTTATATTGTTTTACCTGATCTAGGGGGCGCAGCTACCCCCCCCTGCCCCCCTTGGCTATGCCCGTGCTTTCCTCCCCATCTGATGTACCCATGGGAGTACCACAGCTGGAGTAGACCAGGCATAGGCAAACTCGGCCCTCCAGATATTTGGGGGCTACTACTCCCATGATCCCAAGCTAACAAAACCAGTGGTCAGGGATGATGGGAATTGTAGTCCCAAAACCTCTGGAGAGCCGAGTTTGCCTATGCCTGGAGTAGACTCAGGACAGCTGAGGGTCACATGCCTTGTCAAGGTTGTGGGGTTGAGCCCCATGTTGGGCAAAAGATTTCTGCATTTCAGGGGGTGGACTAGATGACCCTTCGTATCCTGCCCAATTCTACATTTCTATGATTCTATAAGTAAGATGGGCTAACATTCTTCACATACGTTTTTGTGACGTGATGATGATGGCCAGTTGTTGTTTTCCTGCAACACTACATACTGACATGAGGAAAGCAACATGTGTTAAGGAACATTTTGTTTCACAACAGGAATACATTGGAAGATGGGTAATGTATCCCAATTAAGGTTTAACTCTCCATAACATCTAGCAACTCTAGCTTAGTTTTTAAAGTTTTTGGTGTTACATTATTTATTAGATGTGTGCTTAGAACTGTGGAAGTGTTTTCCTAAGCCTGAAAACCTATTATTTATGTGTGAAAGTTGCATAGATGTTATCGTTCTGTGAAATGCTGCAAATGACTTTCAGGGCTCAGATCACATTACTCCATACTGGAGTTGCTCATATTGCCATGTGTAGGTTTGCAATCTGGGTGAAGAAGAGCCAGCAAGCCAGAATAACTAAATCATTGAGTCAACTGAGCCCCATTGCTGTGGGTAGAAACAACTTGCTTTTCAGAGCTAGAAGGAAATATTTCATAGGCGAAATAGTTCACTAGATAGATGAAACCTTTCTGTAAACATTCAAGTTGATGCCATCAACTATATTTAGCTACGAAGATGGAGGCAGAGCAAGGCTCCAGTGGCAGCATCACAAAGACATTCTGTGGGGGTGGGAAATGGCTTCTCCCATAAAGTTACCTGGGAAGGGACATTATGTACAATCACTTCCTGGGGAAAAATAGATGTATTTTCAGCTAGCATGATAAGTGCTAATATTTCTAGTTGCTCTGCGGTTAAAAGCTCCCTTTGAAAAGGAGAGGATTTTAAGGCAGCCCTTGGAGCACCTCATAAAATTGTAAGTAAAGGACTCTCCACATGTGCTAAGGGAAATGTAGTCTAAACAGCACATGTATTTTCTAATCTGAGCATGGGTCCAGAAATGTGAACCAGGAATCTTCACTTTACATTGCAGACAAACAAAATCCCTACAGTGGACTGGTTCAAACATATTGTCACAATGCAAAATCATAACTTATAGGCAGGCCTAAGCAGCCTTTGACTCACATGCTCCTTCCTCCAGTGTGGCCATTTGAGAGGAGTTCAAAAGCTTTTGCTTTTTTTTTTTTTCTTTAACCATGATTTCTGGTAACATCTGAATTGAGTAAACTGTAGTTGATCTTCACTATGGTTTGTTAAAACGTACAGTAAGCTTCAAATAAAATATCGTTTTCAACAAACAACAGTTAAGCTATACCACAGTTTAGGGGTCAGTCTTAAGCTGATTCAAAATAAAGTGGTTGCTTCCAATCACATACACTCAGCTGTGCCAGAGGGGAAGTCAGAGTAATACCAATTGTATCTCCAGTACAAAAGTAAGTTGTGGGGAGTTTTTGCTGTCCCGGAGCCTTAATCTGGGGAGATATTACTTTGAATTGCTACTTTCTAACATGGGGGCCTAACATGGAATTTGAGGTGAATTGGGGGGTTCTTCATTAAAATACCTGAGATACGTTAAGGCAAACTGAAAGCACAACTTAAATGTTGTTGCTGGCATCCATTAGTCCTGAGAGACAATGGAGTCCACCTATGGGGGTGAAGCCAAACTGCTGTGCTAGCAGCACTTAAGTACTAACCTCCCTGGGCTGCAAGCCTGGGCAGTATGTATGGAGGTCCTGGGCTGGCCAAATGACAAGACCCCCCCCCCCCCAGCCTCGCTGATGTGGACCAAAAGAAAACAGAGCAATACTTTTGGAACCAGCTTGACTGCAGGAGTTGCTAGGAGGAGGCAAACAAGGTGCCATCCAACCGCCTTAGGGATGCCACTCCTCTGTAAAAGAATTCATAGTCCTGCTTCCTGCTGCTTCAAAGGGGCAGCAGTTCAATGTGCTGCCTTAGTTTGTTATTTTGGTATATTGTTTTAAAGCGCCATCTGAATATCTTAAAACAATCTTCTGGTGTCTAATTGCCTTTTCCATGCATACTGCCCTTAAGTCCCATTGCTCCAATATAGCCAGGGCTTTGTGTTCTGATCCATATAGTAGAGAAGAAACATATTAGTATTTGGAAGCAGGGGTGAAACATGCTACATTAATTCCAAATATATATAAATGAAATCAATTAAAGAGGCATGAAAAAGGGTAAAAGAAATGGTTGGAATGAAAGTGAAGATTTTTCTAGTTAAATAATAGCAAATGATTTAAACCCCTTTGTTAATACCCAAGACCGACATTTCCCACAATTTCACTGTCAAACTGGGAACAATCCATAAGGACCAGGTAACTTTAATAGCTGCTTTTCTAAATTCTGTTTTGACCTTTTGACTATAAAAGGCAATTCCTTGGAGTTCCGAAAGGTACAGTTCCTTGATCTTTGGGTAAGAGCTACAATACACTACTGTATTTCAGTAATATACCTTATTTGACTGCTTTTTTCTCCTTGTGCCAAAGGTATAGGATGAAAGTTCAAATGCATCTTAAAATGCCAGCGTTCAATTCTGCTCCTAGCTTCATTTAATGAACAAGGAATAGGAGTGTGATTCCCATTTTTCTTAGTGGTATTCATTTGAATTCTGATCCAAATAATTTATCCAGTTTTCAAACATACTGCTTACCTCACTTCAAAAAGCTACTATTGAATTTCTCCAGCAACCCACTGATGTTGTGCTTCTCTGCACACTATTGTTAATTGTTAGGTACAAAGCTGGAAATCACAGTACTTAAAGTTTTAAAATTAAAGTATTTCCAGCAGTTGTCATCCGTTGACAGCTTGTTGAAGTCTTTCACTGCTTTCATTGGTTTAAAATGTAATCTAGGAATCCTTTGTGCTGCTCCTTGTGAACTGATCACAAATGTGTTTGTGCATTGTTAGTGTTCATACTTTAATGAATGGAAAAAAATGAACTTCAAAGTTACTTGCTAAAAGGCAGTGAGGATACTTTGCCAATGTGAAGTATCCGGTGTGCAAATAATTCCACATTGCAAAGAATCAAATAATCATTCCAGATTTTCTCATTTTGTATATGGAGATTTCAAAATAAAAGTTTATTTATAGGCAAAAAAATTTATGCCACTGGGAAATCCTGTGGGACTTGGTCACAAGTTGTGCAAACCTGGCTTCAAACAAAAGAGAAATGTTGGGATTTGTGCCACACTTTTTTTTTAGTTTGAAAATGAATGAATTAACTTTTAACCCTATACAGCCATTAGAAAAAGCCTGTTTCAACACCTTTGATTACTCAGAGGAGAAGCAGAACTTTCCAGCAATAAGATTGTCAACAGAGCTTTAAAAGAGAAGGATAATAAATGGTACATCCACAATTAGAATAGGATAATTTGTCATGAGCTGCATTCAAACAACACTTTCTTCTCTCCTCCCAACATTTCCAAACCTGTTGATGTTCACATTTTATTGAATATTTCACATGATAAAAACCACTTCTGAAAATCTAGTGGAGTCTAGCAGAAGTTTAATGCTTATTTCCATGTTAAGGTACCACAGTGGAAAAGGAATGCTAGAGATTGAGATAGAAGCAATAACGTTATAACCAGTAAAACTAATGCAATATAAACCATATGACTGAATTCAGGCTTACAGTCAATTCTCCTTTTACTTCTTCATTCAGTGGCTGAGATCTTTGGTGCTCCATGAATAGTTACTGTTGTTCTAGCTCTGATCAGCCCCAGCCAACATGACCAATAGTCAAGCATAGTGGGAGTTGGGGGGGGCAACAGGAGGATCCCCACATCTGTGTAAAGGAAGACTCAGATGGAGACAGAACTAATCTAAAACCCAGGTGTTCCTAAATACAAATATAGAATTGTAGCTGACCATACATTTAATTCATGTGTTTTATTTGGGATGGATGAATAAATCTGTTACAAGTCTGTGTCAGTTTTCCATGTGTTCATTCATAAATCCTGATCCATCCTCATTTTTGCATTTAATTTGCAATGCTGAGAACCATGTCAAAACACTTAGGGAAGTGTGAAATCTGAAGACATTTGCATTTCAATATGTTTCTTAATCTAGGAGTGCAGATCAGGTCACCTGAGTTCACAAACTGAATTTCTTGAGCATTCCTGTTGTTGACACCATCCTGAAAAATTAGCACAAATGGAAAGCAAGGATTGGCTGGGTCATAAAACACCATCAGAATAGACAGAAATAAATGTGGCTAAAGAGAGAGGAGGACTCTCACATGGAATTCTGTGAAATGAGATAAGAGGCTTTTACATACAGTAAATGAAAACTTACATATAGTGTAATCATATACATATCTGCTCAGAAGTAAGTTTAATTTTGATTGCTGGGGTTTATTCTCAATAAATGGGTACAGGGTTATAGCCTCAGCATCCCACATTCAACCTAACAGGAAAAATTGCTAATATTGCATCTATTTAAATGTTATTGTGTTATTCTGCTCCTGTTTTCTCTCCAACTATGCAACAGACAAAAAAAAAAAAAAAGCCAAATACTTAATTCTTTTTCACAGTGCAAGTCATAAAAATTCATTTCCTTCATGTAGGTTATAGTGTACAGTGCATGAGAAGCTAGGTTTTTTTAAATAAAGAATAAATCTGTTGATTGGAGAACAATGAACTTGCAGAAGTGCTGCTAACTGAATGCATGTTGTGTAAGAAAAAAGTAACCCATGACTTTTAAGGAATGTGTAGTAGACAATGTTCACTTATTTGAGTGTTTGATAACCATTTCTAAATAGACACTTCACTGTAGTTCAGAACACACTAACATTCCTAAACCCACAAGGACATTTTAGTATGGATCAACACTCTGTTTTTATCAGAAATAGTTTAGAAAGCTCTGATATTACACTAAAACTGTAGTCTGCAGTACGTAGGTGAAATGAGGAATACTGGTGAATCCTGGGCTGGGTCACTAAATAGAAAACAGAACTAACGCACACTTCCCCAAATTTTCATGCTGAATTGCTTGTTTTGAAGCAAGGTTTAAATTACCAGTTCTAGTATATCTGTTTGTCCAGATAAAATGTTTCAGTCTTTTCTTGGAGAAATTCATGTGGAAAATTCTACATTGGAATTTAAAGTCCACATAAGTAGGACAGTAGATTCCTGCCAGTGTGATATTTTGGGGCAGTTACATTATATATACTCAGAATCCTCTCTAGAGTTTACTTTCTGGTCATGTGGTCGCCCTCTTGACCCACCCTATCACAGTAGTTTCTCTTGTATCAACTGTCCACCATAACACTCACTTAAATTTGGTATACATTTTTCAGAAATAATCTTCCATAGGAGTGTTATTGCCACAGAGAATAGTCTTATGGTGAGACTTTTTTTTTTACTATGAGGGTTCCAAAGTTTGAAATTACAAACTTGTATTCTTTAAAGGTGTGGGAAAACTTTGACATTCCAGATGTTGCTAAATTACTACTATCATCACCTACTCACTGGCTATGCTTGCTGGGGCTGACCAGAATTGCAGTTCAGCAAAATCTTGAGGGCCAAAGGTTCGCCATCCTGCTCTAGAGATTGCAGACATGTGTTTGTATATTTCTTCTCTGGGCACCACAATTTAAGTAAGATATTAATATGCTGGAACGGGTGTAGAGAAGGGCGACCAAGATGATTAAGGGGCTGGAAGCAAAGCATTATGAAATGGTTGAGGGAGTTGGGCATATTTAGCCTGGATGAGAGGACACTGAGAGGAGATATGCTAGCCATCTTCAAGTTTCTGAAGGGGTGTCACATGGAGGATGGAGCCAGCTTGTTTTCTCCTGTTCCGGAGGGTAGGACCTTAACTAATAGCTTCAAGTTACAAGAAAGTAGATTCCGACTAAACATGAGAACCTTTTGGTCCTAAGCGCTGTTGGGCAGTGGAACGGACTCCCTTGGGAGGTGATGGATTCTCTTTCCTTTGAGGTTTTGAAGCAGAGGTTGGATGGTCCTCTGTCATGGATGCTTTAGATGAGATTCCTGCATTGCAAGCAGTTGGACTTGATGACTCTCAGGGTCCCTTCCAACTCTACAGTTCTACAATTCTTTGAATGCAACCAGCTTAGGACTCACTGTAACTTTGAAGGTGGCAAAAAATCAGTGTTGTGCACATGAAAAACTACAGCATTTAATGGAGGTGGCAGTTTCATTAAATATAAATCCAGGAAGGATGAGAGAAATTGCATCATGTTATGAAAGTTGCATAGAAACGCATCTTTCCAAATTCTCAGATTGGCTGAATACTAGGGCAAAAAGGATGCAGCTTCCTAATCATATCTTACATGTTCCATTCACTGTGTTCGACTGAACCTAAATGAAGATATATTACAGAAGTGCTCTGCTCAGGGATGATTCTTCAGGCAAGAGAGCGGAGGGAAATAGTTTAGATAAGCTGAATGTTCTTCACCCTGAGATGTACTTCCCATGTTGTCCAATTATTCAATGTGAGTACCCACAGGAAAATGGGTGTGCAGAGAATCCCAGGAAAAGGACTCTAATTGTTCAGGCTTAACTGTATGAAAAAGTTTTGAACTTGGCGATACGGTTTTCCAGTCAAAACTCAATAGCTTTATTGGAGTCTTCATTGTATTTTAATACATACTATGCTAAGGCTGGTTCGGATATATATTATGGAAATAAGCACTTGGCTGATGAGGTGGAGGGATTAATTTGCAGTGTGAATGAATGTGATTTAATGCTTCAACAATTCTGCCCTAAGGCAGAGGGCTAAAGTAGCTGAATTTTGAGCTGCTCCCAACAGTGTGTTTTTCTGTGAAAGCGAGAGTCTATGAAATGTCAGTACTAATGAGCTATAGATAGGTAGTTAAAAATGTGATCCAGAGTATCCTTTTTTTTCTTTGTTTTAAGTTGTTGAGTTACTTATTGCAAATACATGTCCTTTTGATTTATTATGAGGTGGCTGCATTGATACCATCGTTTGGTGTCATCGCTGTATAACTGAATAGTTTATAAATGAAGAGTATTTTTTAAATGATGTAATCCTGATTCCCTGTCAAATGGTAAATAGCTCACAAATGTGTGCTTTAAGTTATGTAGCCCTCATCTCATCTAAGTTATATACAGTGGTACTTCCGGTTACAGATGCTTCAGGTTACAGACACTTCAGCTGACAGACTCTGCTAACCCAGAAATAGTAACTTGGGCTAAGAACTTTGCTTCAGGATTAGAACAGCAGTGGGAGGCCCCATTAGCTAAAGTGGTACCTCAGGTTAAGAACAGTTTCAGGTTAAGAACGGACTTCTAGAACGAATTAAGTTCTTAACCCGAGGTACCACTGTATAATTGTTTCTGACTTCTGACAATTGATGCTTTGCAACTGAGCAGAATCCAGCACCCCCACTAGTCCGTTACAGTGTTTGCTATGTTATATGCATTCTTCAAAACTTGGTTCCTCTCATGGAGGCTCAGGGTTTGGGATTGTCAGCAAGGTGAAGCATGAGAAAGGCAATCTGTTACAGAGGAGGTAACTACAAAGTCACTGTGCTGCTCAGACCACTGGTAGAACCTTTTATAGGCTTGGGCCTATTGTTATGCTGCTTTAATTGGCCACTCTTTTGAGGACGGAACTGAATGAATCTCAACGGCTGACTATGTTATTGATATTTTCATATATACCAGAGATACCCACCTACTGGCTTTATGTGACCTCACTAGCCCTATGCTGCCACCATAAGGCAGCTGGCATGGTGGTTGTTCTTTCTGGAGAAGATTTTGATGGGTGAGACATGTCCATTATCAAGATCTGTAAATAGGGATTTGTTTGGCAAAGGTGACAGACTCATTCGGACTGTCTTCCCAGGATTAAATGTTACTCTATATCTGCTGTAGCAGATGCTACTGCTGTGTTTTACAGGAGATTAAGTTTGTTAACGGGACCATGTGTTAATCCATAAAGCAGAAACCAAGGATGGTGCCTTTATTTAAGCCATTTATGTAGTTTTGGTTTGGCTAAATTCAGATAAACTCATTCACTTGGCATGATTCTGTTACATTTCATACAGTCTTTTTTTTTTTAAGCCATATAATATTATCTGAGTAGTTATTAAAATGTATTCTTTCCATATAAATTGTTTGGAAAGAAAAATGGCAACTTGAATAAAAGCCTTCCATCACTCTAGATATTCAAGAGATTGGAAAAGGCTTTTAAAGAAGAGATTGTATTAGTTCCTCTTTCTCGAAAGAAATACCCACAGGCACATGTTAGTAAGACAGTCTGAATTTATCATATGCCCTTTTAAAATATTAAACATAGAGGAGATTTTTAGTATCCTTTTCATTCTTGCAAAGATCCTTTTGCTGTATTCAATAAATAGAATGTGAACCCACCCGCCCCTGCTGTCAGTGCAAAGCTGCCGTTTGATTGAAACTAGATTTGATAAAAGTACATTCATCATAATGAAACTGAGATCCAGTTTTTTAAATTTTGAAAGAAGGATTGCACTATTCATTACTACTTAAATGCTCACAATACCCAGCTTTATAGGGTCAAGACCTTTTCACTGAAGAGCTGGTCTGAAGTTGCTCAGACCACATAATTCAGAATAGTAATAAGACTTCTCCCCAGTTTAAAGTTCTGAGGATATGATGATCAAATCAATACAGAAAAACTTTGACCTATATAGAGTTACATCAGATCATACACATTGTGCCGGACTAGCTTCCCCATAGGGCGAATGAGATGTGCCAACTGTTGGTATCACTGCAGCTCTTTCAACTATTTTGCTATGCGTGAGTAGCAAGCTTGTTTCTGTAATCCTTACTGCAACCGTCACAGAGGAATTAACATTATGCATGTTCACCAGCCGATGTAGAGAAATATTAACTGAACTGCCTAAAATAGGTAAACTACAAAGTAGTACTGTATCACTCATATGAGCACTGATCTTTCCAATCCCATTTTCCAAACCTCCCCCCCCCCCAAAAAAAAATTCCTATTTTATTATTTTAGAAGTAAACTGTCTTATTTTAACTATGTTAGAAATGCATACAAAGATATTGTAGTTCTTCAACCACCTAAAGATATTCCAGACAATAAAGGACTTGCAATCTCTAAAACACATAGCCCTGTTCTTGTTTTGGCAAGAGGAAATAAACAGAGACACCAATGTAGAGGAAACCGAAATTCTGCTAAATATGGTTTCTCAAAGGCACCATAAAGGGTTTTGCGAGAGGCCCATAAGACACCAGGGGCAAAGAAGAAGGAAAAAAGATGTGGAAGCAGTGAAGCAGTGAAGGTAGCAAAGCAGTGAAGGTAGCAAAGTAGTGAAGGTCATGCTGGCTTTCATCAGTGATTCTGGGGATAACACTGTCCAAGGCGATGTATAATGCAAACTTTGGCTTAGCACACTGCAGCACAGGAGTAAAAAGGGCCGTGAGCTTCTCTTCAAGAGCACTTATGTTTGCATGGTCCCATTAAGCCATAGTTTGGCTTACCGTGTCACGTAGACCAGACCAGTGTATGAGAAAGGTCTCTTATATGGACATCTTTTCTCACACATAGGAACAACATTGCTTTGACTTGAAGGTAGCAGACAGGTCTACAATAATGAAGACCTATGACTGTGTCTGACTTCATCAATGGCTTTCCTAATTGCACATGTCACTCCATACAAAATTGGTGGAATATTATTTGCCATTCTGACTTGTAAGATAAAGGAGGAGATCCCTAATCAATAGAACAATTTTCAGGTATGTTTCTGTATGTTGTGGTGCCTCAAGGGCTACCAGAGCAAAATGCCACTTGGAGAAAAGCTACCCTATTGAATAGTGTGTAGGAGAAAAGGACTAGACAACATGGAATACTGTAGTTGTTTTGCTGTAAGAAACAGTAGAATCCTATACATGCCTACTCCGGAATAAACCCGGTTTAGCTCAATGAGTCCTATTTCCATGTATTCCATGTAAAGGATTGCTTCATTAACCTGCAGTTTCTGGGAATAAGTCCCATTGAACTCAGTTGGGCCTTACTCCTGAGCAGACACAGGATTGCATGTTAAAAATGTAGCTTCCTAACAGTGTAAAAACCCTTTCATGCTTATCTTGCTTTTTATGTTCTTTCAAAGTATCCAAGGTGAAGTACCCTCTGATCATGCTTCAGTGGTTTTCTCAAAGCAAGTTTTCGCATTTTTTGCTATTCAAAGCTGCATATTGCTCTTTTTATGTTTAAGTAGTATTAGGATTATGACCTGAGAATCATAGCTAAGGAGCAAAATTATTTTCCTTGTTCTTTAATGAGCCAGCAGTTGCATAAAGGTATTCATTATTGAGCAATGCTTTGATTTCCTTTATTGAAAATGAACTGATACTTTTTATATATGATTAGAAGACAACTTAATAATCATTAGCATATAGGATGTGTTTCTAATGTGTTGATGGATAAATTAGCAAAACAGTCTGTTTTCAGTTTCCAACTTGATAGCTCAGAGGCAGCTTGTAGGCAGCTTACTGGAAGCATGCAGGTTAGATAAAAATGATAGGAGAATTGCAGCATCTTTTGTACAAGCACTTGGATAGCCTTTGTTCCTCTTTGGATAACTACATCTTCCTAAAGCACCAGACACACCAGACTTTCAGAGGAATCCAACATATTTATCTAGGAGCATCTGGAAAATGCCTCCTTTGCAGAAAGTTAAACTGTTATTTCAAGTCAAGCCCCCACACTGTAAAAGCCTGTTTGAAATTCATGTGCATAACCTCCACAGTATGTCTTGCACTATCTCAAGTCTCAAATTCTGCTTAAACTTCATTTTTATGCTTATTGTAGGGGTTCAACACATATAACATTTATGAAAGGCTGTTCAGAGAAATAAAGAATTTCTCAGAAGAGATCAAAAACAAGGCTTGTTATCTGCAAGGTGATGATTCTATAATGGCCTACTTATCCCCAAGCTTGTAAAACTACAAAGTGTTCTTGAAATTTAAGCTAGAGGAAAGGAATTCAGGATGTACTGTCCAAGTTCAGTATTTTTAAATATTAGACTTGCCAGCCATTCTCTTCCACCTACAGTATAAAGCTACTGCATGAGAGGATAAAAACACCCACAACCCTATACTGGTATTTCTACCAGATAGTAAAAAAAAAGTAAATGACCCTGGCTGGTTAACTCCAGTCAAAGGCAACTATGGGGTGTGGCACTCATTTTGCTTCAGTCTGAGGGAGCTGGCATTTGTCCACAGACAGCTTTCCAGGTCATGTGGCCAGCATGACTAAACTGCACTCCCATTCCTGGCTTGGGATTTGGTACACACATGACATTAGCCACAATCCATATTGATCCAGTATCTATCCTGAATTTTGATGCATTTTTCGCTAAGCTTTGATCTGATTTGAGAAATGGAATAACCTTTTTGTGTTTTAAGATGGCAATGTGTGCACAGCCTTAGTTTCAGCACGCTGGGACAACTGGTAAATCATCATGTTTGTTCCTCTGTTAAGTTTTAGAATCTCATTTGCTTAGATTTAGATTTAGAATGCTAACAAAAAAATCAAGTAAATTCTGGTTTAACCTTTCTGAACACAATGAAATCCAGTTTTCATAAAAGCATCCCTTAAGCAGGAATGGGGTGGATTTCATGCATGGGCAAATTGGGAGACAGAATACTGAGACGCCTTCAGTATCATGCTCCTAGTTCTGCCAAAGCCATCCCCACTCCTGGCAAAATGTCCTGGAACTTGGCTACAGCTCTAGGAAGCATTTGTACTCAGGACCCTGGCCATTCATATACACTGGTGATATCTATTTTAGCTTTTCGTGCCTACCATGTGACACTGGTGACAGTGTAGAAAGCTGATTTCTCACCCTCCATTGTGTTCTTGGTGAGCTGCCCAGCCTAATGCAGAAGGGGCTGATTAAATCCAGTCCCGAGGGAGAAACAGCATACTACTGCTCAGTAGCATCTTGTGGGAGTTATGCAAAGCACTTTGAAAGCAAACATGCTTGCATCTGTTTGAAACTCAATGCCACACTTCAAGCAGATCTTGCAGAGGTGTTTCAGCAACCTTTGGGTCAGAATTTAGTGTGTTGACAGCATGCCTGCAGGAATTATGCTGACCATGTGTTCTCTCAATCCTTGTCTGTTGAGATCTAGTAGGGAGCAAATGAGTTGATTCAGACAGCAGTTAAGGCAATATTATGTGAAGGTGTGTTGCTGCTCCTGATGAGGCCTACCTTGGACAACTACTAACCAGTCGTGAATGTACCTTTTGAGGAATAAAGTCATTGATAGGGTTATGGCAGACCAAATTCAGACACAGAATCATAGAATATCAGAATGATGCTGAACAACTAAACCCATTTCAGTCTAGCTTAAAGCCTGGTTATGCACTGGAAGAAGCCTTCGTCACCCTGGTTAATGACTCTTAATTGGGAGAGAAATACGGGGATGCCACTCTTTATTTTTCTTGACTTCTCTGGGTCATTCAATACTATTTCTTATGGTATCCTTCTGGAGTGACTCTGGAGCTTGGGAGCGCTAATTTGAAGTGGTCCCACTCCTGCTTACAGGGCTGCTACTGGAGAATAGCATTGGGAGGACTTCTGCTGGTCTTATAGCTTTTGAGCAGTGTGAAACTATAAGGTTCTATCTTGCCCCCAGTGCTATTTAATATTTATATGAAGCTGCTGGCAAGAGTCATCTGCAAATATGGAGAGTGGTATCATCAATATATGGATAACATCCAGCACTTTCCCTTCATTCCATCTGAATCAAGAGAGGCTGCTGAAGTGGTAGACCAGAATCTAAAAACTATGATAGGCTGGAAAGGGGCCAATAAAGTGCAACAGTTGAAGGAGATTATGTTATGGAAGTGAGAGCTGGACCATAAAGAAGGCTGATCGCCGAAGAATTGATGCTTTTGAATTATGGTGCTGGAGGAGACTCTTGAGAGTCCCATGGACTTCAAGAAGATCAAACCTATCCATTCTTAAGGAAATCAGCCATGAGTGCTCACTGGAAGGACAGATCCTGAAGCTGAGGCTCCAATACTTTGGCCACTTCATGAGAAGAGAAGACTCCCTGGAAAAGACCCTGATGTTGGGAAGGATTGAGGGCACAAGGAGAAGGGGACGACAGAGGACGAGATGGTTGGACAGTGTTCCCGAAGCTACTAACATGAGTTTGACTGCGGGAGGCAGTGGAAGACAGAAGTGCCTGGCGTGCTCTGGTCCATGGGGTCACAAAGAGTCGGACATGACTAAACAACAACAGCGGTTCCCAAGTTTGGTCAGTGAAAATTGGTGATGGTAAGAGCTGTTTGACTCCCCCAGAAGGTGATGGACTCTCCTTCTTTGGAGGTTTTTAAGCAGAGGTTGGGTAGCCATCTGTCATGGATGCTTTAGCTGAGATTCCTGCATTACAGGGAGTTGGACTAGATGACCCTCAAGGTCCCTTCCAACTACAATTCTACGATTCTATTGTTCTATGTCTGCAGATTTGCATAGGAAGTCCACTTGTTAGCACTTTTCATGGATCATGGTTCATACTGTGGGTACTTGGGGCAGGGTTTTCTCTGTGATGGGCCCACAGCTTTAGACTAGCCTATCCTCTGAAATGTGCCACACATCTATAATGCTAAGTTATTTGTTTTGTTTTAGTTTTTTATTGTTAGTCATGAGTCTAATCTTATTGCCTGCACCCTAGGACTCTTGTGTGAAGGGCGGACTATAAATATCTCAGATAGATAGATAGATGATAGATAGATAGATAGATAGATAGATGATAGATAGATAGATAGATAATAGATTAGATAGATGATAGATAGATTAGATAGATAGATAGATAGATAGATGACAGATAGATAGATAGATAGATAGATAGATAGATAGATAGATAGATAGATGATAGATGATAAATAGAATGACAGAAATATGACCCCATATCTAAAGTAGCAATAGATTCTCAGAGCGGTATTGAAAGTAGTGCTAAAACCAATTGAAATGATAGTATTGACATTGCTGAGTTTGGGACTGGGACCTGACATTTTAGAAATGACATTTGACAATCCCTTACCCTTATAGAAAGGGCAATGCAGCCTTAACAGCTCATGCAGAATAGACAAAGATTCATATTCCAACTCTTTTAGAAATCTCGTTTTGCTAAACTCTATCTAATGCCTGACAGAGAGCAAACTGGGTTACCTCAATGGGGATTTGGAACTGTGATGATATGCCTATGAAGCACGAAGCTGTTCTTGTTTTCTTCATTTAGGAATAAAATCCAGACAGCTTTGAAATCAATAGCAAAATTATCAATATTTAGAGGGGGAAGTGTTCTTTTCTTGTTCTCGCTATTGAAAATTATTTCAGATGTTCTGTTACTTTCCAAAACAGGATATATGTGATCCACTTGAAAGTGACTGTTGCCTTTTAGCAAATTACTTAAGCTTTACGTTGGCACTGATATTCATTAAAAGCATCTGTTACCAAATTGCGTTCAGGTGGTTCCCCTTGCCAGGCAGTGGAGGGGAAGATGTTTGGGGGTTTTTTCTCCAGATAACCTGGTCAAGAGTTATTTAAGGCTTTGTATGTAAATAGCTGGACCTTAAAATTGGTTTGGTAGCTAATAGGCAGCCACTGCAGATAAGGAGAAGAAGAAGAAGAGTTTGGATTGATATCCCGCCTTTCACTCCCCTTAAGGAGTCTCAAAGCGGCTAACATTCTCCTTTCCCTTCCTCCCCCACAACAAGCACTCTGTGAGGTGAGTGAGGCTGAGAGACTTCACAGAAGTGTGACTGGCCCAAGGTCACCCAGCAGCTGCATGTGGAGGAGCGGAGACGCGAACCCGGTTCCCCAGATTAGGAGACTACCGCTCTTAACCACTACACCACACTGGCTCCCGTGTGAGAACCTCTCCCTACTTGGGCTGCAGCATTCTTCACCAGCTCGAGGATCCATACCATACATTGCAATATTCCAGATGTGAGGTTACACATGTGTCACGGAGGCCAAGCTATCCCTGTCTGGAAAAGGGTACAGTTGATGCACCCACAGAAACAGACAATAGGCATTCTTTGCCACAGAGGTACCTAGGTCTCCACTGACAAAGGTATTTTCAAGAGCATCCCTAAACTTCATACTTTTTATTTCGGAGGAAGTGGAACAGGCTGACTCCCCAATTCTCAGCCCTGGGAACCACACACCCATGGTCTCTTTGTCTTAGAAGGATTCAGCTTTAGTCTGTTGACTCTCATCAATTCCACCACTGCATCCAGGCTCTCATTCAGCTTATTCATGGCTTCTCCTGACTCAGATTTAATAGCGTTGAGTGTGCCCCAAACCTCCTGATGATTGCTCCCAAATGCTCCCATATAGATGTTACATATCACAGGGAATTTAATGTCTTGTGGCATCTTACAGCTAAGCAGTCAAGATGCGGGAATGTATTCCCCCAATGTTATTTTTTGATACCAGTTGTGCAGGTAGGAACAGAGCCACTATAAAACAGTGCCCTCAACTCCCAAACCACAGGAACAGTCCAATAGGATAACGTGGTCAGTGGTATCAAAGGTACTGAAATATCCAACAGGGGTCCCCTGGCTCTTCCTTGAAGGAGAGACTGTTGTCAAAAGGGGGGAAATATCATGCACAGGATTGTATTCTGTGACTAGGATTTCACTGAGTTCTGAAAACCTGATTTAAATTGAAAGGCTACCTAAGAACAGACTACACTAAGATGATTGGCAAAGAAATGGGCCATTAAATTAAAGTGAGATTAATATATTACTTCTCTGCAGAGTAACCTGTAATATTAGTTCTAGGGGCAGCTTAGCTGCTCTGACTGAGTATGAGATCCTTGAAATTACATTTGCCTAACTGCTTGGAGATCTGTTCCCTTTATTTTATTTTATCTTATTTTTAAATAAAATGAATGCTTACAACTGTTTAGCAACTTCAGGAGTGTTTGAAGGCATGACTGCTTTTCAGTGAGTTTCTATGCTTGGATTTTTACATTTAAGTAGTGTCAGTGGTCAAAATATCATTTCTTGCTAATATTGCATGCCACTTGTATCATTGACTTTCTTGTTTAATAGGATATATTTTGGGAATAAAGTAGCTTGATATGTAGGAGCTTTCACCTGAATATTAAAAAGCTGTTTTCCCACTCATCACTGTATAATAATATTTTTTTTCACATGTTAAAACCAGTGTGAAAAAATGAATTCTCTAATATCACTTGTAGTGACTGCTAGGTTGCATTTGGGACTTGCCCTACATTTTAAGCTAACACATTTTTGAAATGTAGGAATTTTTAAAAGATTATCAGTGTTGGATTCTTCCATATAGTTCATCTATAGTCAAGACACAGGGCTGGTCACCTGAACTTCATTCTTTTAGGTGTCTCATAACTAATCAGAATATCAGATCATGACATATGAGATGATTCCAATGAATAATTGTAAAGCATTGGGGGGCAGGGCTAGGAAAAGCAGCTCTGGAAGGAAAGTGTTTGAGAAGAAATGCATAAAGTTAAGAATTCAGGAGGTCTGGCAAACCTGGAATGCAAAGTAGATGAAATAACTGGAACAAAGAGTCACTTCATGTATTATTATCAGGGTGCTGTTAGCAGCTCGCAGCTGGTTGCCCAGGGAAGTATAAAGACAAGGAAATGTTTCTTACAGTCCTTTTTTATTTCAAACTTTACAGAGAGCGGCTATAGAACCCAGCCTCTTGGATAATGACATTGTCCCGAGTGAATCTCCATCCCCCTTCTCTCCCACTTCCTCATTATTCATCATCATCATCATCATCATCATCATCATCATCATCATCTGTATGGGCGCCATTAAGTGCCCTCTGTCTTTGAACTCTTTGCTCTCCATGTTCTGGGAGATGGTGGGTCTGGAATGCTTTCTAGTGACAAAGTGTCAGCCAGCTGCTGCTCTGGCTCTGCCTGCTCTTCCTCTCCCATTATTTCCTCACTTTCCCCACTTGCCACTGACAAGTTTCAGAAGGATCCTTAGAGCAACAGAAACATTAGGCACATTATCAAAGGGTTTTTCTTGTAGTATGAAGATAAGTACTTGTGGTGGCATAGACTTTCGAAGTCTTTGAGCTATTGCTATAAGTTCACAGCACAGATCTTGGGCATCAATATATTTGTTTCCATTGTGCATCAATTATTTTTCAAAATTCTTGCAGACCTCAAGTACATCTTCAGTACATCTTTTTTGTCATCACCTGCTTTACTACATTTGAATGTTCCTATGGGATATAGGGATTGCATAAGGCACCACAGTTGCTGATACTCCTTACCTCTCTCTAAATGATATATTTGGTTGATAGTTGAGATAACCAGTAACAGCCATGGTGGAAACACAGGGATTGCAAGGATCTCAGAAAATACAGAAGTGCAGGAACATTATGTTTGGAGTAGCCTCCCTAGTCAAGGTTTGCTGCAAGTCACTTAGAATGGTATGAGTTTCACTGTCTTCCCAGTAATGAAAGGAATGTGGTTTTCAGGACTCAGTAACCAACTTTGAGTCCAAAGATTCCTGTTCAAGCCTCACATTCCTGACACTTAAACAGGTGGCTGAACAAAATGATTTATGATTTGGTTCTTATTGCAACACAGGAGTTTGTTTCTGGTTTTCCCTAGCAGTCTGTCATTAGAAATTGCTTTTGAAACAGAAGTGGCATTCATTCAAAACAGTTTATGACTTGGCATAGGCATCTCATGTTCAAATACAGTGGTACCTCGGGTTACATATGCTTCAGGTTACAGACTCCGCTAACCCAGAAATAGTACCTTGGGTTAAGAACTTTGCTTCAGGATGAGAACAGAAATCGTGCGGTGGTGGCGTGGCAGCAGCGGGAGGCCCCATTAGCTAAAGTGGTGCTTCAGGTTAAGAACAGTTTCGGGTTAAGAACGGACCTCTGGAACGAATTAAGTACGTAACCAGAGGTACCACTGTAAAAGGAATATTGTTTACAAATTTCACAAAGCATGCTCAGTATGCATGCTTAAAGTTACTCTTTTGACTTTGGTAATATTTTAGCTCCTTAACCAGATATTGATAACTCAATGCGCAGTTTCTTCCATTTTTTGCTCCAAATTTTTTAATGACGAAAAGAAAGTGAATTGTAACTCCTTCAAGATTACCATTGCAATCATTATTTGGGTAGTTTTGGGGAAGGAAGAGGGATTAATATGCTTAAATGCGTGGTATATTTATTTTTGTGGCTATTAATCCAATAGGAATTTCCTGGACACTGTTTTAAAGCTATTGATCCACTTAAAAGGGCACCGTTTGGTATTCTGTAAGGTCTTCAATGAAGTTTGCTTTCAGTTAGAAATGACAAGCCTGGTCTTTTAAATTTGCATTTGCTGGTTGATGCATTCATAATTTAAAGAAAAGAGATGAATTTTAATAGCTATGGTGTATGCTGAGTACACAAAGGTGGGGTGAGGGGAGGTAGTAAACTTGTAGAAATTTAAAAAGAAGATATTTGCTGGGTTCTAGTATGAGATAAACATGGTTATTAAATTATTTATTGGGAGTTTGAGAGTACTGAAAACTGTGGCATTGAGCATGTTGCTGTAATAAATCATAGTTACAGTAATAAGAATCTGGTCTACTTTTAACTATCAAGCAAAATAAATTAAAAAAAAAAAAGAGCATGCTGGATCAGGCCAAGTTGAACCAACATAAGGTTCTTCTTGGATGGATCATTATTAGAGTTCCACAAATGTAATTATTAGATCACCTTTGGCAGTGAGGAATCTCTTTCTGGTGAGTCACATGAAAATATAATGTTATAATACTTTTGTCCTGTTATTTGCACAAAGATTGAATTAGGAACAGCATGAAAGATTTTTCTAAAGGTCACTTCATCATACATATTTTCTTATATCAAAGAGAGTAGATAGAGGCAAGAGAATTTTAGGCAAAGGTAGGATCAAATGAGAAGGTGAAACAAAGAAATAAACAAAAGAAGAGAATTAGACAAAATGCAAGATCACTGTGTAATGGCAGATAAAAAGAGGAGAGGAAAGGAAAAGTTGGAGCATGAAGATAATTTAAATTGAATATGAAAATCCATTGGGAGTGAATGATAGGAAGCATAATGTGAAAAGATATAATCAAAGCAGGGAGGAAAACAGCAAATATGGGCTGAATTCAAAACATAAATTAGGTAATTTCATCGGAATTCCAGATCAAGTCTAGCTGCCTAAAAATCACTTGTCATGGCATCGAGTTTGTCCCAGAGTTGAGCTCTGTAGCCCACCTTTCCCCAGCTGTGCTCACTCAGGTACTATATTTCAGACAAGTTAGCCACAGGAGGACATATTTTGCTCTTCAGTTTGGATGCTTCTTCCTTGCTTTTAGATATAGGAACAGCTTCAAATATATGTATAAACAGACTGTTCTGTTTGCCACCATTGCATCTGGGTTCATGATACTTATTGTACCTCTAAATTAGGAAACAGTAGTGGAAAATATAAGCCCACTTTTGGTTCATGCCTGTGGCCATCACCGATCCCCATGTGGTTCAAAACACAGCATGGTCAAGGCTCTATATCGCATGGGGAGCCACCATGTTTCAGCATATTGTTCTATTTTTATGAATTAAACATATTTTTCCACCTTTTCCCCTGGAGTTTAGCAGAAATGGACAGCACCTGTCCATTTCAATGTTACAAGGTGGCAAATATTGGAAACTCCTCCTGCGCCACACACACACACACACACACACACACACACACACACACACTGCTTCAATACATGCTTTTGGGAAGCCCTGTTTGGGTATTTAGTGTTCTCACATTTAGCTTCAGAAACAATCGATCACTCTTTATTGTCATGATCACGGGTCATGCACTAAATTACAATCAAAGAAATATAATTTTGCAATGTGTACAGGCCAGCAAAAGACTGCATGGCAAGAGCTAGGGCATATGTGTTGTGTTGCACATTCACAAGCACACTGCATTGAGTTGTTGGGTTCTACTGTGGTTGATAAGGAGCTTTCATCATCCGGTTCCTAACAATTCATGCTGATGCACATAATTTTTACTTCAGAACTTCCCTTCCAGTTCACAAAAGGCTGTAAAGAAGGGGAAAGAGACATTCCAGGAGGGGTGGGGTTTGCCTTACTGTCCCTCACATGATTGAGATCACATGAGTGAACTAAATGCCAGAATAAGGGTTGATTATGCAGGAATATGGGCACATAATGTACATGTAATACTTAAAACATACAGATACGATTATGTTTGTCCCATTGAGATCCGTGGAGTTACTTCCCAGTGAAGTGGATTTAGGATTGCATTACCTGCTGAGATTGTTTGTATTCTGCCAACTGACAAATTTTGGCTTCATAGAAGAGGTTTTGGTATTTGCTGAAAACCGTTCAATGTAATTCTCTAACCAATTCAGTTACCGAGTTTTAAGATTGCAGATAATAGATGGTTACCAGATTGCAGACCATTATTTGTCCAGCATTGGAACTCTGGCTAACTTTTTGGATGAACAAATAATTGGATAATCTGAAAGGAAAAAAAGTAGTTTTGAATTGCAGGACATGGAACATACTACTGTAACAAAAATAAGATGGAGTTTTTTTGGCTTCCTTTCAAAGACCTTTCCCACACTTGGATTCAGACCCAGTTTCTGCATTGATTCCCCCACCCCACCATATATATATATATAGTATATATATGCAGGTTTTGGTGTCCTCGGGTGTCTTCCCGTGTAAAAGTTGGGGTGTCTAGGCGACGTTTCGACGAGGTCTCACTCGTCATCTTCAGGCTGGTGCTTTCGGCTTCTTGTTACTGGAACAGAGCAGGATCTCAGTGTTTGAGTTCCTATAAATACTGTAGAGGGGGTGTGGTGTATAGCCTCCAATGTTCTGGGCAGAGAGGAAGTTCCCAGGCTAGTGTGCCTTTTCTTCTTTTGTTCCTTAATTACTTGAGAGATATCTTGAGTGATTTCTTGAGTGATATCCTGAGTACCACTTAGGTGGGTCATTAGGTGTGGATTAGTTGTTAAAGTCTTTGTGTCTTGACCTCTTGAACTTTGTGAAGAGTTTTCCTGAGAAGATGGCTGTACTGTACTTAGTTGTGCTCTGGCTTGGCTTCGTGTATAGGGGCGAGCTGTGGTTTTGTGGCTTGTGTCAGCCAGATCTGTGTAGGGATTGCAGGGGGGTGCAGCATCCGGAGGTGCCACCATGGATTGGCTACTGGATGGTGTCTGTAATTCATCAAGCCACAAAACCACAGCTCGCCCCTATACACGAAGCCAAGCCAGAGCACAACTAAGTACAGTACAGCCATCTTCTCAGGAAAACTCTTCACAAAGTTCAAGAGGTCAAGACACAAAGACTTTAACAACTAATCCACACCTAATGACCCACCTAAGTGGTACTCAGGATATCACTCAAGAAATCACTCAAGATATCTCTCAAGTAATTAAGGAACAAAAGAAGAAAAGGCACACTAGCCTGGGAACTTCCTCTCTGCCCAGAACATTGGAGGCTATACACCACACCCCCTCTACAGTATTTATAGGAACTCAAACACTGAGATCCTGCTCTGTTCCAGTAACAAGAAGCCGAAAGCACCAGCCTGAAGATGACGAGTGAGACCTCGTCGAAACGTCGCCTAGACACCCCAACTTTTACACGGGAAGACACCCGAGGACACCAAAACCTGCATTCCTGTACCCGTGAAAATCTACGAAAGCATAGTATATATATATATATACTTGCAGTGAGGGGGGGGGGAGTATTTGGTCCCCTGCTAAATTTTCCCGTTTGCCCTCTGACGAAGAAATGACCAGTCCATAATTTTAATGGTAGGTTTATTGTAGCTGTTATTTATGCAGTTTTTATTATTTGACCAACATTCTATTCCTTTTCTTTCTAAATAGAATCCAGATTTGTTTTCCTCATTAAAGTCTTAACATATCGAGATGTAAATCATATACCAAGGATAAAAGTATTTGTTTTTCATATGTCTCATTAGTGAAATCTTATTTACCTGTTCTGTATTTCTAGTCTGTCGTGTTGTCTTAAGTTCAGCAGCTCAATATACAGTACTAGCTGATTCAAGTCTTAAGTACAAGATGGAAGTTGGAGAGCTTAAAACATTAAGTCACACTCATCGTGGACAGGTTGAAATCAGTGGACTGTCTCTAATATGTTCCAACTGCACTAATGTGTTTAAAGCAGTATTTTCAAGCCACGTTCAAGAGTCATGGCTCTCCCCAAGCATCCTGGGAACTGTAGTTTGGTAAGTGTGGTGAGAGTTGTTAGGAGACCCCAATTGCTACATGTAGGGTCCAATTCTTGCCTCTTGTAAACAGATTATGCAGGGATTTGGATTTTTTCAAACCCTGCAAAACCTGATTGCGCGTCAAGCCCTGAAACCCGCCCCCATGCAAATAAGACGCAGTGGAGACAGAATTTAGTTTAAAGGTTAATGGGCAAATTTAGGTCACAACTTCATTGAATACACAAGTGTGACTGGTATTGGCTTAGGCATTGGTTTCTAATGACTATACTGGCTCCTGCCCACCCAGCAGGGAGCCTGCAAGGGTAAACTACCAGCAGAGGGAGCTCCATCAATGCATATTGACTGGAGCTCATCTCTGGGGTTCCCGGGGGTCCTAGCATGGCCCTAGCCCCTCCCCGGGCTTCAGACGAGTTCCAGACCCCAGATTCCTTTAACGGAATACCCTATCAAAATGAAGGGGCAAGTGGTGGCCACACCTCCCTCCCCACATCCCCCTAAAACTAATACCTAACCGCCAAACCTTACAAAGTTGTGATGATTGCTAAGAGGTAGGCAAAAGCCAATCTGCCACACTGGAAAATTCCTACCTGGCCCCCATTCCAAAACAGGTGACCAACCAAAGTCCAAAGCAAGGCCACACACGACCTAACTAACAGGTGGGTGGGCAGGTGTCTGGCAGCGCAAAGCAAGAGGAGGTCCCCATGTCGCGCTGCTGATTAAGTACCCCCATCCCCTGCCAAGTTGCCGATTGGCTAAAGGCCAGCAGCAT
Organism: Podarcis erhardii; assembly: GCF_964252035.2. NCBI lineage: Eukaryota > Metazoa > Chordata > Lepidosauria > Squamata > Lacertidae > Podarcis > Podarcis erhardii. The sequence goes on from NC_138508.1 coordinate 62,164,779, forward strand.
GATCATGGTACCACCGGCTGGAGCGGGGCAAAGATCCAACTTGCTTGGTCTTGAGAAATGTGAGTACATCCATGAGAAGTGTTGCCTCTTTCAAAGCACTTTCAATTATCTTTAATTTTGAATGCCTCTTTGCAGCTCAGTGTATGATAGACTTGACCAGGGAAAGGACTCTGCACATGAGCTCAACATAGCCAGTCTTAAGCATTGCACATCAGGGGTAATAGAAAGCTTTGCAAAAAATATCCACAAATTAGGGCGTATAACCACATTACAGTTCAAAAGAAGACATGGTAAAGAAGATGAGACACCAATATTCATTATACTGTCTCAATATAATATATTTGAGGGTGTTAAAAATATTTTTAATTTTATTTGCTGCCTGCAAATGTTTTGTCTGCGTTTCCTTTTTTTAAAAAAAATATATATTATCCAGGTTCAGTTTTATATGAAAAGTCATAGATGGTAGCTTAGATCTAAGGCCAGCTCAGAATAATGTAATTTTTCCTTTTAAACAAAATGCTTCCCCTAATAGCAGGAGCTATTACCAGCATAAATCGTTATTCTCCATTTTGAGGCTTGAACCTAATCTTCTCCATACTTCCCACTACTGCTATAGTCCAGGGATCATAAGGTCACTGATAGAATTTTAAGTGTTATATTTGGTGTCTGTTATAGATTATTAATAAACTTTTAAAAAGTAATCTTATATACTAAAGTGGGGGAAAATCAGACAAAAATGGATGTTGGAACTTTATAATAACTAAGTTCACCTCCTAAAGGGAACATTCCTTTGGGAAATGTAGTGTAAGACGTACATACCGTAACCCCTGAAAAGGAAATTAACTTTAGCTCAGTGCCTCTGCAGACTAAAGTACCGGGGGCTGTGTGTCTTTGTGAGATTCCAGAGTGAAGTCTCTGTAATTGCCAACTGAGCACAAGCTCCAGGTAAACTGAGGCTTTCTTATTACTGCAGCTCAGTAAAATCTCCTTATGATATTGAACCAGCCCTTCAAATCTCTGCTCTTGACCAAAGTTAGTGTGGCAGCAGAGAGCTGAGGTGAAACTCCCGTTATTGTTGCAGCCTTGAGGGAAATTGTCTGAGTTCATGCACTATATTTCAGGGCTTTAAATCTCATTTCTTCTTCCTGTGTGTTTTCACACTGTGCCTTCTAAATTACCACTACAGAAATGGCAGCCTCTTTGCAGAATGTTGTTGTGATCATTTTCAGCACCTTTCCATGTGAAAAAGTGAACATACCAAATACATATTCAGCAGGGTTGTGGGGGTTTTTAGGATCTACTGAGGCTCAGGTTCTGACTCTCTGGTGGTGAAACATGACAACTAAACGGCAGAGCCCAACAGATGAGGGAGCAGAGTCAGAAGTCAAGGATTGTATCAATGTATGTGGAACCGAGTAAGAGGGTCAGGACAGCAGTCAGGGAGAGATAATTAGTAGGCACAGGTTAAGGCAGGGGTCGGCAAAGTTTTTGTGGCTTGGGCTGGTTCATGGTACCGCAGACACCGCATTGGGCCAGAATGCACGCACGCGCACACACACACACAAATGCTATTTCTGGCGCTCCTTCCAGCGCGGAGGAGGCGTGCACAGTTTCTCATTGGCTGCAGGAAGTTCCTGCAGCCAATGGGAAGCTGGCCAGCATCGCAGAAGGTGCCCTCTGCTCTGCTCCGCGCTGGTTTAGCGCGGCGCATGGGAGACCACCGAGCGGGCAGCGGGGGTCCATGTACCAGTTAAACGACCCCAATGGGCCGACCCCTGGGTTAAGGAAACAGCCACTAGGAAGTGATTCAGTGCAGAAAGTATGAGCAGGAGGGTCACAGAGAGGAGTTTTTTAAAGTTTCTAAATAAAGTTTATTGTTTTATAGCACTTCTGCCTGATCCTTAGTGATAATTAACACCACTTGAAACAAAGGTGGTAGTGGGCTACACTTGGTCAGGTCATCATCTTCATTAGGATAAAGTCAATACCTCCCCCCCTTCTTACAGCTTTAATCTTTATCCTGATTACACTAAGAATGCTAAGGATGTAAACACCTGCCTGGGAGAATGCCCCAAGGAGCTAAATGGGACTTGCATCCGAGGAGCCTTGCATAGGATTGTTCTGGTGACTTATAGTTTAGGTATCTTCAAACTTTTAAGACCCAGGACCCACTTTTAACTCAAACATGCATTTAGGGACATATTTCTTTATCTTTTACCATATATTTGCATAGTGGTAAGGCTGACCGAAACCAGAGCAGTGCATGGAAACACCGTTTACCTTCCCACCGGAGCAGTACCGAGCAATGGGAGCTCACCCCGTCGCGGGATGCAAACCGCCAAACTTCTGATCGGCAAGCCTAAGAGACTCAGTGGTTTAGACCACAGCACCACCCGCATTCCACTGAAATATACTAGTGGGTCCCAAACCACCAGCTGTAGACCAGTGTTATAGAGATATTCACATTATGGTGGTAGGGTTCTTCAGCGAAAGATCTATTTTTCACTGGAGAGAGAACTTAATCCTAAAGAACATGCAAAACTGCCTAGCTTGAAATGCATACTCTTTTTTACTCAGTTGGATATGTGGCGCCAGCTGAAATCGGGAGAAATATACGGCACAACATTAACAGCATACATAAGCCATGGGATGTAAAGCAGTAATTGTTGCAGGTGAAAGTAAACACTTGGTGAATTGGTTTTGCATTTCACAGTTGCTTTTACAATGCTTGAAGATAATACTCTAAGCCACTCAGTAAGATTTAGGAAGGATTTAACAGTTTCAACAAGCCTGGCAAAACAGGACTGCCCTTTCTCCAAAACACAGGTTCATATACAGTACTCAGTATATTACAATGCTTAAATTAAGGACTGACAATACAAGCACTTTCAGGTGTTGCTGGTTTTATTATCCCTTTCTCTTATTTCTGCCCTTGCATAGCTTTGTTGCTGCTGCTTCCTCCTTGCAAAACTCACATGTGAGCAGTCACAGAGAAAACAAAGATTACTGATTAGAAAAGAACATAATCAGGTAGATTGACACTGTGTTGGAAGAAACCATTGCCCTGCAACGGGGAGGGAGAGTGACACAGATACTTTTAGCAGCATGCTAGTTGAGAGTACATTACTGTTACTGTTTACAACAGCATCACTGAACGTAATATTCCTGAAGGAAGCTAAAAGGGATTGTGCTATTTTCTGTCTCTCGAAAACTGCACAGAGTACATGTGCAGGCACCATCAGCGTTAAAGGGTTGTTGTTTAAAATTTTTTTTTTTTCATGGAAGGAATGAGACAGGACAGTATTTGAAATGTCTGGTGACTCATCTGGTAAGTAAAAACAAAAAAGACAAAGACTGAAAGCAGTTAACAGTTTAACGTTGTCAGTCCCTAAAGATAGCATTTGGGTCAGTTTGCCTCTTCTGATATGGTTGCGCTAGTGCTGTGCTGTGACCTTAAAAGGTAGCATTTTACGAACTTTAAAGGGAAAAGGCAGTGGAAGTTGGGGGGAAAATTGCTCATTGAGCATGAGGCAATAGTAGCCTTTATTTTGAAGTTGCATTGCATAACTTTTATATCTGCATTTGTTTGATTACAGTGAGTGAGAGCAGCATAAAATAGTTTGTTGTTCTAATGAACTGAATCTGTGGGCTTGTTTGCCTGACTTTCCACAAAAAAGTGTTATGTTTGTGTAAATGAAGCTAGCCAGTATTATGTTGTGCGCTTCTGCATACTGCAAACAAAAACAAAAGATTAGGCCTTCATAAAGAAAAGAAAAATCACAGCCTGATCCTATGCATTCTTACACAGAAGTAATTCCTATTGGATTCATTATTGACTTTACCTTAAGTAAGTGTGCATTGTTTAAAGCCTTGCTGTATAAACTATTGGTTAGAGTGTTAGGGAAACTGGGTCACTGGGTTACAAAATCTTCTAAGTGTGGTCTACAGTGAGTAGCTTTCAGAGATTTACCGTTAGTGAGAACTTTAGTGATCTGTAAGTCTTCATTTGCAATTGGAAGTGATGAAAACATATAAAAGATTCTATGTGAATTTAATACAGATACATTACTGCTTATGCTTCTATTCCATACTTATAATATATACAGCTTAATAAATAATATAAGCCTGTTCTTTTCTTTTTTGTTTATTTGATTTTTTAAAAAAGGTATATCCCAGCTATCTTCTTAAGGCCATAGGGCAGGTTACAAAAGTAAATGCATGGAACCAGTTAACAATAAAACAAAATAGAATGTTAACATTACAATGAAATTTGGAAATAAAAGTTGGAACCATTTCTCTCTTTTTAAGAACATGTAGTTCAAACCTATGTGCTCTTTAAAATCATGTTGTGTCCAATAGGACTCACTTCTAGGTAAAGAGGATTGTTGCCTTAACTGGACTGTGGCTTTAACTTCTGTGTTGTGGTATTATTTTTGAAGAGTATGCAAAACTTTTATAGAGGTTCTTTTATTTCTCCCCCTTCCGGATTTGAAATTATTAGGTGAATAATTCACAGTAGATCTTAACATCTGAAATATGTGAGTTACAGTATCTCTAAATATCTATATACTCTTCATAACATGAATGATTTTCTTTTCTTTTCTTTGTTTATCCATGCTCCAATTCATAGTTTTGCACACCCTATAAAGTAGGATCTGGCCTATGAAGGCTCATGCTACAGTAGCTTTTGGGGGGGGGCTTTCAAATGTCACAGAACTCAGTCTTGGGTAGTTGCTCCTCGGGGATAAGTTGGGAAAGTATTCCTTCCAGCCTGACTTTTTCCAAAGAATGTACACTGTAGGAACTAGGGCTTGAATCTGATGGTGAATCCAGCATGCACAGCTCTCTGAGTCTCATGTGTACAGTTCAGATTCCACAATGGCACCTTCTGCCAAAAGAGAGTGAGAGTGTCTGCTTTGAAAATTAAACTATTAGAATGAAAATGAACTGAAGTTCAGGCACTGCAGTGAATTGAGCAGATCACAAATGTCAAATGTACTGCTCTGTTCAAGGCTGTTGTATTTTAAAAGCCCCCTTGCTAAGGTGAAATAAAATGGCATAGTCTTTCTGAGTTTAGCCTCCGTCTTGGGATATATTAACTATAAAAACCTTAATACTCATATGAAACACCATTCTGAAATATCAATTTACCACCATCTGGCTTCGGAGAATGTTTAGTGTATGTTCATTTTAAGATATATGGAGTGGATTTGGCACCGTTTATGATTCCATTATTAATTCATTACCAAAAGCCATCTCAACCTGTATATCATAGAGGACCTATATTTGAGTTTATTTCCTAACTACTTTGTTCCTACTCATGGAAGTGATACAATATTTTGAAAGGCTTATGAGTTTAGTGTAGAAAAACAAATCCTGAAACAATTCCCAGTTTTTATGTTAATATTTCCTCTGATCCAGCAGCTATCATCTGCATGTTCCTTTCTGCATGCAGATCAGCATGTTGCTGTGCAACTAGTTGTTGGCAGAAAGAGGGATTAAATTTGTATTCTGCAACCTGTGTGAATAAGAGAGGTAACTGCCCAGGGCAGTCTTACCTATTGCTGTGCTGGCTGGGGATGATGGGAGCTGTAGTCTAAAACATTTGGAGGGCACCTGGTTGGTGAAGGCTAGTCTAGAGGGTTAGGTGTTTGCATTCCCTAATAGCACATCCACCCTGATGAGCTCTCAGATGGGATTTGAGGACTGAGGCACACAGACTTAGCTCCCATTTTTAACAGGTGAGTTGGCTACAAAAGCTTACTTCAGGAAGACTTCCCAATACTTATTTGGTATTGGAAAATAGGAAGAATGGATAGGGATAGTGCCAGGTGTTCTCTTGTTCCTGCCTGAGTTTGACTATAAATAAGCTTATAATTCACAGCATAAAAAATGTTTCTGTTAAGTATTGTCAACCAGCTTCATCCCTGAGACTATTGGAACCAGCTCCCATGTCTTGTTCCTTTCTAAGGAATCAAGTTCAGCCGACTGGCATGTTCCCTCCCTCCTGGTCGATCGTTCAGGAGCTTCAAAAGCTTTCTTCTGCCCAAACATCACAGTGACCAATGCCAACAGACATCGGCACACTTAGGGATCCACAGAGTCTGCACAGTTCGCATGACAGACCTCAGCAACTCAGCATTTGGGCTAATCTACTTTATTTACTTATAAACACACACAGAGCAATGCAACATGGCTCCCTCTCTCTCTGGCATCAGACAGCAAACAGAAAAAGAACAAAGGACAATAGTCCCACTTCACGGAACACAGTAACACAAACATCCTCTCTGTGACTTCCCACTCTGTGGAGTCAAAACATATACTGTCATGTGATAGACAACAATCCCATGACTGCAATCATGGAGCAGGAATTCTAACAATTATTACAAATATAGCAACCTTTCAGTTGGGTCATGACTAAATCAGTGAAGACTAAACAGGAGTGCTGTCATGAGCCCAGTGGTGCCAGCTGGATTGGATCTGTCAGAGAAGGAGGATGGACCTCAGGATCTTGGTACTGGAGGTGAGGTGAATTCAGGCAGTGACAGGGAAGAGAGTTCTATCCCGCTGTTCAGAATAGCTGAAGAGGGAAAGTTGAAAGGTTGGACTTGAGTTACATTTTGTTTTATAACTTTTGTTTCAAAGGGATTAGTGACCCCGTTTTAAAAGAAAAGAAAAGAAAAGAAAAGAAAAGAAAAGAAAAGAAAAGAAAAGAAAAGAAAAGAAAAGAAAAGAAAAGAAAAGAAAAGAAAAGAATGCTCAGCATCTGGGGCATCTGCATAGCTGAGGATGGAAATATGATATTGTGCATCTACCATCTAGCCAAGCTATAGCCTACACACAATGTATTGTATTATATGCTGCTTAAAAACAGATTCCTCCTCCAGCCACAAGGCACAGACACAACCACTGAAAATTTCACATGTTCAGGCCTCCTGAATAGGGAGAACAAGAAGCAGGCCTGCTGCTTTTGTTTTGCTCTTATGTGCTTAGTAAAATCTCCCAAGTCTTTGCTTACAAACTTTCCTTTAGTGAAAGGATGGCTGAGCTCTAAAGCACTTGGAATAAACCTGTTACTTAACTGATATCAAGTCTGCATCTTTTAATGTTTGTTACTTAACAGCTGGTCCCTAGTCATCCTAATTGTATTATAATGGTACTGGGTTACTGCAGCTGCTAGAGGATAACACTTTCATTCTTGGAATAAAACTATCTTCAGTTTAAGATTGGAAATATTTGTTTCCTACTAGCAAACACATAAAGCAAAGGCACTGGAAACTGTACCAGACATATGAATTAAAGTCTAAAAGGGACAGAGAGCTCATCTAGTTGAACCTCTTACCTTAATATGCATCATCACCATTCACTTGTCCACCTAACAGTGCCCAAAGTGTGATATTCAGATATTCAAGTAGAGAAATTATTTAATTTACTTTATTTATTTAATTTGTATACTGCCCTTCATCCAAAGATCACAGGGCAGTTCACAACACATGGGATGAAGTTGTCCTATTCCAATAATTCCTGCAAGCCATCTCTCAGCTGCATGTGCTATCAGGTGCATTTTGCAGAGAGAAGAGTCTTTCTGTCCATGGAAGGCAAAATATAGATCCAATCCAATATGTTGGTTCTATTTCATATACAGTAGTACATCGGGTTACAAACTTAATTCGTTCTGGAGGTCTGTTCTTCTGCTAATGGGGCTTCCCACTGCCGGCGCACCGCGGTCTGCGATTTTCATTCTCATCCTGGGGCAAAGTTCGCAACCCAAGGTAACTGCTTCCGGGTTAGCGGAGTTTGTAACCCAAAGTGTTTGTAACCCAAAGTGTTTGTAACCCGAAGTACCACTGTATTAAGAATTTAGCTTTAATGGAAGAAATGAAGGTTCCAGTATTTCATAAATTATAGCTAAACATTCTGTTTATTTCCTTTTCATTAAGCTAATCCTGGTTTATTAAGTATGGAAATTGAATCATTGGATTTGCATAACAGGCTAATTTGTTGTGTCATGTGGAATAAAGTTTTATGAGAAGGAAACGATCTGTCTTTATGCTAATTGTGAGGACACTCATAACTCATAAAAACTGGGATCAGATTATATAATGCGACCATCCTCAACCAGCAACGGAAGGAAAGTTAAATCTCATAGGTTGGGTCTGCTATTTCACTTCTAACTAAGCTGCACTGCAGATGTATTGCTACTGAATATATTTGCTTTATTTTCACACATGAGTATATTTCAGGTTGTTTTGCATAGAGACATGAGGTACAATTTTGATGATAAAAATGGTAGCTACATGCAGAAATCACCATGTTGGCCTTGGACCAGGAAAACTTTAATTTGAATTTCTTCGTATCTGAGCTCTGTTTAAGTGGCCTTGGGCAAGTCACTAAAGTGTAACCTCGTGTTAGGTACCATGCTCCTTACGAATGCTTCGGGTTACGAGCTCTGCTAACCCGGAAGTAGATGCTCCCGGTTGTGAAATTTGCACCGGGATGCGAGCGGAAGTCACGCTCCAGCGGCATGGCAGCAGCAGCAGGCGCCATTAGCGAAAGCGCGCATCGGGTTATGAACGGTTTCCAGTTATGGACGGACCTCTGGAACAAATTAAGTTCATAACTGGAGGTACCACTGTATTATTAAGTTTTAATATCCCATCTGTAAGATGAGCAGAATAATGAACTTGTCTTGTAAGGCTCCTATGTGGACAAGAGAGGCTGGATCTAGACACATCAAAGAAGTGTTTCAGTTTAAAGCGGTGTAAATTTAAACAGGGAAAACAATTTAGAGAAAAACGGGACTCCACGTTGCCATCTGGTAGCACAATGTTATATCGCACATACAACGCATATAAATGGCTTTTCCTTCACCAGTCTAGATGAGTACAGGCAGAAGAGTTGCAGATCAATTGTGCCTTAATTATGAAACCATTATGTTTAGTAAGTAGGATATAATTGTTGGGAGTTTCCACTGGTATATTTATTGGCAATTAATTCATTGAGAATACTCCTATGTAGAATTATAATGGAATCTCTGTGGCTTCTGTCTGCTATGTAATAATTAGCATAAAATAGTTGCTGGTTTCTTATTTGCTTATCGAAAAAAGCTGTCACAAAGCTCCACTTTTTCCTGTCTCCTATAATCTGAATTTTGGGAAAATACTTTTCTTCACCTAAAAATGCCCTATCTTTTGTTTTCTGACATATCCACTGACATGAAAGGTTTTTGCTGCTGCCAAGGCTACAAGGCATTATTAATTATCTTTAGAACAGTGAGTGAGCGTGCAATTTAATTTTCTATTGGTGGCTAAAGGTTTGTTTTTCTTTCTTGTATTCTGACTATGTTAAGCCTAATGATCAATAAAGTAAAATATCTGTCTATGGAAGCTAAACATGTATTGTCCTGGCACGTGAAATCTAAGGAAGAATGTGTGCATTTTGACATCTGGAGTAATATTTCTCAGCAGGGGTGGCTAACCTGTAGTTCTCCAGATGTTGTTTGCTACATTTTTCAGCGTTCCTGCCTATTTACATTGCTAGTTGGGCTGATGGGAGTTGGACTCCAACAGCAACATCTGGAGGGCATTGTGTTGGCTATCCCTGCTTTAACAAGTTTACAGAATTGAATGTGTCTGAATGGCAATAAGTTTATATTCAGAAGCACTTTGAAGTTCTGCTATGGCAGGGGTGGATAACATGTGTGGCCTGCTGTTATCTTTGAACTCCAGATCCCCAAAGCCCTGCCCAGCAAGCCAATAAGAACATACAAAGAGCCAAATTGATCAGCCCTGTAGCCCATCTTGTCATCATCCTATTCTCACAGTGGCGAACCTGCAAACCACACTCTCCTGACTTATAATAAAATAATAATAATAATTTATTATTTATACCTTGTCCATCTGGCTGAGTTTCCCCAGCCACTCTGGGCGGCTCCCAATCAAGTGTTAAGAACGGTACAGCATTAAATATTAAAAACTTCCCTAAACAGGGCTGCCTTCAGATGTCTTTTAAAGATAGGATAGCTGCTTATTTCCTTGACATCTGAAGGGAGGGTGTTCCACAGGGTGGGTGCCACTACCAAGAAGGCCCGAGAAGGCCCAATTCTCCAGAGGCATACTGCTGCCAGCAGTGGAGGTAGTACATGTGGCTTGTTGTCATGGATAGATTTATCCTCCGTAAATTAGTTTAATCCTCTTTTGAAGCCATCCAAATTGGCGGTTACCACTCCATCTGGTGAAAGCAAATTTCTGTGTGAAGAACATTCTTTTGTTGACCCTGGTATTGGATGTCCATGTGTTCTAGTTCTATGATAAAAGATGTAATGAGATAGAGTCAGAAGTGGTGGGAGTTGTAGCCCAACAGTATGTGGAGAGCCACTCTTGCTCAATGATTTTGATGCCAGGTTAATTGCAGCTTTATACTAAATACATTTTGGTTCCAATATTTAGCCTATGCTTCTTATTTATCAGTATTAGGGCTGTGCGATATATTGCCATATCATTGAAGGTGATAAGTGTTTCAACAAGGCAATGTACCCGTGAACAAAAGGTGGAAACTTAACAGCTTCCCATGGGGGTTGCTCAGCTGAACCCATATTTTACAGATACTTTGCAGATAATTTGCAGGCGAGGTGTCTCCTGTTTTTTGCTCGCTCCTTCCTCCCTCCTAACCAATGAGGATAAGCCCTCACACAAGCTAGCAAGCTCTTTCAGCTTCAGCCCAGCTAATTATGCAGAGCCTGCTAACAATCCAGGAGGAACCTAGACAATCAAAGATCCAGCAGCAAAGTAAACAAAGAACATAAACAACTGGAAAACACTTCTTTCTTCCCTCAGACTTAGCCCCACTGGTAAAAAAAGAGGGGATAAGGTTTTTCGTTTTTATTTTCTGGTGGTGTTTATGTTGTCAGTTCCCCCTAAATAGCTTTCCTCCATATCAAAAAGGAAGGTTTTTGTTTTTGTTTATTTAAAGGAGACTATCTTTTTTGCTTGCTTGCCGTCCCTCCTTCCCTTTGGTAAGAAGGGAGAGATTGGTGGGATGAGGGCTTTGGGGGTGCCTTCTGTGGGGATGAATGGAGGGGAGAAGATTTATGCTGAAGTGGGAGGCTGGGTACTGTGTGAGAAAGATGGAGAGAATGTTTTTCGGTAAACAGTGAAAGCAAATTCATGTCTACTCACAAGCAAGCCCTACTGAATTCAATGAGGCTTACTCCTAGGAAAGTAGAAGGAAGTTTATTTGAACTCAGTGGGGCTTATGCATGCATAAATTCCACTTAGACCTCTGAGTGGGTAAGCATATGCAACTTGACTAGTAAATCACTTAAACCACTCTTAAATTAGTTGAAAGTATATTAAATATTTCAAAGTTTATTTAATATTTTTATTAAATCAACTACTTACTTATAGTTTAAGGCCCTCCACTGCCACAGAGAGCCTCGTCAAGACCCTCTGCTGCTGCGGGGAAGTGTGCCCCCCCCCAGCCACTGTGGGGAGGTACGGCGGGACCCTCTTGCCCCACAGGTAATATGCCTGTGGGGCAAGAGGGTCCGGCACTGCATATATATATATTGTGATATATTGTGATATTTAGCTGGTGATATATTGCAATGTTGAAAACCAGATATTGCCCAGACCTAATCAGTATAATATTACACCATACAAAGGCAATGTGTGGTATTTAAAGTATGGCTATTTCCTTTTTCTGAAATAATTTCCTTGAAATATTTAAGGAAACACAAATCCATTAATAACATCTCATTTTCCTTTCATGGCTCCTTAGGTCCCAGAGATGCAGCTATAAGATCTGACAAACAGGCATATGAAACTGCTTTTTCATACTGAAACTGCTTGCATTTTTTATTAATGTGGGATGTAATCTTATCCCAAGTGGCCATTTCAGTATTTGCTTTCTACCCTTCTTGACTAGTCAGTCCAGTTCTAGGAGGAAGTCTAGTGATATGAATTTAGATATCATTAATATGCTATCATTATGCTTCATGTGCCCTTAAGCCCTAGTCATGCAACTATTTAGACACAATAGCACATGAAACAGATTTTCATACTGGAACTGCATGGATCTTCATTATTGTGGAAAATGTAATATTTTTGCAAAAGTCAATTTCATATCAATTTAAATTTCTAATATAATGCTTCAATATTGTTTCAAGTACTCTTTTTTTTACTCATGATATAATCAGGATGTGAGAATGTTCCCATTTTTCTGTTGGCAGTGATCCTTGGCTCTGTTTACTTCTACTTTGTGGCATTCCAGTATTTAGAATTAATACTGTTGACACAAAGATATTGCTGAGATACTGTAGGCAATTACATCTAATATAAGGATAGGTTGTCTGTTGCTTCAGTTGTGGTTGCATTTATTCCATGACAGCTATTCTTTGTCTGTGGGGTTGACACAAGTTTTTATAAATGATCATTAGAGAGAGCTAAATCTGTCTGCAGTCTTACACCGAAGCATGCCTTCAGTATATAGGACACAAGGTTAATCCTATTAAATTATGTGAATCAGACCTTAAATTGGTTGTTGACAGTTGCTTGTCTTCTTGACTTGATATATTCTCTATTAGCAAATATAATTTTAATGCATCCTGTAATATTCATGATTCTTAATTACCTTTGTTAATTACCTTTGTTAGTTAAGAAACACTCTGATATGGTCTGTTTGACAGGTAAGCAACATTAGCTTCTGAATGAATTGGCATCTTTCCAGGCTGAAGTAAGCTAGTGACATACAGTTATAATCAATAGATTTCACGTGAATTTAACTAAAATATATTCTCTATTTTATTGGCACTAATTGTATTAATGGTGATGGTTCTTACATTGGAGTGGGTCATGTTGGATCAAAATGCTACTATAATTGGGGTTTTTTTGTCTTAGATCATTTGAATGAATTTATTTGGTAGACTTACGTACATAACAGAAAAAGGTACATTACAATGATTTTGTGAAACAATGGATGTCATATGACTTGTATTCTGTGGCATTCGATGCTTGCTGAGGGAGAATGAGGAATCAGAAATGTCAGTTTGTATAACATGCCACTATGTACTCTCTCTGTGAACAACTAACATTGCAAGACCTAGCATGCTGTACATGGCTGTCAGGGAACTGCCATCAGTGCCGGAGGGAGAGAGCAAGCTCCAGAGGGATTCCAGAGAGCGTCCCGGGATGGGGAGAGGCAGCCCAGCTTCTGGGGAAGAGAATTAGCGTAGCACCAGTGGAGAAGGGGGGCAAATGGGGGAATCGGTGAGGCGGTCCCATGACTCCTTGCCGGGGACCAGCGGGGAGAGTAAGGGTCCTCCGCTGCCTATGCCCTCCTTGCACAGAAGGCTTCTGCGCAGGGAGTGTAGGAGGAGACTAGGCGTCAAAGAGCTTCTTTGCTGGAAGAAGTTTAAGTAATGCCCACTGACGGATTCTGCCAGCGATTGAGACAGCCACGGGTGAGTGGCTGTCCGGACAGAAAAGGTTCACTCAGGCAACCCAGCCAGGTGTTGGCACCGGCTTACGCACGAGCAACCCCTAGAACCATTACAATGGCCAACTCCCAAGAGACTGCAATCTACTCACAGACTGGCAGTGACCTACCCCCTTTTTGCGGGGGGGGGGGGAGTCAGAGTTGTTGAGCTTTTTTAAGGGAAGGGGAAGGCATGTTTTTTGGGGATGCAGGGCAAGAACTTTTTGAGCTTCTTTGGGGGGGGGACCAGTGATCTACCACAGATGTACACTGATCTACCTATTGGACATGCCTGGTGTACATCACTTACTGACCTTTTACATTCCTTTTAGTCTATGGCAAGATTGCTTGGTGCAGTTGTGCATTTGGACCAATGAATGATTTAAGGTTTGGTTAAAGACAACATACAAAGCCTACCACTGCACCAGATGACCTCAAAGTCATCAGATTGCTTTCTGGGGATGGAGGAAGACAAGGACGCAGGTGGCGCTGTGGGTTAAACCACAGAGCCTAGGGCTTGCTAATCAGAAGGTAGGCAGTTCGAATCCCTGCGACGGGGTGAGCTCCCATTGCTTGTTCCCAGCTCCTGCCAACCTAGCAGTTTGAAAGCATGTCAAAGTGCAAGTAGATAAATAGGTACTGCTCCGGCAGGAAGGAAAACTGTGTTTCCGTGCGCTGCTCTGGTTCGCCAGAAAGCAGCTTAGTCATGCTGGCCACATGACCCGGAAGCTGTACACCGGCTCCCTCGGCCAGTAAAGCGAGATGAGCACCGCAACCCCAGAGTCATCCGTGAATGGACCTAACGGTCAGGCGTCCCTTTACCTTTACCTTTGAAGACAACATACAAATCCTGCCATTGCACCAGATGACCTCAGAGTCATCAGATGGCTTTCTGGGGATGGAGGAAGAAAGCAAACATATTATTGTATCTTTCTCCAAAAGTTTCCTTAAAAAAAAGTTTCCAAAAGTTTCCTTAAAAAATTAAGAAAAAGTAATGCAGAGTTCACAATCTTTTAATTGAGGCACACCAAGTCCTTAAAACTGGGCCACCCTAGATCTAAGAGAGTCACAATCTAACTTTAAATATGGATCCATCACTGTGCTGTCTAGTTTGGACCAGTAAAACATGCTAAGCTTGTTAAGTAACTAATATTTATTTGAAGTCCCAGTGGTTCATCTGTGCTGTGTGAGAGTGCACACAAATGTCAAAACTATTAGGAATATGAATACTTTGAAGAAAGTTTAAATAATATGCATAGGATGTCAATGATATATTTCTCATGATGGAAATAATGTCAATGTTTATTGTTTTCTTTTCAATTAGTCTTCCATTTCTGTTGTGTACTCATGTTTCTGAAGTACCATATAAATGAATAAAATTTCATTTTTACATAGTCATGTTGCAGTAAACTTTGGCTTTGAAAATACACCAGTTTATTTGAATATATGAGCACTTAGCCCAGTCAACAATTGTTCCAAATATATAAATTCAAACAAAGTAGACATCTGTCTGAGAACAGGGAGATTTCCTTTGAGTAAATGTCTCTTGTGTAGGAACATTTACTATTTAATAATCTCTAAGCATGCATTCTGTAAAATGAGGAGGCAAGGATCCAGCTTTGCCTCTTTTAAAGCACACACACAAAAATGCACACATACACACAGAACTAAAGAGAGAAAGAGAAAATCCAGTCAATGGCTCATTTCAAAACGAAAATGAAATAAATCAGAGGGTGTGAATAAAGATATTCTGTTCGGAACTGATAACATTCATTAAATCATTTGGAATGAAGAACTGCCTATTTGTACCTCAACCTTTAATTCAAAAATAGTGTTGAATGCAGAGCCTTTAATCTTGGCAGAGTTAAGTACTCAGATGTCCTAGGAGTTGATTAGATTTAGAGGTAATGAACTTAAATGTGAAGGTCAATTAGTGTGGGTTGTCAGCTTTTAGGCTATTTGGACAAGGATTTTGTTTTCCCTTTCCTTGTCAACAGCGAATGGTTATTAGCATGGAGAGAGAAAGAAAAGTAGCTTAAATTAGAATTTACGTATTATGAAAGACAGCTTATAATAGTGAGTACTTTGGTTGACTTATTACCGGGCCCTTAACATATTATATTTTTGTGCCTACATGTTATATACTAAAAACAGTGTGGGGATTTTGTTGAAACTTTGCATCGTATAAACCATAAAAACAGGCAACAGGATGTAGGAAAAGTAGAACTGGTCAGTGTTTTAGCCCCACCCCAGTCCACAAAAAGCATTCTCTCTTGCCCAGTCACATTAGCCTCACTCTGCTATAGCAAATATTACCTGCCAATTCCATGACTAATACAACCATGTGACTTGAAAGTGTGAGTTGACTGGCCTTTTTTTCCAGCTCTTATTCCTGTGCCTGTGATAAAGTTTATCTCTGCACCATGAATTATTTTGATCTGTTGATATCTGCAGGTGAAGAAGCTGTTAAAGCAAGGGTGGCAAACCCCCAGTTTGGGCCCTAATTTAGCTCCTACACATTCTACACAATACCTCACAGGCTTTGATGGTGACAGCAAAAAAAAAGGGGGGGAGAGAATAAAAAGTACACAGTACTGAGGTGGGTGGAATCTATTGCCCTGATCGTGATGCAAATCACACCTTCACCAGTCTTCAGGGGATTTGATAAGTGGAGGTGAAAATAGAGCCCTCTTTAGACGAATGGTTGAAGCCAGTTAAGGATGGAGGATGCCTGCCTGTGTATCTGTCAGCCTGTTTGTGTGAGTGTGGAGTAGCCAAACCCTGTATTGGTCACAATCACCACTGGCATGAGGCTCCTGGAGTGTTGGAGAAAGGCTTATGTGGTCCTTTGGCCTCAATGGGCTAGCCATTCCTGTGTTACAGGCACAATAGCAGGTTGCTAGTTTATCATCAGGGACGCGGGTGGCGCTGTGGGTTAAACCACAGAGCCTAGGACTTGCCAATCAGATGGTCAGCGGTTCGAATCCCCGCGACGGGGTGAGCTCCCGTTGCTCGGTCCCTGCTCCTGCCAACCTAGCAGTTAGAAAGCACGTCAATGTGCAAGTAGATAAATAGGTACCGCTCTGGCGGGAAGGTAAACGGCGTTTCTGTGCGATGCTCTGGTTCACCAGAAGTGGCTTAGTCATGCTGGCCACATGACCTGGAAGCTGTACGCCGGCTCCCTCGGCCAATAAAGCGAGATGAGCGCCGCAACCCCAGAGTTGGCCACGACTGGACCTAATGGTCAGGGGTCCCTTTACCTAGTTTATCATCATGTGACACCATTGTCAGTTTGCAAATTTTAAATCACATGTTGAGCCTTATGAACCCTTCATGTGTTACCATAGTGGCATGGGCATTTATTCCTTGTTCCTTCTTTCATTGCTTGTCAGAACCTTGCACTTCCTGCTTGCATCATGGTGAACATCTTTAATATTCTGACCACTCCTGCGATGTTCCCTTCAGCTTAAATCACAAATGGTGATTTAAGTGACCCTTGGACTTTGGGTCAATAAAGCATGAAAACAGCACAGGTTTTTAATTGAGATTAAAAATCAGGGGGTGTTAGCTATACACTGTGTATCTGGCATTCTAGATTATGGTATTACTTTGAGTGTCTATTTCCTGTGGACAAATACTAGTTCAAGCTTTACATTATTTAGATTCCATGTGTGTGAGTTAAAAATTTATCTGAATTGATCTGTACATTTTGCATAGAGAATCAGTTGAATCTGAATGTTGGGATTCAACTGTACCCACTGTTTTGAGAGGAGACTGAATGCTTAAGGGTGAGGACCCATAGCAGTCCCATCAAACAAACTGCATGTCTGCCTACAGTGGAGCCTTGGGGAAAGTGTCAACGTAATGACCGTACCTTGGGAGTAGAAGTAGCAACACATGTAATGGGAAGAGAGCCTGACTATTGTGATATTCTCCCCTTCCCTCACGCACTTGCAAATGACTACAGTACTTCATTTTTTAAAATTTGCTGTACTCATTCTGCACTCTGTTATTACAAAATGACAAGCATTACAAACTGAAGGCAAAACTTGAAATCATCCATATATAGTCTAAAGGATTTTATTTATTTCAAATATTGTCCTTTTTTCAAGCCAGGAAGGGCAAGGGCCCAATGAAAGTCAGTAGTGTATGCTGTCAAGTAAACTGATTTTTACTGTCATGGATGGATGGAATAAAGTTGATAATTTCTAGTATAAAATGCACTGAAGTTTACGCTCCTGCTGCATCTGTTTTCTGAAACTTTGTCAATCTCTCTTCCTCTAATGATGATATTGATTGAATAAGGTTTGATTTGAAATCACTTTCCTTTTTTGTGTGTGTTCTGTTTCTCAGTGGAAGTGAAGGATGTGTGCTAAGTGATCTATTATTGATTGCTACTTGCCCTTTCTGCTTTCGGGGACCCATTATAGGAAGATGAATTGAGGAATATGAGGACCAATATTGCTACAGAAATGTCATTTTAATCCAATTTAATGAAAAACAGTTGTTCAAATCAATAGGTTCACAGATATAAACATGTCTTTGTCTGGTACAGTAGGGACTAGTGAGGAAAGAAGCATAGCCTTTTAGTTGGTAATTGAAAGGATATATTTTTAAAATGGAAAGTGCTTGTTAGTGGAGCTATGCCAGTTTATATGCAAAAGAACAATAAAGAAAATAAGACAGTTGATTGGTACAGCAATATGTTAAGATGATATTATGGTTGTAAACACAGTTCCTGCAATGAGTGTCATTAATAGCATGTCTTGTAATTTCCTTAAAAACCATTTACCTTCTTGATAAACTGATTACCAAAGATGATGTTTTAGTAGAGCATATGCTAAATTGGTGACGTGAAATGATACCTTAGCATAAAACACTTGGGGACTAAGGTCAAGCATTTATAGAATTTCTAATGCATATATGTGTGTGATGCTCAACCTTGTAAATGTTTTACATTTTTATTTCATTTGTACACATAGCAGTAGCAAGATACATCTAAACCAAAATATCACATAGGAAGCTGCCATGGGACAACTGAGCATCACATACTGTTTATAATCCTTCACTGAGGACAAACCAATACATTATTTCCCAATTTTGGGCAGTGTGGGGGATAGCTAGGCTTATTTCTAGTCCAATCTTATTGAACTAGAGCCAGATAAAACTTGATCATCATCATATTTACTTTGAAAGTAACTTAACGATATGCCTTATTTTTCTTTTCTTTTTTCAGGATACATTTCATTCATTTTCACTCATTTTTGTTTCCCTCCTTTGAAATCTTCTTACTGTTGTTGTTGTTGTTGTTGTTGTTGTTTAATCTACAATTAAATCAAGGAGAAGAAATGTCAACCAAGAATTCATAAACAAAAACTTCCTGTTTTGCTGCAAACCCGGCAAGTCACCCTCTTGGGCACTTCGGCACCTGGGAGGGTCCCAGACAGAGATTAATGGGGGTAAGGGGCATGTCTCCTCTAACCTTTTGAGTGTATTAGAAGGGTAGTCCATTAATGCCTTTTTTGTGAGTGGGGATGGAAAT
This sequence comes from Podarcis erhardii, assembly GCF_964252035.2. NCBI lineage: Eukaryota > Metazoa > Chordata > Lepidosauria > Squamata > Lacertidae > Podarcis > Podarcis erhardii. Next base: position 62,183,794 of record NC_138508.1, read on the forward strand.
TCCTGTCTCCCAAACGAAAAGGTGAGGGTGCTGGGCTCAATGGCTCCATGCAGGGACAGCCTCAGCAAGCTACCGTGGTGAGCTGTGGAATACCTTTGAATTCAGACATACCGGTAATTGGCAAGAAAAGAGGAACCCCCCCCTGAAAAGATCCTGATTTATGCTGCAGGAGAAAATCTTATTTTTTGAAAGGTTTGGAAAGAATGAAAGACACTAATTTCTGCTTTGCTTGAATGGTGGAAGGAGGGAAGGGGAAGCAATATTTAAAGTCATGGGGGGGGGGAATCTGCGTTATCTACCCTCCACTAAAGCAATGCAATGTAAAGTTTTCGGGAAGAGCAGACTTTAAAGATACCTCTTTGCGATGGATTTGCTTTAAAACTAAGGACTTGGCCTGAAAGAAGATGGAGAGTAATAACCTTGAGGGACTTTTGAGGGATTTTGACCACCCCATGGAACTTTGTATTGTGAAATAAAAATAGTAAAGAAGAAAAGATTGGTAACAACTGGAATGACTGTCTGTTAAGCACTCAGAAGAAAATAAACTGTGAAGTTGGATGTAATGGAACTGAGAACTGGCAGGATAGACTACAGGAAGATTTATTAGTTGAGGGGGGAGGATGGAGAGGAGATACGAATTTTGTTGAGATTACCTCAGCCCACCCCCTTCCTTGAAGCTTGAAGCTTGAAGCTGGAAATAAGAATAGTGAAAAGGACAGGATGGACCACAGTGTATACCATCTTGACGGCTTCTGAGACTTTCAGGCAGAGAAGAAGAGATATAGATTGTGTTTATTTATTAATGAGCTGGTTGTATGTAAAATTGAGGATTAAATTTGGCAAAATATGAAGGGTGGGTGACGCTGGGAGATTGGCAGTGTTAGAGGGGGGAATGTTTCAGAAGGAAATGTTTCAAATTTGATGAATGATAAAAGAGGATTTACTCTACTCAACTATTTTGAGGACAGGTTATAACAATATATAAAAGCAATAGCAGAAATTGGTAATTGAACAGTTGATGTGCAGGGAGAAGGGATGAATGTATTGCGTGGACAGGCGGAGTCCCCAGATCCCGAGTGGTCCCCCCCGTCATGTGGAATAACGACTCTAGACAACGTGCTATGGGATTAAATTGGCCACAACTTTATTAAATTTCAAATGTGGGTAGACCTTGGCTCAGGCATTGGGCGTTCTCCCTCCCTAGTCCCCAGCCGGGGACCTAGGGAGCATCAGGGTTATCCAGTGGGGGGGGGGATGGGCCAGCTCTGGAGAACATATGTTCAAGCAGAGATAGCCGCCCCCGTTACGCCGCCGCAGGGGAGAGCAATGACGACCTTTCGGCGTACGGCCAAAGCCTCCCTTCAAAAACCCCTTTTAACGGGGAACCCTGGTATCGCCGCCGCGAAGAGGAAGATGGACTAAAGGATTCCGCCCAAGGCCTGATACCGCCAAAGTTGTGACGTTTTGCTACAGGAAAGGCGAAACCTGCCAATGCAGGGAAATTCCTTTCCGGCCCTTTAACAGCGACCTTATCGTAGCAGCGCCCGCATACCTGTGGAGACAGGTTAACCTGCAAAACCTATGAAGAAAAGTTAACCTGCAAAAGAAGACATTAACTGAGGGTGGGTAGGGTGGGAGAAGCTCTGGAGCCAAGTGAGGATTAACAATTAAGATCCACCCTCTATTGTGTGCGCAGGTAATCCCTCCCCTTACCTGGCCTGGTTTCCCTGGCAACGCTTCCCCCAGGTGGGGTTGGACAACTCACTGGGGTAGGCGGGGACCTCCAAGTATCCCACCTGAGGGAAGGCAAAGCCTATGCTGATGGGGCCACTCCAGATCCAGGGCTGCACGCGTCCACGCAAAAGGCGCCCCCCGTTTTAAGTGGGGAGCGGTCATTTTGAAATGTATTTGAAATGTATTTTGAAATGATAGTTAATTTATTGGGAGCAGCCAAGGAGGAAGGAAAATAGAGGGAATATCTTGGGGGTGGGAAGTTAGCTTTTAAATTTGTATTGAATTTGTATTAATTTGATGACAATTTGTTAAAAATTGTGGGAAATTGATAAAAATAATTGGTGAAGAATTCATAAACAAAAGCCAGAATTATTATTGCACATCTTTAAATCAGTTACTTGATAAAATCATATGTGCGTAATGATGCATATCTTTGTCTTGGGGAAGAACTGGAATCGTTGTCTTAAGATAGAATCTTTGGTATAAATATTTAACTTTCACCCAAGGACTTACCCATCTCTAGGAAGAAATATTAGCTTAGATAACTTTCAGTGCTTGGCAAGGACTGAGATATAAATCTCATTGTTCTGGCTCAGATCTATGTGGAGTAATTCTATTCACATTGCCAAAGCTCTGTTAGAGCTGAAGGAAAACATCACATAAATTCAAAATCTAGCAAATTTCTAGCAATTTCAGATGTCTGAATTTGAGGGTTTCCGAAATATTTCCCCCCCCCTCTTTCCACGATCTGTCTTAGTTTGCTCAATCTTTTGTTTGAATGCTGGCACGCCTAGGAACACATGGCCCTCTTGCACGTACCTAGCAGTTAATGGCTTGGTTGGCATGTCACACTAAGGCAAACTGACTTAACAGGACTGTGCAGGCTTCCAGATAGGAGCTGATAGCCACTTTCCTCTTCCCTGCTCCTTTCTGTTGCTACACTGCGCTGAGCTAAGCCGAAGCAAAGATATGAAATAGCATGTCATCCATGTGAGAGCTCTCTCTCCTCACTAAATGTGAACTGAATTGTGGTTTGGTTATTTTGGTGATTAGTGGTCTAGAACTTAGTGGTCTAGGAATGAAATGGCACACAGTGTGCTATTCAAAACTTGTGGCTCACATGAAAGTCAAGCGGTATACAGTGGTACCTCGGATTACAGAGGCTTCAGGTTACAGGCGCTTCAAGTTACAGACTCCGCTAACCCAGAAATAGTACCTCAGGTTAAGAACTTTGCTTCAGGATGAGAACAGAAATCGTGCGGCGATGGCGCGGTGGCAGCGGGAAGCCCCATTAGCTAAAATGGTACCTCAGGTTAAGAACAGTTTCAGGTTAAGAATGGACCTCCAGAATGAATTAAGTCCCTAAACCAAGGTACCACTGTACTTGGGTACTTAAAGAGTGTCTCCCCACCCATAATCCTGCCTGGCCATGAGGATCCAACTTGGAGCCTCTGTTCTATGTCTCCTGAGATAAAGTGGGTGTTGACTGAGACTCAGCCTTTTCAGTTACAGTATCCCATTTATGAAATTTCTCCTGGAGAGAGGTTTGTGTGGTGCTGTTTATTTACTTTGCAGCACCAGATAAACACTTCTGTTTGTCCATGTCATTTGCATTTGTTGGAATTTTTTAAGCCATAGAGAGTTGCTTAAAAATATTTCTCCTTTAATTAATCACATGCTCTCGTGTGTTGGGCATTTAAAGCTGTAACTATGTCTTAAGCGTTAATAACTCCATTTAACTTTTGGAGAACTATCCACAACTATGCAACAGTTCCATGGCAGAGCAGGTGTTTGAACTATGTTTTTATTATAAATATGGCTCCACTCTTTACCTCTGTTCCAAACCTGAAAGGAGGTTTGATGATAGCATTAAACTATTTTCTAAGGTCAAAGAAGAGAAAGGCAAAAATGGTAAGAACTCATGTCTACCGTAATCCTTGAAAGTAAGAGAAAATCCAGTCATTTTTGTAGGCTGCTCTGATAATGGATTTTCCTTCTGGAATGTGAAGCAAATCCATAGAAGCTAATGCCGAGGAAACAAAGAGCCTTGTTCCCTTTTATTTTTGTTGTTGGTGATTTACACACCCACGCACACTGCAGCATACCTGCTTGAGTTTCATGAAACTTATCCAGCAGCCATGTATCGATAAACACAATAAATAGATAAATAAAATGACTTCTGCTGTCAAACGTTTGTGCAGTTTCTGGGTCACATAAAGATAGCTGTAATAAAGCATCATTGTGATTTTTTTCTGTGCTTCTATACTTCATGAAATCTTAACTTTGGTATAGTTCCCCTCAAAACGGAACAGTGCTTCAAGATTCTGTGCTATGTTCTTCAAGATCAAAATTGCAGGCTGCCTGATCAAGCCTGAAATCTTATGGTCTTTATGTTTTGGCATTCATCTGCTTCTATGGAAAGGTGGTGTTTTAGTGTTTTTCCTTACTTTATTAACATTATGGGTTTCAAATCATTATAACCTTCCTTGAACCTTTGGGAATGGATGAGATTGGGAATGGATGAGATTAGACTAGGAATGTTCAGTGACTGACTGAAACAGGCAATTTCTGGTGGAAGAGATGTTTGTGGTATGTGGACCACCTCTCACCATATGAACTGACTCGAACCCTTCACTTATCAACCGAGGCTCTTCTTTGTGTGCCCCATGAGAGGTTTTGAGGGTGGCAACATGAGAACAGGTCTTTTCTGCAGTGGCTCTTTGCTTGTGGGAGGGTTGACTGACACCATCATTATATATCTTTAGGCACCGGTCCAAAACTTTCCTCTATAACAAGGCCTTTGACCTTTAACTATCTGTGGTCTTTTAGAAGGGGTGTTTTTAATGTATTTCTCTTGGTTTTACTGTATATATGTGGGGTTTATTGTCTATTTGTTGTAAATTGCTTTGGGTTGCCCTGGGCAAGATAAAGCTACTGACAAATTTAATGATGTTGATTATTATGATGATTGAAGCATTTTATGGGTGAAGCATTTTAAGAACTATTGTGAAGAGTTCCTCTGTGATAACCATTTCTGTAATATTTTTGTGTGTTCCAATTTGTATGGCTTTAAAAGATTTAATATCAGAAAATGAATAGAAGGCAGCTTAATGCTCTGAAAAGCCAGTCAGCTTAAGAAAGACAGACAGTCTTCCTTGGTATCTCTTCCTGCAGAGTCTGCTGCTTCCTGCAGCTTTTTCTTTATGGAATAGATACCATCACAAAATCATTATGAAAAGCAGAAAACCACATCTGGAACAGCTCCTGCCCCACACTCCAACACAAATATTTCATAGATGGGCAACAGCTGTTGGTAGTTCCATTCAAACTGACAGAAGACAACAGAAACACAAGTTTGACCAACATTCTTAGAAGATAAATGCAGCTTTTTATAATATGGTGCTGCTTACATCTAGGCGTAATTTATTGCTGCACAGAATTAATAGTTGGTTAATTCAGAAGGAAGATGCAACAGCTGCACAATGACAGTGATTCTTCTGACTCCCATTGCTTACAGTGGTTATAAATTTTCTGGACTTAAAAACAATTGCTGATGCCTGTTTTTAAAATCTGTTGATGACTACAGAGGGGAGCAGCAGTGGCCAAGACTTGGGGCAAGTAGAAGCAGCAACCTGAATCCCTAGTTTCTCAGACCAGGGAATAAGCCTCTCACTTGGAAGTCTTTATAGGAATCTAGCTTTAATAGAATTAACACATGAAAGGTACAGTGATTTCTAATCTGAGGAAAGCTTGGTGCAACTCTAGTGAGGCTGGTGTAGGGTGTCACTAGGGCCTGTTCTAGGTTATCATGCTAGGGATCATGCTCCTCCTCTTTTCCGTCGTGTAATGGTAATTATTGGGAAGGGAGAGCACATGAAGAGAGTCCTTGTCTTCTGAAGTTCTGTGATACCTCAGAACTTAATGCCCAGCCAAGCTTTATTAGAACAGCCCTGTCACATTGGTTGTTTTCATGTTCACATGCTTTCATGTAAACTGGGCCTACATTATCCAAGTGTCCATTGCATAGAAGGAATCCTAGGTTGTAGCAAAAGAGGAGTGGGGACAACCACCTCTTTCTTTATCTGCCAATATTACATACGAATGGTCAACATTAGTTCTTCAGTTTGACCAATCGAGGGTAATAATCAAAACAGCAAATACCTGTCAAGAGACTTGTGGGCTAAGAACATAAGGAAAGCCAGGCTAAGGCCCACCTAGTCTAGCACTTTGTTCTCACAGATGCTGACAGGAAGCCTTCACTCAGAGCCTGTGTGCAACAGTGGTCTCCCAACCATTAGTTTCTAGCAACTAGTATTCAAAGGCATCCTCCCTTTGACAGTAGAGGTAGAACATAGCCATTGTTAGCCTTATTCTCCATGAATATATCTAGCCGGCTAGCAGCAGATATCACTTATTTGCATCCATCTTTTGTTGACACTAGAGGAGGAAATAGTTTTGGTAGTGTGCAAGTGAATATCAATGTGCTTTTAGCTAAAGCTGCAGTGTTTTCTTCCTTTTGCTGAAAATAAGCCCCAGGGGCTCTATTGTTCTACACGATATTGTTCCCATGCATGCTGACATTTGTGGTTGGCTTCTTAGTAACTGGTTTAGGGGAACTATTTAATTTAGTTTGGTTTTTATTTCTAGCTGCTTTGTTGCTCAGATATCATTAACGACATTCTTAATGGGTTGTTTTTTTTAAAGAACAACAACCAACCTCACAGGCTTTTAGATTCCCTTGAATGTCTTATATTCTAAGGGAATAAACGAGATTGATTTGAACATAAGATGCTGTGCAGGGCGCTTCAGTGGGAATGTCACAGGTGGCGAGACTTCTCTAATGAATTGTTCAAAGGAAGCATTTGGCTGAAGGAGCATACCTACCTGATTGTACTCTAATTGTCACAGGTGACATAAGCTAATTGGCAAAGCCTGCTATAATGTCAAAGACTGATGTTTCTGACCTAGTCCAAAGACATCTCAGTAATTTCCCTGAACTGTTATAACAAAATGTCAGGATTGAGATGCAGCAGCTAATAAGAAGATTCCCTGTCTTTAATGAGATGGGCCATCAAAAGACAAGCTAATTTTCATATCTACACTGTATGTATATGCTTATTCCCATCCCAAAATAAATGCTGTAGGTCTCCACTTCTGGATAGAGGGTTACTATATAAAACTGTTTTGAAAGTTACCCTATTATTTTCCCCTACAGTGCAAATTTTTTGTGCAATTTTTCTCCCTAATTTTGCAAAGCAGTTTTTCATAATGTAATTCATGTTTATGTTATTTTCACTAATTTATACATGTTATGCACACTTTACCCTCGCATATGCTTTTTGTACATATTTACTTGACTGAAGAACTGCATTGCAAAATTTGGATAAATGTCTCTACCATTCTTAATTAGGAAGGACCTCAACTCCTCTGTCCATGTAGGAAATCTGCTGCTGCAATTTCCGTAATAGGTGGCTATCCAGCCTTTGTTTTTAGATTTCTAATGGAGGTGAGTCAACTATCTTCCAATACATTTTGTTCTAGGGATCGACAAAAGTGTATATTTTGGCTTATCTCAGGATCTCATTTTTCCAATCAAGTTCAGTTTGACATTTCCAAATTACTTTGCATTTTAAAAAATAAAATAGAAGTCCTCACATTTCGGGGTAGAAGTTTTGCCTAATATACAAGTACTGTATATGCAACCCATTTCCCATAATCAAATGCATTTTGTGACTTATTTTAACTAATATATACATTTTATGTACATTTGTCTCTAATATGCACATTTCTGCATAGATGGTTTTGGTTAGAGGACTGCATTTGAAAGTTATGAATGTTGAAGGATTGCTATGTTTTGGTTTGTGTATTGTTTTGGCAAACAAAAAGTGAACGAAACCTAATTTTTCTCCTATCTCCAGACTTTTCCACTCTTGGGATACCTGGTACTCTTGGGAAGTTCCCCCTACTGTTTGATTGCAATCACCTTTCTTTTACATAATTTGAATTTGTTGGTTTAGGTCCTAGCCTTCTGCAACAACAGTAAACACATCTGATCAATCATCTGTCATCTATATAATCTGTTCTCCAGGCTAAACATGCTCAACTTCTTCAGTCTCACAGACCGAAACATACCATGATATTTCATCACCTTCCACTGGACACATTCCAGTTTGTCAGTATCCTTAAACTGCTGTGGCCAGAACAGGAGAGTTTTAGCTAGAAACATCTTCAATCAGCTCGATTATTGTGCAGTTCCTATCACTTCCTGAAATGAGTCCCGCCCCCAAGTTCTGTTTTCATAACCTCCATGTCATAGCATTAAAATATGCTGGGGAAACTTGGTTTGATTGAGGGTTGGGGGGTTGGGAATGAAGGTCTCCATTATGTTGATAGAAGACAAATTTAGGTGTAGGTTTTCTGAAAGAATTCGAATTAGAAAATTTTCCTATGCCAGTTAGGGCAATTTGAATTGGTAACATTTTTGTTTGGATTGAAAATATTGTTGATGCCTTAGGCAGTGATCTGATTCTGCATGTTTCTTTTGCTTCTAAAAAGCTAAAAACACAAAGCTAAAAACTAAGAATACTTGGCTAGTCTAGATGTATTCAAGTCTCCAGGGCCAGATGAACTGCATCCAAGAGTATTAAAAGAACTGGCAGATGTGATCTCAGAACCACTGGCAGTCATCTTTGAGAATTCCTGGAGAACAAGCGAAGTCCCGGCAGACTGGAGGAGGGCAAATGTTGTCCCTATTTTCAAAAAGGGGAAAAGAGAGGACCCAAATAATTACCGCCCAGTCAGTCTGACATCAATACCAGGGAAGATTCTGGAGCAGATCATTAAGCAAACAGTCTGTGAGCACCTAGAAAGGAATGTTGTGATCACCAATAGTCGGCATGGATTTCTGAAAAATAAGTCATGTCAGACTAACCTGATCTCGTTTTTTGACAAAATTACAAGCCTGGTAGATGAAGGGAACGCAGTGGATGTAGCCTACCTTGATTTCAGCAAGGCATTTGACAAGCTGCCCCATGATATTCTTGTAAAGAAGCTGGTAAAATGCGGTCTTGACTATGCTACCACTCAGTGGATTTGTAACTGGCTGACTGACCGAACCCAAAGGGTGCTCATCAATGGTTCCTCTACATCCTGGAGAAGAGTGACTAGTGGGGTGCCACAGGGTTCTGTCATGGGCCCGGTCTTATTCAACATCTTTATCAGCGACTTGGATGATGGACTCAAGGGCATCCTGATCAAATTTGCAGATGACACCAAACTGGGAGGGGTGGCCCCCAGAGGACAGGATCACACTTCAAAACAACCTTGACAGATTAGAGAACTGGGCCAAAACAAACAAGATGAATTTTAACAGGGAGAAATGTAAAGTATTGCACTTGGGCAAAAAAAATGAGAGTCACAAATACAAGATGGGTGACACCTGGCTTGAGAGAAGTACATGTGAAAAGGATCTAGGAGTCTTGGTTGACCACAAACTTGACATGAGCCAACAGTGTGACACGGCAGCTAAAAAAGCCAATGCAATTCTGGGCTGCATCAATAGGAGTATAGCATCTAGATCAAGGGAAGTAATAGTGCCACTGTATTCTGCTCTAGTCAGACCTCACCTGGAGTACTGTGTCCAATTCTGGGCACCACAGTTCAAGAAGGACACTGACAAACTGGAACGTGTCCAGAGGAGGGCAACCCAAATGGTCAAAGGCCTGGAAACGATGCCTTATGAGGAACGGCTAAGGGAGCTGGGCATGTTTAGCCTGGAGAAGAGGAGGTTAAGGGGTGATATGATAGCCATTTTCAAATATATAAAAGGATGTCACATAGAGGAGGGAGAAAGGTTGTTTTCTGCTGCTCCAGAGAAGCAGACACGGAGCAATGGCTCCAAACTACAAGAAAGAAGATTCCACCTAAACATTAGGAAGAACTTCCTGACAGTAAGAGCTGTTCGACAGTGGAATTTGCTGCCAAGGAGTGTGGTGGAGTCTCCTTCTTTGGAGGTCTTTAAGCAGAGGCTTGACAACCATATGTCAGGAGTGCTCTGATGGTGTTTCCTGCTTGGCAGGGGGTTGGACTCGATGGCCCTTGTGGTCTCTTCCAACTCTATGATTCTATGATTCTGTTTGCCAAGCTTGCCTAGTACTGTATTTGAAATTGGCAGCCACTCATTGTTACTAATGAACTTCTAAAATGGAAACATCTCCTCCAGAAAATCAAGTAATGAGGGGGAAATCAAAACTTTTGTTCCCCACATCACTGCTAATGATCCGTTCCATTGTGTTTTCTTAAGCAGGCACAGTATCATGGGAGAGATTCAGAGTTGACACTTTTTTCTGGCAGAAGACCTCTGTCTTCATCATCTGTACATACCAAGCATAAGTTTAATGTTTACCCAGCACAGAAGAGCTTCATATGTTGAATTTCTGCTCAACAAAGAAAAGCACTTGGGTTCTGCTGGAAAAAAGAATGATAACCTAGATGATAATATTGAGAATGGCAATACTAGTTTCTTCTGTATTCTGCTCTGTAGTATCCTGGCATCATGATGTCCTCTGGGTCAGCTCCCTCCCTCAAGTGACTGACTGGCCATAGAAGCAAAGCCCTACTATTCCAATGCCTGTCATTTAGTTTCCAGGTAGAATCTTCAATTCTGATTGATTATTAGCAATCACATTCTATATGGTTTTGGCCTAGCTGGTTATTTATTCAAAAAATTGATTGCAAAAGAATAGAACCTCAAAGCAGTTTGTTTCTCCTATGGTGTTTCATCTCTTGGGTTCTAAGTCAGTAGCCTTTCTATATTCACTTATCTGCATGGGTAATGCTGTTTGTATGTTGCTTCTACATAGGAGAATGTTCATCTGTGTGGGATGATGCTGTGAATTTGATGTGTCTTTCCCATTGAATCACCAGCCTTGCCATGGGTGTTGATTGCATGGTTGCAATCCATGAGATTGCTCCCTGCCTACATGCTTCGGTTTTTTTAAGCTGTCTTCCCGTAAGTCACAGTTAAGCAACTCCCACATGTTTGAGAGAACTTGAAAAGGACACCAGAAGAGGAATTTGAATGAGAGAGCATAAGTGCATCCCTTTTCCTTTGAAGAGGAGTGCGATCATGAATTGTTTGTTCATGTGAGTGTAACCTTGAAAGGGTTATTGCTTCTCAGCATACCTGCTTCCTTCCTGCACTATGTGTACCATTAAAATACACTCATCATCCTATAAAATAGCATTTCTAGGGGATCAAAAAACAGATAACAAATTAGGATTCTGGACTACATGTCTTCATTCTTACTAATTTTGTGGCTATTGTCAGTCTGATTTTTTTGCCTAGCTCATTTCAGTCTTTAAAAAGACCTTTCCTAATTGAAAAATCACCTTAGCCTTTAACATTTAAATTCTTGCTTTGGGCGGGGGGGGGGGGGGAGGAAGGTGGGTGTTTTAAGCTGTATAGTTAGTTGGTTCTAATGATTTTCAAAATGGTTATGGGTTTGTGTATATGTTTCTATGGAAACTGTTTTTGCACAAACCAGACATTCTTGAATTATTTTAATGAGGTTAAGTTGAAGAGGTCTTAAAATGCAAAAATGATTGTGTTTCAAACAGCAGAGACCTTTTTATACACTTGTAATTCTTATTTTAAAAGAGGGACCAGAAAGCCTTTGCATAACCATTAATTAATTAAGAAAGTCACTGGCCTGTTCAGGGTAGGTTAGCTGTATCAGTCGTCTTTTAGAAGTCAGAAAATTGTGTCCTCATTACGGAGGGCATGTGTTGCAGTGAAATCATCAAGACTGACCTCACTGTTTGTGTTTGTGGGATCGTTTGGATAGCCACAACAACTCGATTGGGTCCCTCGGTTGCTGGGGTAATTCTGGCCAATGGGGCTGAGAGAATTTGCAACTGGGGGACCTATTTATACCGCTGCACGTTGCGTCAAGCTTCCTCTTAGCGCCTCATGCGTCAGATTACCCTCCCTCCCTATATTTAGGGTCTTGCTATGACCTTGCTTTGCCGTCGTGGGTCGTCTGCTTTTGGGGCAGGGACCCTATAGGAATTTTCCCATTTGACTGATTGGCTGGTACCACTTGGTTTTTGCCTGCCGCGTAGCAAATCGTCACAACTTTGTAAGGTTTGGCGGTTAGGCGTTGGTTCAAGGTGTGGTAGAGGGGAGGTTGTCACACCTGCCCCTCCCAATGTGCAATAGGGTATTCTGTTAAAGGAATCCAGGAGCTCGCCATGCTTTTGTCCCATCCCCTTCCAGTGGATAGGGCCATGCCACAGCACCTGGGAGAATTTTGGGATGAGGTTGTGTCTGTGGTAGGACCAATGCTCCCCCAGTATGTTTACCCTTACTGACTTCTGCCAGTGTCCAGTTGTCAGTGCTGCCCCACCAGAGGTGTAGGTGCAGCTAGTCGAACCAATACCTAAGCAAACTCACGTTCTGTAATCAATAAAGCTGAAGCCACAATTATGCCAATGACCTTAAACTAATATTGGTGTAAACTGTTTCTTTCTTTGGGAGGTCTTGGGGGTCTTCACACGCAACAACATGCTGCATAGGACGGCAGTGGCAAATCCCAGGAAGGAATCTAGATAACACACATCTAAATTCCCCTCCCTTATTGTTGTAGTTGGGAAAAGCAGGGTTTTCTAAAACAACTGCCTTCCTAAAAATAATAAAAGAAAAACCAAATGGAATTGTCATTGCAACATACATACATTCTGGCACAAAAGCATCTAAATAATACAGGACAGCATAGATCAAGGTCCTGCTTTTAAGGGCTAAAGAAACCATTCTGCTTATTCTGGGTATCTTTTGTGTCAATCTTGATCTGACATTTGCAATCATTTCTTGCATGCTATTCTTTTCTGCCTTCATGCGGTGTCTGTGCTCTTTGCACACAGAGATAAACCTTACAAATGACAGCAGTTTACTTTGAGGCACTATGTTGCCTTTTAAGGGGTGGAAAGAAAGTAAACTAATTCTTGCTCAAGTTTTTTTGTGACACGTCAACGGTTTGCATAGATATGATTTTAAATTTTTAGCCCTGAACAAACTACCGGAGCCCAACAGTAACTCAGAGAAATATGTTTCCTCAACCATAACATTTAGTATGCCCATGCTGTGTTTGTTTTAGATATGTAGCCCTTGGATTTCTACGTTGTACTGTATAGTAAAGCATATTTTCAACATAATGGAAAGGTTTCATTAAAATTGGTGTCAGTGCAGTAGTTTAGCACTCCTTACTGGGTTTATTTTTTCCTTCCTTGTTTGTTTGCATTTGGTTTTCAACCAAGAAGCTTTGTTCAATCTGTTGATGCAATTAGTGTCACATTATTGCAAGACAATTCATACAGATTGAAATATGGATTCATTAAGTCAATTGCCTAACATATACCCTTGCAAATATATGCTCATTCTGATTAGGATCCCCCCCTCCTTTCTGATGCAAAATTTATTATTAGGTTACAGATAGGTAGCCGTGTTGGTCTGCCATGGTCAAAACAAAATAAAAAAATTCCTTCCAGTAGCACCTTAAAGACCAACTGAGTTAGTTCTAGGTATGAGCTTTCGTGTGGTATCTGAAGAAGTGTGCATGCACACGAAAGCTCATACCTAGAACTAACTCAGTTGGTCTTTAAGGTGCTACTGGAAGGAATTTTTTTATTTTATTATTAGGGTGCAGGAAGTGGTAGCAATTCAGCTAAGGCCTTTATGGATGGGCATATTCTTTTAGGTAATTTGTAACAAACGACTCCAGAGCTGCTATTGTTTGGAAGCAAAACAAAAAAACAAAAACAAAAAACACAACAACAGCAACAACAACAACAACAACAACAATAACAACAACAACTTTAAGCCACACAGCTTTGTCAGCTGATAACAAGGTTGCTAAGTGTTTAAGGACATTTAACATGCTACATAGAAATGCATGTGTAGTTACTGTGTGATACTGTGTGATATCTTGCACATATGTGTTTTGCTTTGTTTACATACACAACTGGCCAGATGGATGTTTATAACAGTCTGTTTCTAGAAGCAGGTGGCTATTAACAACCAAATTTTGCTTAGGGACTCCTAGAGGATAACAAAGCTGTTTTTATAGTATCTGAAGAAGTGTGCATGCACACGAAAGCTCATACCAAGAACTGACTTAGTTGGTCTTTAAGGTGCTACTGGAAGGAATTTGTTTTGTTTTGTTTATAGTTACAGGCATTTTAGACTTTGCATTCCAGTTTAGTTTAGTGGAACTATAAGGCTGCCACACTATCTTTCATTTTTTAAAAAAATAATTTTTATTAACCGGCCAATCAAATCAAATCAAATCAAATCACATCACATAAATTCCGAATTACAAAGCCGAATTTTAAATTTTGTTGGGGGACCCATATTTCAAGATCCAAAGGGGGATTCTGATCATCTTCTCGCTACTGCGTTAATGTCCAAATCAGTCCAAACAAAGTTCATAATTCTATCTAGTCTCATCTTGCTGTTTCCACATCTCATCTTGTTCGTATATTTTCTCTTTTTTCTTTATGATCTGATAATCTCCTTAAGCCGATACACACCAATAATAATCCTGTGTGAATTTTTCCGTTCTTCCAATCCTCAAATTGAGATGGTTTCCATATATCATCGCCTTCATAGATAACATCGCTCTTTCCATCATTAATCACAGAACTGTCGTTCTTAAGTCCCTCTGAGGAGTTTCACCCACAATATAAAAACAGCTCTATTTCTCTATTTCTCCTCCCAGACTTAAGTCCTCCGACAGAACTTCCCAATATGGCGACGGTATTTTTAACTGCGTCATTCCAAAGCCCTTATACATTCCACGCTCTTCTTAAAACATGCTTTGGTTAGAAAGTTTATCTCCACACAGCCTTAAATCCACAGCTTAAGTCCTTAAAACGACATTTCTGACTTGTGGGGGGGGGGGAATTCTTGTTTAATCACATAAAGGAAAGAAAGGAAAGTTTTTCCCCCTCCCCCATCAGTCCCTTTGCCATACCGAGTCTTGGCGTATCTTCTCATGATTTATACTTGTTCCTCCGACTCGTCTTGTTTTATCAGAGATCTCTTCTGCTAGCAGTCTTTACTCCCCCTTCTTCCTTGAAATATGTGCATTCGCTTCATCCAAATTGTTTCTTTTGAAGTTCTTGCAGCTAGTGGCGCGGATCAGAGACGGCATCCAGGAGCGCCGAAATCCCACAGGAGGGCATTGTGCCTAGTGCCCCCATCCCCACAAATTCGGGGGTGGTATAGGGCACAGCAGGCAAGGGCAGCCCCCCCCCAATCCTGGGGGGAGGTAGGGAGGCTATATACTCCCATCACAGCCTCCAAATTACCTCGTGTGGGTCGGAGAGATGTTATTGTCAGCCATCTTCTGATGCACCCCTAGTGGCCCCTTCGCCACACTATCTTTCAGTTCAAGGTGCTAATGTTTGCCTATGAAGCCTTTGAAAGCTTGAGCTCAGGGTGCCTGAAGAAGTAGCCCATTCCGTATTTCACTCTTTGCATGCTCCAAGCAATATCTGAGCATCTTGCTCCAGATTTCTCAGGCTTGTTGGGCATTCTCTGTGATGGTGCCAACCCAGTGCAGTGCCTTGCCAAGCCAGATGTGTCTTGCCCCATCACTATGAACTGGTTCATACAGCACATTAAACTGCAGTTTATTTTAAACCATGGTTTAATGTGAATGAGCTCCATATTGGAGCGTGCTGCTCTATACTTCCTGAGTCTCTGCTCTCCTGCTGCTTCTGTGCAGGGCAGGCACATGTGTTACTTGAGAGCTAATGCTCAGCACGGTCTGTTTCCTTCAAATGAACTGCAATCAGGAAACCATGGTTTGCTCTTGGCTTCCTGAGGTTGAGAGAAGGAAACCAGAAATGCTTGTTCACAGGTAATACAAAGACAGCAGCAGCAACAGGTGAGGAGGGATTGGGGAACTTTTAAGCTATGTGCACTAGCAGGCTGCTTGTTCACATTAAACTGTAGTATAGAATAAAACATGGTTTAATGTGACATGTAAACATGGCCAAAATGGGCTCAGGTGTCTGGTTAAAAAAAGTCCTTTGGCTGGTTATTTTTCTGTCTCATGCTTAGCTAGGATAGAAGTATTGCTGTGGTTTTTAGGGCTTTGCACAACTTTGAGATTGTTTTATATTTGCAATTTTGCTCTGTTTTTTTTTTTTTAGTTGCCTCAAGTTGTGTGGTAAGTAGGTGAGCTATATGTTTTTTAAAAAAATTAAAATTAAAGATAAATATTTTATAGACCAACTTCACACAATTTCTCATAAGTCTAAATAGAAGGAACAAGAACAACAGTTGGTAGATAAAATTTGTTCACCTTGATAAGTCTGTTAAAAGTAGAACAGTTAATTTGCAGCAATGTATTGGTTATTGTTAGTTCTAATTCCTATTCCACTTTAAAGGGGCTGATGTTTCTAAACTCAATGCAAAATGTAATGAGCTCCTGTATTTTTAATTAGCTTTAATTAAACCAGTATTAATTTTACAAACAGCACTTAAGGGACATAATCCCTGTAGAATGAAGTTTAAAGAGATTAAAACTGAGAGATATTCTAGTAAGTAGGCTGAAAGTGTTGTGAACCAAGTATTTTGAAGACTTTCCATGAATGTTTGCTATAGCAGTTATGAGAAGATCAGCAGCAAAATTGATATTTTTTGGCACAGAAAATATGGGTGTTTCCTCCTGTAGATATCAGATAAATTGAAATTCTAATGCCCATGATTGTTATATAATAGTGTACAGCTGAGTTTTCCAAACTGTGTGTCGCAACTAGGGTTGGGCGATATCTGTTTTTCAATATCACAATATATAACCAGCTAAACATCGCAATATACTGATATATCACAATATCTGAAATAAGACAGAGCTATGTAAAGGTGAACATGCTAATGTCCTGGCAATTGCTACTAAGTTATGGGTCTAAATCACCACATATTGATGAAATCATGCATGGATTTAAATATGTCCAGAAATGAATTAAAAATGAAGATTGATGTGTTCCATTAATTCCAATTTTCATTATGTGTACCTCTAAGCATGTGTTAATGATGAGAGAAATTTAATTACTTTACCTTGTCCAGTTGCAAACAATGTTGTTTCCATTTTTGAACTGGAATTTGCTGCATAATAGATGCAGGCAATTAAAGAATCCCGGATAGCCTTCAAAAGGATTGGGTTTTTTTTTTGTTATACAGATAAGTATACCAGTTGTAGAAGCTTACATTCAAAAAATTGGTCCAAACCAATACATGACTTTCAGCCTTGTCACCACTCACTGCTATTGACCTTTTTATTACCCTCTTATGGTGTTCAGCTGCAATGATACAGTGACAGTAGAATACACAGTCAGCTTTTCAGTGTATGTAGTCCTTCTCTCTGCCTTCTTGAAGCAGGGGAGACAAGTAATTCCTTCACTTTAAAGTGATATTTAAAAATTAAGTACAAAACTTTCTGTCTCCCTTCTGCTGTCAGTCTCTGAAGCAAAGTGAAAGGAGATTGATTGTTGAAGGCTCCTTAAGCCACTACATTTTAATGTGCCTGTGATTATTCAGGCCTGAGGCATCCCCCCCCCCCCTGCAAATGTTTAGCATTCGCCAACCTGCCTTTTAGGATATCGCTAGGGAACCTCTGGCTCCCACAAGGCCATTTCCCCCAAGCCAACACTCATCTGTCCCACCCTTGATGTATTGTGATTATGAGGTCAGGTGTGGGGCAGGTAAAATCTTCAGCTGCAAAGGAACATTTCAGACTCAGAAGCTCTTGATCAGATCTGAACCCACTGAAAGTGTGGCCTGCAGTTGATGCTGAATGTGGCCAGGTGGCCCTGCCCACCTGCGGAAATGGACAGGATGGAGTTACATGTGAAATTGACTGTGATCAGAAATTATGTGATCCCGACATCCCTGGTCTATCCCTTTGTTTGGATCTTAGTGTCACAATTCTCTTTATGAGAAATGCATTTGTAAATCTGCCCATATTGATGACAAAGTGCCTCTGAAGTATGCAATTTGCTTTACCCAAAGGAAGTTTGCTTTCTTGAGGGATGCAGTCTTAGTAAATCAGCGTGCAGTGAATCCTACTGATTTACATATTTATCAATCCTTCTTTGCTCCTTCATCTGCATGGCATTTGTGTGTCATTATTATAAATCATCTTGGGCTCTAACAGAAGAAGCTGGTGGAGCATAGCTTGCTTTAAAAGCAGAAAAATACTAACACCATCTCTAGTGCCAATGACCCTATGAAAAAAGCACACATTAGGTGTTAGTATATGCCTACAACTGCGCAACAGGCAGCTTTTGAGAGACCATCGAGAGCACAGTTGCCATGGCAAAATTTCCTGCAACAAGTAGTATTTTTTAAAAAAAACTTGTTTGGGCTGGGAAAAGCAGATACAACATTTATAGGAATGTAACTTTAATTATTTATTTTAAGGGATGCTCTCATTGTAAGTTATCTGTATTATTAATGTTCTTAAGAAGTAGAGAAGTAAATATCTGAATACTGTTCAATTACTGAAATCTTGATTGAAGTATGCCAACTGAATGACAGAACAGAAAAAAATAGGGAATTTTTAATGTGCACTTCACAAAGTGACTTACCATGCTTGTCTGTACACAAGCCACTCAGAAGTAAGCCTCTTTGACTTCAGTGGAACTTACTACCTGGTAGGTGAGTATATGAAGTAGTGGAAAATAATATAATCTATGTCTTGCCGTGTGTTTTTTTTTTAAATGTGTAGAATAAATTTCAATAGTTGATTAAGAAGCATCTGTTCTAAAACTTAGGAGTATCTCTTAGAAACTCCGAAAGAGAACAGAATGATACAGAGCACTTAAGTAATTTCCTGGGCTACTGATGTCTTTAGAATGGGCCACTTAGTGGAGAGAGGAAATTGGACTAAGTAGGCATAATAGCAGCCTGTCCTGATCACTTATGTTCTGAAGTATGAGAAATGCATTGTGCAACACTGGTGTTGGCAAAGCCTGGAATCTATGATTATTGATGCATTGAGCTCTGCTAATTGGTGAATTGTTTAAATACCATTAATTAATTCTGAGCAATATCTAAGGAGCTGCTTTGACTCATGTAAGGGACTTGGACTAACATCTCGGTCTTTCATGATTGTTTTAATGCTTTTGGTTCCATGCTGTATGCAGAGAGCAATAGTTAAAGTTAAAGGTAAAGTGGCCCCTGACCATTAGGTCCAGTCGTGACCGACTCTGGGGTTGCAGCGGTCATCCCGCTTTATTGGCTGAGGGAGCCAGCGTACAGTTTCCGGGTCATGTGGGCAACATGACTAAGCCGCTTCTGGCGAACCAGAGCAGTGCACGGAAATGCTGTTTACCTTCCCGCTGGAGCGGTACCTGTTTATCTACTTGCACTTTGACATGCTTTCGAACTGCTAGGTTGGCAGGAGCAGGGACCGAGCAACGGGAGCTCACCCTGATGCGGGGATTCGAACTTCTGACCTTCTGATCGGCAAATCCTAGGCTCTGTGGTTTAACCCACAGCACCACCCGTGTCCTATGAACAATAGTTACTGAATGTCTAATAAACACTGTAAGTAAATAGTTTGTTTGGATCAGTTGTACTGTACTTGGATCCCATTGTAATAACTTTGAAAAGGTAGTAAGTACTTCAGTCACACTTATTTCTGAATCCAACCCATTGACTTTCTCCCTTTTGAACAGGATTGCCATGCAGTGCCATGCCCAGAATGCTTTTGAAACTACCATCTGTTTCAAAGCAGTGTGACTTGTGGTATTGGGGCATGCAGTTTGCAAAAGCAAAGTGAAATCTGAAGTTCTTACACTCATTAAATCAAAACCACTCATATAGAATTCTTGCAATATTAAGAAAAGTATGTGGAGGCATCTAGATTTTTGTTGCTGATATAATTCCCATTATGATATGGGAAAGTTGTTGAGATAAGGCAGGCACCCCCAAACTTGGCCCTCCAGTTGTTTTGGGACTACAATTCCCATCATCCCTGACCACTGGTCCTATTAGCTAGGGATGATGGGAGTTGTAGTCCCCAAACAGCTAGAGGGCTGAGTATGGGGGTGCCTGAAATAAGGGATACGAGTGGAAGAAAGATAAGAGTGAAAACAGTCTAGGTGCCAAGTAATCTAGAAAGGATATTCTAAAAGCTGCTTAACAAAACTATAGACTGCAGAGACTGGACAAGGAATGATGTTTATATCAAATCAATACAGTCCATAATATTATTTGCCATATGCAGTAGCCAGGAGAAGTGTTAAGGGGTGGTTCTGCTGGCCTGAGCCATGAATATTTCCCATGGGGTTTCATATCTCATGCCCTTTTCTCCCTTAAAAATATTTTACTTCTTTTAGGGAAGTTTGCCCTCTGAAAGTTAGTCAAAATTTGCATCTATATAGATAAATTAGCATACATAACTTTCATGCACAGTTATGTCATAGGCCTGTATCTAAAGTTTTTTTTTAAAGGACTTAGCAATGTCCTTGCCATTAAGGTCATTCCATCCTTTTTCACACTTTGAGATTTGTTTAATTTTAAGATGTGACATATTATCTCAAGATTGCAGGGAATGTGAGATAATAATGCATGTTTACTATCTTATTTCTAGGTGCCCATAATAGTCCAATATCTGTGATCTATAGGAGGAAGTAGATCTACAAATTTGGTGCCTATGTTATTGTAACCTTAGGTTGCAATCCTACACACATATAAGCTGCTCTCCCTGTATTGCAGCTGTTTAGCAGGCTTCAGAATTGCTTTTTTAGCTGTTTGCTTCTGAGCATGAACAACACGCAGGTCATCCTGTTGGTTTTAATATTAAGTGCACAATTACAACAAGGAGCACTTGGAGGATTAACACCCTATATTAATAAAGATGCATAAATGTGTTAGCATTTCCTTTGTGCTCATCTTTTTCTTTATTTCTTGAGGCTGTGCCTCTTATCAGGTTATTCATCCCTTCTGAAAGGAAATAATTGCAGTTATGCTTCATTATGAGAGTTTGTGCTGCAATACTTTGCCATTACTACGGCAACTAAAAAATATTGCAAGTATAATTACATCTACATTTTAGCTTGATCAGTAGGTAATGTTCATTGTCTTCTTGGTAATTGTTTATTATGAAGTACTTTAGAATGGCAACGTATTTGAGTCCTTAAAGGCTTATGCGTTTTTAAAAGGCACATTTTGTCATTATTCAGAAACTGCAGCAATGCAAAAGGGAAACTGAAATGGGCTTCATCTAATTTTCCTTGTTGGTTTCAGCAAGAAATTAGATACAGCCACTTTAAAAATCACTTCTTTATGCCTTGGAAGCAGCTCAGAGCATTTAGCTAGAAATATAAACTGCCCAGTTGCCCCTAGACAAGACTTTACAATTCCATTCAAATCAATCTCTCAATCTCTCACTCAAAATTGTTCATTGCTCAACAATAAGATTTAATGTTTAGGACAACAAATTATCTTCCTGCTGTCTATGATACCAGATTCTTTGGACTTTTTAATTACTTTTTCTATTAATGGTCTTTAATTTTCTGTCTCAGGAGCAACAATAGGAGTTTCAGGTGGCTTCACAAGATGAGTTTCCAGTTTTAATGTAGTTATTACATTAAAGTCTGATTAGAACTTTGTTGAATATAAGAGTAGAAGTTAATATACATATTAATGTCTGCCCCTGTCTTTTTAAAGCAAGAAGTGGTCTGCAAATTAAGATGAAGTTATTTATTACTAGCTATGTGCTTAGGGAACATCATCATTAGCTACTTTCCATCAAAGGAACATTTTTCTAATTGTCTGCTAAGGACTTCCAGGACTCTGCGTGGTACACCTGTCCTAAGGCACTTAGCTCTCAGATTAATTGATCATAAAAGAGGTTCAACTATTCTGGCAATGGATACACCAACTGATATACAGTGGTACCTTGGTTCTCAAACTTAATCCGTTCCGGAAGTCTGTTCCAAAACCAAAGCGTTCCAAAACCAAGGCGCACTTTCCCATAGAAAGTAATGCAAAACAAATTAATCCGTTCCAGACTTTTAAAAACAACCCCTAAAACAACAATTTAACATGAATTTTACTATCTAACGAGACCACTGATCCATAAAATGAAAGCAATAATCAATATACTGTACTATAAAATAAATAAAACAGTATTGTAGATGATAAAAATTAAAATTAATGTTTTTCTTACCTGCACTGATGATAGTCATTGCTTGGATGGGGGGCTTTTATCCATTTCCGCAGTCACACAATCAATCAAACAGTAGCTGAACTGGGATCCACACAGTCACAAAAAAAATTAACTGAAAAAGCCTCAAAACAAAAAAATGCAAAATAAATAGCAAAAACAAAAGCACCAAATATAAGCTCCAAATATCACCTCAGAATACTGCAGTCAGAAACGGAAGGCTTGAATTACATGGGAGGGGACGCAAATTAGAAGTGGGACAGGAAATACAGTGGAACACAAATTAGCAACACAACAGGAAACGGGGGACGCAAATTAGCAGCACAACAGGAAACACAGAGGGACTCAAAACGGAGCACCTTCGGCTTCCAAAAAATGTTCGAAAACTGGAACACTTACTTCCGGTTTTGTAGCTTTCGGGTTCCAACTTGTTCTTGAACTAAGCTGTTCGAAAACCGAGGTATCACCGTATCAAGAAACTACAGAAATGCAACAATTATTTGTACAATACTGTGTTATACAAAGTTGCAAAAGTCCGAAGTTATAGAAATCACACTTCCGCTCCAAAAGAACCTGGCAAGAAGCAGGCCTCTTAATATTCTATCCCAGGGTCTGGTCAAGACATTGCTGGCTCCAGGTTTTGAGGATGCCTGGTCCTACCTCCTCCTTACCAGTCTCCATGGTACATTCGCTTGACTTCTCCCTTTTGGGCCCAATCTGTACAGCTGCCCAGAAAGGACAGCACGAGGCAAGTGGAGAGAGAACCTCTATTTGCTCCTGTTCAAATAGGGCAGGTGAATAGGCAACAACAACAAGAGCAACAGCTGGGCTAGGATCCCCAGAGGGGTTGATGGCAGACCCCTTGAATTTCAGCAGGATCCTCAATGTGGAACCTGGATTAAGCTATTCTCCCCAGGCTGCTTCCCCCACCACCCCATCCTACATCTGAGTACTCACCTAACAGTTAACGTCTGCCTGCTGCTTCCTCTCCTAATTTATTTTCTGGCTCTTGCCAACGTTATCATCACCTTGGTATCTGAAAAGTAGATACCAAGGCAAATTTGGGGCCCTGGGTAGGATCATATATGCCTGAGACAGGTTTTTTTTAGTGGTGACTTCACATCTTTGGAATTCCCGTCCATGAATGCTGCTTCCCCTTGCCCAGTAATTTTAAAACAGATTTTAATTGTCTTTTTATTGTGCCAAGCTTTTTGTTTATTTTTATTGCTGATTATCTGTGTTGTTGATGATCTGATGAAGTTTCATTGATTATTTCAGTATTGTTTATTTTATTTTATAAGGTACCTTGTGAATAAAATACAAGGGCTAGTATTGAAAATTACAACAAAGGATGAGTCCTAATACATTATTTCTCCACCCTCACAGACGGTTGCTTTTTTCTAGAAATAAAAATAAAAGGAAAAGTAATGAAAAACACCTCATTGGTTGTTCGGTATTCCTTCAAGATATATCAAGCTGTCCAATTCCTCCATTATTTTTCATTGTTTCAAATAGTTCGACAGAGGCTTGTGGAAGAGTTAATGGTGAAGGTTTTGGCAGCATCAAAGAAGCTGATTGAATGATGATAACAACCAATCGCTTGAAGTCCCTTGTTAATTTCTATTGTATCTTCCATTGTACAAATTTTATCTAATTTAAAGCAAAGGAGACACGATTTAGCTATGCACAGGACATGCAAGTTAGCCTTGAATTGGAAATGATTTAACATTTCATAGAACAGGTAGATGAGAACTTTGAAGAATGACCCAAATATTACTGACTGTAGTTTCAAGAGATGGTACTGTAAATGATTCACCTTTTCTCCGTGAATGAGCCCTCAGGTAGCTGTTATGAGATGAAATTGGGTCTTTCAAAATGGAATTTGTGAAGAAATTTCAGTGGCACAGTAAAAGGAGGGGGGGCGTGCAATCTGAGGTAATCCATGATAAAATAAGAAAGAGAAAGTGTTGCTTTGGGACTTTACATTTGGTTACTATTTCAGTTCCCTCATTTTTTAAAGAATAAAGGAACTCTTAAGCAATTTGCTACATTTGACCTGTTTCAAGTTTTGTCAGTGTAAATTACTTAAGACCAACTATTTTTGTAATAAATATAAGAATGTAAAGAATATCAAGCTGCTTGCTAATTTCCCCAATGTTTCGATTTCATATAATAGGTCTGAATTTTTATTCTATGCCTATTCATCTTCTGCTCTGGTGGTATCCTATCACTGTTGTGTCACACTTAATAACTTATAAATGAATATAAAATCGTTATTTGTGTGTGAATTTGCAAATGAAACACATTCATTTTTATGACAACTTATACTGCCCATTTATATGATATATGGAACATTTTACTCTCCAGATATGTCTCTGTTAATGTACACCAAGTGTCATTGTCCATAGAGAAGTGGTCCAACTATAGCTCATATCACATTGAAGATGAAGGTGCACTGGCAAGTTATGTATGTGAAACTATGAAAGTTTTTTGGGATGCTGGAGGGTGGGATGGGGAATGAGACTTCCCTGTGGGAGTACTAATATAACCTTGCCTAATTCAAAATCACAATGTGGGGGAAACCGTGAAGCTAGCCAGTGGCTTTCAATAGCTTCATCCTTATTTTAGGCATTGTGATATTTAAGTATACCGCAATGTTTAACTGGTGATACCACCCAGCCCCACTTTGCAGTAGTTTTGTTATATGAGTTGTGTTACCTAGCTTTTATTTACAAATAAATTGAATCAGTGGAGGTGATTCTTGTTCACAACTATGGTGTCTGAGATGACTAATATTTATTATTTTATTTTATTTATAAAAAGCAGACCTCACAGACTAAAAAGAATGAAGAGAGGAAGCCAGTTGAAAATGCAAGAGTGAATGTATAAGTGGTTAATAAATGTTTAAAAGCAAAAAACAGAAGGCGCAAACTGGAGACCGGGAGGCAAAGCATTCGGGAGATGTACTGTCAAATGAGTGACAGAATTACCTTCCTATGTATGTTACATGGTTTAGAGTCACGCTGTGGCCTTCAGTTCAGTTCTAAGGCTGTATTCATTGATTGGAGCTCTTTGTAAATCAGCATTATTTTATGTATGTTACAGGGTTATATTTAGTTTTTTTGATCAAAGGAGCGATTCCTTTGATCTCCCGATCTTTCAATTATCCTACTCACGGGTTGTTGTTTAAAAGTCGAATTGTCACAGGAAAGAGGACAGCGCTCTCCGGCATCAGCTGTGCAGCTTCGCTCCACAGAAGTAGTGATTGACTCTCAGCACCGCGCCAAACACCCCATCCCGCTCCGGAGCCCTTTGCAGGGTTCCTTTGCCGATCGGGGGGGCGCAAAAGGTGCCCGCCGAGTCCCACGGTCGCAGGCTTCACCCGCCTGCGGTTTTCGAGAGGGTCCCCGCTTTGCTGTAGCAGTAGGACCCGATTTCTGTGGGGCTTTCTCCTTCTAAGTTAGAGGGAATCCGCCATTGCCGATGGCGCCGCCTCCGGAAGTCCGTTACAGGGTTATATTTAGTTTCGAGTCCTTGCTGCCCTGTGGAATATATTTTATTTTTATTTTTATATGCTTTGAGAAATGCTCAAAGGCATCTTGCTGAAACTTAAAGAAAAGCTCAATTTGATTTTCACTCTGACTTTCCCCTGAGAATGAATGCAAGTTAAATGCCTGTTAAGTTGACTGTGAGAGCTTTGAAGGGGTGTTGAAAATGAAAACTAATATAGCTTTTCTTTCTACATGTTTTTAATGAGGGGTTTGCTGTATGTTCAGATTGTGATGGGGTGACAAAATGAGATTGTTATTTCTGATTGTTATTTCAAAAGTATGTTAATTCATCCCCTCCACCTAGGCGCTTTGCTTTTCAATGGTTGCTTTGGCCAAGGATAAAAGATGCAGGGAGATAAGGTAGGAGAAGGGATATTTTCATTAAGGCCAGGACTTTTGTTCAGCAGAAACGCCATTAAGAGACTGAGGGAAGCGTTCATGGTGAGTTCAGACACCTCTTTTTCTAGAAAAATAGCACTGATTAAGGCTATCTGAAGCATTTGAAGAGGGGTGCTTGTGTGGCAGTGTTCACCTTGATTCTGAAACCCTAGAAGAAGCTGGCAATGAATAGAGAGATGAAATTCTAAATCAAATGGTTGGTACAGTCAAACCTCGGTTTTCGCATGTCTCTGCTGCCGAAAACCTGGAAGTGAATGCCTCCATTTTTTAATGCACCTCAGAAGTCGAATGGCTTCTGAGGCACGTTTCTCTCTCTTTTTACATTGAACTTGCTGACAGCCCTTTGATCCTCAGTTTATGAATGTTCCAGAAGTCGAACAGACTTCCAGAATGGATTACATTCGAAAACCGAGGTTCCACTGTATTTCAAACAATATTTTAAATTTTAGAGAGCAAAGGAGTGGGTTGTGTGCAAAATTGAATAGGTATCCAAAGTTCAAGCTATATATGGCCTTTTTCTGGCACTTGAAACGTTTTCACCATGTGCCAAACAATGGCTCAGGACCCTCACCTTAAAAGATACAAACAGCTCTTGATTAGTTTATCAGTGGAGGTAGTACTCCCAGGAGAGAAACTTCTGTTTTCACAGGGGCTAATTGAAGGCAAAATAGAAGTGTGTCTATGTGCTGGCAGTTTTCAAGTAGATCAGATACAGAGCAAGGCATTGGCATACATCCACAATCAAATAGTGTAGCTGTTTTATGGCAAGGTGGACTGCCATAAATACAGGACACCTGCATTGACAAGAAATTCTCATATGCCATAGGTTGAGTCCAGAATTCAGACTGAGCACCATCCCCTGCCAGGCTAGAATGTGAGAAATGGGGTATTTGTGTATTGTACAAAGCAAAAACATGCCTTGTTTCTTTACCATTTACATGCATTATATCCTCATTAATGATAACATTTCTACTGATACGTGTCATAGAGGCTGCTCAAATTAAGTAGCAAAAACTAATTGGGTCACACACAGTGAAAATAGGGAGTCAGTCAAGCAAACTAAAATTGTCTGTGTGCTAATTACTTTAGATAGGAACAAAGAAAGCCAAGTTATCTGGAAAAACACTGGCTTCCATTATCTACTAGTATATTCACAATAATTGGATTTTCTCAAGATTGACATGTGTCCAGTATTTAATGCAGTTTTCTATGAACTTGGGGCTTCTAAATTTTTTTTATTTTAAGGTTCAAATATAACTCTTCTTGTCTTGATGCAGATGCTTTGTTATTTTTTTAGTATTGATTTTGCACTATCAAATTATTTACCACTTCATATATATTTTTAAGTGAATGGATTCCCACATTTCAGAGATCATTGCATTTTGTCAACAGAGTCAAAAGGTCTCTTTTGTACTCTACTAGCTTCTGAATGTAATACATGCAATTTGGCATTTTTCATAGTGATAAAGACTACAAGTTTCCAGTTTCTACAGGAGTAATTTTAACCTAGGAATTTTTCTCTTAAGTGACTTTTATGAGATATGTGAGAAAAGATTCCAAAGCAAAATTCCCTAGATAGACACTTTATTTTATTTGTCATTTATTGATGGCCTTGATGCCGTTTCATAAGATGGTTCTGATTTGGTGAATGGGAATCTGGGATGGAAGATCAGCTGGGTGAGTCTGAGAGTTTCCTCACCACATTCAGGAACAGGTTTACTTTGGAATGTATTTTTATCGAACATAACAGCACTTTTAAGCTTTTCTGGCCAAGCCCATTCAAAGTGCCTTAGAACATTTTAAACCCCCACAATATGTGCACAGTAAATAGGCTGTCAATTTATTGCAAATGGGTAAAAATAAAATAAAACAGTATAATTAAGCCACTAAAGCAATATCACGCTTTGAAGCTTAATATTATGTGGTATGTTTTCAAAGCCTTCCAAAATCCCTGCAGTGTACTAATAGGACATACCTCAGAAGAGAGAGAATTCCAAAGCTGTGGGGACACCACAGCAAAAGCCCATTTCCTCATAGCTACCCATCTTACTTGACCTAGGAGATGAACACTTGAGGAGGATCTCTGATGCTGATTTTAATGTCTGGGCAGGTATATATGAGCACACAGGTAGTCCAGTCAAAAGCTTGGACCCAAACTAGTGTTGCTGGTGTAAAAATGATGCCACCAATGCTGATTGTCTTAGCCCCATCAGGACTTGGGTAGCCAAAACTAACTGGGTTTTGAACCATTTTCAAAGGCAACTCCACTTCGAGCGCATTACAGTAGACTAATTTGCGTATGGCAAGCACATGTATCAATATGACAAGGCCATACTTCTCCAGATGGGGTTGCATTTGACATTGTCCAACGTCAGAAACATATCAGCGCTAAATCCCTTTCTGGACCAACCAACAATACCTCTGTCTTTCTTAGTTTTTATTTCAGTTTGTTTGCCCTCATCTGTTCAGGGTTTCATCAGCCTCTCTGGAATCAGAACAGGGAAACAAAAAGGTAGAGTTGAGTGATTTAAAACCACTGAGAGGTCCAAGAGAACCAGCAAGGTCCTGCCACTTAATGTCTCCTGGAGTAATCATCCAGCAGGGTGACAGAAGCTGTTTCTGTCACCCAAACCAGACCTGAAGCTTGATCAGTTAGCTCAGATTGCTACCAAGTATAATTAAATATTTTTATTGTTAGATTCTCACATATTATTTTTATTTTTTATAAACAAATTGCAGGTACTCACATTGGGTGGTAATTGAAAGAAACCACATGTCTTATAGGACATGATAAAATGCAATTTATGTAATATTTTGCTGAAATATTACACAGGATGCTATATAAACTCCTATCAGTTGTCTTTCTACATTATGAAATTAAATTTGTAACCCTGGACATGTTTTCCTGATAGTAAATCTCAGAGTAGTGTTAAAATTGTGTGTGACTTTATTAATTGTTCATTATGCACTTAGGGCATTTTATACCCCATCTTTTTCTCTAAGGAGCTCATAGTGGCATACATGGTTCTTCCCCTTCCCATTTAATCCCTGCAAGAACCCTGTATGTTAGGCTGAAGGGCAGTGACTGACCAATTGGGGATTTGAACCCTGATCTTGTGGTTTTTGGTCCAATTCTCTAGGTACTACACTACACTGGCTGTAAGCTGATGGGTGACAGTAAATGTTTTAAAAAGCAGCAGGAAATAAAACACACAGAATATGCTTTTAAAGTAATTTTAACTAATAGGTTTAGCTGTACTATAAATTTAATTTGTACTTAGAGAATGCGTTTGGGGGAAAATTGGAGAGGAGTCACAGTGTAAAAGAAGGCTACTCATTTCTGTCTTTAATATGTGAATCCAAGGACTGAGATGGCACTATATCTAATACAGAGCCTCAGTAATCACCTGAACAGAGAGTTCCATGAACACTGCATTAAAAATCAATCCATCAAAATAAGAAATTGCAAGATGGGTTTTCCATGTACAATTACTTGACATGACAAGGCTAGCAAAATCAATAGACTTGTGAATTTTCTTTCACTCTTCACTTATTTTTGAGGACTTCTTTTACATTCTTGTAGCAAATATTCAGTACAGGGGATTTTTTAAAGATAGAACATAATTTGGATATAGTATTGCAAATAATATTTCATTTGAAAATGCATCTTTTGTTGAGTTTGATGACAGTGGAAAAAATGTTAGACAGAATAACCTATGTCCTTTTTGTTGACTTTATTTAATAATTTGACTAATACGTGAACAGCACAGCTAATATTGCAATGCAGTCTTTTCCACCAAGAAACTGTACTGGAACAATTGGTACTGTCATGGCACTGACATTGTTAGTGCTGTTGCCAAGCTTTTTCTAATAAGATAGTGTAGCATGAAATAAGGTCTTATTTTCTTCAGGTTTCAGCTGCCATTTCTTTGTGTGCTTAACTCTTCCAAAAAAGGAATGAAAGATCTTGGGTTTTTACATATTATTGAAGTCTTAAGTGTACCCATCATGAAACTTCATTCACTCAAAAATCAGCATAATGAGCATAAATTAAGTGCATGATAGCTGTAAAAGGTTACTAAGTACCCAAAGAAGAATATAAGATCTATACTTTGGTTTTCTTTTAAAGTTCTTCTTTGTACTAAAAAGATCC
The DNA here is from genome assembly GCF_964252035.2 of Podarcis erhardii. Classification (NCBI taxonomy): domain Eukaryota; kingdom Metazoa; phylum Chordata; class Lepidosauria; order Squamata; family Lacertidae; genus Podarcis; species Podarcis erhardii. Next base: position 62,213,868 of record NC_138508.1, read on the forward strand.
CTTCAGTTTTTTCCAGAGAACAGTGCCAGCTTAGGTTGATGCAACAGCTGTGACCTTCACTAGACAGATATCAATACCCTGGTAATGTCAAGATTGGACTATTGTAGTTCTTTGGGTTCTATTCAAAGTAGTGTTAAGGGCAATCAGTCTGCAGAAGAATTTCTCCTCTTTCGTCTCCCCACCCTGCTCAACATGCTGCCTTAGTCTGTCCTGAGGGTTGGGGTAAAACTTGGAGAGGAGTCACTCTGTTAGCCATGCATATTACAGAAAGCTACTCATTTCTTCCTCCTGCAAACATAGCAGTTCGAAAGCACGTCAAAGTGAAAGTAGATAAATAGGTACCACTCCGGCGGGAAGGTAAACGGCGTTTCCGTGCGCTGCTCTGGTTCGCCAGAAGCGGCTTAGTCATGCTGGCCACATGACCCGGAAGCTTACTCCTGCTCCCTCAGCCAGTAAAGCGAAATGAGCGCCGCAACCCCAGAGTCGGCCACGACTGGACCTAATGGTCAGGGGTCCCTTTACCTTTACTCATTTCTTTAATATCCTAGGACTGTGATGCCCCTAGATCTAATACAGAGCCTCAGTAATCACCTAAATCTGGAGGGCCACAAGCACTGCATTGAAAATAAATCCATCAAAATAAGGAATTTCATGATAGGTTTGTTTGACACTTACCGTATATGACATAACATGACTAGCTAACTTCACCACGGTATGGCTCTCCTTTATCACACACACAGCCCACCAAGACAATGGCAAAAATCCAACAGCATACAAATCAATATGGCTAACCTGATCCAAAACACCCACCCACCCCACTCACACATGAAAACAAAGATCACCACAGCCAATCACAAACAAACAACCATACCCTAGGCCAACCCCAACCTCTCTCACCACCAAAGGAACACAAGTGAATAGCAGAGAACCTGCACAAGCAACACTGACACAAAACCCCACATATATTAAATAAAATAGAAACTTCGCCACCCGATCCCACCTCCACTCACCTTTCCCCCTTCCACCTCTTTCCCCCTTTTCTTCCTAATATCTCAACAAAACTGATCTGTAAAAATATTACTTGAAAAAAGAGACATTGCACATACTTTTGTAAACCAATAAAATCTTTAATAAAATTACATTTTTTTTAAAAAAAGACTAAGATAGAAGGAGAATGAGACCATCATATTCCCTGTTGCTTCATCATAGTCGCAGGTGCTGTGTTGCACCTGACATTTTGGGGGGGATGACATCGTGCAAGCATTGTTTGCGCACGCATGATGTCAAGTGTGTTGCGCATTGGCATGCGTTGTATGTGTGACAACTGTTGCATCAGGAGAGGCTGGTCAGGCCTCCTCCCGCTGTGATATTCACACAGCAGGCCGCACTGGTCCGTTTGTGTCTCTCAACTCTGCACAGCATGGGGTAACATAGTGCTAGGCCTTCTCTGCCCCCTCAAGATTGTGGGGCCTGAGCGGACATTGCGGGGGCCACAGCCAAATAGAGTTGGTGCGCCTGATCATAGTTCAATCCATCATAGTAGGTTTCAAAGCTTTCTTGCTTTGTTTTTAGAGTGACCTGTAAGCTGTTTGGTTTTCCTTCAGGTTCAATGGAAGACTCACACTAGTCTATTCAAGAGAGAATCCTGGAGTATTTTCCAAAAGTGTGGAAAATACAAAGATTTCACAATGAAGTTGAAGGTCGCAAATGTGAAATATCACGTATCTGTGGAAATTTTTGGTAACCACTCATCATTAATTTTTGATCTACTGAAGGCTGATTGCATATTACTAAGCATCCTTATCTTTGGCCACTTGTGCATCTGTTACTCTGCATCCACTGATTAACTCTCGGAATCGTCCCTTTCCTCTGTGATTGCTTCCATTAGTTTGATGCTATCATTTCTCTCCTAAAGAAAATTCTCTATGAACTGTGACCTGCAAAAATGCTGTTTTTTTGATGTAATGTTTAATTTTAAAAAACTCCAAGAGGTTTTAAAAAGATTGTCTTGATTGTAGTCTAAAACTGAATAGCTTGAATTGCTGAAATAAGAAAAGAAAAACCTCTGTTGACATTTTAAGCCAGCCATTTTACAGAGATCCAAAGAAATGCTCAATTAGACAAAAGGGTACTGTTGTCTTAGAGTATGAGATACAAATCATATGTTATTAGTAATCTTTATTGTCTGCCATTTCTTTATATAAGTGAAATGGTGCCACACATACAGAGGAGAGAGATATCAACAGATTTGTGCTTTGGATATTTGCAGAAGTATGTAAAGTTTAGGGGTGCCACTCAAATAGCCCAATGACAGTCTAATATGTTTAGTGTGTCTGGAACACTGGGCTGTATGTTGAAAATGGAAAACCGCCAAGAGATGAGGTAGAACAGCAACTGGAATCCCAAGCAGGAAGCACCCTGCATTGCAACATTTTGTTGCATGTTCCACTTGTATTATTTAATATCCCTGTTTGATTTTCTATGAAAGCAACACAAATGTCAAAAAGAATTTCTACATCCACCCCAGCCAACATGGGCAATGGTCAGGGATTATGGGAGTTCTTGTCCAGCAAAGCGTGTTCTCATTAAAGGAGAGCACGTGTTGCGGATGGGGCTGGGCAAAGCACCCCATGGTTGCCAGGCAGGATAGATTGAAGGGGCTTGGATCAGATTGATGGTTGGTTTTACTGGGGTAAATTTGATGTTGCCAATTTAGGGGTGGGAACAGAGGTTATTTAAACAAGGCTCACAGCATGTTCCTTTCTCTTTCACTGTGGGCACCAGATCACCTGCCCGCCCTCCCTTGATTGGGCTTGTGCTTTGACCTTGCTATGCCTGTCATGGGGTCGTTCGCATTGGTGCGGGGGCCTGGTAGGAATTTTTCCTTTTGGCTGATTAGTGTGTGCCAATTGGTTTTTGCCTACTGCGTAGCAAATCGTCACAACTTGTAAGGTTGGCGGTTAGGTATTGGTTAAATTGGTTGGTGGAGGGGTATGGCTGCTGCTGCATGGGAATTCCATTAAAGGAATTCAGGGGCTTACCATCCTCTCATCCAAATCCCTGGAATCGGGAGCGGGCCGCGTAAGCTCCTGGGAGCATGCGGGGAGAAGCTGAGGGTCTGTGTCGCAGCTCCAGTTATCCCTGATCTTGTTCCTCCACACTGGCTCTCGCTGGAATCCGGGAGTCAGTCATAGAATCATAGAATCATAGAGTTGGAAGAGACCACAAGGGCCATCGAGTCCAACCCCCTGCCAAGCAGGAAACACCATCAGAGCACTCCTGACATATGGTTGTCAAGCCTCTGCTTAAAGACCTCCAAAGAAGGAGACTCCACCACACTCCTTGGCAGCAAATTCCACTGTCGAACAGCTCTTACTGTCAGGAAGTTCTTCCTAATGTTTAGGTGGAATCTTCTTTCTTGTAGTTTGGAGCCATTGCTCCGTGTCTGCTTCTCCGGAGCAGCAGAAAACAACCTTTCTCCCTCCTCTATGTGACATCCTTTTATATATTTGAACATGGCTATCATATCACCCCTTAACCTCCTCTTCTCCAGGCTAAACATGCCCAGGTCCCTTAGCCGTTCCTCATAAGGCATCGTTTCCAGGCCTTTGACCATTTGGGTTGCCCTCCTCTGGACACGTTCCAGTTTGTCAGTGTCCTTCTTGAACTGTGGTGCCCAGAATTGGACACAGTACTCCAGGTGAGGTCTGACCAGAGCAGAATACAGTGGCACTATTACTTCCCTTGATCAAGATGCTATACTCCTATTGATGCAGCCCAGAATTGCATTGGCTTTTTTAGCTGCCGTGTCACACTGTTGGCTCATGTCAAGTTTGTGGTCAACCAAGACTCCTAGATCCTTTTCACATGTACTGCTCTCAAGCCAGGTGTCACCCATCTTGTATTTGTGACTCTCATTTTTTTTGCCCAAGTGCAATACTTTACATTTCTCCCTGTTAAAATTCATCTTGTTTGTTTTGGCCCAGTTCTCTAATCTGTCAAGGTTGTTTTGAAGTGTGATCCTGTCCTCTGGGGTGTTAGCCACCCCTCCCAGTTTGGTGTCATCTGCAAATTTGATCAGGATGCCCTTGAATCCATCATCCAAGTCGTTGATAAAGATGTTGAATAAGACCGGGCCCAAGACAGAACCCTGTGGCACCCCACTAGTCACTCTTCTCCAGGATGAAGAGGGACCATTGATGAGCACCCTTTGGGTTCGGTCAGTCAGCCAGTTACAAATCCACTGAGTGGTAGCATAGTCAAGACCGCATTTTACCAGCTTCTTTACAAGAATATCATGGGGCAGCTTGTCAAATGCCTTGCTGAAATCAAGGTAGGCTACATCCACTGCGTTCCCTTCATCTACCAGGCTTGTAATTCTGTCAAAAGACGAGATCAGGTTAGTCTGACATGACTTATTTTTCAGAAATCCATGCTGACTATTGGTAATCACAGCATTCCTTTCTAGGTGCTCACAGACTGTTTGCTTAATGATCTGCTCCAGAATCTTCCCTGGTATTGATGTCAGACTGACTGGGCAGTAATTATTTGGGTCCTCTCTTTTCCCCTTTTTGAAAATAGGGACAACATTTGCCCTCCTCCAGTCTGCCGGGACTTCGCCTGTTCTCCAGGAATTCTCAAAGATGACTGCCAGTGGTTCTGAGATCACATCTGCCAGTTCTTTTAATACTCTTGGATGCAGTTCATCTGGCCCTGGAGACTTGAATACATCTAAACTAGCCAAGTATTCTTGTACTATCTCCTTAGTTATTCTGGGCTGTGTTTCCTCTGGTGAATCATTTGCTCCAAATTCTTCAGGTCGGGCATTGTTTTCTTTATCGGAGAAGACTGAGGCAAAGAAGGCATTGAGGAGTTCAGCCCTTTCTGTGTCCCCTGTTTGCATTTCACCATCTTCTCCTCTGAGTGACCCCACTGTTTCTTTGTTCTTCCTTTTGCTACGAACATACCCATAAAAGCCTTTTTTGTTGCTTTTAACCTCTCTAGCAAGCCTGAGTTCATTCTGTGCTTTAGCTTTTCTGACTTTGTGTCTACACGTGCTGGCTATTTGTTTGAATTCCTCTTTGGTGGTTTCCCCCCTTTTCCATTTTTTGTACACATCCTTTTTTAATCTTAACTCAGTTAAAAGTTCTTTAGATAGCCACCCTGGCTTCTTTAGGCACCTTCCATGTTTCCGTCTCATTGGTATTGCTTGAAGTTGTGCTTTACTATCTCCCTCTTAACAAACTCCCAGCCATCATGAACTCCCTTTCCTTTTAGTATTACTGTCCATGGGATCTCACCCAGCACTTCCCTAAGTTTTATGAAGTCGGCTTTCTTAAAGTCAAGAAATTGAGTCCTGGTATGCTTGGCTGCTCCTTTCCGCTGTATAGTAAACTTCAGAAGAGCATGATCACTCACGCCTAATGATCCTTCCCCTTCTACCCCACTAACCAGGTCATCAACATTGGTTAGGACCAGATCTAAAATGGCTGTTCCTCTTGTTGCTTCTCCCACTTTCTGGACAATGAAGTTGTCTGCAAGGCCAGTGAGGAATGTGTTTGACCTTATGCTCTTGGCTGAGTTTGACATCCAACAAATATCCGGGTAATTGAAGTCGCCCATTACTTCTATCTCCCTTCCTTTTGCATGCTTGGCCATCTGTTCCAGGAAGGCATCATCTATGTCCTCCGTTTGGCTTGGGGATCTATAGTAAACTCCCACAATGAGGTCCCTGTTATTCTTCTCTCCCTTAATTTTGACCCAAATGCTCTCACTTTGGCTTTGAGGTTCTAAATCTTGGATCTCTTCACAGGTATACACATCCCTGACATATAACGCCACTCCTCCTCCTTTCTTGTCTGGTCTGTTTCTCTGAAATAGATTGTATCCCTCCATTATTATATTCCAATTGTGGGACTTATCCCACCAGGTTTCAGTGATGCCTATTATGTCATATTTAGTTTGCTGTACCAAGAGCTCAAGCTCATCTTGTTTATTTCCCATGCTTTGCGCATTAGTGTACAGACACTGAAGTCCATTAATCATCCCCCCGTGTCTCTTATTTAAGGATTTTTTCCTCCCACCACTAGGTCTGTGTGCTGTTTGCTCCATTTGGTCTATGACATTTGGATGATCATCTTCATCAATTGATAGACTCCTACCTTCAGGAGCACTGTCTCCCTCCCCCACATTAGTCAGTTTAAAGCCCTCCTGATGAGGTTTCTGAGATTTTTGGCAAAAACATTCCTCCCAACTGTTGTGAGGTGCAGCCCATCGCTTGCCAGAAGTCCATCTTCAAGAAACTGCAGTCCGTGATCTAAGAATCCAAACCATTCCTGTTTACACCATTTGCGAAGCCAGCTGTTCACTTCCACTATTTTCCCCTCTCTCCCTGGGCCACGTCGTTCAACTGGGAGGACAGATGAGATGACAATTTGTGCATTTAATTGCTTCAATTTCCTGCCCAGAGCCTCATAGTCTCTTTTGATCTTCTGGAGGATATTGCTTGCAGTGTCATTGGTTCCCACATGAACCAAGAGGAAGGGGTATTTGTCAGTGGGTTTTATGATTCCTTGCAGTCGTTCAGTTACATCTTGGATCTTAGCCCTGGGGAGACAGCACACTTCCCGAGACATCTTGTCAGGCCCACAGATCACTGCTTCTGTTCCCCTCAGTAGGGAATCCCCTATCACCACTACACGCCTCCTCTTAGGTCTGGTCGGGGTTCTTCTGTGAGCTGTCCATTCCAAGGTCGCCTGCACATTCCCTGAGGACTGACTTTGCTGCTTGTCTTCATATACCTGATCGACTGTAGTGAGGGAGAGATCCTCAAATGGAGTCTGCTCTTCGTCTTCCATGCTAGGGGAGAGGACCTCAAAGCGATTGTGTATTTCTAAACAATCAGAGCGAACCCTGGGCCTCCTACTTCTTTGAGTCACGTTTCTCAATATAACTGGCTCCTGTGTTGGTGAACTAGCCTCCTTCTCAGGGGAGTCCCCAGTCTCCTCCTTGGTGGAGACGGTGTGCTCTGTTGCTTCCAAGAAGAGCTCCAGCTCTCTAATTCTTTGGAGCGTAGCTACACGTTCCTCCAGTTGCTGGACTTTGTCTTCTAAGAGGGCAATCAACATGCAATTGCTGCAGGTAAAGCTGCCTGCAACCTTTGGCAAGATGGCAAACATTGCGCAGGAACCGCAGGTGACTGCAGCTGTTCCCTCACCCTCCATTTTGAGAACGTGTTGTTGGGGGTGACTACAGCGGTCCTCCATCATAAAAAGCATGAAGACAGGACAAATAACTCCCCCCCAAAAAACCTAGGTCTCCCCCAACAAACGTTTGAGACTAGCTCCCCTAAATCTAAAAGATGGATTAAACTGCGTGCACCGCTAGGCGTGCGCCGCTGCCCTGCAAGCTGTGATAAGCTCCTCCCACAGCTAACTTTTAATAAAGTTGTGGCCAAAATTATGCCAAAAATCTTAAACAAAAATTATGTGTGATGTGTGAGTTATTGGGGTGGGGGTGTTTTGGGGACCTCAGCACGCAACATGTAGAAATCCTGCCCTTAAGGACTGCCTCTCCCAATATGACCTCACCTGGACTGTGTACTTGTCCTCTGAGCCCTTCTCTATGCCTGCCCTCACCAAGAGGTTAGGGGGTGGTTTTATTTTTATTAGCTAAGCCTGAGTTTTTGCAGAGAGTGGGAGATATATGTGCACTCGACCTTTCAAGCACTCAAAAGACACACACCACCTAAAATGAAACAAAAACATGCTATTGTTTCTGTGGCAAGACTCAGCCTGCACTGGAAAGCCTGCTGCTTTCAAACTGAATGTAGATGAAATGGTTTATCTGCAACACAATTGTTTTGTCCATTGCATTAGATAATAACTATATTAACTATCCCACACTTTTGAATTAGACTATAAAACAGTTTGTGTCCTTGTGCCCTGTTTATCATAAATAACATTTGTCACTAGCCAAAGACAAGCTAACCCTTTAGTCAGCAACGTTAACAGAACTGTATTTTCTTTTTTACAGATGAAAGGGAAGATGTTCAAAAGAAAACATTCACAAAATGGGTAAATGCACAGTTTGCTAAGGTAAGAAAATCTCCCCTTTTGCATTCAGAATCAAATGTATGTGTTCATTTTAAGGGTAACTTTAAAAAAAGAAAAAATATTAAAGATTTTCATTAGCTATAAAGAACATGCAATAGCTCTCTCTTTTTTTATGAGATTATAAAGTATTTTGGTCACGTTCAATGTACAATGTAAGACAATAAGATTCCATAGGTAGGGGAAGAGGGTAGAGGGTGAGTGGTAAACTTACACACTATCTTGTTTTCTCAACTTGGTATGTATGTGGGGTTTTCATGTCGGTGTCAATTGTGTAGGTTCTCTTTCTGTATATTTGTTGGTTTATATAAGAGATGAGAGAAAATTGGGGGGCAGGGTATGCTTGTTTGCCTTTAATTGCCTTTGAATAACCGTAGTGAGATTTGTTTGTGCTTGCGGAAAGGGGGTATGGAATATTGGGTCAAGTTAGCCGTATTGATCTGAATGCTGGTAGTAGATCCCTGCTATCATTGTCAGTTTGAGCTGTGTGTGTAATAAAAGGGAGCCATGCCGGGGTGAAGGTGTCCTCTTTCTTTTGTCCTCATGTCAGTTTTAGTTTTTCAGTTAACTTTTCTAATAAGACCGTATTCCATACAATTTGGTACCAATGGTCCATGCTTACTCCAGACAAGTCTCTCCAGGGTCTAAGTATGACGTTTCTGTGGTTATAAGCTCTTTATGGTGCAAGTGAGCATTATTGTCTTGGAAGATATTTAATAGGGCCAATTCTGGTGTGGGTTCCAATATCTGTTTAGTTATGTTACATACATTTTGTAGGACTGCTATCCAAAAGTGTTTGATTTCCATTTTTGACCATCAGTCAAAATTTATCGCCATTGGGATTTGATGGTAAAAAGGTAAAGGTAAAGGACCCCTGACAGTTAAGTCCAGTCACAAACGACTCTGGGGTTGCGGCACTCATCTTGCTTTATTGGCCGAGGGAGCCGGCGTACAGCTTCTGGGTCATGTGGCCAGCATGACTAAGCTGCTTCTGGCACAACCAGAGCAGTGCACAGAAACACCGTTTACCTTCCCGCTGGAGCGGTACCTATTTATCTACTTGCACTTTGATGTGCTTTCGAACTGCTAGGTTGGCAGGACCGAGCAAAGGGCGCTCACCCCGTCACAGAGATTTGAACCGCTGACCTTCCGATCAGCACCCAAGGCTCAGTGGTTCTTTGACTAGGAATTTATCGCCATTGGGATTTGATGGTAGTGCATGGTTTTTCACTGAAATGGCTTTGCTTTTTCCTTTTTTATAGTAATAGCTCGTACTGAAGATGATAATTTAGCAGTGCTGATGTGTGAACAGGCTTGTGATGGGATGGTCAACAATTTGTCATTATTGACATCTTTGTTTACAGAAGAGTATGCATGAATATTATTTTTTAAATGAATAGCCTTGATTGCAGAATTGAGTCAGACATTGTTTCAGAAGTGTTTCTTAGTAAGATTGGCTTAAAGGGTCTGCTTTTATTGTAAACAGATGTTAAAATATATGATGTCACTGTGATCATAGAAAAATAGAGTGTCTATTAATGAAGAGTAAAATAGTGGATGACTGAATTATTTGCAGTGAAAGAAAGCTATGTACAGACTGTAAGAAACTTTTTGATTTTGAAGTCATTATATTTGTCCCTAGAGAAAACAAGACTCATACATGGTTCATAGTGACTTCTCCGTTCCAGCAATAATGAAAATGCTATGTGAAAGGTAGATTACAGCTGAGTTGAGAATTTTGCAAAACAAATTTTACAAAACAATTAAGAATCATATTTTTGACATTTCTTGAGCTTGTAAAAGTAGTACTGCTTTTAAAGGGACTTTTTAAAGGTTTTAGAAAGAGGCTTTGAAAGCTCACCTGCAGAATGCACCAGCATTTAATTGAAGGCTCAGGATTTAATAAAAACAAATCATTATTTCATGTAGAAGTATTAGGACTGCATTTTCATAACTGAGAAATTAGTCTGGGCTCTGGTAGCAGTTGTCCCGTGCACTTAACTTTATGTGGTGAGTTAGGATCTTAGGAGCCAACTCCTAGAGGCTGAGGCATCTCCCCGCCCCCCCATAAAATATTTGAGGGGACTGCCCCCCAAACTTGATAGACATTCTCATTCAGATGGTGTGCGTGCACTACTTCATGTGATTAATTATGCAGGGTGGGGCCTACCTGCCTCCCCCCCAATATTTTATTCAAGTTGGCACTCCTGGCTAGGATGGGTAAAAAGTAGCTGTTGTAGAATGGCCTATATTTGATGTTTCAAATTGATTGATGCTGCTGTCATGGCAGTATCCTGACAGCAGAGGTCTGGGGGAAATGAAATTTCCCTTTTGGCTCCTTGGCTCCTTGTACTAACAGACTACTGCTGCTCATGACAGCTTCTCAGAGATTTCAGCGGTGCATTTTGAACAAAACCTGAAGCATTGCAAGCCACATTTTCTTTTCCATTGCAGATATTTTCAGGAGAATTGAGATTTAATTAGACTAAGTTAAGGTTTCATGGTATTGATCCAGCTAAATAGCATCCTATTACTTATGGTTTCTAATATCACATTTTTTTCACTAGGTTACCCATGCTGAGTATTTATACATATCATCTTGGGAATATGCAAAGCCTTCAAATATTCAATGCATTGGATAAATGTTGGTGATTTATGCATAGGTTTTCATTGGCCTAAGGCACAATATTGAGGGAGGGTGGCGATATTGGGCTGTGAGATGACGATATAGACTCTAGGCTGTGTATCAAAGGAAAGAAAGTGAATAGACTTGAAGACTTACGATGCAATAAATTGAACATGAGAATTTTAATTGTCTGCTGACTTTGGTAGGTAGAAACATTGTTAGGTAGACTTTGTTACAATAGAAACATTTCACTCTCCAAACATATTGGTTTTCCAGCTTGTCTTGAGAATTTCAGCATAGAGCAGAATAAAAGTAAAAATAAGTAAATAAATAGATAGTAAATTTGAAAATGTGGCACTATCATAAAATTGAGCAACTGGGTTTCAGAAAACTGAGCTTTAGTAAAAACAGCAAAGAGTCTTGTGGCACCTTAAAGGCTATCAAATCTGTTACATATCAACTCCGCTGTTTCACAGCCTCCTTGCTTTATCTGGCTGAGATTGTGGCTGGTGTACACTGATGACACACAGCTCTATTTCTCCATAATGCATAAGTCCACAGTCACTGTGCATGATTCGATCTGTTGTTTGTGTGCAATGTTGAACACTGTGGGGGCAATAAACTGAGTTTGAACAGCAGGAAGATGGAGCCACCGTTGGTAGATGATTCTTGTATCTGGGAGGTTGACTGTCCTGGATGGGAATGCAGTTCCTCTGAAAGACTAGATTTGTTTGTAGGTGCTCTTGAATGCATCTTTGTCATTGGAGGCAAAGGTAGTTAAGTGTTACAGACGCAAGTCCTTTATGCTGCCTTTTTGCACCAGTAAAAGACAACGGGTAGAAGGGTTGAAAAGTTTTATTCAAAGCTTCAGCAGAGAGGCTCGGCAGGAGCACTCCAAAAGACCGAGCCCTGAACTCCATAAAAATATGATTTTCTACTACACAGTGTCCTGATTGGTTACAAACACAACATGTGCCTAAGCGAGGTACATTTTCGATTGGCTGCAGCCATATTTAGAGTTGTTATTTGGTTATGTGCTAACAGTAACTGGTCTTGGGACTCAGGCAAGGTGTAGTGGGTGCAGCCGGCTGAGGCTGGTTCTGTGGTTGTGATTGTTAGAACATGGTTATGCCAACTCAGCAGACTGCATACATGGAATGCCCTCCCTAACACTAGGGCGGCCAGCTTCTCAGGTGCATATCATAAGTGGTTAGAAGTACTGTTTACCAGTTGCAGCTGGTACACTAACCATGGCCATTCTTGTACAGGGTACCCTGGCTACAGTGATTCATTCATTGGTAATCTCAAAACTGGATAATTGGAATGCACTCTAGATAGGACTATGTCGATTGAAAAAACAGTACTGCCCAGCACTCATTATTCATGCCAGCTCAGGAAATATGGATGTTGTGATTTATATCAGCATGCTACTTTTTGTTTAGTAAATGGTATGATATAATAAATAACCTGCTACTGTTCTTTTGGGTTGTCAGAAATAATTTTAAAATAAATTATATAAAAAGCAGTATTCATGGTCACAGAAACATCCTAGCTAATTAACAGATGATGTGTATTTTGCATTTCTGCATTTCTTTTCCTTTAAGATATTCTGCTTGATTTTATCTATTATGTTATGTTGTTTTGCTTTGGACTGAGATTCTGTACATCCTGTAGATATGTATTTTACATGAGCTTGTGGTATAGAAATGAATACAAATTAATAATAGTGGGATGAAAGCCCTTTATCTTTGTTGTAGCTACAGGTGATAGAACCGAATTTCTTGATAAATTGTAATCCCACCATTTCATGTGATAAATCTCCCTTTGAAGTTCTGTGTTTTCCCCCCAGAAATGGCTATTTAAATGACAGTCAGTGACACTGTGCTCTGAGAGGTTGAAATGTACTCCCACTGCTGTCTGAATATTGCCCTTTCTGATATGAAATTTGTGTCCGTTTATTATTTGGGGTAGAGATTGGCCTGTTTGTCCTATGCAGAATACAGAAAGGCATTGCTGGCTGGTGATAGTATGTGAATGGGACATCCCTGATGTAGTTGCCAAATTTATTAGGTCCTGTAATATTGTTGTATGAATTGATTTGGGCAGAGCAGCTTTCTTGCAGGGCCTGATGCCTGTTGCAGTGTCTCTGTTATGTGATCTGTTGACGATGAATAGCTGTCTTTGTTAGGAGGTTGTCTATAAGCAAGGAAAGGCTTACCACCCACGGCATGTGAGAGTATGTATTGTGGATCCTTGATGATATGCTTAAAAGGGCAGCATAACTGTGAGTAGGCATGTAGATGAAGCCACAAAAAGTGGCAACTTGGTAATTTGACTCAGTGTGTCTGTCCATCCATAATTAAATTGGCTCACCATTTGAAAGATTTCCCTATGTATTCTGCCAATACCATGAATTCTTTAGAAGATATGTGAAACAACTGCAGTTGGATCCAGATAAAATACCGGTATGTCTTCCAATGGCATACATAGGACAAAAAAGGCCAGCCTTCTCCCCAAAAGCCTTTCTGAATGGTCAGGGGACTGTGCTGAATGGTATGGACTGAATCCTGGGAAGCTTAAGAGAAAGAGGAATATAAAATCATTTGATAGAACTGCACATTTTGCTTTCCCAATACTATTCTGGTGCCTTGTGACAATAAACAAAGTTATATTTCAGTCAGATTGGGACTTGGTGATCTGTTACCAATCCCTCTTAGTAATTAAAGTGCAGTATAACATCCCTGTGGTATGCTATAACTCTGGGCACAAGATCCTGAAATATCATGACTCCGTAGTGATGCATGTTCAAGTGTAAGTTCACATGTAATTTGATCAAGGCCATGCCTAGCTGGGTGAGGTGACTCCTTATTTTATATCCTCCTAAGAAAATCGCATGCAAACTTAAAAAGTGAGAAGAATGTAGAAGGAAATGTGGTTAAGAGAAGGACACTTTATGTAATTATTTATGCCGATCTTATGTGAAACTACATTGCAGGATTTAGGCTGCAATACTATACCCACTGAACACAAGAGTAAACATCATAGAATTGAATGGAACATTGAGTAGACATGTATAGGATTGCTCTGTGCATGGTTCCTGACTCACAGAATTATCAAATAGTAAGCACATTCATTTGCAAAGAATAGGAATAAATTTATTTTTAGTCGCTTTCCAAGCTGGTTGCATACTTTTACTTAGCATGCTCTCTCTCTCTCTCTCTCTCTCTCTCTCTCTCTCTCTCTCTCACACACACACACACACACACACACACACACACACCCCAAGACTAAAATTGGTATGAAGTTGCAGTTTTTAACAATGTAAAATCCCAATTTATTTTCAACCAGGGCATTAGGGAATAATTAGAAATCTGTAGTGATAATGAAGTAAATAGACAGTAGAAGATATAGATATAATAGTGGGAAGAAAATTCTGCTTGAAAAGAAAAGCTATAACCGGATTTTCTAAATTGTATTAACCATTGTGACTAATACTCTGCAGTCACATTAGACATGCCATCCTGTTTAGTTTCATGGCACTGGAATTAGTAAAGAAGAAAGTGTCAAATATTTGAAATTTAAAGCTAGAGGTGGCAGATGAGCTAGAAAACAGCATTCAGAAAAAAAGACTCCCATTGAACATAAAGTTGTTGCCAAGCCACACGTACTGTCATGTTTGATGGATGATGGCTGAGGGGGAGAAAATCTAGAAAATTTAAGTGATTCAGATGCATGTTCCCCAATTCCAGGAAAAGCTGTCCAACTGTTTTTCTGATATTGTTGAACAGGAGGCTTGATGGAAAAATATATGCTCGAGTCTCATCGTCAACATGATTCAGAAAGTCAAAATGATAATAGGCCAACACCCAAATGACTGATTTTTAACTCTTTTTCTGCTTATTTGATGTATCCATTTACATTTTCCCAATCTTCCCAATCACTTGGAATGTTTAATTAACAAACTGTCAGTTTTATGCCTTACAAAGGACAGAAGATTTTCTTCCCCAGTATTTTGGGGAAATTACACACAAACCTTATAGCGGAAAAATACGGACTCTCCTAATTTATACCATGCCTTAAATCCAAAGGTATGGTTTCATTTAAAGAATGCTGCCTCCTAGCTTTATGAATAATTAGTGACCAGAGGGGCTTGTGTGGTGGAAATGTGCATTGGTAAAGGATTTTTGGCTCTTGAGTTATTTTTCCACCATAGTGGAAATAAGGGGGGGGGGGGGGGATAAGATCTGGATTGCTTTCACTTTTCTGTCAGCAGGTTCTACATGAAGATCTCATATTGTCTCTGTTTGTGGTGGCCATAATAGAAATTGCACTGTTTTGAAAAGTAAGTAAGGGTTATCTATGAATAGTTTAATAGAGTTTGGAAAATTTCTCTGGCTAAAAAGTGACACAACCGTTGGACTGGCTAAGGCTAGAGAGAGTGATAGAGAGCAGGCTACATTTCTGGGGAAATAGTATTCGCTAATAAAATTAAAGCTACGGTAATTGGGGTGGTCCCTAGCCTCCAGAGGTGATTTGGGAGGGACTCTCTTATTTAATGGCAGCTGGAACTTCGATCCTGTTAAAGTTGCGGTGAAGCTTTTTCATATTTGTTTTACTGTGATATGATAATGAGGGACTGGCTGCATACATACCATACATGACTTGCCCCAGAGCATCCTGGGAACTGCTGTTAAGCATTCTGGGAATTGCAGCTCTGTGAAAGGCAGGGCTTTCTTTAGCAGATACGGTGCCAGGGTGCAAATATCCACCCAGCGCCCCCAGATTACCTTGGATAGTGTTGGGGTGGCCGTAGCTGCGCACTGCCAGCCATCCGGGGGGGGGGGCACAACT
Organism: Podarcis erhardii; assembly: GCF_964252035.2. Lineage (NCBI taxonomy): Eukaryota > Metazoa > Chordata > Lepidosauria > Squamata > Lacertidae > Podarcis > Podarcis erhardii. The sequence goes on from NC_138508.1 coordinate 62,229,456, forward strand.
CTCCCCCATGCCGCTTCAGGAGAGCAATCCTCGCAGAGGCTTGGGAGTGAAGTTGCACCCTTCCCAAGCCTCCTCGGGAGGAGAGTGATCGCTGCAGAGGCTTGGGAGAAAAGCTGAGTGCCCGCCAGCCATATAATTGGCAGGGCGCAGCTGGCAGGCGTGCAGGGAAAGGAGAGGCTGCCGGCAAAGCTGCATAGCTCCCCCACTTGCTGGGGCGCCCCTGAGAGGCCGGCGCCCTGGCACAACGCACCACTAAGCCCTATGGGAAAGACGGCTCGGGTGAAAGATAAACTGCAGTTCCCAGGATTAGGGGAGAGGTCATGCACTTTTAAGGTGTGGTGAACATGCAGCCACTCACTCTGTAATCCAAGGTTTGATTATTAATCTTGTGTTACATTTGGAAAAAAAATATATAGAAGAAGGGAACAGCAAGTGGTGTGGTGTTGGTTTTTTTGGAGGGGGTGAGTTAACCTAGTCTAAATCTTGCAGTTTATTAAGAGGGACCTCCACTCACCAGTCCTCAACTGGAGTATATTTGGGAGGAATGTGAGGAATGGGAATTATAGCAGGGACTTCTGATATTTGGGCTGAAGATAGGCAGCTGAGATTCATTTAGTTGGTCATCTTTTTCTCATCCCGCCCACTCCCCACCCAAAAGCATAAAGCCTACATAGATTCCCCTCTGTCTTTCGTTTTAAGACACATTTTTATCTTCAATAGATTGAATATGTGTCCTCTCTCCAAACCACAGTGATTTATAAATAACTTGAAGGAACAAAAGAAATGAGCTTAATATAGTACTGGGATATTGGTTTCAGTGGTGCATATGTCTGGCTTGCCGATTTGTAAACATTGACATATTTGCATGATTGTTGCTGGCAGAAGATATCATTGTCACTGTGATTAGAACTCATTGTTGCTAAATCTAGCCATCTTCAAAACATTTGAAGCAAGAGAACTTTAAGAAATTATACACAGGCAATTCATCTCCTGGTAGATTTATCTTCCATATATGGATAAAAGAAAGAGCATGTTTTAAAATACAAATTGTTTGAAATGCTTGCAAAGGCGATAACAAGCACAGTGTTACACACCAGCTCAATCTCTGTCGAGTGACTGCAAATGATTCCGGGTCTGCAGACGGGCTCACCTAGAGTTAGTGTTTCCTTTGGGAATGAGGCACAATGGAGACTACAGTGTCTTTATGATATATGGTTTCTTAACACATATATGCAACCTGCAGCTTTCAGTGGAGGGGCTTACAGCAAAAGAACCCCAAAACCCTATTCCATAGCAGCAGCAACCATAAGCCCAGCACTAGCCTTTCTCTGCAGCCTAACTTGCACTGCAGGACACAACCCAGTTTCAGGGTTCTTCTCTGCTTAACTCCAACTCCATTCCTCCACCTCTAGCCTAACGTCTGGTCTCTTTTATAACCCAGGGGAAGATCCCTCCTTTGATGTTCATCCCCCTAGAAAGAAATCTGTCTCACTTCACTAACATTTGTTGATTTGGCTAAAATTACTGTGTCTAATTGGGATGTGGGTGGCGCTGTGGGTTAAACCACAGAGCCCAGGGCTTGCTGATCAGAAGGTTGGCAGTTCGAATCCCTGCGACGGGGTGAGCTCCCATTGCTCGGTCCCTGCTCCTGCTAACCTAGCAGTTTGAAAGCACGGCAAAGTGCAAGTAGATAAATAGGTACCGCTCCAGTGGGAAGGTAAACGGCGTTTCCGTGCGCTGCTCTGGTTCGCCAGAAGCGGCTTAGTCATGGTGGCCACATGACCCGGAAGCTGTATGCCGGCTCCCTCGGCCAATAAAGTGAGATGAGCGCCACAACCCCAGAGTCGGTCACGACTGGACCTAATGGTCAGGGGTCCCTTTACCTTTACTGTGTCTAATACACTAACCAGTGTGCCTAGTTTAATTATCTCTTCACACAAACTAATTCCAAGGGATTAACAGCTGCTAACCTACATCTTAAATACACATGAGTCTGCCTATTACTGGTCATAACAAAGCAGTTCATACTGGTGAGCTTGACACTGATAACAGGAAAGGCCCTAGAATAGATAATTCAATAGTCAGTCTGTGAGCACTTATAGAAGAAATGTTTCTCAAAAATAACTCATGCCAGACAAATCTCATTTCTTTTTTTTCCCTTTTTTTTTTTTTGACGGAACTTGGTGGATCAGATGACACCAAACTGAGAGCTGTAGCTAATGCCACAGAAGGAAGAATCAAAATGCAAAGTGACCTTAACAGATTGGAGCCCTGGGCCCAAATAACCACATGATTTCAATAGGGATAAATGTAAGGTTCTGCGCTTGAGTAGGAAGAACCAGCTGCATAAATTTAAGATGGGGAGCACCTGCCTTACTAGTAGTACATGTGAAAAGGTTCTAGGGGCTTAGTGAACCACAAGCTTAACATGAGTCAACAGTGTGATGTAGCAGCAAAAAAAAAGCTAATGCCATTCTAGGCTGCATCAACAGAAGAACAGTGTCCAGATCAAGGAAAGTAATAGTACCACTCTGTTCTGCCTTGATCAGACCACACCTAGAATACTGCGTCCAATTCTGGGCACCACAATTAAAGAAGGATGTTGGCAAACTGGAACGTGTGCAAAGGAGGGCAACCAAGTTGTTTAGCCTGGAAAAGAGGAGATATGACAGAAGAGGAGATATGAAATTTGAAGTTAGTTCATAAATACATTAGTATTTAGCAGCTTTGTCTGAGTTTCTCTGCATATAACTTCGCATATCCTCAGTGTGCAATTTTCATTATTACTACCCCAAATATTGTATTTTTCCTAAGTAGCTAGTTCACTTGTATCTTTATACCAGTTAGCTATTTTTAGCTCTTTGCTTGTGTTCATCTTCTGGAGAATTAGTGTTTAAGCCATTAAACTCCTCATTAATTCCCCCCCTCCCACTTTATTGATGTGCCTATTTTAAGTATCCTAGGACAAAGAATAACTTGGATCATTGGGTAACTCTTTTTTTAAAAAAATCATCTTAATTTCTTTTATTAGTTTTTGTTGGAGGAATAACACAAACTACTTTCTATTTTTAAACTGTTTAATTTCCATCTAAAATCAGAACCTGGCTAGTCCTAACTATTTAAAATTAGTTTCAGGTGAAATCCAGTATATACTGTGATCATTCTAGTTTTCTTTTCTCCCCAATAAAGAAATTGGTGGGTGGAACGCCCCCGTGCAAAGGTAATTCATTAATAACTACTTCATTTGTAAAAGTTACTTCATTCCTACTTCCCTCGTCATCCTAACCTGAAATTGCAAGGAGGGAGATCAAGAGTATTGTACAAGTCATGTTTTCTGTGTGTGGTTTTAGAAGGACCTCATCTTCCAGTTCACAGATCTAGGTTGGATCTAGACTAGGGTAATGACACACAAGTCACATGGAAATGAAAAAAGGTAGTCATGACCAACTCAGTCCTTATTAATTTCAGTGGGAACCAAGTGCAAATAACTTATTATAGATCCAAACTGATTCTCTGTTCTATTCCTTCTTATAACGCCATGGTAAGAGTAATGCCAAATTAGCAGATCTGTACATGGGGGCAGTGGTGGATAACCTGTTGCCTTCCAGATACTGTTGAACTCAAACTCCCAATCAGTCTCAGCCAGCAGTGATCAAGGATAATGGCAGCTGTGCTCCAGCAACATCTGGAGGGCAACAGGTTCCCCAACCATGACAAAAGGTGTGTGTGTGTTCTTTTTACTCTCTAATAATCCTATATTCTAGATTTAGTAGGGATTATTTCCCTAACCTATGACAGAGCACTAAAATGTTTCTCATCTTATTGAAACAGTTGCTTCCCTCAAAATTCCTCCGTGGTTTTCTTTTAGGAGAAACTGCATTTTTTTGTTCAGATTTTGATCTGGGCAATAGCAGCTGACACCCATGGAAACAACAGGTCCCTACCCTCTCTGCTGCAAGAAATTTCCCTAGTCTTATATAAACTATTCTGTCTTCTCTTGAAATTCCTACGATGTTTCCCTGAAGAAGGAAACTCCAAATTTGCTTCACCTTTTGCTTCAGGCAATATTTCAGTGGCAGGCTGACATAGCATTCCCTTATTGCTAAGTGGAACTGATAGAAGCAAGCAAATGAGGAAAAGCTCAAGCCTTCAGTCTTAAAAGAAACCATTACAGGTGGGTAAGATGAGAAAAGACACAATTGTCTTCTAGTCCTTCCATATCACTCTTGGATAACCCAGAAAAGGTGAAGAACTCTGTAGCTCATCTACATACTTTCCCAAGTTTCTTTCATCTCGCTAGTTTAGATAGAATCCTAAAATTGTATTGTCTTCTAGTCCAACTCCCTGCAGTGCAGGAATCTCAATTAAAATGAGCATCCAACCTCTGCATAAAAACCTAATGGAATGAAAGGCCAAATACTGGCCTTGATTTGACTAGAATAAAACCAGTAATGCATTAGGAGCAAAAATAAAAACTTAAAGTAGGCAGTCATTTTATTATATATGTAATTCATTTGTTTTGCTTCATGGCACTTGTGTTAAAATCTGTACTGATTTTTTAATGCACATTATTGCATGGCGTATCTCTGGCTGCATCTGTGAATGTCTCTTCTTTTTTTGACGTTATACATATTCAGTGTTTTGCGTAATTGCATCTTGCCTGTTTGCCTCTTGCTTCTTGTCACAAATATTAGCAGGTGGAATATTGACACCAATTACTGGGTGCACAGATTTTGAGTCATTGGAAGCTCATTGAACAAGCTAAAAAACAAGTGATTTTAGAGTATGTCCCATCAATAAATGCAAAGAATAGCTCTGTACCATTGATTTATTACAATGAAACTATACCAATTCATACTCAAATCTATAGCAATTTGCATATTCTCTTTGGAACATCTTAAAATATTCTTTAAAAGTAGGTATTGAGCTTTAAAGCACCTGCACTTAAAATGTTAATCAGAGGCATTTTATTCTTTTTATATGTAAAAAAAGATTCACATAATTTGATATTTAATATCTTTTTATCTTCAAATTTCAATACAACTCACTTTATTATTTCTATTCATGTCTTTCATCGTTTAAAGCATGGGTCACATTTTTTGATGTTGAGAGGACAAAAATGTAAGACTGGAGGATACAAGATAAAAATGCATGGAGGTTTGGCACTGTGTTTCCTGCACATCTTTGGATATGTTCACATTACCACCTTAGAGCACAGTAAAGTTGGGCTTTTTCGGTGCATTTCACATCTCTTTCCCTCATAGGTGTTCACACCAGCATGGCTTCATTTGTGTCAGATTTGTTTCAGTATATACACCAGGGGATGTTGACAGGGGACATGTCTTTAGTGTGCTCACAGCTTGGTTGGAGATAAATTAAGAGTGGCTTAAGGATTCCAGTTAGTGTGAAGCTGGTTTGAGAAACAACACATCAAACAGTTGCATTTTATAGCAAAGTGCAGGATACACTTCTGAAACAAATGTTGAAGAGCCAAAATGATCCTCTTGGGCATCTCCTTCCCAACTGCAAAACAAAAAAACACAGGTGTAGATATGTGAAATATTTCTATTACATTCCAGTGGAAGAGGAGCCCCCATCAGAGTTCAAAACATTCTCAGAGTTAAGCAGCAGCATTGCATTGAAGATAGGTTGTTAAATCTTTTTGCATATACCATTTAGTCCTCCTTAAAATGCTTGCCTCCCCTCTAGCAATGAACAGACCACACCCTGTTAAGTAAGTTTAAAACAGTTTACTTACTAAATCCAAAGGTCTGGTTCATGCATTATTCCATGCAGCAGCAAGAAGAACACAAGTAGGTGCAAAAAAAAGCATATAGTTCCATACCTGCAGTCTGAAGTTGAAGCAAGTTCAGACACGTTCATCTTGGTGGATTACATGGTAAGAAGAGAATAAGGAAAGGAAATAAAAACAGCTTCACTTCCTCCCTCACGGAGAAGAGAGGGCATGTCCAAGCTGAGCCTAGGCATGGATCATGTTCGCAACCCGAGCGTCCACTGTATGATTTATATTGTAAGCCAATAGTTTATGCGCTAATAATAATAATAATAATAATAATTTTGCTATGTATGTTTCCCCAGCTACTCTGGACGGCTTACAGCATATTAAAAAAATTGTAAAACATCAGACTTTAAAAAAATCCTGATACAGGGCTGCCTTCAGATGTCTTCCAAAAGTCAGATAGTTGTTTATTTCCTTGACATCTGACGGGAGGTAGTTCCACCGGGTGGGTGCCACTACCAAGAAGGCCCTCTGCCTGGTTCCCTGTAACCTCACTTCTTGTAGTGAGGGAACCGTCAGAAGGCCCTTGGAGCTAGACCTCAGTGTCCGGGCTGAACAATGGGGGTGGAGACGCTCCTTCAGGTATACAGGACCGAGGCCATTTAGGGTTTTAAAGGTCAGCACCAACACTTTTAATTGAGCCCTGAAACGTACTGGGAGCCAATGTCTTTTAGGACCGGTGTTGTATGGTCTAGACAACCACTCCCAGTCATCAGTCTAGCTCCCACATTCTGGATTAGTTGTATTTCACCTTCAAAGGTGATCGTGTAGAGGGCATTGCAGTACTCCAAGCGGGAGATAACTAGAGCATGCACCATTCTGGTAGGACAGTCCACAGGCAGGTAGGGCCTCAGCCTGCGTACCAGATGGAGCTGGTAAACAGCTGCCCTGGACACAGAATTGATCTTCATCTCCATGGACAGCTGTGAGTCCAAAATGACTCTGAGGCTGCGCACCTGCTCCTTTAGGGACACAATTACCCCATTCAGGACTAGGGACTTCCCCACACTGGCCCGCCCCCTGTCCCCCCAAAACAGTACTTCTGCCTTGTCAGGATTCAACCTCAATCCATTAGCTGCCATCCATCCTCTAACCACCTCCAGACACTCACACAGGACATTTACTGCCTTCACTGGTTCTGATTTAAAAGAGGTATGAATGTGATTTATTCATATACTATAATATTCTATGGATTAGTTGGTGGTAATTATTTTCTGCTGCATTGTGAACCTTTCATGTGCTCTTGTAGCAAAATGTATGAAGTGTTATATCTACATGATATAAAATATCATTTAGGTATAAATTATATCCGAAAATCTAGAAGATATCCTGCTTACCACAAAAACAAATGATTACTTCAGGGGAATGAAAATGCTCTATATGTATAAGTAGGCTAGCTTAAGAGTCATCGACTCATCAGATGCAGACGCCAAATATGGAACATTTTTGTTTCACTGATTGACTTATAAAAAAAACAAACCTTGGAAACTCAACTAATCAGCCATCTAATGTGTATATCTAATGCACAAAGTTCATGTTGGTGGTTATTTAGAAAATCATATAACTTCATGATAACATATACTTAGAAAACAGTCTACAAAAGGTATATTGTTCTAGTAGGTACTGTATATCACTGTCATGAAATAGTTGTTAGCCAAGAGAAGTATTGACCCTTTTTAATCCAGATCATATCAATCAGATGAAGAAATGTATTCAGCCTATGCCGGTAGGATACACACTTTGTCATATTATGGCTCTGGTTGCTTTGGTCAGTAGTTTCTTTCATTGATAGTGGAAAATAAAACAGCCAATAAAAAATGTTTTTTAAACTTTCCCTTTTAAAATGGAGGGATTTATCCTGGCTGTAAGGGAAGAACCCTTCACTGAGGAATGACACAGCAACAGTGACAAAGGCAAATCCACATACCTTGTACAGTGGTACAGTGGTGCCTCGCAAGACGAAAATAATCCGTTCCGCGAGTCTCATCGTCTTGCGGTTTTTTCGTCTTGCGAAGCAACCCTATTAGCGGCTTAGCAGATTAGCGCTATTAGCGGCTTAGCGGCTATTAGCGGCAAAGCAGCTATTAGCGGCTTAGCGGCTTAGAAAAAGGGGGAAAAGCAAAAAAAATCGCAAGACTCGCAAGACGTTTTCGTCTTGCGAAGCAAGCCCATAGAGAAATTCGTCTTGCGAAGCACCTGGAAAAACGGAAAACCCTTTCATCTAGCGGGTTTTTCGTCTTGCAAGGCATTCGTCTTGCGGGGCACCACTGTATCTCGGGTTACATACGCTTCGGGTTACAGACTCTGCTAACCCAGAAATATTACCTTGGGTTAAGAACTTTGCTTCAAGATGAGAACAGAAATCATGCAGCGGCGGCGCAGCAGCAGCAAAAGGAGGCCCCATTAGCTAAAGTGGTGCTTCAGGTTAAGAACAGTTTCAGGTTAAGAACAGACCTCCAGAATGAATTACCGTATTTTTCTCTCTATAACACGCACCTGACCATAACACGCACGTAGTTTTTAGAGGAGGAAAACAAGGAAAAAAATATTCTAAACGAAACAGTGGATGTATGATTTTTGTGGTTCATGCTGTGGCCACAGACATGTGATCTGACAGTGAGTTTGGAGTAGCCCAATGCAAAAATCCTGAGGATCCATGTGGATCCATGCTTTGTAACCACGTTTTTGCACCACTGCGGCCCCAGGCAACAGTGGGTGCGTGATTTTTTGGGTGCAAGATGTAGCCATGGACATGCTATGTGATCTGATGGTGAATTTGGGGTGACCCAGTGCAAAAATCCTGAGGATCCATGTGGATCCGTGCTTTGTAACCACGCGTGGGGTGTGTGGAGAAGGATGCTGCTAATAATGAAGAAGAGGGGTATAAGGGGAGAAGGCTCCTCTCCTCTCCCACTTTGCTCCTTTAAAGCAAGCAGGCTCTGCTTTTCTCCCTCCTCCCCGCTCATCCCCTGCTTAGTGAGCTGGAAAACTTTGCTGCTATGTAGCGAGCTGAGTGGGGAGGAGAGAGGGACAGAGAGCCTGCTTGCTTTAAAGGAACCAACCGGACAGTTTTTTTGCATTGAAAAGCAATTGAGCTGAATGTTTAGATAGCCTTTCATAAGTGTCCTTCATTACAGGCTTTTAAGTGCTAAGGGATTCATGGAATAAACAGCCCAAGCACCAAATCTGTTATTGAAATTCAATCTGTTTTAATATATATGCATCTGTGGTCTTAAAAGTGGCATTACTACAGCAGATGGCAAGCTCAGGGTCACAAGTTGATACCATGTTCATTGTGAATAAATGCCTTATAATGCAAACTGAGAAAACAACTCCCAAGTATAATAGTTGCTATATATAAATTAGCTGTTGCTACCCCATAAAGGATTTTGAAATCTTTTTTAGATAGCTTCTTGAATGCATCCATCAGCAAGGCAAATAGAATGTTACCACCTGCCAGAAACAGGATAGCAAATAATTTAGACAATATTAATATCACATCATTAATGCATTTATAACTGATGGAGGGTGAATATGCTTTGTACATAGAGAGGCTTGAAATAAATTTCAGAATAATTAGTCAGATGTTGACACATAAAACTCCAGAGCCTATCCGAGGAAATAATGTATGCTTGACAAACTTAAACTCTGGAATTTTTAGCCATTGGTGTAGCAGCAGTGGCCAACTATATAACAGAGAAGTAAAAAAAGAACCACCAAGGACACATGTATGATAGGAATAAGAGTGGCTATTAACTAAGATTGTCAGCCATAAATATTCACACTCAAGGCAAACAAGATTGTCAGACCATGAATATTCATGTTTAAAGCTCACTAAATCCTTGACTGCCAGAAGCTGTCAGAAGAGAAAACAGAATAATTAAATACTGCAGTTTACTATTTTACCATGTGCAGTGTGGATCAAGGCACTGTTATAAGAGCAGTTACTGGAATGGGATGACCATGCCAAGTAATTTTTGTTTCCTTTTAATGCTCTGTTTGTCAAGATATTGACACAGCCAGAAGGTACCTTTGCTTACAGAAGAACACAGAGAAGCTTCTGCATGTGTGGAGTTTCATTGAATCAGAGAATTGTAGAGTTGGAAGGGGTTCCTAAGGGTCATCTAGTCCAAACCCCTGAAATGCAGGGATATTTTCCCGAGTTTGGGACTCGAACCCACAACCCTGAGATTAAAAGCTTCATGCTCAGCCAGGATTCATGAGCTGGATTTCTGCCATGAATATGCTTTCAGGTAACTGAAATGTAGGCTGCAGCTCTAGGGTTTTTATACTTAATCTCTACAGGTACATCCATTGACTGTGTTCAGTGGAAGCAATATGGAGCTGCTCAGACAGGTGACATATTTTCACTGATGAGATAAACCTGATACAAATGAAGCTGGGGTACATGGTGACTGCTTTAAACATACTCATGTGATGTTGTGAATTGGCCACAGACGATCAAACTGTCTTGCAGACCACTGCAAAATCTTCTAAAGTGTGAGGGCAGACAGCCTCTCTTGGCATGCCATTCACAAATGGCTGGGACCATCACACGACTACATTCAAAATACCTGTCATGTCCCTGTGGTTTGCCTACAGGGCTGCCTCTTGCAAGGCAGATAATAAAGCTGAGACCTCTTCCAGTACAGTGGTACCTCGGGTTACATATGCTTCAGGTTACAGACTCCGCTAACCCAGAAATATTACCTCGGGTTAAGAACTTCGCTTCAGGATGAGAACAGAAATTGTGCTTTGGTGGCGCGGCGGCAGCAGGAGGCCCCATTAGCTAAAGTGGTGCTTCAGGTTAAGAACAGTTTCAGGTTAAGAACAGACCTCTGGAACGAATTAAGTACTTAACCCGATGTACCACTGTACTACAGATGTCCCTGGTTTTCTTCTGAAGATCTCTCTTACTTACAATATCCCGTGGCAAAATCTGACCCCTCCCTCGCCTGTTTCCCTAGTGTGAACTGCAGTGCAGGTAGATAATGTGTGAGGAAGATATTACCTTTGGAACTCTGGCCAAGACTACAAATAATTCTAATGATTATTAACTAGTATTATTGCTTGCCAGTTTTTCAGCTGGGGGAGAAGAGACCCAGATCCTATATGGTCTCTGGCAGTGGTACTAGCCTTTATTTAGTGTTTCATAATATATTCAGAATATATCTGCTTGCTTAGGTGGGTTTTCTGCAGTATTCTCTTGTGTGCATGTATGTATTCTGTAAGAAATGATTCAGTGCAGTAGTTTTCCCAAATGGATGGGAAAGGATTTTTGTTTTTCTTTTTTGTATTGGATTCTCTGGCTGATAAGAGCTTAACAGTGGTGATATTTGCCTCACTTGTTGATTACTGCTCTTGGAATTTTGACTTAGGTTTTGTTCTGAATTTGTCCTTGAGACATGCCTCTGGCAGCTGTGGGAGACTAGACAGTTCCTTATCTGTTTGTCTTGAGAGCTGCTCTTGCAAATTGTGTGGGATAAAAAGAGAATAATGTAATGGACCCAGTATTTTCAAGCCTTCATGAATCTGTTTGTGAATCAAATGTCTTGAAACATGCCTTAGGCAATTATACTCTTTGAATATGCCATGTTGAACCAGTGCCATTTGCTTCATAAAGGCTCGCATTTTTCACTTTTTCGTGGGCAATGGGATTGGAATGAGCTTTTAAAAGGGAACCTTTTAACTTTTTCTGCCACACAAATTTTAAAAGGTCATGTATAAACTTTACTTGCAATAATGCATTTTTAAAAATCTCTGCAAAAAGCTTGAGAAGTTGCCACAGATTAGCACAGAATTATATAGTCCTTTGATTTTTTTTTTCCTGGATAAGAATAAGGAGTGTTTATGCCTGAGAGGGGGGAAAATTTGTGCATCATGCAGAACCCTTTTTTTTATAAAAAAAAGTACTCATAGTGTAATATGTTGAAAAGCTCTGCAAACCTTATTTTATTTCTTTAGCAAGAAATAAATAAAATGGCCCAGAATTCTTCTAATTTCACTATATGTTAAACGACACTGCACTTACCAGGGAGCATATATAGGATATATATGATGCAGCAAGCAGACTAAATGCTGTAAATTGCACTTTCCTGCCCGTAGAGATATTGGGCATCGTAAGGGAAGATTCTACTTACTGGTTTAGGACTGGATCCAGAGTTCCTGTCTGCTCATGGAATACTCCTTATAGAGGTGGTTCCCCTTTCCCCTTCATACCCCTGTGCCCAGTGCTATTTTTCTAGAAAAAGAAGTGCTGAAACTTACCATGAACACCTCCCTTTTTCTCTTACAATGGCAATGGCAGCCACCTGAGAGGTGCCGGAACTGAGTTCCAGTAATTTTCTGGCTGAAAAAAAGCTTTAAAAGGTTGAGAAGCGGAGAGTCTGCAAGTGGAATTAGTGAAAAACACCTCTCCCTCTCCCCCCCCCCGAGATCCACAGCTGGATCTCAGGCCCCATCTGCACAGTACATTTAAAGCTGTATCATGCCACTTTTAATAGCCATGGTTTCCCCTAAAGAATTCTGGGAACTGTAGTTTGTTAAGAGTTCTGAAAACAGGAGACCTCTAGTCTCCTCTCAGAGCTACAGTTTCCAGAGTTCCCTGGAAGAGGGGTTGATTGTTAAACCGCTTAGGGAATTGTACTGTGAGGGAATAGGGTCTCTTAGCTTCTTCCAGCACTCTTAAGAAACTACAGTTCCCAGAATTCTTTGGTGAAGCCGGGACTTTTTAAAGTGGTATGATACTGCTTTAAATGTGTAGTGTAGATGGGGCCTTTGTCCTTTCAAACAGAAGGTCTGGATCCAATCCTTATACTTAGCTGAGGCATTTATTTTTATGTAGTTATTTAAATACATGCTATTTTGCTGTCACACCAATTTATGAATAATGGTTTGTGTTAATTCTTAACTCTTTAAATGGCACAGTATTCAGATCCATGTCCTTAAATGGAACTTTGTCCAAGAGTTACCCTGTATGACTGTGTCATTAGCCTGTAATCGTATAGTATATCAAATACTATGTTTTCATTACTTAGAGAAAAGCATAATGACTTTGCAATTGACTCCCACATTTTCATCTTAGCTGAACCCATTAAACATAACTGCTTGCTTTGATCACATATGGAGACACAGAATCATTGTGCTCCAGTTAAATCTAATTCACTTTCAGGCCAGTGAAGTTAATAGTAATTGGTGACTTTCCAAATAAAAAGCTAAAGTTAAACACCATTCAAGTTCATGATCTCTTTAGTGAGAAGTGCTGCCCTGTGGCTTGAAAATGGCAATGAGATTAATTGCAATATTCATTCCTCCACACTGGGTGAACTTTTGATAGCCAACAAATGATAATCCTTGATTTTGAACACAAAGGGTTTCCTTTTTATACAGTGAAGTGTTTCATTAAACACAACAAGTGGGAGGGGACACACTCACCCACCCACCATGAAGGACATCATTTTAAGTTTCAAATTCCTTTACTCCTAATTTTACATATTTAAATAAAAAAATATTAAAAATAAAGTTTTGTTTTCATTGGTTCCTAGAAGCAGGGAGAGACACACGCACCTTTCATGTAAGACAGAATTGCTTTTTCAGGCATGTTGATGGTGTGCAAAGGCTACATATGAGCCAAGCTTCATCCCCATGTTGCTTCGCCCATCACTGTTTGAAATGTTGCCAACTGCAGCTCTTTAGACTTTATTAGAGAGTGTGTGAAGGCAATTGCTCTGGACACCCTCCCTGCCCCCCTCTCTGGACCACAAACCACTTCCTTCCAGGTGATAGGTCGAGCTGCTTAAATATGGCAGGGGACAAGTCCCAGAACATGGCTGTGCATTGAGTATACAAGAAACAATGTGTGTTCAACCACAGAAGTAGATACCTATTACTACTACTATTCTTAGTTCTAGGGCCCACTAGTCAGGGATTTTATATTTGTTTTAATGGTGGAGTGCCCTTGACAAGTCTAGAGAATAACACCTTCCTAATTTGTGAATCCACCATTGATGGGCTAGCTTGTTGAATGGTAGAAATTGCTAACAACTTCCTAAGAGAAAGTATTATGATATCTTTATTTGCAGAGGTGGTGACATGATGTCTGCTGAAGAAACAGTTGTTAGATTTCTTAGAGCTGAAGAAATATTAGTTATTATTGAACATTCCATACTTAGGCAAGTTCCTAGAGCAAGTGGTTTTCCTTGAGAAAACTTTATATGGACTGTTTCCATCTTGATTTTGGCAGAAAGACTGCATTTGTTGGCCTGGTAGACTACTCAGTAATTTTGACTACTTTTTTACTATATTATCCTTCTGTGACTTAGATTAGCACAGAAGTTCACAGTGATCTTCAGTGATTGAGGGAGAGGTCCCAAAACATTGCTGGTGGATTGTTTTTCTTCCTTCTCACCCATCCTTGGCCAAAACTTTCCCCCTCATGTGCCATGCTTTTTCATGTCTGCATGAAATCACAGGGAGAGCTCATCCAGCAATTTTGGACTGAGGTATAATCAGTATGCTGCTGATGCACTGCGCTATCAGACTTGTAAAATGACAATCTCTCTTCAAGACTTTGCACTCTCCTAGGAATACACAGGGTCTGAAATGACTCACCTTTTTGTTGTTGGACAGAAGATACGCCACTAACCCAAATTTGGTTAGTGGCCGGCACTTCAGCATTGTTGCTTGTATGAATATTATTATTATTTTCAAATTTTACCCTTATCTCAAAATACCATCTTAAAATAATGTCAGTAAGAGAAAGATACAAAGATTATATTTTGTTATAATTTAAAATGAGCCGTTGCTTGTTTGTTGTACAATCTGCTAGAGCAAATCTGGGTCATCATCACAGGTGGGGGGGAAATGGTATGTTACTGGAAATGTATTCCCCTCCCCCCAAACTCATCTTTCAGACCAGCATGTTGCCATACTTCCTATTGTTCGTGTTTAAACTGATAATTAAGCTCACTGGCATTACTGCTGTTTAGATTACTAATTATGTCACCAAATAATTTAGAATTTCAGGCTACTAATATTTCTATGATCAAAATAGCTTTTGATGCTTAATTAACATGTACTCATTCCAAAATAAAAGACACAGCATTTGCTGTTTACATAATTAAAGGAATTAACAGTGCTTTAATCAGTGCTTTTCTTTGCCAATAAGCCATCCGTCAGTGCAGTCACAATATTTCTTGTGCTTTGAGAAGGACCCATAGCTGGATGCCTCTTGTCACTCTTGTTCATGAGTTCATCATATTTAAGTTTATATACATCAAGCTATTGAGTTGGACAGTGGCATTTAATGTGAGTAAAATAGCTGTTACAAGTCATTTGTAGCGAACATTGTGGAACACTGCAAATAATGTTTGCACTTTAGTGATTTTTTTTTGTTGGGTTGTAAGATAAATTTTAAAATCAAAAGAAGATATATATGACATTAATAGCTTTGCAATCACCAGTTACCAGAAATATCGAGTAACTACCTGACAATCAAAAGGTTTTTGTAAAATAAAGTATTTAAACTTTTTTTGCCAATGTAACATAGCTTCTCTGTAGAGCAAGAACTGAAAATTGGAGGCTTGTTAGTTTAAGAACATCATCTTGCTGGGTTTTTCCTTCCTTGTCAGGACTGCTGAAAGGTGCTCTTTGTGTCTTTACACATGGGTAGTGCAATAACCATCCACTTTAGTCTGAACATGCAGATAATTCAAGCTTATGGTCTCATAAAGGGGAAAGGGACAGAATTAAGTCTGCCCTCCCTTTAGCAATTCCATAGCGTTATGCAGCACAGTTGTATGAGTCAGATCCTCCAAGTAAATTCCTCATTGCTCAACTCCAAATTTCTAAATTAAGATATTTAATTATTCAAGGGTGAAGCAAGAAAGAAATTGGAGGTTGCATGTTAACAGTAAGAACAATATTGTCTTAACTAAGCTGCACACAGATGATAGAGGAGGTTCTAGCATACTTCAATAGACTTAACACATTCCAGTGATGAGGGATGGGCTTAGGTCTCATTCCTGATACATTCCTGCACTGAACATGGTGCAGAGTGCATTTTTCCTCATCATTGAATAACCAGGACCCCAGTCCATATGTGGGAAAATAGATGTAGTTCTTCCCCACTCTGAGACAATATTGAGCCTCCATGCTACCCACATCAAGTAGCAGGAATTCCTTCAGTCAAGCCTTCAGCATGAACAGTATTGGAATCTCATTGACAATTGGCACACTCAGCAGCTTTGGAAGTTTGAAGGAAGCTGAGAAAAAGGAAGGACTTGTGCCCACATTGTTAAGTCCCAGCAAAGGTTGTTTTCTGCAGGGAAGTGCACATTCCATCCACATAGCAGGACAGCCCAAACTTCTTGGATTGAAGGATAGGCCCTGCCTTTTAGATGAGATCCTTTTGATTGAGAATTATGTAAAATTAATTTGTCAATGAAGTTCACACAAGCTTCAAGAAGTATGCAGGTGAATACAACGCAGGGCATTTTTTCAGCCAAAACTCACTGGAACTCAGTTCTAGCACCTGTCAGATGGACACCATTGCCATTATAAGAGAACAAAGGAGGCGTTCATGATGAGTTCCGGCACCTCTTTTTCTAGAAGGATAGCAATGATGCAATGCAATAGCAAAAATTATAAGGAAGTGGATATAGTGAATGCACTTACAAATAGAGTCTGCTAAGGTTATTATGAAGCAAGGAGTGAATATAGCGTAGGGTATATAAATTCTGCCTGGCAAGGTAAAGTGTTACTCCTTAAATAATTCAACAAGCATTTAGAAAACTGCCTGAACTTAACAGGGCCCTTGTGTTTTAGCAGATACACTGTTTTTTCATAGCGAAAACAATCTGATAACAATAGAGGTGGATGAAAATGGGGACTTTTCAGTTTTGCATGCCTACCAGCATCGTGATTGTATCCAGCAGCACAAAGCTATGCATGTCTATTCAAAGCAAATTCTATTAAGTTTCAGTGCAACATTCTCCCAGGTATGCGAGTTAAGAACTGCAGCATAAGTAATTCTGTTTTCAATATTTCTTATTAGCTGTCTGCAGCAACATAAATGATAGACGTAATTAGCCTTCTTTGCAATAGCTAGAGAGTTGGGTGAGTTATGCTGTTTAGCTGTAGCACTGTAGTTGCTTTCATTGTAAAAACTATTGATTACCTTCTTCCTGCCAATATAAGCAAAACGCAAGTTTGAGAGTCTTCAAAGGTATAAAACCATAGATTTGTAGAACAACATCATCCTGGGGTTGTTAAACCTTTAAGGGAAATTGAAATAAGTTTAACGGAAAAGTAACTTCTTTTAAAAAAAGCAAATGCCATCTTTGCCGCTGAATACTTTAATGGCTAAAATAGATATGGTGGTGGTAGGAGATTCTCACTATTTTCCTACTTTAAAAGCTAAATAGGGCTCAGCCAAGTGACAGATCCACATGTTAGCTCAAGCACTGGATTTGGGCTCCACACAGGTGGCAGATATCTGATTTATTTATAAGTTACACGTCGCTGCCTGGCGTGGGTTTTAACACTTAAAAAATAACCGCTGCACTTGCTCTCTTGTTGGCAAGCCTTGTTAAGTCTCTCACCTATTTACCATAGCTTTAGTATTTCTCACTTCTGTTCCATAGAAGACTGATATTCTAAGTATTTGTCCTACTGGAATTCACATTTGTAACAGTTGCTCTTCCTCATACCACACTTCTGAGAAAAGGGTAAGGAAAGAATTGTGGAGGATGTTTCTACATCTGCAGCTTTGTACATAGCCCGCACCATGCAAGTTCATTTTCAGTTGTTACACTGGAAGAATAGTAAGTTTTCTAACTGCTTCTGAAGAATAATTGTGGAACCACTGCTATTGTTTTGGACCGGGGTGGGGAAGCTTTTTAGTCCAGTAGGCTAGATCCTTAACCTGCACCCCACCCAGGGCACTTTGGATGGTGGGCAAGGCTGCCCGCCTGTCAATTTCCTGACATTATTGTGGCATTTGATGAAAACTTCAAAGGGGTTCACTGTTAGCATTGATCAACTGCTTGGCACTGGCAGCAAATCCCAGTTTATCCATTTTCAGGTACACTTCAGTTTCCAACAATGGAAAGCATGTGAGCAATTTTTACTTGGAGCAGACCCATTGAAATGAATGAACTTGCAAAAGTTAGGTCCATTCAATAGATCTACTCTGAGTAAAACTTAGGTAAATGCCACCCTAAGCCGTCAAATCAACATTTTCCCTCTATAGACTGGCAAAGCTATGCCTACAAACAGACACCTTTGAAGGTTCTCACAGCCAAGGAACAATCGTAAGCTCTTTTGCACCAGTGAATTTACATGGCCTGCATTGATGAAACATATGACATTGGGTGTGGGGCAGGAGAGTGTGGTTTAGAGAAAACAGCTTCAGGAGGCAAATTAAGACCCTTGCCTGACTTAATTCTTCCCACAGGCCAGAAGTTTCCCATCCCTGCTTTAAATAGACAAATCTAAAGTATTTTCAGTGATACGTTCACTTTATAATTATTCCAAGTTACTTATTTCTCCCCAGAAATGTCTCTCTCATAATTCAATGACTAGTCATTGGGTCAAATGGTTTATTTCTTCTCTATTTTGCTGAAAGTTACTTTCTTCCCACTGAAAGCTTTTTAAAATGTATGTTAAAATGTATTTGAATAAATTTAATTAAATAATTATCAGTAAGACAGCTCTGCCTCCTCTTTTGTGACCTTTAGTAGTATTTATATCCTCTCCACTGGTTTTTAATCAACTTGGAGTACACTGTAGGACTGCTCTGTTCGTTAAGATTTGTGGCTTTCCTGACTCTATCTCAAAACATGACTGCTAGTTTCTGAATAGGGTTTCATTTTAAGAGGTTAGGAAAGTGACAAGAAATAAGAAAAATGACATTAGGCTTTATTATCTCAATGTTATTTCAGTGCTTTGCGAATTATAAGTGTTAGAGAGATTGTCCTTTACCAACCAATCTACTGTTTAATCAGAAAGTCTTTAAGGAACATCACAGTGAGGCTTTCTGAGTGGCCATTCAAAAATGAAGAAAACTTACTGGGGGGAAATGCCTAAAACACCTACCATCAAGATGCTTAAATTCAGCTTGATCATGAGTACAGGATCAGGAGGTGGTAATACAGTACCTGTTTATCCAGTTCTTCAACCTTTGGTCCCAAATGTGGTTGGACCACAACTTCCATCATCCCTGACCACTAGCTAAGATGGTCAGAGATGATGGGAGCTGTAGTGCAATAAAATATGGAGACCCAAGGTTGAATAACTCTGATAAGAGAATAAAAGGCTTATGTCAGGCTTCCTCAACCTCAGCCCTCCAGATGTTTTGAGACTACAATTCCCATCATCCCTGACCACTGGTCCTGCTAGCTAGGGATCGTGGGAGTTGTGGGCCAAAAACATCTGGAGGGCCAAGGTTGAGGAAGCCTGGATTATGTGGTATGCAAGGCTGGATTGAGGAGGTTGGGGACTCGAGTGTGGTTCCCTAAATGGGACTCGCCTTTCCGCACATACAATAAGGTACCAAAAATAAATATGGTGGTATCTTAAAGACTAAGCAATTTGTTACAGCATGCCTTGGATCAGTCACCAACATGCAATCAAACCCCCCTCACAAGGTTGTTGTGAAGATACAGAAGGGGTTATAAAATGGCTTCAAAAAAGTGGACTTAGTGTTCACAGGACATTGATTCCTAAGAAGAGTAATCTTAGCCCTGGAGCTACTGTGGAAAGCAGATTCATCTGCTTGAATGTCTTTCTTTTTTAACTCATTATTAAGTTACTTTTACAGGTAAAATAGCAAGGAAGAACATAGTCAGTAATTTTCTTAAATGCTTAATAAAAATAAATAAAACCCCACTTTTGAGCATTCTGTCCCAAAGGTAAAACAGAAATAACTAGCAGGATTATTTAATGACAAAACATTTTTTTTTTATTTTAATAATGTAATTGTATTAAAATTATTACTTGACTTTGCAATCCTGTACCTATTGATCTAGGAATAAGCCCCATTAAGCATGAAGAGACTTACTTTTGAGTAGCTACATGTATATTGCACTACAAGTTAACTACCGGTATATAATGAATTCTTAATGGACTCTTGCTGTATAGCAGGCAACATACCTAAGCATCTTTGCATACATTGCACATTTTGCATTTGCCTTTTGGGAGGTGGGGAGTCTTTAACATCTACTCACTGTGTTGTAGAATTTGACCTTTTTTTAGGAGGAGCACCCAATGAAAGTTGTTGAGCTTTATTTAGAGGAGATCGCCCCTAAATAAGCTTCTCCTCTCTGCCCACTCACCCCACTGCCAGTTTAGGTGCCTTATTCTGCCACACCAATCACTATGCCGCCCACAGCCTCCACCGCACAACACAGAGCGCCATGCTGCCCACAGCCCCAAGCGGTATGCCGCCATGCCAAAATGCTAAAGAGGTGCCAGAATGCACCAAAGAAGTGCTGGAAACATGGAGGGCACCACATTGTAAAGACTGAACTGTTTACTGGCAGAAGGCTTTTGAATTTCAGCTAATAGCCACATGTTGCTCATCTTTGTGCTCTGGTTGTGCTAGCTTTAAGACTGGGTGGTGGTTCCCTGTTTCTTTTCTGGAGTGAGGAAATATGTCAGCTGGCTATTGCCCTTGTGTCTTGCTTGTGGACTTTCCATTGGCATCTGGTTGGCCACTGTAGGAAACTGATTGGCTTGACCGAACAGAACTGCTTGCGTGCTCTAATGTTTTCAGTCACCTATCCATACCAACCCTGTATTCAAGTGATAGGTCTCTTCTCCTCCTTTTGTATGCTAGCTATAGTGCCTTGCAGGAATCTTTCCAAAACAGTGTGCTAGTAACTCAACTGAGTGAGAGTAGCTCAGCTAGTAGAGCATGAAACTCTTAATATCAAGGTTGTGAGTTTGAGTCCCATGTTGGGCAGAATATACCTCGCAGAATATGCATTGCAGGTAGTTGGACTAGATGATCCTTGTGGTCCCTTGCAACTCTATAGTTCTATGATTATTTTATTTCTTTTTGTGCTGTATAAAAACTGGTCAGGAAACCACAAAATAGTTTTTTTAAAAACAACCCTTCAATCTTCACCAAGGCAGTAAGCTATTGGGGCAGGCTGATGTTCATGATAGAGTACTGGCTGCACTGACTACTGAGTTTTGCCCCTTTCAAACTTATTTTATGGGAAGATCCTATTCTTTACAGAGTTGTTCACTGCATGATACATTTATTCAGCTTATCCTTTTCATGTGTCTCACTGTGGTTTAATACACATAGCAATATACAAGTACCAACTGTCTGGCCTTTTTTTTTTTTGGATGTTATGCTGCTTAGAAGTGCAATATATCCCCTTAGCCACACAGAAAGCACTCTTAGCAGAAAATTAAATTTCAGCATCTTAATTTATTTAGAAGGCTTAGATATAGTAGAACTAGGAAAAGTTAAATCTTTGTTGCTTAAATTTGAACTAGTAAAGCATGGGTGTTTAAGAGACGTCACCTCAGATATTTAAGGCACATCAGGCCTGTCAGGAAGAAAATGGCAACACTTTTTGATGACCAATGTGTACACCATTTAGGCAGTGACCTATGCATTCTTGCTAATTTTAGTACGTCAATGTATTGCTCTCTCCGTGAAAATAATGGTTCAAAACAAATGATTGCATGGCAAATATTCAGACATCACTTCATGTGGTTAACTCGGAAGCCTGCAGAAGAGAAATGTTTGCATACGATGAAAAGCAAATAACCCTATGTCCAGGTAGTGTAGTTAAAAAAGAAATCCTATAGTTATGTAAACAAAATGTACTTTAGTGTCTCCTAGTGTCTTCTCAGCACGTGGATAATGTATCCTTCTGATATAATGACCCCAATACACATGTTCTCAGAATACCATGCAATCACTAAGCAGCAGAAACAGAACTCCTTAGTCTTTTAACCTACATACGTAAGCGTTTTTGTTGTAAGTTTAGCTTGGATGTGTTCCTGGACAAATGGTCACAAGTCAACTTCAGTCTCTGATTTAACAGGAGTGCCAAAATATAATAAAAAAGCTTTTACACTTACAGTATATAGTGCTTTTCATCCTAAATAAATCTCTCCGTTTTACAAGATGAGGTGTATTTTGGACTTACTTCACCAGTCCCCAATAAGTAATCACCTGAATACAGCAACCACAGAAGTTATCTCACAAGAACAGGAACTTGCACAAAGAAAGGCTGTTGGGTCACTGTTGCTGGTTTACAGGAAAGGATTGCTGGAGAAAGGCAACTTAGTTTTTTAGAATAAATATTATTCAAACAGTCATGTAGCGTTGATGGAGCTCTTTGGAACAAAAATCAGAGCATGTCAGGTTTGGGTGGGGTGGGGAATACTTAATAGAGTGCACATTTGTGTAGAAAGAGTAGTTACTTCACATATCTGGGGGGAAACGTACTCCTAACATGATTTGCTAGTTTTTGTTGGCACATGAAGGTTCATTTTGATAAAGACTCTCCTCCCTGCAAGAGAGGGGAGTGGTTGTGGGCGGGAGCCCGAGCTCTGCCCCTAGCAGGGGGCGTTAGCCCCCTGCCATCACCTCACCTGGCTGGCGCCCACGCCCCTCAGCGGGCATCCAACCAGGTGCCTGAGGGGGGCGTGTTCAGCAGCCTTTTGCTGCGGCGGCAGCCTTCGCCCGGCCTCATTCTTCGTCCTCTCACCACGACTGGGTCGAGCTTATGCCATTGTTGTGGGAGAAAGTAGCCGCGTTCGGCCCTCCCGATATCCTGGTCATCCAATTAGGAGAGAATGACTTGACTAGTAGGAGAAGTGTGGACTTGCTAGCGAGCATGAAAAGTGACTTGGATGCGTTCGCTACTTTTTGTCCCAGAACGACAGTGTTCTGGTCTTCTATGCTGAAGAGGACTTTTTGGCGCGGAGCGCAAAGCTGTATGGCCATTGAAAAAACCAGGAAACTCGTAAATCGGGCAGTTGCCCGTTGGGTGCGCTTCATGTATGGCCAAGTCATTTATCATGACCGTATCCGTATCGGCGAGCACGCCTTATATCGGAATGACGGGGTGCATCTATCAGACCTGGGGAACGACATCTGGTTAGATAGCGTCATTAATAGCATCCGGGATTGGTTACAGCCGTGAGGGTATTGGCGGCGAGCCTTGCGGCTCGGGTGGCGGTTAGGCATTGGAATAATGTGTTGTGCTGTGTCGAAGAGCTAGGTGTGGCCATCGCCTATGCCTTCAATTTTTAGGGGTATTCCGTTAAAGGAATCTGGCGGTCGTGTATTCTGTCTGATGCCTGCTTGGTGGGAGGCCATGGCACGACCCTCGGTGACATCATGGGTGAGCCTATAGTTGGATCGGCATCAACTGGCTCCACCTACTGGTGAATAAACCCACTTGTTCAAATTCAATGCCTAAGCCAATACCTTTTCACTGCTGTAATCAATAAAGTTGTGGCCTTTCCTTGCCCATTAACCTTATATCACATGTCCGTGTGTATTCTTTCCACATTGCGGGGGTCGGGTCCTCGAACCACAATGCAGGCACTATGTAAAAGGATTTAGCTGGGTATTGACTTGTGCAAAAAGTAATGCAAGAACACATGCTCAAAACATACACACAAAGAAGTGAAATAGAAAACTATTGCCTTCTGTAAGAGTTGTGATTTGTGAAGGACAAGGATGATCCAGTTATAAACGATTTTATTCCCAGGGAAGTTAGCTCTTTTCATAGTATAAGTCTCTGCAGAGCTTTGTGCAGATAATTTTCACAGCATACCTATTATGGGGAACAACAGTGAGCCATGAAAAACGTCTGGTGTCGAAAGAACACACAGTGGAATGATTTGTAAATAAACAGGTCCAAAGTCTGTCAACCCATGGTCAGAATTCGCCAAAGCTGATTTATTTCAATCATTTTAAAATGTTACATGGCAAGCTAATCACAATGAGAAGTAATCTAATGTTGTCTGTGACAATGCTGTACAACTGTGATAAGCCGTAGTGTCCCTATCTTTAAAGGACAACAGTGTGATCTTTGGAATTGTGTGGAGAAGTGTGCCGAAGCAAAATGTGAAGACATAAATTCCTGTCAGCATTAATGAACAGTAAGAGAGGGGAAAGAAGGGAGAAATGTATTCAGAACTTCAGTTCAGGGAGATGTTGTCTATAAAATCTATTACAGATGTTTGAATAAGCCAAGAAGAATGGATGGATATAATTAATTTGCAATCATGAAAAATTATTTTAGAAAATTCCTCAGAGGGAGCTAATAAAGAAATTAAATAGTGAGAAAATGAGCAGTAATATATTGTTTGACCTGAATCATTTGTATGAGAATCTTGAGTTTCAGCAGTAAAAGGGAAACTATAACAGAAGCTTTCCGGTTTCCCCAAACTGGGATGAGCTGTGACTCAGTGGTGGATGACATGTTTGCATGCCAAAGGTTCCAGGCCGAATCCCAGGCATTACTAGGTAGGATGGGGAGTGGCTGTTGTCTGGAACCTTGGAGAGTTGCTGCCAGTTAGGTAGGAAGTGAGAGCTGGACCATAAAGAAGGCTGAAGAATTGATGCTTTTGAATTATGGTGCTGGAGGAGACTCTTGAGAGTGCAAGAAGATCAAACCTATCCATTCTGAAGGAAATCAGCCCTGAGTGCTCACTGGAAGGACAGATCGTGAAGCTGAGGCTCCAATACTTTGGCCACCTCATGAGAAGAGAAGACTCCCTGGAAAAGACCCTGATGTTGGGAAAGATGGAGGGCACAAAGAGAAGGGGACGACAGAGGACGAGATGGTTGGACAGTGTTCTCGAAGCTACCAGCATGAGTTTGACCAAACTGCGGGAGGCAGTGGAAGACAGGAGTGCCTGGCGTGCTCTGGTCCATGGGGTCACGAAGAGTCGGACATGACTAAACAACAACAACAGGGTAGGCAATACTGAACTAGATAGACCAGTGGTTAAATCCAGCTTCCTGTGTTCCAGAACTCACTCTGCAGGGAATCTGTAGAGGAAGGCGCTCTGTGGATTATTATTTGAGTTTACAGTAGCCAGATGGAAGCAACTGAGAAACGACTTTGCTTAATGGAGGGCATTACATGTGCATGCATTCATCATATGTACTCCTCATATTTGCATGGAGAATGTGCATGAAGAATATTCTGTAAAGCCCATGATAGTATATGGGAGGCAGAGCTACATTTTATATTGACATGTTCCTGACTGTTTCTTTGTTGCGCAATTCAGCAGACAATAATAAGTTTATTTTTGCTAGATGAGTTCCTGGGGACTGGGAAAAGAGAAAAAAATTACAGCTAGTGTAACATAAGTGTCGTGGCTAAGAGGCTACACTAATCAGATAATCCCTGGTTTGAATTTCATCTGTGCCATGAACTCACAAACTGGCCTCAACTGGCAAGACGCACACTCTCAATCTCAGTAACCTCATCTGCAATATGGGGGATATTAATGCTGATGTATCTTAGAGGCATTGCAACCATAAAATTCACCTGAAACTCTTTGAACATGTGAAAGAGCTATATAGTGTAGTTAACTATTAGACTTGTGATTTTTATGCAGTACTTCTATAGCCGTCCCATGTAAAACACTTGGCCTTTGGATTGACTAGTGTAATCATACTGAACACCAAGAAGCATGGATTGGGTGCCATCTGATATATTATTTCTGTCAACTGGATAAAACTATTCTCCCCCCAATTAATTAATTCACATTGCAGATGGGGCAGTGTAACTTTTGAAGCATGTAATATAATCATTTTGGTCATTAAGACAGATCTGACTATAAATCATTAGAAGGTTTGGATACATTTTCAAATCATCTGAATTTTCCATAATTGTAGTGGCTAACTAAACACAGCATAGAGAAAATAATTTCTCATAATTGATTCCTTCTGCTCGGTCATCTCAGTGGTCAATCTAGCCCAGTACTGTTAACCTTTGCTGGCAGTAGTGTTATTTCTTCCTATCTCCTGTCTGATAAACCTATTAAAATCAGGTTAAACATTTAAACAAGTTTTGGAAAAAACCAATTGGAAATCTTACACTAAGGTTTTGGTTCTAGTTAGGAAACACCTGCTAGTTGTGTATAAACTGACAAGTACAACATGCTATCAGTTTTGCAACAGGGTTCCAAAGCACTGATAACAACTTGGGATAGTTCAGTTGGTAGACTATGAGGGTTATAGGTTCAAGCCTCACATGGGGAAAAAGATTCCTGCATTGAAGGGGGTGGAATAGATGATCTGTGGGGTTTCTTCCAACTCTACACTTCTATAATTCTATGATATTGTCCATGGACTCCTCTGTTCAGGGCTAGTACTCTGAGTAACCATGGTCCTGTATTCTTATCTGTCATTATAAATATGTTCCCTCATAAAGATATTCCAGGGTGATATTAAACCCCTCACAACTAAGTCAGACTTTTACTGCTGTTAAGCCAGCTGACCACAGGGTCTGCTTCTCCAAGGTGTCTCTCAAACCACTCCATATACACCGCTGTTCTGTAATCTGCTGTCTAAGATTTTCTGCAGTGAATAGGCATAGTAAATCATATCATTTTAATAATGACATTAATGATTAACAGAATTCTGTTCATTTGCTTTTATGAATCTTACTTGATATACTATAGAACTAAATCCAGATCAATTTCAGATATTCATAAGTAGCAGGGATGTACGAGCAAATAAGTCTCAATTTGATTTTAAATCAATCTCCTCTTTTGTCATTTTATTTTCAGAACATGCCTTTGGAAACTATGTATCAGTCTGATATACTACACACTTTACTCTAGTTGTCATATCCATAGTGACCAGTTGCTTGTAAATTGTCAAGCTATTAATGCAATTCGAATATTAAGCCATATCTCTAGCTATTTATTTCAATGTTAAAGGACTCTCCAGTTTCTAGCGTGTGTTGAACTTTCTTAATTAGAAGTGTGTATCAGCAATTTATCATTTAAAAGTGATTTTGTTTCTACTGTGTTGCCAGACCAACATGGTGAGATCTTTCAGTTCAAGCTAGGTCAGCACAGTGACAGAATTTAAGTCCACTTCATATAGTGAAAACATAGTCACAATCAGAGTTGGAAAGTAGAAGTAAGCACTTCACAAAAGATACAGTGCTTGTTATATAGCATGGAAATATGTACCACACACTCCATTTGATGGCCTCAGCAGAGCTTTCAAAGCACCTTACAAAATTACACAACTGATTAAAATCCACTATGAATCAAAACAATGAAAATCACAACAAGGTTGTTGGCATCCGTCTGTCTCGAGAGGCAATGACAAAGTGCTCCATTGGGGGGGGGGACCTGGGGTGCAAGCCTGGGGACTGTATATGGAAGTCCTGAACTGTATATGGAAGTCCCCACTCTTGACTTTGTTAATGTGGTCCAAAGGAAAGCAAAACAGTATATTTGGCATCAGCTCGGCTGCAGGAGTTGCTGGAATAACTGCTTTAGGGACTCCACTCCAGATTTGTGTAAGGTTTACTCGTTAGCCTTTTCTTCTTCCAAAGATGTCCTGCAAAGCAGCGGATGGAGAGTATTCTCAGAGTTTACTTCCAAAGCCTTTCTCATGAATGAGTATAGCTGCAAGGCAGCAGAGGTTTAAGGTCAGTGTTTTCCTCCTTCTAGATGGGCTTCCTTTCCAGGTTAACAAACCCCATCTACTCCTCATTTCATGCTACAGCCCATGCAGTAACTGCCTTCTTGACTCACTATTGGTCTCATCCACTCAATCCACCAGAGCATGTATTCACATGCATCGGGTAAACAAGTCCCTAACTCAATGAGAGTTTAAGACCCATCAGCTTACCTTCACCTGGTTTATCCAGCCAATCAGAAAGAATGTGACGTGTTTCCCCACCAGAGGTACTACCCCTCCTCTAACACCCAATACACCCCCACAACAAGGTACAAGACATAAAACAGCAGCATGAGGCTACCACCCCAAAGGACTTCTAAAATAACCAAGTCACATCATAAAAAGAGCAAGTGTCCCTCTGGATGGAATTCCACAGAGGCAACTACTGCTGCCCAAAAGATATGTTGATCGTACCCATAAGTTACAGGTGCATGTAACATCCAGAACAGGCATCATCATAGGACACAACTGTTCTCTGATCTTCACCTAGGAGAAAGTGGTCCCATGGTTACCTTTATATAGCTACACATGGATAGATGGATCAGTGTGTATTTGGCTAGCCTGTGTTTAATTTAAAATCTGTTTAGTCTTAATTCTACTGTAATATGAACCTCCCTGAGACCTCCAGGTATAGCGCAGTATATAAATTCAATAATAATAATAATAATAATAATAATAATAATAATAATGTGTGAATTTCCTTTTTTAAAAGAATCTGCTCAAAATTCTGTCTATTTTAAAAAGTTACATAATAATAATAATAATAATAATAATAATAATAATAATAATAATAAATTATTTATACCCTGCCCATCTGGCTGAGTTTCCCCAGTCACTGTGGGCGGCTCCCAATCGAGTGTTAAAAACAATACAGCATTAAATATTAAAAACTTCCCTACACAGGGCTGCCTTCCGATGTCTTTTAAAAATAGGATAGCTGCTTATTTCCTTGACATCTGATGGGAGGGTGTTCCACAGGATGGGCGCTACTACGGAGAAGGCCCTCTGTCTGATTCCCTGTAACCTCACTTCTTGCAATGAGGGAACTGCCAAAACCACTTTGGCGGTGGACCTCAGTGTCCGGGCTGAATGATGCGGGTGTAGACGCTCCTTCAGGTATACAGGACCAAGGCCGTTTAGAGCTTTAAAGGTCAGCACCAGCACTTTGAATTGTGCTCAGAAACGTACTGGAAGCCAATGCAGATCTCTCAGGACCGATGTTATGTGGTCCCGGCGGCCACTCCCAGTCACCAGTCTAGCTGCCACATACTGGATTAATTGCAGTTTCCGGGTCACCTTCAAAGGTAGCCCCACGTAGAGCGCATTGCAGTAGTCTAAGCGGGAGATAACTAGAGCATGCGGACCACTCTGGTGAGACAGTCTGCAGGCAGGTAGGGTCTCAGCCTACGTACCAGATGGAGCTGGTAAACAGCTGCCCTGGACACAGAATTAACCTGCACCTCCATGGATTATGAGATAATCCAATGGCTGATTTTAATTTTGTAGGCAATAACTGTTCTGTAGTTACAATGCATAGCTGCTGCTGCTGCTGCTGCTGTGTGCCTTGAAAATGGGGGTGCAAATATTCCTGGGAGTGATGGGGTGTATGGTTTGAAAAAAGATGGCTGTCCGCATTGGCCCATGGTGTGGCTGAAATATGATAGACAATTGGACCAATGCCTCCTGACATTTAACCCCTGTAAATCCATTGCCACTTCAGCCTTGTAATTCAGCTTAATGTATCATAAAATTCCAATTCTTTTCTATTGGGAACATACTTTTTTATTTTCTTTTAAACGTTTAGTGGTTGCAGTCATATATGAAGAAACTATATTCCTTTTAACTTGAAGTTTCCTTTTTTTTTAAAAAAAAAGACCCCCATCTAAATGTGTTTATTGCTATTGCTCAGCTTCATATTGTGTGCTTCTGAGCTGTATCCAGTTAAAATTGCATACTTGCTTGCTTCTTACACATTTTATCTTGCTCTCCCTTTGGAAAGCTAAGCATATATATCCCCCTTTTATCTTCATAACCACCTTGTTAGATTTGCTAGACTGAGAGAGAGTCCTTGACCCAAGGTCACCACTGAGCTTCCTGTCAATGCAGGTAGCATATGTCCCCTGACCTTGATTCCTCCCCATTTCATTACGAATTTTCACAGGTGAGTCATACATATATCTAAATGTGAGCAAGTTCAATGTGAAGTCGCTTTTGCTTTCTCTGGTTCCTGCCCTTTAAAAGAAAAAGAGATAGTTGTAGAATTAGGACGATGTGTATCTAATATGATCGTAAAAGCTAGTCAGAGTCCTACCATCGCCCTAAGCCTTACAGTCTAAGCTCTCATCTGATCATGAAAAAGAAGACAAGTTTTGTTTGAACTAAGAGCACATATGCTGGACAGTTAATTAAAAAGAGAAACACTTCACCTGTTTAGAGGATTATAATAGGATACAGAACGTTCCTCCAAAGCACTCACAGGACAGTGCAGCTAAGTTTGCATCATCAAACATGTTTATAGGGTGTGGCAGATCCTTTTGCCCCCGTGTTAAGTGACAAACACTGATGTGCACAGTAAATTGTGCTTGTACTTGTGCTTGTGCAATGTAACAGGCTGCTTGAGAAGGGGGTGGGTTGGTTTAGGGAACAGAGGAGCACAGTTAAGGTTTAGTTGGCCAAACTTTAGAAATTCTGCTAAGAAAGGTCAAGGAACCAATAATGTCTTATTGACTTGAGTCCTTTGTTATTTACAACAATTTTGTTAAAGGCTGAGTAATTTTACAACTTCTTGGGCACTAATAGCTTCTCCAGTTGTTCAACATTGATTTGGGCATACACTTAAAAGCCAACAAATGGTTAGTCACTACTTTACCATCAAAGGGAGAGGAGAGGATTGGGCTGGACTATCCCTCTCCCCTCAGATTTATCCTGTCTTATTTTCCTTCTATCTTTTCCTTCCATTTTCTCTTCTCTTCTTCTGCCTTGCTTTGTATCTTAGCCCCCATGTATGTGTGACATCACTGCATTTTGATGCCATATTTCAAATTCTATTCTGCAGGAATTTCTTTGTGATGGAGTAAGTTCTTTTGCTTTTATGTCAGTTCCGCAGCATGACTGAAGGTTCACGTGGTTTGCATTTAAGTAATTTTCATACATCTTATTTTATTAATTAAATTTCTTTCTCATCCTTTGTTGTGGCCAGCAAAAAAGCATTTGGAAACACTAAAAACATTTTTAAAAATCAGACACATATCCGCACAGCTAATAGAAGCACATCCTGCAGAGCCTGGGATCCAGAGAAAAGACATACATGTCTTTCACAGTGTGAACTACATTTGCAGCTTGATGTTTCCCCCCTCTTTCTGGCATAGCAGTTCCTTCTACCAAACAGGCATGGTGGTTTTAAACTGAGGAGTGCTTGTCTGTTTGGTGGCAAACTGTTTTAGTAACTAGAGAAAAGTAAATTGGTATTGTGTGCATGATTCCCAGTTCTTTGTTCGTGACATTTCTCTGTGTCCCAATCTGAATCATCACTCTAGATCAGGGGCCAGCAAACTTTTTCAGCAGGGGGCCAGTCCACTGTCCCTCAGACCTTGTGAGGGGCTGGACTATATTTTGAAAAAAATAGTGAATGAATTCCTATGTCCCACAAATAACTCAGAGATGCATTTTAAATAAAAGCACACATTCTATTCATATAAAAACACCAGGCAGGCTCCACAAATAACTCAGAGATACGTTTTAAATAAAAGGACACATTTTACTCATGTAAAAATATGCTGATTCCCGAACCGTCCACAGGCTGGATTTAGAAGGCAATTGGGCCGGATCTGGCCCCTGGACCTTAGTTTGCCTACCCATGCTCTAGAGCTCTTTGGAGTTGGTGCCGTTATTTAATTTAAATGTTTCTTTGCATTGCAGATGTTTTCAGCACAGCCCTAAAGCAATAAATCCTCAACTGTAATTATTGTTTTTTCTTCCGTGAACCTACCTGTATGTGTGAAAACACAGTTTGAGTGTGTGTTCAGAACCCACAGTGTTTTGACATACAAAGTTTCTGTGATAAATTGCAAGACTGTACACAGCTGACGTAGCCCACTTCGACCTAGATTGCTTTCTTCTCATGGGGAAAACGATATAAATACTAATGGCAATAAAATGGTATTTTGTTTAGCAAACCACCTGGAAAGCTAATTACCAGCAATAGCCATGTTTGTTATAGAACAAAAGCTCTTTGTTTAATAGCTTGTTATGACCTTTCTAATATTAAGTTTGCATCCAAAGAGATTTTGGGGCAATGTATTTCTTTCTGAAATCCTAATAGATTTAGATTGCGGTCTTCCCATAAGCATTTGATTGACCCCCTAACAGGCAGGAAGGGGGGCAAAATGCAGAGGTAGATGGGCCCATGTTAGGACTTTTCTTATGTAAGGTAAAGGTCAAGGGACTCCTGACCATTAGGTCCAGTCATGACCGACTCTGGGGTTGTGGCACTCATCTTGCTTTATTGGCTGAGGGAGCTGGCGTACAGCTTCCGGGTCATGTGGCCAGCATGACTAAACCACTTCTGGCGAACCAGAGCAGCACACGGAAACGCCGTTTACCTTCCTGCTGGAGTAGTACCTATTTATCTACTTGTACTTGACGTGCTTTCGAACTGCTAGGTTGGCAGGAGCAGGGACTGAGCAACAGGAGCTCACTCCGTCACGGGGATTCGAACTGCCAGCCTTCTGATCGGCAAGTCCTAGGCTCTGTGGTTTAACCCACAGCGCCACCCGCATCCCTTTTCTTATGTAAGCCAACATTAAAACAAAGCAAAAGTTTATAAGGGTAACAACAGGGTAGCATTTTGGGGAGGAGGGGAGAGATACACTTGCTGTATTTGTAAATCTACCTGCACGTCTATATTTTTCAGACAAGTATCCATCATAGGTCCTATGTCAGGTGGGAGGGGTGCTTGCCTGCCTGCCTTGTGTAGCTCATTGCATAAGAGTGAAAACTACTAATGCTGTGCCAAAACCTGCCCTCTCAATTTATTGAATCCCCCCTCCAAAGGTTTCTTGGAAGCCTTCGTCCATGTGAAACAAGCTTCTCTTTGGTAGTAGCTTTCTTCTTTAGCACACTTTAAAACATCTCCATAATTTGGGTGGGTGTCAGGCTGTGTTTAACTTAATGTTGTGATATAGCTCCAGTGCCCTGCAGCCTCCACAGCTTCCTGTGTTTTCTGAAATGAAAATACCCCATGGGAGGAGTTGTCTCATGACATCTTTTTAATTGAAGCACAGAAAGCTGGGGAGCCTAGCTTCCCAGTGCCTAAGGTGGCGAACTTGTGGATTGTTTTTAAGGGAAGGTCCTTCCTTTTGCCTTTAAAAGAAAAACTTTTCTGCATTGATTTCTTTAAATGTAAAAATTGTTGTTGTTTAGTTGTTTAGTCGTGTCCAACTCTTCGTGACCCCATGGACCAGAGCACGCCAGGCACTCCTGTCTTCCACTGCCTCCCGCAGTTTGGACAGACTCATGTTTGTAGCTTCGAGAACACCGTCCAACCATCTCGTCCTCTGTCGTCCCCTTCTCCTTGTGCCCTCCATCTTTCCCAAGCCCCTTCATGGATCACTGCCTTGCCGTGGTGAAGGGGCTTGAATAACTCAGAGAAGCTATGAGCTATGCCGTGCAGGGCCACCCAAGATGGACAGGTCATAGTGGAGAGTTTTGACCAAACGTGATCCACCTGGAGCAGGAACCGGCAAACCACTCCAGTATCCCTGCCAAGAAAACTCCATGGACAAAGGCAACAGGCATATAAAATGTAAAAATACTTCACTTTAAAGAACATAGTAAATAAAGAACAGCTGCAAGTCATGAGCTTAGTAGATAGGGGGGGAAAGCCTAATTAAGTTTTTTATTATTATTATTATGTGTTTTAGTATTAGAGCAGGGCAGGTGAACTTTTTATTAACTTTTGTAAAAGTAACACGCCACTTTTGATGTAGCTAATGTTGTAATTATTAAATAAATAAATTACTGAAGACAATATTGTCTGACATTTACTGGTAGGACTTTACTCTTTAACTTTTCTCTTGGTTGAGTCGATAGATCTGCTTCTTTCCTTTAGCTTTTCTTGCCTCATACTGCTCTTTTATGGAACATATCAGCTTTGTCCATGGCTATTGGTTTTATCATCTGTCTTAAATTATCAGTCCCACAACTGAAAGTGCAGTACTCTTCTCTCTACTTGGTGGCATATTAGTATTTATTATCATAGCATCATGCAGCTTGTGCCTTATAAATATGCATTATATTAGTAATGATTCTATGAATTTAAAATATTTTTGCTCTTTGTGTATCAGATAAAGCTGTTATGTAGCAATTAAGGTGAAGTTCAACTTACAGATAGAACAGCTATTGTGAAAAAGACAGTGATTAATGGAACTACTAAGTGAATGTCAATGAAAAATGTTCTTTACTTGCACTGGGATTTCTGCCAAAATGTGTTGGAATATTTTTTAAAGCCATACTTATTATTGAAATGCAAATTACTTACAAGAAAATGCTTATTTTTGTAATTTAATTATCAAAAACAAGTGTTCTGCTTTGTTCTTGTGTTCAACAGAATGAATCAATATTTTGTGGACAGTGTGGCAAATTCCAGGGCAGAAGTGTTCTATTGAATGAAACCAATGGTACCCCAAGCACTGAAAATTAAGTCTTGGGTTATGATTCAAATCGTACCTCTGATTTTAGCCAATAGCTTTTTAATTGTTGCAATTGCACTGTTTGTTAGGACAAAACTACACTTTACATGCAAAATGAGACTGTTGCCAAAAAAAGAGAAGAAAAGTGGGTGGGGATCCTACTCCAGTGTTCCCCCTACACAAAATGAATAGAAAAGGAGTTGCCCCCATGAGGTCCTACAGATGTGACTAGACTACAAGTTGCCATAATCTCTGAGCATTCTCCATGTTGGCAGAGCTAGATATGAGTTGTAATCCAGCATCACCTGGACTCACAATGTTGGAGGACACAACTTTGACTACCCCTAATGTCGTCTCACTAACCCCATGCTGTGATGTCATAACGTTGTGTTTTGTTGGTGTTGTGAGTTAAATGATCCCAAGTGTTATGGGGTGAATTTGATATGTGGATGCTATGTATGGCACTTCCACTCTCAGATGAAGTTATAACTTTTTCTAGTACGCCATTGGAAATTTATAACTCAGTGAATTAGATGTACCTCAAATGCTGTTTCCTTACAGTGTGCTTGGTGTTTAAGCCCACAATGTTGAGACAGCGAATGTACACCAGGTTTTATGGAAAGGTTATTTTTTTAAAAAGTTAAGTGCCACACTACTGGGGATTGGTATCCCAATTTCAGACTCCAATACTTGATCAAAATCTGGTTTCTATGTATGGTAATTGACAAGGAGGTGGAGTTAGAACTTCAGCCTCAGGCTGCTCTAGGGAAACTCCAGAGCTTTAGAAAGCAACTTACCCTACAAAATGACGATCAAGTTCTGTGCCAAACTGATAGGAAGAGTTTTGTTTCACAAACACGCATACTTGAAAGTGAGGTCTAACTCACGGCCCTCATTTTGTAGTTCACAAGAACAGGTAATAGGAATGGCACCCCTTCAGATTATTGGGCCCCAAGCTATAAGACTGTACAGATGACATTCAGCAACTTAATTTGAGCCCCATAGCAAACAGCATGCCAGTGTAGACGTTTAAGGATTGATCATCCCCCTTTGTGTCACCAGCGAGTAATGTGGCTTCTATATTCTGCTCCCACTGCTACTTCCATATCATCTTCAAGAGCAGGCTCATGTAGAATGTATTTTAGTAATGTAAATTAGAGGTTATCAGCAAATGTGCTGCTGTAGCTAGGCTATAAAGTAGAGACATCACCTTGCCAACAAAGGTCCGTACAGTAAAAGCTATGGTTTTCTCAGTAGTGATGTATGGAAGTGAGAGCTGGACCATAAAGAAGGCTGATTGCTGAAGAATTGATGCTTCTGCATTATGGTGCGAGAGGAGACTCTTGAGAGTCCCGTGGACTGCAAGAAGATCAAACCTATCCATTCTTAAGGAAATCATCCCTGAGTGCTCACTGGAAGGACAGATCGTGAAGCTGAGGCTCCAATACTTTGGCCACCTAATGAGAAGAGAAGACTGCCTGGAAAAGACCCTGATGTTGGGAAAGATGGAGGGCACAAGGAGAAGGGGACGACAGAGGATGAGATGGTTGGATAGTGTCTTTGAAGCTACCAGCATGAGTTTGACCAAACTGCAGGAGGCAGTGGAAGACAGAAGTCCCTGGCATGCTCTGGTCCATGGGGTCACGAAGAGTTGGACACGACTAAACGACTAAACAACAACAGCTAGGCTATCCTGGTTCAGAAAGGTGCACAGCTGGCTAACCAGCCACTCCTTTCCACTGAAGCTACCTAAACTCTAGGATGAGGTAGCCTTAGGAGATGGTTGAAATGTCTCTAGGAGCACCCCAAAACAATGAACCTGCTCCTTCAGAAAAGCACTGCTCCACCCAAAACAGGTAGTCTATCCTGATCCTGGTAGGCCCACAGTGCCTAAGTTTTATAGGGATTCAGGGTTTAGCCACACTTACCTTTTGTCCTGCTCTTACCAGGCCCAGATTTAAAGCTCTGTGTCTGAGGGCGCTCTCCTCTTTCTCTCTGTCCTAGAGCTTTCCCCATGAAAACACTCTCTCTAAGGCTGAAGCACAACAAAAGGCAGTTGGGGTTTTCCACAGCTTTAAAGAGGGGGGTTTTGTGGGAAAGCTCTGAGGCAACAACAACAAAATGGCTTTTGGAGATGGAGTTTTAAAGTGCAGACTGTTCATGGAAAGTGTGGATGAAAGGTAAGTGTGGATAAGCTCTCAGTATCCATTTATTGGCCCTCATGCAACCCATTACTGTTGCCTGACACTGGTCCCTAAAAAGCCTGTCTTGATAACAATAAGAGAGAGATTTGGGCATCCTCTGCATATTGATAGCACTATACTCCAAAATTCCAGGATTATAGTCCCCAATGGCTTTATATAGATCGTTTAGGAACACGAGAAATGAAACATAATAGTGCATATAGAGTTGTTAAAGTGCAGATGGAGCTATAAAGTGCACAGTGACCAAAAAAATAATAATCCTATGGGCAGCAAGAATATAGTGGCATAATACCAATTGTATATAAAAGAGCCTAGGGGAAGCCAAACATGAATAAATTTCCTGGGAAAGTTCTATCCCTACTCATGTTTCTTCATACCATCAGCCACTGGGGTTTCTTCAAATGTTAAGCATGAACATAAATTTCAGTGCAATCTCATCCATCTGTGCACTGTCTGATCAAATATTTATAGCACTTGACCTGGAAAGTTTGAATGTTTTCCTCTGACACTTTATATAAAAAGAAGTGTTTCACCCATTCTGGTCTAGGCTCACTGAATCTAACAAGCTAGCTTTAATCTATGGCTGGGGCATTCTTCCTCTCCCTGCCAGGAATAATAAAACAGACTGGGCAAATCCACCCCTTTTATGTTCCTTGAGCTTTGTAGAGATCAGAGCCCAATTGATTTGCATGAGAAAAGTTAATTGTAGAACTTATTGATCCGTGTCACTCACATAGCAGCAAAGAAGAAGATTAGTAGATCTTAGGAGACCAGATAAAGAAATAGGGCTTTATGTTGAATTGTTTATTGAACAAGATTGTGGTCTGTTTCCTTTCAGTAGATACACCAACTCTTTCTCCTGGAATTGTCATGAGTAGTGGAGGAGCTGATTTATTTTTTATCAAATTGTAAGGCTTCAAGTCAGTCCTTGAGAACTGCAGGTGCAAGGTTAGCAAACACAAAGGAAGATGTCTTTCCCTTTGATCCCATCTGCTATTTTGCAATGTCACGGGTAAAAATTATTTGCAGCCTTGATGCCCCTTGCACAACTGAGCAGTTTCCTGAACAGTTGGGGAACTGCACACGCCCTGATTCTCCATTGAGGTTCTTTCCTGTCCTCCCCTTCTGTGCACAATCTCTACCATGAGAAGTCTGCGCCATTGGATGAAACTTGGTGACTGATCCATGACATCTAAAAGATGATACTGTGTTTGGCTTGTCAAGGGAGTCAGCTAAATGGCACCATAATCAGTCTTTCCCAACCTGGTGCCCCCCAGATGTTGTAGGAGTACAACTCCAAACAATCTCAGCCAGCACAGGCAATGTTCAGGGATAAAGGGAATTGTTCCAGGTTGGAATAAGTTGCCATAGAGTTTATTGCATGGGTAGGCAAACTAAGACCTGGGGGCCAGATCCTGTCCAACCGCCTTCTAAATCCGGCCCATGGACAGTCCGGGAATCAGCGCATTTTTACATGAGTAGAATGTGTATTTTTATTTAAAATGCATCTCTGGGTTATTTGTGGGGCATAGGAATTCATTCACCCCCCCCAAAAAAAATATAGCCCTGCCCCCCAAAAGGTCTGTGGGACAGTGGACCGGCCCCTTGCTGAAAAAGTTTGCTGACTCCTGGCTTATGGTAGATCAAGGTTAAAAAAATACCTGCTTATTTGCAGCCTTGAAGTCACTCACTCTGAAGAAGCCTCACAATGAAAGGTAGTATAATGTAATATCTGTTTCAGTATGAGAATACGTAGTGGTGCAACAAAATATTATTTATGAACTATTGAATGGTTTTGCTTTTTCTATTCAGCTCTGCTCCTCCCCTCAATAACTAAGTAATACGTTTTTTAAACAAAAAACGGGGGGGGGGGGGCCTTGAACGGTGTAACCTGTATAGTGTTAGATAACCATGGGCATACTGTAGGAGATTCCTCAAAGATAACATCCTAAACTGAACACAGCAAGAATAACATTATGGATTGAACTTAAAAGCAGCCTCAGAGCCTCACATTTAAAGCAGCAGGAAGCATTGTTTGTCATTTAAGGCAGCTCCATGAAATTAGGTTATAATTAAAAAGTACCTGGCTAGTAAATTATGTAGAAACTGTCAAGACCAATGCAGTGTGTTCTCACTAATCACATTTCATTTTGCTGGCTGTGGGAAACATTGAGCTTATGGCTTTGCATCTCTTAAAAGCTCAGACCACAGCAGTTTTACAGACTTAGTGGCTTTCTGATATGAACCGCAGGATGCATGCTGGAGAAGACAGGGAGCTGTTTTTCCAGCTGTTGTTATGTACCTAATACATGCTTTTAATGGTTTTCTAAAGTTAGAGGAAATCCTAATTAGTGACAAAACATCAAAGGAAGACTTTCACTTTGGGAGAGACTTCACTTTGAAATTAAATCTCTTCTGCCTCGTGTGGGCTTCTGTGTATCCACTGACACTTTCCCCTCCACTAGCTGCATCTTACAGCTTATAGTTGTTGTCTTTTTTAAAAAAGGGGGGGTGCTTCCTCACTCTCTTTCCCTTTACAGTGAAGCTTTTATAAAATGGTGGCATCACAAAAGAGTTCATAGCAGCACAGCATGAAATAATAAACAAACTTTTTTATAAAAAAAAATCTAGCTACATACAGTAATGTTGTGGTGGGACAACTGGGTTTTGAAGAACTGCATCCTTAATTGGATAAAATAATTAAACAATGTGCCAAGCGTTTTTATTGAATCATTTACTGATTTTAAAATATTGTGAAATATTTTGTGATCAATATGGACTAGGGTGTTTTTAGAATAACTTCTTCTCTAATCAGACTAGATTTATAAAATATTCACTATAATATCCCTGAGATCTGAATCACAAAATCTTTTATTAGCAGGATCACTTACCAAAAAAAAAATCACTATTGAGGTTTTTCTCTCTCTCTCTCTCTCTCTCTCTCTGGGCCCACACACTTCACCTTTTTCAGAACACGCAGAATAATAACCCACATTATAATCCTGTTTTAGGGCATGGTAGCATGGGGTGGGTGGGGAAAATACATCCCTTAGCCCAGCCTAAAACAGCTCCGCCAGCCTCTCTGCCCATGAGCTGATGTCAGTAGGTTTCCTCCAGCACAGAGCTCCCTTTTCCACCTGCCCAAAGTGTGGACAGGTAGAAGTAACACTACAGAGATTCCCACCAGTGGTAGCTCACAGCCCCAAAAGGATGGGGTGGGGTGGGGTTTGAAATCCACTGAATCCCAAGCTGACTCCACTGAGATCACTTGATGGCATTTTCACTGTTTCATCCACCTACTGCCTTGACTGGCATTAGCGGCAGAGACTGCTGATATGGTTGTGGCGTGCCCCTCTGTGACCAGGCTCTGCTACTGCCTGGTCGTAGTAGGATTGCTGTGCCCTTCAGGATATATTTATGCCTATGGACATCAGGCAGGCGCCTGCACTGTATTATTCATGGTGCCTATGTAAAACATTTTCATTTAGGCAAGGCTATCCAGACATGTAGATATGTAAACTGCTTAGAGGTTTTGTTGCACTCAAGTGGAATCCTTTTTCTGTTTAATAAAAATAAGTATTCATACCGTCAAAACCAGAATGCATGCACTAATAATATAGCCTTCTGGTTTTAAAATGCTGAATTTAAAAATACTAGCAGGCTTTGACACAGGTTTTGGCCCTGTGAGAATAACATTGATAGAATGACATAAAATGACTGGGGAACAGGGAGAACATAAAAAAAACAAAAAAAA
Organism: Podarcis erhardii; assembly: GCF_964252035.2. Lineage (NCBI taxonomy): Eukaryota > Metazoa > Chordata > Lepidosauria > Squamata > Lacertidae > Podarcis > Podarcis erhardii. Next base: position 62,269,597 of record NC_138508.1, read on the forward strand.
AACTTGCAAATGACACAAACATGCCTTTAGAAATATATTAAAAAATGGAAAAAAGCAGTCCAGTAGCACCTTAGAGACCAACTAAGTTTGTTCTTGGGATAAGCTTTCATCTGCATGCACACTTCTTCAGATACACTGAAACAGAAGCCACCAGGCCCTTATATATGATGAGAGGGTGGGGAGGGGTATTACTCAGAAGGAAGGTGGAAATTGATTGGCTGATAGGCATGGTAAACCTGTTGACTACTGTTAACGACTGCAATTGGTCTTACAGGGAAAAAGCAAGGGATGTGATGGCCAAAAATAGCTTTATCATCTATAATGAGATAAGAATCCAGTGTTTCTATCTAGACCAGGTCTCTCCATGGTTTTAAGTTTGGTAATACGTTGTAATTCAGCAACTTCTCTTTCCAGTCTATTTCTAAATTCTTTTGTAATATGACAGCTACTTTGAGATCTTGTATACAATGTCCTGGGAGGTTGAAGTGTTCTCCTACTGGTTTCTCTGTCTTGTGATTCCTGATGTGAAATATACTCAGAGTCCTACAGTGATTTCATGTTCTTTATTGCAGCTTGTAAAACAGTGATTGGTTTCCCCCCCAAACCTCAGGCCTTTATATACATTATTTACACAATGAGTCCCGTCTGATTGGTTGATTCTGCTTCCCTCCTGGAGCCTGATTGGTCGTCTCCTACAGGCCAATCAGTTGTTGCATTCTACGATCCTACCAGCCTAATAGGCTGATTAAGTTCCTCCTGGAGCCTGATTGGTCTTCTCCTGCAAGCCAATCAGTTGTTGCATTCTAGGATCCTAACTGCCTATTGTTCTAGGATCCAAGCTTAGTACATAACATGATGTCAGATTTATGTCCATTTATCCTTTGGCATAGGGTTTGGCCTGTTTGTCCAATATAGAGTTAACAGTAGTCAACAGGTTTACCACACCTATCAGCCAATCACCCATTCCCACCACCCTTCTGAGTAATACCTCTCCCCACCCTCTCACTATATATAAGTGTCTGGTGACTTCTGCTTCAGTGTATCTGAAGAAGTGTGCATGCACACGAAAGCTCATCCCAAGAACAAACTTAGTTGGTCTCTAAGGTGCTACTGGACTTTTTTTCATTTTTTAATATATTTCTATTACGTCAGACCAACACGGCTACTTACCTATGCCTTTAGAAATGTTTGTCATTTAGCTACACTGATCAGAAAACAAGGATTAAGAGAAAGCACCCTGTCACGTGTCCACTCAGTTTTGAAATACCTTAGATAACATGTGCACTGAATCTATCCTATGTTAGATTCTATAAATATCCTTGCATTTGCAAAAGTTAAGATACTGCACTCTTACACATGCACATTTGCAGTTGCTTTGGACTGAACTAAAACCATGGCTGTCAATAATATTTCATCCTTTTTGTACTTCTGGTAAATATTTTGAAGGCCAATGACTACTCTCCTTTAAAGCAGCTATTTCTTTTTTTTACAGTCTAAGCTATTATTGTTTTTACTAAACTCTGAAATAACCATATTAATTAGCTGCAATATTTTACTGGCCTTGCGTGTGTGTTTTGCCAAATATGCAGCAATGTAATAAATACATTGACCTTAGAAAAATTGTTGAAGGCTTTTCATTTAATGGCCCACTGCTGTAATTTACATAAAAGAAAATATGTGTGGTAATTGTGCTATGGAACTAACAGTCGTTCCTAAGTTGCTAATGCCTACGTTAAATAATTACAGGCATATTTTCTACCCCATCTGTTGTTCTCACTACTGCAATTATGATGGTTTCTATTATTCTTCTAGCTTTCCCCACAAATTTCCCCCACATTTCTCACAATTATAGCAATCATTGTAGTTGTTGGTGGGCTTCCATTCATATTGTATTGCTTTATAAAGTCTCTTCAATTTGTTTAAAGAAAAAGTGGAAGGAAAAATTCAAGCTATGAAAAGCAGTATCATCTGCCCCATTAAGTTCTAAAGTGGGAGGTGCTTGAGAGGGTGATGGCAGTTCAGTTCCAAACACTTTGCAAGGAAATTGGTTATCTGTAGCTATTCTAGTATGAGTTTGGGCCCAGTGCTGAGACCCAATTAGCCGTGGTCCCCCTGGCAGATGACCTGGCAGATTGGGAGAGGGACTATTGTACTGTGCTCTGCATATGACTGCCCATCTATTTGGTTCAGAATTTGGAGCTGGTGTATGATGCCACGTCCAGGTTGTGAAGTGGAATCAACTACCATGACATACCCTCCAACATTTCTCTGATGAAAATAGGAACATCCCATTTCATAATGATAATTTTACTATTTATGCCCCACACATCTTTCTTGCTTGCCCCAGCCACTCAGCTCCCAACATATAAAAATAATACTAAATCATTAAACGTTTAAAAATACTTCCCTATACAGGATTGCCCTCAGACGGCCTGGGGGGGGGGGTGTCAGATAACTCCATACCCTCCAACATTTCTCCAATGAAAATAGGGGCATCATAAGGAAAAGTGGGACATTCCGGGATCAAATCAGAAACCGGGACCAGTGGCGTAGCGTGGGTTGTCAGCACCCGGGGCAAGGCAAGTAATTTGCAGCCCCTAACCCGTGGATTTGCGCCCCCTAACCCTAACCCCCAGATGTTGCGCCCGGTGCGGCCGGCCCCCCCTGCACCCCCCACGCTACGCCACTGACCGGGACGGCTTCTCTAAATCAGGGATGTCCCTGGAAAATAGGTAAACTTGGAGGGTCTGCCATGAATATATATTCACGGACTGCCAGTTTGCTACTGAGCCTGATTCAAAGTATTTGTGTTGAAGTATAAACACCTATTCAACTTGGAATGCAAGTTGAGTGCTTTCTCTTATGTAGACCTGTCCATGTGATGAAATCTATTGAGGGAGGGGCAGCTCCTGGTGGCACCATAAGTGTTTGAAGTTAATTATGCAGTGAACTGAAGCAGGGCTTTATTGGCTATGGTGCCCCAGTTGTGAAATTCCATCCCCTTGGAGATATGACTGCCTCCAAGTCATATGAGTTTAGGTATCTGCTGAAGACTCACAGGTATTAGCTGGGCATGAGTGTGGAAGCTGTTGCTTTCATATTCTACAATTTAGCTTAATGGCTGCAAGTGTGTATCTGAAGAAGTGTGCATGCACACGAAAGCTCATACCTAGAACTAACTTAGTTGGTCTTTAAGGTGCTACTGGAAGGAATTTTTTGTTTTGGCTGCAAGTAGTTAGAGATAAATGTTTTAGCTGTGTTTTATTGTTTTGCATACAGTAGTTCCCCTCCCTAACTATCCCATGCTGGGATTTCCCATGCCAGGGAAGTGTGCATAAGAAATACTTTAAATGAATAAAGTTTATATACACATTAATCCTATATAGGATAACATGTATAATTCCCAGTGCTATAGTCCTAAACACACTTATTAGGAAGTAAGACCCATTGAACACATAGCATTGCACTGTCAAGCAGATGGTGTGAAGAAACAGAACATGCAACACTAGAGATACTTTAAGAATCAGAACATAACACATATTTGTTAGTAAATATTTAGTTAAGGGGTAGCCAAATTGATGCCCTCCGGGTGTTGATGGAGTACAACTCCCATCCTCCCTGACTATTGGTCATGCTGGCTGGGCTGATGGGAGTGTAGTGCTGGAGGCCATGGCATTGCCCCCCCCCCCCGATGTAAGATATATGGGAAATCTTAAGATATTCTCTCCATTTCCCTACCAACCCCATATGCTACTAGTCCCATTATGTAAATTGACTACGTCAGGCCTGTTAATTCTAACAGGTCTACTCTTAGTAAAACTTAGTTGAATATTTTCCAGACATGTCTGGGATTCTGGGGGTGAGGAAGCGACACTGAGCTCCCCTGTGCCAGGAAGTCTGGCATCTCTGGGAATGCACAGAGAGAGAGAGAGAGAAAGAGAGAGGTTTCAGGTTTTCCAGGTGTGTACTGGTTTTTAGTCTATGGCAACCCTAGCCTCTACTGCTGTTGTTTCTCAGTAACTGGCATAAGTGACTAGCAGCCTTTGATGGCCTTTTCCAACTTTAATTTGCTGCTGCTGCTGCTACATGGAAGCAGGCAAACTCTACCCACCTTGAGGGTGTGTTTAGGAATGGGGAGAGAGAGACTGCTGCAGACAGTGGGCTCCCCACTGAAGGGCCTGCCTAGCATTACATCTGGTGAGCTGTTATGCTTGCACAGAGGAAATGTTTGTAATAGTGTGGCTTTGGATTTCACCCTAAATGTATAGACTCAGCCCAACCAATGTTCAATACCTACAGTGCTGTTCCTCATACAGTACTTTGTATCTCATACTCATGCATACACCTTCCCTTTGTTGGCTAAAGATTGCCTTGTTGCATGCCACTCTGCTCGTATCATCCTTGCACCCATACTGAGACCTTGCCCGCTCCTTTATTATACAGCAAAGAAATGTTTTACTATGACATTTATATATTATGCATGCTTTCTTTTTCTTGTCAGCAGAAAAAGTAGAACTCTGTCACTCACATTCCAGTTGTTACAGTGGTTAACGTACCCTGTCAAAAAACATTTTGCAAGAAAGTCATCTTCCTGGTGAAATATTAACTGGGATAGAATCCTATTGTACAAAGCACATGCTCTGTTGAATGACTGAAAACTGCATATCGTAGCTAGGAAATGAGAAGGAACTGCTGGCATAACTGATATAGTACAGTAATTAAACTTGTGAGCTATGACCCTTGACATCCCCCAACAAAGCCAGCATGTCAGCCTTAGCACACCATTTGTAATATTAGGAGTGATAATATTTGACCAGTTTAGAGGGCTGTTGAACAGGTTTGAGTTACATGAAATATTCCTAGCAATAAGAAAAAAGGATTGTATGAATACTAACCATATATTCCTCTAGTCGCATCTTCAGTGGATGGCCAATTAGATTTTCAGTATTGCTGGCATATTCCTTAAGGAATCGGGGATGTGTCTTGAACCAGCCAGCCTGATTGCTGGCTGATCTCTCCATCGGGGTTGATCCTGGCCAAAGGATACCCTGCATTGCTTCAGATCTAATACGATGTTCTCTGGGCTTTCGGACAGAACCCTACTTTGGACCCCTCACTGGGGTACCCTGAGTTTTATCCCAGATTTGGGGGGGGATGGGGCATTCACCCCCCACCCCGTTTTACACTATGGATCTAACCCAATGTCTTTTCTCACCAAAAGTTGTGACAGCTGCTATGAGGAGGACAAAACCTCCCAGAAAGGACCAGTACATCTGCAGGCAAATTCCTCCACGCCCTGAGTACGATAACTGAGTAATTCCACAGCAAGACCATAAACGAATCATAAATAAGCTTATGTCTGCTTTCCTCCGAGCAGCCACAACATACAGTGTGGGTGGGGCGACTGCTTCCTTGGCTGCACTGCCTGCTAGACACGCAGCTGGCCTTTATGCCTGGCTGGTGGACCCCACAGAAGACTGGCACTGCAAGGTCTGCCACCAGAGCATCACCCACCCACCAGGGCCCTAATTGGCCCAATCAAATTTTAAATTTTGCAAGGCAATTCTGCCAGCCCCTGTGGACAGCTGATGCCTATGCTGATGTCAGCCAACCATGATTGCCTCTTCTCCCTTGTACTCCAACAAATGTGCTGGACTTCAATCACCGCCACCATTTGAGTTATGGTATTCGGTCTTTCAAGGCATTTGTTCTTCACTGAAAGCTGCAAACAAATGAAAGTATACAATGCCAGGTCAGGTTATCATTTTTACTTCCATAAAATGTCTCAGTTTTCATCCTCTATACATCACTTTCCCCTGTGATCCTGTCATAATTCATCAGGAAGTTTTAACTGAAGGTCACTCAAGTACATTTAAAGATCTCAGGATTTCCTTAGGCCTTGAGTTTCAAAGAAAGTTGAACCTTTGGAAGAAAAGACCTCCTGTATGTAAACTTTTGCAGCTTGTCAAGGGGAAGCAGAAGGGCAGAGAAGTCTAGGGACATTTGAACTAATTTTACTGGAATATTCTATGTATTTTAGTACATGAATGACATTAGATATTAAAAACAATAAACCTTTCAACTGCTTAAAGTTGAGTTTGTGATGCAAATTTTTAAACAGATTATCTATTAAGCTTATTAGCATGGTATGTTTATCACAGAATTGTAAGATGCTTTGAATTTTGTAGATGAAGGGGAACATAGTTGTGTTGTTAAACAAATGAAGTCATTTTCATAGCTTCACCATTAAGAAAGAAAATGCCAAGTATTGCATTTGCTAAGTATGCCCAGCACATGTTTCATTTGCAAACAAATTCAGCACTCTGCGGGCCTTTCAATGTCCTTGATAATGATGGAAGCTTTGCACATTCCAAAGGGGTTCTTGAAAGTCAGAAACTGCAAGACTCTCAGTAGAATGGCATGCATCTGATATTCTCTTCAGAGGTAAAATTATTCATGACTGTTGTGATTGAGATAAAGCAAGTTCATTTAATAGCACTGTGTCCTAAAAGCTTAAAATACAACATCAAATTAAAGGGAACCAGCATTAAAAAGGTGATTGGTCAGAACATTGTGCGGTATTGGGCAGAATTCTGAACATTTGAGAAAGGCAAATGCTTGATAAAGCTCTTGAATTGTGCTAGTGAAGGCAATCAAGGGAGGGGGTTGTAATAAATTATTACTGTTTTCACAGCTCATCACCAAACTTACAGGTTTCACTATGCAGTAAGGTGAGTGTAACCTTCTTGGAGATATTTACAATTAAATTATAAGCCAATTTAAGGTCATTCTGGCTTTTTAAAATCCTCAGTACAAAGCAAAACTAAATGGTTTGTTCAACACCCATGGTTTGAATAAGGCTTCATAAAATTTGCATGCAAGATTTTCGGAAATCATCACAGGATTCAAATACATTGTACATATGTGTAGCATTTCCCCCTGGTTAAGCTACTTGAAAGGGTGCAATCAACAAACGCTGCTATTCTCCATTAACATGGTTCAGTTTCAAGTGCTAGCACCGGTGGCTTAGCTCCTGCCAATCCAGGCATATAGGGAATCTTTTGTACAGGATAAGCCAGAAGTTGTACAACCACTACCAAAGTAGCTACTATTGGTTTTGTCAGGGATTGCAAATCTGTGACTGAGCTCAGACCTAGCCAGGAGTTGTTGCATCTGCTCAGATTTGTCACACCAACCTGCTCAACTCTTGCATAGGCATTGAACCATGTGTTATCCAACCTGCTAGTGTTGAATGTGGTCTTAGTAGTTATTTTGTGCTGCAGAAATGGGGAATTTCAGAAATGAGCTTGTCTAGTTTAGAAATATCTGAGCCTTTACATTCCTGAGCCCAGTCCTGCCTGAATTTCACCTTGGTTCGTAATGGTTTGGTGCCAGCGTCTTCTCTGCTCCACACTTTCACAAACTTAACGGATTATGATGGAAAGGAGAATAGCAGCCAAGGCAAAAGACAAAGACTGTTCTTGTCCTATTTCTGCTTATGTGAAGTCTTAAAAGAACAGTACTAGTAGTTCTAGGTGGCCATGAATTTTAAAACTACAGTGCTTAGAATTAAGTCCTGGCTTATTTATTCTAAGGCCTAACTTTGTACTAATTGCTTCTGAGCATGCTCAGAACTGCCATTACTGACTCTGGGAACTATAGCTTTTATTCTTTAGTCTTGGAACAGTAGTTCTAACTCATTTATCAGGAAGCATAAAAACAATACTATGGACTTTAAGTAATGGTGGGTCAAATATGTGGAGAGCTGTAAAATTGGATAAGTCATTTTTACTAGTGATCTTGGCTGCCTTTCCAGACATAGGCATGTAGCTGGCGGGTGGCGTAGTAGGGAAATTGACATATGAAAAGGCTGACGATCATGGATCAGTTCCAAAATTGTATCTTTGAAGAATTTTAGGAAAAGTCTGTTTACCAAGAATTCTCTCAGAAAAGGCTTAGAAAGACCTGGGGCATTTTTTATTTAATTTGGAAGATTTCACCTGCCATCAATTGCACTATGTAATTAGGTGTAGTTAACACTGTAAAGTTTTTGAATGCTATTTAAATTACTGGTAATCATTTGTACTAGTAAGCCTACAGTGATCTTGAGGTATCTCTTAGTCACAGCATCAGTGTAGTAAACTGAAGGCCTAGTGGATAGTCACTATTTTTCTTGTGTCATCCTCACCTTGCACACATGTAAATTATCTCTTCATTAAGCAAATAATCTGTCCCCCGCTCTTCCCACTCAGTTGGTTCTGCTGTTGAAAACAAAGTTTATATGTGGCGGATATTAACATAAATACATTACTACCACTATTATCTGTTAGTATATTCAGTACATTTTTGCTTAATATGCCTGGGCCTAAATCCTGGTTTGCAGCAATATTGTCTAATTTGATGTGCTTATCTATTGTGTAGATGGTAAGGAATATAAACAAATCTGCCTGAAACAAATTTTGAGATTCCTTAAGCATTGTATTTTGCTTTCCTAATATCTCACACCCCATAAAATATGTACAAATGTGCTTATGACCCATCAGTATCATAGCCATAGAATTTGCAGATTTATATTTATCAGGGCAGCCTTGTTCCTTTTCTTAGCTAGTAGCTAGACATTTCTCAAATGCTCCTTGATTTGCTCCCAGATATCAAGAAAGAGGGATATAAATATAGAACTCTACCTGGAGCTACACTCTGTATCAAAGAGAAAAAGTCAAGAGATGATACCGAAGTTCACTGGGCTGTGACCTGGAAATATGTTTCATGGTATTAGTAATTCTCACCTCAGTTGAGACGTTAGATTAAAGGCCCTCAAATTCTTCTCCAGTTTAGATTAAAATCCAAGATGCAGAATACTTTTTGGCATATTTCCTGGCAGAGGGGGAAAGTGCTGCCAGATTTATTTCTAATGTTTTGGGAAAAGAACCTGGATCATTCCCAGAGTAATCTGATGTGAGCTCTACCTTCTCTATTCATGGTCCCTAGGCAATATTCTCTAGAAGAAAACATCTTGGTTTTATTTTGTCACTTTTTTTTGTTTGAAAGGTTTCGCTTATATCTCTGTACTCAGTTGTCCTTGGGCTATTCAGTTCTTTTCAGGATTTATTACATTCAGTTGCTATGGTAGTATTGTCTAATTCCTGCCCACACAATGGAACATCTGTATTTTCAAACAAAGAGTCAACCACTTAGTGGTTGCAGCAATGGACAGTTTAGCACAGGTTGTGGGATATTGTGGGGATTTGTGAGCACTCAGTCTTCTCCTTCATAATTTCATAGATAGATCCATAATATGTTTCCACAGTAGATCTGTTGAAGAATCCAGTCCTTTTAGCATATTGGCTGATGTTTCCAGGCAAGTTCCAATCAGCAGCGGCAACGGGTGGCAACAGCCCTCCAATACCTCTTTCTCCTGTTTGATGAGGCATTATTTACTTGGGAAGGCAGTTCCTGGAAAAAGACAGAGAGGGCAAGAGAAATGCAGTTTTTTATCTGTGCAGAACTGAAGCCTGCTTCACATAATGCTGGGCTCATGTTGAGCTTCCAGCCCACGCATCCAAGCAGTTTATCTCTTTCATAACATGTCCAATTTCCAGCTCATCATGTACTTAATGGAGATGTGCCTCACCATAGAATAAAGGCTCATTGTCTTCTACATCATCATGAGTTCAGAATGTGTCTGAATCTGCCCTAAAAAGATGATCAATAGCCAATCAGTCTGCCTTCTATTTGCATAGTGCCAACAATGCATTTAAATGTTCTGAGGCAATTATTTTTATGAACATTTGAATATAGAGTTCCTAATGCAATGGGGCTTGCTTTTCTTATCCAAACAGAATATACTTCAAAAACTTCTTTTTTAAAAACAAACATGGATTTTTTCAAAGGTGGATTCAATTCCACTAAAAATGCCAGAAAAACACAAGGTCATTTTAAAGCATAAATTTCAGTTCATGTTTTCCTTCAGTGCACACCTTAATGAAAATGGTGAGAGGTAGGCAGAGTTAAACTTCTACAATGAGAAAATATATTGAGCATTTTGGGGTCCCTCCCCACTCCATTATTTTGAATTCTGAGGTCTTATTCACATGTGCATGTAGTAGATTATTAAGTCATACTCTGTTGAATGTGTGGATGGACTCTGTTAAAATATATTGTTTATGGTGATGTCAGGCAAATAGTTCTGCATGATATTTGCCCTGTGACAGCCAATTCACACATAGAATCACACATAGGATTTTAGAGTTGCAAGGGACACCAAGGGTCATGTAGTCCAACCTCCTGCAATGTAGAATCTCAACTAAAGCATCTATGACAGATGGCCAGCCAACCGCTGCTTAACAGCCTCCCATGAAGAAGAATCCATCACCTTCCAAGGGGGCTGTTGAATAGCTCTTACCATAAGAAAGTTCTTCCTGATGTTTAGTCAGAGTAGTCTTTCTTGTAACTTGAAGTCATTGGTTCAGGTCTTAGCTTCCAGAGCAGGTGAAAGCAAGGTTGCTTGATCCTCCTTTAGATATTTGAAGATGGCTATTATATCTCCTCTCAGTGTCCTCCTCTCCAGGCTAAACATATCCAACGCCCTCAACCATTCCTCATCAGGCTTGTTTTCCAGATCCTTGATCATCTTGGTTGCCTTCCTCTGCACATATTCCAGCTTGTTGATATCCTACTTAAATTGTGGTGCCCAGAATTGGACACAGTATTCTGGGTGTGGTCTGACCAAGACAGAATAGAGTGGTACTATTATTTCCCTTGATCTGATCATTATACTTCTGTTGATGCAGCCTAGAATAGCATTAGGTATTGTTTGTTTGTTTGTTTGTTTGTTTGTTTGTTTGCTACTGCATCTCACTGTTGCTAGGGTTGCCATACATCCGGGAAAACCTTGACATGTCCTTTGGGGTGGCAACATGCCCATCGGGGTGGATTTTTACATTTTAAATGAAATGTCCAGTTTTGGGGGGGGGGTTGGATTCAGGCGGCTTGATCTCTGGCTACTCTGCGCATAGCAGCCGCTGCCAGCCTGAGCTGGGGAAAGAGTCACATGGGTGCTTTGCATACAGTGACCGCTGCCAACCCAAGGTGGGGAAAGAGATGTGCGGGCTGGCAGTGGCTCAGGCTGTCCTCTTTTTTGCTCTTTAACATATGGCAACCGTACTGTTGACTCAAGTTAAGCTTGTGGTCTACTCAGACCACTAGATCCTTTTCACATGTACTACTGGCAAGCCAAGTGTCCCCATCTTATATTTGTGCAGCTAGTTCTTCCTGCCCAAGTGGAGAACTTTACATTTGTTGCTATTTAAAATCATTTTGTTATCTGGAGCCCTGTTCTCCAATCTGTTAAAGGCATCTTGAATTCCAAAGCTGTGTGTATACTTGAGACAGCCATTACATGTGCATATATGACATCTTCATGAATAGGAGTTTGGAGAGTGTGCAAGGACAGGAAAACAAACTAGTAATTCACATTGGGGGAAGACATCTGTTGTGTACAGCAGTGTACAAGCATGACTTGAAAAGCAGTGGTGGGAAATGATGCTGCGTTTTAAGCTGCTAATGTGTCAGTAGCCTTAAATTGGCGCAACTGGACATTAGGGCCAAAGGCTTAATGGAAAAGGTGGATTACAGGAAGGTCCTCTGGAAGGCAATTCCAAACATACAGGACAGCAAGGGAGAAAGGACAGTCTTTTTGAGAAACCAGGAAATATAGCTGAAAGAGTATAGCTGAATGGCAAGCATTATTAGGATACAAAAGTAGAAAGATTGCTTGCGGTGGCAGGGGGGGTGCTTGTGCTGGAAGGAAAGTGTGTCATGTGACCAGAGTGACAAGTGAGGTTAGGGATTTTGGCAGCAAAGTGCTAGATAAATGAGAAAATACTAAGGTAGACCAGAGAGCATAAGTTTGCGTGTGTAGTTTGTGTTAGAAATGACCAGAATGTGGGTGAAGCTTTTTGCCATATGTAGGGAGTGGATTTGACTTTTAAAGCAAACTCATCTGGTTCTTTTGAGATTTTGACAGTGTAACATAGCAAACATTAAGTTGCAATAACAACCATTTTAGTCCTTTATTAATGCTGTATCTTTCCCAGATGTAAGCATAACATCCCTTCTTCTCCCAGATCACTGTAGGGAAAATAAAGTGGCTTCTTACAATAAGGAAATTGGCCTTCACTGCTATATAGTGAAGCATAGCTACATTTTCAACATTAACTAGAATATGTTCAGTCTCTGGTGAGACACAAGGTATTTTCTCCCCTACACATAGTCATATCACAAACTTTATTCATTCAAATCTGGAAGCTGCTTTGTAGTGTTTGGTTACAGGCTTAGGCTTTTACTTTTGGTGATTTAGATGTCAAAGTATTTTTAGATGCAATCCATAAGGCATTCATCATTGGGTAATTATAGCCTTGCTGATTGACAAGCGGTGTTGTGTTCAATGAAAGCCATGTTTCAGTGTACTGATCCTAGCTTTAGTCTTGAAGATTGACTGCTCAGTTCTAAATTCTCATGAGAAAGAATAAGTTAAAATGGTTTCATAGACTATGGTGTAGCAGGCGATATCTTTTAAAACATCTAAAGGGTTGTTTATCTCTAAACTTCAGTGATTTCTGTTGCATTCCCCCGGCCTGTATAATAATTTAATTTAATCATTCAGACTCTGATCTTTAAGCAGTTTCAGCATCACAACCTCCTACTCATTTCATTGACCCATTTGGATTGAGCTTTCTGTTGTCTCTTGGTTTAAGGCTGATCATCCTTTATCTTACAGCAGTTATTTATCTTAATATTGAGCAAAGTCAACAAGATGTGCATAGGAATTCTAGAGTGACTTCTGCGTCTTTCACTCAGTCAAGGCACCAGGAGCCCCAATCTGTCTGTTCTAGATCAGCCATCCCCAACCTGATTTTCTCCAGATGTTTTGGCTTCCCAATTCCTATCAGCCCCAACCAGGATAGCCAGGTGTGAAGGATGATGGGAGTTGTAGCCCATAAGCATCACTTGGGTAAAGGCTTTTCTAGATAACACTGTTACAAGGCTCAGTATCTGATCTTCACCTGAGCTGAACTTGCACATTCCCCCCTCCTTTCCCCCTCCTTCCTATTTTCTGGGGTGTGTGGTGGAGACTAGCTGCCATTCTCCTTGCCTTAGCTTGCACAGTCAATGGATTCACTTGTGGGGTTGGTACGGATGGTATGTCTGCTTTTGTCTTTCCATGAGCACCAAAAGAAGCACACAAACAAGTGAATTTTAGAATGCAACCTTGGTAGAAACTCTTTTACAAAATAGCACTATATTCCTATCTAATGCAATATGTAATGCACTAAAAGCACTTATACAGGGAACACATATTCTTACTAGCTAGAATTGAGAACCATGTAAACTATGCAGGATTTTAGATGACATGAGTCGGTGATGCCATATAAAGACATTTCCAACACACAGTTGGCAGCTTTTGTAGCAATGTCATGGAACCTGTCTCAATTCTTCATCCATAAAGAGATGAACAATGTAGCTGGTAGAGGGATTCCCTTACAGGCAACCACGGCCAGGGGTAGAATATATGATTATATAAGCTACTTCATGCAATGCTGCATCCATAATCTATCTATAATCGATCAATCAACCTTTAAACTCTCTTATTTACTCAGTTTAGTATAGTGCATGAATGCATTTTAGTATAATGCATGCATTGGGTGCAAAGTATCTGCTAATGGAGTGTTGAAAAGCTATGGCTGCAGTCCTGTAACACTTAGTTGGGAGTATGTCCCATTGGGGTTTTCTGAGTAGGATTTCACTATTAATTTAATATTGTTATAGCTGCCCTAGTAAATCTCCTTCCACCCATCACCTGACTGAAAGTAAAATAGCAAGAACATCATCATTTAAAACTCATTTTCCTTCATGCTTTCCTCCCTTTTACATTTACATATATTGCTTGCATTGTGGTACTGTGACTGCTATAAGAATTACACCTACTGTTAAAATTTACTATCTTTTTATCTGAAAAGTACTATATCGTCAAAATGAAGGAAAAGATCAAAATTAATTCTGCTTTCCTTACAAGGATTTCTCATTCTCATTTATTTGGAAGATTTTTTATTTTTTTTTTAATGGTAGAGATCAACTTAAAATAATTTCTACAATCAAATATAAAATGGGGAGTCTCTCTTTATTTTAATCCAGCAACCACAGAACAGGAAGAAGAGGGAGACTGGGTACAAAAGGTCTAGTTGGGCCACAGCTAGAGATCAATCAAACAGCTTATAGCAGCTGTATCACATCCATTCTGTCATGCTCATGATATTAGGTGTTGTCCTTGAAAGGCTGTTCCAGACCTCGCAGCGTAGAGCAGGAGGGTTTGTTTATTGCATAAACATCTCAAAAAAAAAAAAGTCAAAATGAGAGAAGCATAATAAGAAGAGAGACACAGCTAATGATCAAATATTTAAACAAGCTCAATGAGTCTCTAGTGAAAAGTCCAAATGTCAGTTTGCCAACTGGTGCACCTTGAGGGGAACAGCATACTTAAGGAATGATACAGCTATGAATACATTAGTGCTGTGCCAAAAACCGTCTTCCAGTTTCTTGAAAGTTTTATTCCCCTGTGAACATGGGCGTAGCTAGGATTTTTTTGGGGGGGGAAGGCTTTATGCTGGGGGCAGAATTGAGTTACCTGCAACACAGTTGGTCAGTTAGTTAAGTATTTTTATTTATGCTCCCCCCCCCCCGGCTACGCCCTTCCCAGTGAAAGAGCTTCCTCCCCCCCCCCCGCATTCTCATGGCTTTATAATTTTGTGGGGTGGTCCTTAGTTTACTTTCACATTGCAAAGATGGTGTGTGTGCCTGCCTCAATGAAACATTTATTCAGTGCTCTGACTACCTGCACTTCCTGACTGAGAATGCTCTGTGTGGAGACTTAGAAAGGAACATAGGAAGCGGCCGTTGTATATTGAGTCAGATCATTGGTCCATCTAGCTCAGTATTGTCCCCTCTGATTGGCAATGGCTCTCCAAAGATTCCATCAGGGTTGTTGCCAGGCCCTACCAGGAGAAGCCAGGGATTGAACCTGGGACCTTCTGCATGCAAGGCAGATGTTCTACCACTGCCCTTACCTCATTACATCTTACTCTGGGCTTTGGTTGAAGCATAAGCACCCAGGCAGACTTTGGAGTGCAGGCCACTAGAGTTATGATTTATAGACTCCCGGAAACACCCTTGAAAGCCCCGGTCAGCAATCCGGCTGACTGCAGCTCTTTGAGCCACTTGAAGTTTCTGAGTCCTTTTCAAAGGTAGCCCCACATAAAGATGGCTACAGTAATCCAAACAAGAGTGAGTCACTGTGGCCAAACCATCTCATGGAACGGGTGCAGCTGGCGAACAAGCGTTAACTGTGCAAATGCACTCCTGGCCACTGCAGAGACGTGGGCATGCATCATAAAATCATAGAATTGTAGAGTTGGAAGGGATCCCATGGATTATCTAGTCCAATGCCCTGCAGTGCAGGAATCTAAACTAAAGCATCCATGACAGATAGCCATCCAACTTCTGCTTATAAACCTCCAAAGAACCTCCAAGTCCACAACCTCCCAATGGGGACTCAGGGATGAGTCCAGGAACATGCTGTGTCTTCAGCAGTAGTGTTATCCCTCTTCCCTGTTCTGCCTTCCAGCTGACCAGGAGTGCCATATCTGTCCTATAACCAGGACTGAAACCAGACTGAAACCTAGTTCATCAGTCTCCTTCAGAAACACCAAACACTCCAGCACCTTGCACAAAAATGGGATATTGGAGACTGGGTGATAATTATCCAATATGGTGGGATTCAGGGAGGGCTTTTTCAGTAGAAGTCTTATAACTGCTTCCTTTAGGCACATTAGAAGGAATAAGTATGGTTGTGCTTACCCAGAATTAGTGCCCGAACTAGAAATTTTGCCAATGTTTTATGGCAGTGCTGATGGAGATGATAGAAAGGGAAAAATTGTGGGCTATACAATGTGAGCCACTGAACAGTGAGAGTCTTCTCCTGAGCCGATGTCAGTAAATAATAATATATTCAATGCTAAAGAGAGCATTTTCAAAGACAGATGGCACTCATATATATGCACCCCTTGAAAGGAAACCACTTATGATTTAATCAGGTTTCAGTGTTTTACTTTAAATGTAGGAAACATAAATTAAACACAGTCTGCATCTCATGCTTCATTTGTCAGCCCCGACAACACATATATAATACATTAAAGACCAAATAATTCTTTGCAGCATGCAATTAGAAGGTAGAATTTAAAGAGGTTTCAAGTAAGCCCAGAAAGTGTATGTCAAGGGAGCAGGGTTTAGATTGAGTTGGAGTGTGAGCCAGGCACAGGTTCCAGGGATGCAAGACCATATACTCCTAGTTGCAGTTCATGATCCTGCAAATAAAAGCAGGTCAAACATAAGTTAAATTTCAGCTAGGTAGATTCAGATTAAGTTAAATCAAGTAAAACAGGTAAAAATCAAAAAGGCAAACAGTGCACCCAGCCAATTTAATTTAAGAAACTTGGTGGGCTATTCTATCACCCCCGTGTCTGGCTGAAGCCAAAGCAAATGGCCAGTTGCAAAGGATGAAAGCGTCACACCCTCTCCCTGTCCCCGAGGAGCTGTGCCAGGCTGCAACCACCGCTTCCTTAAAAGGTAAGCAGTTTTCCAGCCACCTCAAATGATGCTTGCTCATTTGTACATTAAGTGAAAGTGTATTTCTATACGAAACACAGAAAGGGTTTAGGTCAGTGGTGCCCAAACTTTTTTCAAGGAGGGCCAGATTTGATGAAGTGAAGGGCCGTGAGGGCCAACCAAAGTTGTTGCGCTTTTTTTAGGATTGAAATTGTTGAGCTTTTTTTTTTTTAGGGTTGAAGTTGTTGAGGGTTTTTTTGAGGATTTTACCCCATAAACTGCCGAAGGGGCCGGATTAGGCCCCCGAAACTTTGGACATGTCTGTGGTAGAGCCTTTGGCCAACAAGGGAATCAAAGGTGTGCTAAAGGTGGGAAAGGAGATTGCAGAGGAGCTGAACGGATTATTTGCATCTGTCTTCAGAGCAGAAGACTCGCGAGTAACATAAAAGTAATAAGGTGAAACAGGAGAGATGCAAGCCGGGAAGGGCGATGGAAGGGCCCGGCCGGGCGGCGACTCACCTCGCAGGCGGTGCGCCATCCCTTTGGCCCAGGCGAGGCGGCGGCGGCGGCTGCTCGGCGACCTCCTCGCCCGTCTCCTCGTGAGGGAAACGTGGCGTCGGTGCGCCTCCGGCGGAGCAAGGCCGCTGGCCTTCGCCTTCCCCTCCGCCTTCCTCCTTTTTGTCGCGCCGCCGGCACCTCCGCTGCCTCCCGCTCTCGGCGGGCCCTCCCGGGCGTCGGGCTCCGAGAGCGAAGGCGCCCCTCCTCGGCCCCACTCCACCACGCCCATCTGCAGCACGGGCCCCACTGTGCGCTCCCCCCAGCCGCCCTGGCCGCTTCGCCCGCCTCCTCCTCGGGCTCGAAGCCCAGGTTATCCTGGCTCCAGGCCTGCCTCAAGCAAGATGAGAGCGGTGGCGACGGCGAGCAAGACGAAGGAGGAGGAGGAGGGGAAGGAGAAGAAGCGCCGATGACTCCTCCGCCGTCGCCGCTGCTGCCCGGTGGGTCCCGCAGCCGCCCCAGCTCCAGATGCTCCAGGCCGCCGGGAGGGCAAAGTCCCGCCATGGCCCC
The DNA here is from genome assembly GCF_964252035.2 of Podarcis erhardii. Taxonomy (NCBI): domain Eukaryota; kingdom Metazoa; phylum Chordata; class Lepidosauria; order Squamata; family Lacertidae; genus Podarcis; species Podarcis erhardii. Next base: position 62,287,321 of record NC_138508.1, read on the forward strand.
CCGACCCTGGATGAAGGCCGCCGCCACCTCAGAAATTTTCTCTCAGGCCGGCCGAGTATCGGCGCGGGAAGGGAGCACCTTCGCTTTCTCCACCGCCCGCCTTCCAGCCCCCCATCCCCGCCCACAGCGCGCCGCCTCGCAGGGGGAAGCGGGCAGGCCGGGCTGGCGGCTACACGGGCCACATGACGAGGTCTGGCGGGCTGTATTCGGCCCGCAGGCCTTGTGTTTGACACCCGTGGTTTAGGTATTAGAATAACTGAAAGCAAACATTTTTAGGTACTTAAAATTTTGTTCCATTGTTAGGCAGCAGTAGAACAGCATTTCTGTATACAGTACTTAGGCTGCCATCTGGGAACTTTATTTCTGCAAACAGCAGAAATTAGACCACCTCATGCTTTTTCCTACATCTACTATGTTGCTGATCAAAATGTAATGCACAGTTCAGGAAACTATGTATCAAATCTCTTTTAGCAATTTGCAACCCAGAATTGTGCTGCAAACTAAGGCTTACATCTGGTTTAAACTTGTTCTTTTGATATTTAAAATTGGCTCTGCTATTTTGACCTCATTCTCTTTATTACTGTACGCAGACTTCTTTTCCCTGTAATGCTACATCTTAAATCATAAAAGATTTGCGTTGAAGACAGATGCACTATGAATATGTCAGTGTGAATAGGTTGCCAGTTCCCCTTTTATATTAAAACCACTTAATTTGACCAGATCAGTTGCTAATATGTCATTCCTGCTACTCTGGGCTCAGTAGCCACTGTTTTCTTTGCTCCATATACTCTGGCTAGAAAACAAAGTGCTCCCCAGTGGGATGGGTGCCTGCAACAATCAGGAACCTGGCTGCAGGCCACTTTTTTTGCCCAGCCAAAGAAGAACAAGGCATCATTAGTAGTATATAAAATAATGATGACTGCTTTGAGTTCTCTTTTTATGTTCAGCTATCAGTTATTTGGCCTGCGAATGAAAGGCCTGAGTCATACATTTGCAGTGGAATAGCTGCACGAAGAAGGAAGTACAGTGGTACCTCGGGTTACATACGCTTCAGGTTACATACGCTTCAGGTTACAGACTCCGCTAACCCAGAAATAGTACCTCGGGTTAAGAACTTTGCTTCAGGATGAGAATAGAAATCGTGTGGTGGTGGCGCGGTGGCAGCGGGAGGCCCCATTAGCTAAAGTGGTGCTTCAGGTTAAGAACAGTTTCAGGTTAAGAACGGACCTCCAGAACAAATTAAGTACTTAACCCGAGGTACCACTGTACCTGAGTGTAGTTCAACATGGAGCCCTGAATGATGGTGTAAATTGGCTCTCTGGATGGTTGTGGAAGTTTTGAGCATGCTATCAATATCCATATTTGCCCTGAGGAATATTGGAGTATCTGAAATCTGTTTTCTGTAATTCATGCCCCCCCCCTTTTTGGGGGGAAGTGTGAGTTATTTGGGGTCTCCTACTCTTGTAAGCTCGTATCTTACCCACAAAGTATTTTCAGGAAGCTTAGCAAAGTAACATAATGACATATTTTTACCAGAGTTGTATTTTTTTTCCTCTTCAACCAGCTCAAATTATTATTATGACATTTAAATTGCTCTGGGCTGGAACTTGGCAGATGTAGTTGTGAGCCCAGGACCAATTTACTTTTCCAATTTTTACACAAATTGGTTTGGATGTTTTTGTTAAACCAAGCACAGAGTCTTTTGCATGTGTTTGTTTTAGCCTCAGTATGGTATCAGGTTATTAAAACTGCTCTTCAAAATGAAGCAATGATATATTGTGTATCACCAGTAGCTCCGATTCAGAAATAAATAAAAATAGCTTGACAGAGATCCTTGTGTTGTCCCCCTCAATACTGTTTCATTGTTATCATTCTAGACTATGCAAGTTATTTGCTGTGATGGAAATAACAGTAAGAAATTTATTATGCTACAAAATATCCATCAAAGTTGTGAATGATAAGAGGAATTTTACAACTGGGACTTACAGTTTTTCAAAGCAACTACTTCAATTCTTGCTGTCTCATCCAAATGTTTTTTAAATGATTGCTTTAGATAACTCAGTCTGCAACAAGTGTGGTCTACTTAATACACAGTCTTAGGTATAGCTATGAAGTCTCAAATCAAAACCCTTGCTCAGCCAGGAAGCTCACTGATTGTTCATGGACAAGTCACTTGTCTTTACCCTACATGTTATAGGACTTATTACAAAACACGAGATGTAGTACAGTTGTACCTTGGTTTTCAAACAGCTTAGTTCCCAAACGTTTTGGCGCCCGAACGCTGCAAACCCAGAAGTGAGTGTTCTGGTTTTCAAATAATTTTTGGAAGCTGAATGTCCAACGGGGCTTCCGCAGCTTCCGATTGGCTGCAGGAGCTTCCTGCAGCCAATCAGAAGCCGCACTTTGTTGTTGTTTTTTATAAATATTTATTAACAGTTTTTATTTTTAATTACAATACCAATAAACAATACAATATAACACATCTCTTAACATAGTTTTCTTAACTTCTTTGGACTCCCTCACATCTCCCGCTCCTGCATTCCTGACTATAAAATTCTATCCAGCAAATTTATCCCCTTATTTCTATTCTTATTCTCTAATTTTCCAATGTTATATCTCTAATTTTAGATATCCTTTATTCAAATCTTAAAAATTTAAATATAACCTAGAATTTCCAAAAGTTTATCTTTTCTTAAATTTAGCTTATCTTCATATTTCACTTCCTCTAACTTAATGGTGCCAAGTTATTTATACTCTAGCATCCTTCTTAACATTCATACAATTTACAATATTTTTGTAGATAAATCTTGAATTTCTTCCAATCTTCTTCCACCGTTTCTTCTCCCAGGTCTCGGATTCTGCCAGTCATCTCAGCTAGTTCCATATAGTCTATCAGTTGCATCTGCCATTCTTCCAGTGTGGGTAAATCTTGGGTTTTCCAATGCTTAGCGACAAGTATCCTTGCTGCTGTTGTTGCATACATAAAAAATGTTCGGTCCTTCTTTAACACCTTCTAAAGCCGCACTTTGGTTCCCAAATGTTTTGGAAGTCAAATGGACTTCTAGAACGACTTCCGTTTGACTTCTGAGGTACGACTGTATAATTTTTTACGAGTTTGTGATATTAGGGAAAAGCTGCTTTAGACAGTCAATGCTTCTGGTGGAGGGTACAAAATGGCAACAAGGTGTTGGAAGACAGAGCTAATACTGAGGGGCTGGAGGTCACAAGTTCAGACCTACCATCGGGCAGAAATAAGGTTGCAAGGTAGGATGCTGGAAGCCAGGGCTTCCAAAGTAGCTTTTTCTTAAACTAACTTCTACTCATGGAGCAACAGGGGCCGGCTGAGCCTGTCAGAACAGAGTCTCAAACAAAGATATGCTCTTCCAAGACCACATTCCCAGCATGTTCACACTTCTGTCTCAGCGGCGTCTACAGTAGCTTGGTCATGTACATGAAATGGAATATGGCAGGATCCCCAAGGATGTGCTTCAGGCAACAGGCCTGTTGGCAGAACAACTGTGCAAGTTGTCTGCAAACATGACATGAAGGCCTGCCGCATTAACCCATTGTTTGGGAATTCCTTGCAGACAACTGCAGTACCTGGAGACAGACTGGTTGTGTATCCACAGCAGTGAACAGAGGAGAAATGACTGCTGGGAGGAGGGCAGAGAGAAGAAACACCATGGGGCATTTGTAACAGTGAAACTGGACCCCTTCATTTGCCCCAGGTTCAATAAAGCATTATTCCTGTATTGGTCGTCAGCAAACTTTTTCAGCAGGGGGCCTGTCCACTGTCCCTCAGACCTTGTGGGGGGCCAGACTATATTTTGAATTAAAAAAATGAATGAATTCCTATGCCCCACAAAGAATCCAGAGATGCATTTTAAATAAAAGGACACATTCTACTCATGTAAAAGCACACTGATTCCCAGACAGTCTACAGGCTGGATTTAGAAGGCGATTGGGCCGGATCCGGTCCCCAGGCCTTAGTTTGCCTACCCATGGTCTCCAGGGCCACAGCAGCCACTGTATATCTCCAGCGGTTTGACTTTCCCCCCAGTGACACACTCTTCCATTGTCTCTCGAGACAGACAGATGCCAACAAATCCCTATCAACAAATAAGTAACAGATCTCCTGTTCAAAAAAGAAACTGCCTGAAGAATCTCTTTCAAAAACCTATTCCCAGAAGAAGTAAACTGTACAGGGAAGAATAGAATACATAGTGAACACTATCTTTTACCTCTTCCTGGCCACAAATGCATAAAGACATTACTGATATTTCAGTGTATCTTGTCTCTCAATACATTGTAGGCATGTTCTGGAATACCAAAGTAGTTAATGGTTTCCTCATCACATCAAATTTTAAAAAATTAAGGGGAAGACTATAATCAGAATTAATAAAATGGTGAAAATTGCATAGTTTTAAGATAACATCAAGTTAACCAAAGAGTCACTCTTTAACTTTAATTTCTAATGTACTGGTTTTCATCTAAAAGAGTTATAACCTTATTTTTCAGCCACTTTCTACTGGAGATTTGCTCCAAATCAGATTTTGTGAGGCTATTTGTACCTGGGTGTAGTTTTAGCTCATACAAAAGCAAGACAATAAGAACTCTGGAGAATATTTAAGAAAACTTCATTGAAGAAATGCTGAATAAGTTGAAGAAAATCTCACACTGAAGAAAATTACATCATGGGAAAAGAAGTGGTTGAGGCACACGATAAAAAATTGTGTAGTTTTCATTTGCTGACTTCAGTTTAAATTGATAAAAAAGATCAGCAGATACGCATACCAGTGTGGAGACTGTAGGACAGGCATAGGCAAACTCGGCCCTCTAGATGTTTTGGGACAACAGCTCCCATCATCCCTGACCACTGGTCTTGTTAGCTAGGGATGATGGGAGTTGTAGACTGAAAACATCTGGAGGGCTGAGTTTGCCTATGCCTGCTGTAGAACATGCAAATGCCTCTCTCAGTTTACATGACCTGTCACCTAATAAAGGCAGCCTGCATTTAGCAGTATCACAATTGATTTCCATTAACTGGGGGTACTTGGCAGCCAGCTTTCAGTGTTGGAGCTCTTATAGCTGCAAAGGATGGGCGTACTCACTCATCAACAGCTTTCAGGAAGGACTAGTCCAAGAGAAAATGCTTTGAAATTATTTTGCCTATCCCTTAGCAAAGATTAACTGCTGGACCATCTGAAGTTGTTAAGTTTAGTGGACTTTGTCTGGTAGGATATTAATATCACTTGCATATTGTGACTGTGGAACACATAATTTGAGGCCTGTGGGTTTAAGTTTGATGGTACGCAACTTGGTGTAATACTACTACATTATGCTTTCCTGCAGTGGTTACAGTTGCTTCTTAAAAGACTGAAATGTAATTGTGAATGTTCTATTCAATACAAGTGCTTTTCTTTGTTGTTATAATTATGAGGAGCATGTAGGAGATGAAGAATAAATGATGTGAGGAAAAATGAAGATCATAAGCTAACTGGTTTTTTTTTTTTAAATATATTTTTATTAAGTTTTTCATTGAACAATCCAATCATATCACATTAGATTTCTAAATTATATCAATACATATCATAAAGTCCAAATATTTTGCCAAATTTTAAATTTTTGTTGGGGGTTCCCATGCTTCGAGTTCAGTAAGGGTCCGATCATCTCATATTTCTGCTGCTTTTGGTGTTCACAAGTCCCATCTTCCGATCTTGTTGTTATTTTTCTTCTTAATAACCTCTGAGTTGTTTCCACAAGCGAGTTAAGGCAATTATTATGTTTCTGTGTGAACTTTGTAAGGCTCTCCCTTTTTTAAAAAAAGCTGGTAAGTCTTTTGTTTGCGAGTAAATCATCACACGCTGATCCAAAAGTCCTGCTCGGGCGGCAGGCACCATTTTTGTGTCTGCTCATTAATTTTCCCAGACCAGTTGCACCATAAATCAGTCTTTCCAGGGGAGATTTTGCCATGTCAAACTTACAATCCAAACATGATAACAGAGCAATGGCTCACCTCCCCCTCTGACTATCAATCTCGCAACATAGTATGTCTCATAACTGCGGATCCTGATTAAGAACTACGTCACAGGAGAGCCTTTCATTTTCTTTTTAGATCTTCCAAAAAACAATCCTTTAGTTATTTCCACACAGTTTATTTTCCAATCTCACTTGCTATCAGTCATGTGACGGTTCTTCTAGGGGAGGGGTTGTTAGGTAATATCATAATAAAATGAAGAAGCTTCCCCCCCCCTTCCATTCCGTTTCAACATATAGCTGTTATTCTTTGATGTTATCTTCTGTATAGTCCATTCCATCACTCTTAACTTCTCAGTGGCAGGCTTAATTAGCAGCTGATATACCCTTTTCTTCGCTTGAAACATGTGCAATTACTTTTATATCCAATATTTTATCTTAAGTAATGCAACTAGCGTCGCTCTCAGAAGCAGCGTCCGGGAGATCCAAAGCTCACTCAAGGGCTTTCCATTGATTGCCCTCACCCCCTCCTTCTTTCAAACTCGGGGGTGATTTGTGGGCAACCGCAGACGAGGCTGCACCTTCCCTTCCCCGGGAAGAATTTTGGGAGGCTGATTTACTCCCATACCAGCCTCTTAATTACCTCATGTGAGCTGGAGAGATGGTATTGTCGGCCATCTTCCAAGGCGCCCCTAGCAGCCCCCCAGCTAACTGGTTTTAAGAGTAAAAAGTGTTGGTAGATAGAGAACAATATAGTGATTGGTTGTGTAAAGTGCAGTGAAATCATTTCACCCACCCACTGCATTACAAATCACATTTGCACACTGCTGCTCACAGCAGAAAGGAATTGAGGATGTTTTCTGGGCCTCCAACCTACCCAAGTCCTACTCATGAAGCTATCATCTGTTCATGCACAATGGCTGTCTCAAGTGTACATATCTCAGCGTAACTGCAAAGTGAATGTGACTTATGTTTTTGAATCCAGTGGAAGATTGTTTGAGGGAAAACACATCAAACAGCAGTATTTCTCAAGGAACTACAGGATAAATATGGATTGTGGCTAACGCCATGCATACACAACTTCAGACAGCGTGAATACACAGCTAATGCTAATACTCTGTAGAAAAACACAATTCCTAAGATAACTTTGCATGCACAAAGGCAAACGTTAAATTCCTGTTTCCCTTCTCTTCTGATTCTCTCACATTGCATTAGTGTGAACTGATTCACCAATTCACTTTGTTGCTATTTCATGTTTCTATTTTGTCGTGGCTTGTTATTTGGTGTTCTTACAACAAATAAAAAAAAAAAGTAGAATTTTGAAATGTTGAAAATGGAATTTGTTCAAGAAAAAAATATTATTCCTTTAAGATTTATAAATATATACTATGTTATATTTTAAAAGTTTCCCTGAAAAATACTTTTGCTGCCTTTCCACAGCAGTGTGCCTGTGCTCTAGTTTAGTATAAAATGAAATGAAACAGCAGCAAAAGCATGTGCAAGTTAATATATGCAAAAGTCACCTTACACATTTCACCTCAAATCCTATCTCCAGATATTTGTTATGCTAGCTCTCAGTGGAGGGCTTTGCTCACACTGGCTGAAAATGGAAAAATCTTCATCCAATCTGATTATAATAGGTAAAGGTAAAGGGACCCCTGACCATTAGGTCCAGTCGTGACCAACTCTGGGGTTGCGGCACTCATCTTGCTTTATTGGCTGAGGGAGCCGGCGTACAACTTCCGGGTCATGTGGCTAGCATGACTAAGCCACTTCTGGTGAACCAGAACAGTGCACAGAAACGCCGTTTACCTTCCCGCCGGAGCGGTACCTATTTATCTACTTGCACTTTGACGTGCTTTTGAACTGCTAGGTTAGCAGGAGCTGGGACCGAGCAACGGGAGCTCACCCCATCGCGGGGATTCGAACCACCGACCTTCTGATCAGCAAGCCCTAGGCTCTGTGGTTTAACCCACAGCGCCACCCGCGTCCCTGGTTATAATAGAGACAACAGTAAATAAGCATATTTATATACCTGGCATTCAAATTACTTCAAAAGAATGGAGAGGAATTTTTTTTTTCATTTTAAAAGGATGGTTGAGCCTCCCATTCCTCTTCAAATGCAGTTTCAGTCATTTCTGTCTATAATAATCCAACAAGCACAATAATTGACTTATGCAATTTAAGAATTATTAAACATATGGTGTGGCAATGTTTTATGCTTCTATGATTTCATACCTATATATCTATATGTATTCTCAGACTAGAGTGCTTGTGTTTGGCAATAAGCTTGGCATTACAGTACAAGTGTTTCCAATGCCAGAAGTTTAGATTTATGACTGCTTTTATGATCACTTTTATTTATTCATGTAATGATTTTTGGCATACAGGATTTGTGAACACTCCATTTTTGAAGGCATGTATTTGCTTGTCCCTTAGTTTCATAAATCATAAGCAAAGGTTGTGATTTGTGTTTCAAAGAGAAGGCTAAGACCCTAAATCAAAGGTCTTGAGAAAACTGAAATCTCAGGTGAACAGAAGAATTCTGAAAAGCAGTAAGCGGCACCATGAACATTCTCTTAGAATTCTTTCCCTTCACTTGATTAACAGTCTAAATATGTATATCAGTTGCTGTAATGCCACTTGTGAATATTCTTTGTAGTTTGTGGGTTAGATTAAGGCCAAAATGGCATTCTATACTGTTGGAAATTTTAGTTCAGGAAAAGAATTTTAGGTTGTTTTAAGATGCATGTCTGTTTTTATAAAGAACATATGAAGCAGTCTTCTTTGTGTATCTGGAAGATGTGGACATGTGTGCAGTCACCACATCCAAATGGGTATTGTCTGAGTTAGAAGAAAATTGTAAATTTTCAGCCTTCTGTTTTGAAGATTTTGATGTTAAATATTAACCAAATAGTTAGGCTGTCCACTGTCAAATGATAATGCTGTCCGATTTCATATCTGAAGCCTACCCAAAACAACAATCAATATAGGCCAACATTTCCAAGGCATTCACATTTTGAAATAAAATCTGACCTTGGAAATGTGAATTTAAATTTATTTTCCTCCAAAGAATAAACTTCCAGCTTTTTACTGGCTCCTATCTAGGGCTTTGATTTTTTGCCAGGAGCACAGGAGTGTACAGCCTGGATCCCAATGAAAACCATGTAATTATGGATAATAAAGCATGAATTATTTTTTAAAAGTTCCCAGATTCATTGGGAAAAAATCTGGTAACCATAGGTTAGCTGTATATGCCAGGTTTACTTTTGCCCTCTGGTCCAGTGCCAGGTTTCAGGTGGGCTTTAAGAGAGTGCATGATTATGATTTTCTCCCCTTTTCCTCACACTAACTTCCCCTTCTGTTTTTTGCCTCTTTCCTTTTCCCACTTTCCACACTTTTCAAAGGCTTTCTGATGTGGCCATAAGTTGTGTTTTTTTTTGGGGGGGGGGGAGTCACCTGAAACCTGCCACCTTTCCCAGTGGGCATGGGCATGTATTGCACTTACAAGGCAGAGGGGTAGGCAGTGGCAGGAACAGATGGCAAGAACCAACACTGGGAAGTAAAATAACCAGTAGGGGACCTCCCAGTGCAGTGAGAGTGAAGTTCTAACTACCTAGCTTCAGACAAGCATTATAGCTTCAGACCATGCCTCTGGGCCTTAGCATAGCTTCATGAAGTTATACCACATCAAGGGCAGAGTACAGATGCACTGTGGGTGAGTGGCTGTAGTTCCTTGGTCCCAGGCCAAGTGCCAGGCCATAAGCATTTAAAGAACTGATAAAGTGGTATTGGCATTAGCCACCGTGGATTCCCCCAGAGACTCTGGGATCTTAGCATTTCTCCAAGGGTGTGGTGTGCTAACATCAAGCCTGGCTGCTTCCTCTTCATGAAATTCAGAGCTGAAATTAGTGATCCCTTTATGTTCAGATCAGCTCCAAACTACAGAGGTCAAGTTGCATATGATGAGATCATAGCTGTCAACGTTTCCCCCTTTTTTAAAGGGAAATTCCCTTATTCCGAATAGGATTCCTCGCAAGAAAAGGGAAAAGTTGACAGCTATGGATGAGATACTACAAATCCTTGATGAACTAGAACAGAAGAAAGTTGCTCAGAGTCTGGCAGCAGCTATTTGTCTTGCTCCTCAAGTCGATGGACCTGCAGATCAGCAATATAAACAATCTGTTGTGTTAGGTACATCCTGGAAGATAGACCAGCTGAGATGCAATGGATTAGTTTTTAGCTTGAAAAACAGGAGTTTGTTGGAAGCTGTGGTAAAAGCATGTCAGTCTATTTGTATCTTCTCTGAATTACTAGTTGGAATCACAACAGATAATGAAGCTGTCAATACATAGGCCAAAGGGCTGGATTCTAGAAACTCTTGACAACCAGTTCATTCTTGAATTAATGGTGGTATCATGCTGTTGGCACCATTTAGATCTTGCAGTGCACTTGACCCTTGAAACAGTGCCTGAACTTATTGGCCTGGAAATGTACTTTCAAACAGCTCCTTCCAAACTTAAATTGTTGCACCAACTTTCCCCATATTTTCCTCTATATTTTGAAGTTCATTCTGCAAAGCTTGTCAGAAATCATTGCTGCCATTCTATGTAACTTACCGGGTTTAATACATAACTGGGGACAGCTGTCTTGATTCAGAAGAGTGCAATGAAAAATATTTTGCTGTTGCAATGCTGGGGACATGGACCTCAGTCAGAGCAAGTCACATTTAACAAATCATCCAACAATAAGTACAGTCATACCCAAAGTCCTGCAAAAGGTGTTTAAGTTGACTAAACTTTATGTTTTCTGATAGGTTGGCTACAATAGATCCTAATGTCCTTCAAATGCTCGATGTCATTGGAGTAACCATGTGCCACTTTTGAGGAAGGTACCCCCCTGCCCGTACGGGCCAGTCGTGTCCGACTCTAGGGTTGTGCGCTCATCTCACTTAAGAGGCCGGGAGCCAGCGCTGTCCGGAGACACTTCTGGGTCACGTGGCCAGCGTGTCGAAGCTGCAGCTGGCGAGCCAGCACCAGCGCAGCACACGGAAACGCCGTTTACCTTCCCGCTATTAAGCGGCACCTATTTATCTACTTGCACTTAGGGGTGCTTTCGAACTGCTAGGTGGGCAGAAGCTGGGACTGAACGATGGGAGCTCACCCCGCCGCGGGGATTCGAACCGCCGACCATATGATCAGCAAGTCCTAGGCACTGAGGTTTTACCCACAGCGCCACGTGCGTCCCTTGAGGAGGGGAATGCCCTAAAAAGTAGTAATGGAACCGACACACAGTATGAATGTGTCTCTTGACATTGTTGTTGGCTGCCCTGGGCTCTTTTCAGAGGAAAGGCAAGATATAAATTTAATATATAATGATAATAAACATCTTCTTGCCTCCACTATCCTAGATAACAAGTGTAAGAGAACATTTGGTTGTCAGGAATTCATTATTAATACACTGTTCAACTCAGTGGGTCAGATTCAGCTAACCTGTTCCGCTAGTGGAAGCCAGCACCTTACTACTCCTGTGCACCCCACACCCCTCCCAAGAACAGTATGCAGGAAGAGGAGAGGGGAGATCATTCTGTTTGGCAAGCAGAAATCCTTGCGCAGACAGAACAATCTACATGGTGCTATGTTGAATTCCACCCAATATTGTGAACTGATGTGTACTACAGTGGTACCTCAGGTTACAGGCGCTTCAGGTTACAGACTCCCCTAACCCAGAAATAGTACCTCGGATTAAGACCTTTGCTTCAGGATGAGAACAGAAATCGTGCTCCGGCAGGTCAGCGGCAGCAGGAGGCCCCATTAGCTAAAGTGGTACCTCAGATTAAGAACAGTTTCAGGTTAAGAACGGACCTCCAGAACGAATTAAGTTCTTAACCCGAGGTACCACTGTACTTGAAAATTCTCAACTCTTTTTGCTGAATATTGTTTCTACATACCTCTTCTGGATGTACGGAGTGCAGTTGAAAATTGCTTCCCTCAATATATTAATCTCTTGTCAACAGAAAGCGCAAAGGAATTACTGATGTGTTGTAGAACAGACCACAGGAGTGTGCTGGTGTAGTGCTAGCCCTACTGTTAGAGTGAAAGGACGGGGAGGTACTGGAGGATGCAGCTGTATGTTCCATGCTGTCTTGTTGCCAGTTGGCACAGATGGCATCTGAATATATAACTGGGGAGTGGACACCTTGTCTATCTTGAGCCAATCCTGTGCTTGGGTTGTTAGTTTTACTGGTAGAACTACTGTAGTGATGTTCTTACTGTTGTAGGATTTGTGTCTAACCAACTGCTGGTTTCAACAACTGCCATTAGGTCCGCCATTAATTTACTGCTGCTTCCCTTGGGATGCCTTAAAATAAATGATGCAGACAATTTGGCAGCAGCATAGTACAGATAGTTCTATCCTAGAACTAGACAGAATTTCCCTATCAGAGGAAGAATCATCTCTTATTTAACATATAGGAGTTTGGAATAACCATTAGCTTTCTTTTTTGAGAAAATTAATTTGAGATAATTATGAAAGTGGTGCAGTGAGTTACTTCACTGTTGAAGTCAATGCAGACATAAATTATTCCTGTTTACAAAGTTAGGTGTGAACATGATTGAGTTGCATTGCAGAACTCAAAAATCCCTGTGCCATTATCAGCAGCTATATGATGGGTCTTTGGCCCTATCATCGACTTGAAGGGGACAAAAACCATCTGCTAGCAGATAGCCTCTAGTAAAGCTGCCTTACTTTTACAGATATTTCAGATGTAGAGAGAGAAAATGCAGCAGATCAGAAAACCTTTCTTTAATGCCACCTCTTAAAATAAATTCTCTGTCTCTTGTGTTTAGCTTATGTGCCTCTTGTGAAGACTTTAGATTTTTTTTATTGTGCAGGTTTGCTCTGTACCTTGCTGAGGTCAATAGGAGAGGTTGATAACAGCAGGCTTTGAAACCAATTCCTCTTTTTTATGCTCACTTTGAGCTCAGGTTATGGAGGATTGACAGGCACTTACTTATATAGACTCAGGATGCTTATATTCTCCCTATCAGATTTTGATATTCCAAATTATCTGATCTTGTTTACAGAGCAGCATTGGTGAATTAACATCTTTCATTTTGTAGCTCCAGACTTTGTTCACAAGGCTGTGCGTGCGCATCCTGCCTTGCTTTCAGCTCTCATATTTTTTTCTTTCCTTTATAGATAATGATTATCAATATGCATATTCACATGTGCACAGAGAAAGGCACAGGTGTGCCTTAATATTGATATTTATAAGCCATTCTGGCTGAAGAACAGGGTAAAATACTTGAAATAAATACAGAGATCATGGCACCAAAAGGAATTCTGGTGCTATCAGAGATTGTCCATGCCACATGAGATACAGTGAGTGATGACTGAGGGGGAAGCCTTTCTCAATTGTTTCACCTCTTCTTCAGAGTGCTGTCCCCAGGGGGGTTCTCTTCCTGTCCTTGTAGCAGCAACTAAACTAATACATATAGGGCTGGCCCTATCCTTAGGCAGAGTGAGGCAGTGGAATTTGGTTGCAGAAAATAGTTGTAGGCATTTAGCTAGGCACTGTATGAACAGAAAAGAGTGGTACCTCAGGTTACAGACACTTCAGGTTACAGATGCTTCAGATTACAGACTCTGCTAACCCAGAAATAGTACCTCGGGTTAAGAACTTTGCTTCAGGATGAGAACAGAAATTGCACGGTGGCGGTGCAGTGGCAGCGGGAGGCCCCATTAGCTAAAGTGGTGTCTCAGGTTAAGAACAGTTTCAGAAAAAGACTGGACCTCCAGAACGAATTAAGTTCTTAACCCGAGGTACCACTATACTGAATTATTCTTATTTTCTTGTTGTCACTACAAGGGGGTGAGAGAGCTGCTTGTAGGATTTTTCTGCCTCAGGTGCCAAAATAGCTTGGCTAGCCTTGGATCCTGTACCTCTTCACTTCATGGGGAAGAAGCTGCATTTGCTGCTTTGCCTCAGGAAACAAAATGTCTTAGGCGAGACCTGGCTGTGTAGTATTAGTTCTGTCTCTAGTCCTTTTAGCAGTTGACATATACTAGCAGGTGGACTACATTGAGTCTTAGCTTATGGCTATGGCTGCTAATGTTTGAAAATCCAAAATATAAACGTTTTGTTCTGGTAACTAGTCAATACAAAAATCTAAGTTATTAGAACATGAGACTGTAACTTAGATTCACTATAGCTCCTTTATGCTATGAAGCACAGATGTTTGCCCAGGACAATAGGAACAGTGTCTGAAAAAGATATTTTTCTGTTGTTGAATATTCTGATTATCTGCAGGGAACATGGCTGCAAGGATATAAGAAGTCAATTCTTCCTCATGTCTTGATTTTAATTTGTTTTTGCCTGTTTTTTGTTTGCTTGTTTGTTTGGAAAGAGGGCATTTTTATTGGGTGCATGATATTACTTTGGTGGAAAGTAGTTATGTATCCAAAACATTCATCAAATTTCTTGCATCATGTGCTATTGATAAACAAGATAGATCATCCCTGTGACATGTGTTGGTGGTGAAAGTGGGATGAAGAAAATCAATTACATGCTTCAAATTTTTAAAAGAAAATGCTCTGTATCATGTGCTAAAACACATGGCTTCTTCCTCCTTTCCCCTAATAGTAGATTTCCTTCATTGCAATTTAATAAATACTGTTTCTTCTAAATGCTTTTAAATTGGTCATAATGTTAAACTGTTGCAATGGTGTATTTTAAAATGTTCCAAGTAGCTCTGAAATCTTAAGCTGTGTATAGTGCAGCAGACAAGAAAACTCTTAAATTGTTTATTGGCTGGTGTTATTACTGTCTTTGGGTGTTTTCTGAACAATGTAACTTCTTATGTAGGGAAGCTGTGACACCCTGTGGTATTATGGTGCCTTATGCAGATGCTTCTCTTTACAAGATTGGGACCTAACTTCAAGGTCTAAGAGCAAGATTGCCTTGTCTTGTCTGACAACTATGAAGTATGGAGCAGTTATTATTGGGAGCACTGTAAAGTGTTATCATCATCCAAGGATAAAGTGTGTGATTATTTTTGACTTTGCCACCAGAGTTTAATCATACTGCCTTGAATGTTGTAAGAACTGATCTCAACAATTACAAGCAATTTCAGCCATGTTATGAAGCTGTAGAGATTATTTCCAAAGGGGCTGGCTCACATGAGTTTGAACGCCACAGTTTCTGAATGGTGTTGAAATGAATTCAATACCTACTTCAAGAAAAATCACTTGAGATACAGCTGTTCCAAAATGTCTATGAACCAAAAAAAGAGAGAGAAGGTTGAGAAGTAGCTGTTTGAATTTTCAGCAATCTAGTACTCAAAAACTTTCTCAAAGCACTATTCAATGCTTAGTTGGCACATAAACACCATTGGGGTGTGTGTGTGTGTGTGTGTGTGTGTGTGTGTGTGTGTAGATAAAACATCCTTTTGAACTATTTACAAGAGATGAAAGACCATTAAAGTGGTAACCTACAATTCGGATGTGAATGACTTTTTGTGATAAAACCCTGGCCCTTTTATCATCTCTTCTTTTACTATTTATTTCAAAGACAATTAATTTGTGCAAAGTGAATGCTCTTCTGATTGATGTTATTTAGCTTTCAGCCACAATAGCATTTCCTTCATTGTAAGCTGGAGATTTCCTGGCAAATATTAATATCTATTGGGCTATCTCTTTTGTTGTGATAGCAGCTTCAAAACTCTCCGGATGGTACATCTAACTATGTGCCACTGACTATCAGTGCCATGTTAAGTGGGGGATAATACCATGCTTCTACAGGCAATCATGATGTTAGGCAAGTGAAGATCATGGTAATAATCAGCTTATTACGGCTCCAGAGGCCGCAGGTGGCCACTTAGAGTTGTCACATAATAAACTGGCTAGCATATGGTTTACACTGAAGAAGTGGCGTTTGACTGTTAGATGGTATGTGACTTGAGCATGGTCCACACACTACTTCCTTCACAGAAGCATAGGAAATTTGACCGAATCATTTTATATGAGAACTAGTGCATTAACTTCTAAATTTAGTATCCTTTATTGTATCTCTAAATTCAAAATCAACTTTAAAGGCGAACACATTTAATATGGCATATATATTTGTGGAGTACAATTGGCTTCATCAGATGTATGAAATGCTATCCTGAGATGTAAGTATGATTTGGAAGCGATTGTAAAATGTGAGGAAAGAAGAAAATGAAAGGCCCCTACACTGCCTATTGTGAGTAGAAGGAGTTTGTCCGACCCCTATCTGGAAGGATAAATCTTGTGGGGTTTATCTTGGATGAGAGGGAGGCCAGGCTGCTTATCACATGGCCAATGGGACGCTTCAGTGGCCAATGGGACGCTTTCTCCCATAGAAGAAAACTCCACCCTCCCTCTCCTTGTCAATTAACATCTGATGCGCTACTTGACTTTTTTATTCAGCCAGGAATTATTTTTCTGTCTTCCAGAATTCAGCCCACAGGTGCTTCATTCCCTACCGCAGACCCTTTTGTTCTGTCAGTGAAATTGCAAACATTTACTCTTAAGTGTCTTGTGTGCAAGTCTTCATTCTGGGGTCTAGGGGCAATGCAGAAAAGAACAGATCGGGATAATTATGCACTTCACATTGGTTACTCACAAACTGGTTCTTGATGGCACAGACAATTGTGGCATTGGTAAACCAATTTACACACATAATGTGTTAAAAGTCCTTTGTGTGGGGATCAGTCCACAAGTGAGACTCCGAGACTCTTGATGGGTTGTGATCCATCATTTTCACACTACAGTCTCCCATTTGAAGTTTTTTTGAGGGGTTTGCTCTAGAGTGCTTGTTTTGAAGTCAATAACAGACTATTCTGGAAGGTTAAAATATTTCCCCTCTTTGATTTAGAAATATTGCCATATTGGACATCAGATATGGGGTTATATCCAATGTAACACTGGGTACTGTGGAACTCCTCTCCACCCCTGTACATCCTCTAAATCTGTTCTGGGGGAGATTTGAGGAGGGTGTGGGGCATGTATAGGGGGCATGTATTGGGGGAGAAGGTGGGAAGTTCCATTGTGCAAGCAGGAATCATTGCACTGATGGAACACACAAGTTGGATTTGTTTCCATTTGTGGATGCTCCCATTTGTTTCCACTTATTCTTTTGTGTAGAGATGGGCCTATTTATCCTATCTGAGTGCAGAATTCCACTGCTGGCAGATTACACCATATATGATATTGGGATATGGGCAAGTGAATGATTCCATGGTGCCGTGGATTACGATTAGTCTGTAATAGTGTTGCCAAAGTAGTTATATGGACAGAGTTGGCATCTGGATCTGCCACAGGGACTATTCCCTGTGTCAGCATCTCTGTTGTATGACGAGTTGTTACTGACATGGCTTTGGATTCCATATTGTATTTATTGTAATTTAAGTGAAATACTGCTGAATGATTTTATTTTTATTTAAAACCACTGCAATGAGGCTTGTCAACAAAAATATTTATTTTTGAGTGATCTGGGTCTCTTGAAGTCTGTAGAAAGATGGTCTTTGTCACTAATAGCATTAGTAATTGCAGGCATGGGACTTGCCTCTAAACTGTCTTGTTGCAATTCCTTACTAGCCACAAAACTGAAACAGCTGATGTTGGTATAGAGAAACAGGTTTGCTTTCTTCTAAAACTCTAAAACCCTCTTGCAGTAGTCATGGATATCTCAGTAAAAACATCAACCCAATGTATTGTAGTTGTGAAAAAGTCGAATTCCATGTCAGGGAATGTTAGGCAATGAATCAGAAACAAAATTGTCAATATTGTAACATGTCATATTAGTAGTGTGCACCGATCACAAGATTCAGTTCAAAACCTGATTTGGCATTGATTTGGCACATACGAGGAAGACTTAATTCATATGATGAATCTCTGGGGTTTCTAAAAATGGAAAATGGGCAGCATAAGGGACAAGGCTGAAAAGAAAAGCAAAAGCAAGAGGAAAGAGCGAGAGTAACAGACCTCTGACCTGAAAACTGAATTTCTACAACTCTACTAATCGTGGCTACTTTGGATATATATACCGTATTTTTCGCTCTATAACACGCACCCGACCATAACACGCACGTAGTTTTTAGAGGAGGAAAATCCGTAGGCATGCCACCTGTAGGCATTTCCTCCATAACACGCACAGACATTTCCCCTTACTTTCTAGGAGG
Source organism: Podarcis erhardii (assembly GCF_964252035.2). NCBI lineage: Eukaryota > Metazoa > Chordata > Lepidosauria > Squamata > Lacertidae > Podarcis > Podarcis erhardii. The sequence continues at coordinate 62,305,500 of NC_138508.1, forward strand.
AAAAAAGTGAGTGTTATGGTGCAAAAAATACGGTACATATAATCTCTGTAACAAGTTGAAATTTGTGAGCAACATATAAAAGTTGAGTTAAGTGTTCTTGTTCAAAGGGTTGCATTCATTTGATGGTATCATTTTCAAATCCTCAGTCATTCACTGGCAGAATGCTATTACATCCTGCAGTGACAGCACTAAATGTTATAATTTCTTCCATATTTGTTTTGTCTATTCCTTGTAGTATGTTAACACTTCTCAGTCTGTTTACCATATTCTAAGGGAGAAGAAATATGATATCTAAACATAGTAGAGGAACAGGTGATAAATATATTCATTGCAAAATAAACAGAAAGATATCAAATTACATCTGTTTAATATTTCATTTTATATATTTATTTATGGGTAATGGACCTTTGCTCAACATTTGCATTATACATTTGACAGTATTAAATTTCTGTATAATATTCTGTATAATCCAGTGGTTAGAAAAACTGTGGGTATTATGGGTTTCCAAGATGTAAGAGGTGGATTCACTGAGTGAGATCTTAACCCTGAAATACCTCAGGCACTGAGATGGTCATCTTAAGCACATTTCCCCCAACAATTGAAACTCAAGAACTGCTGGGATGAGTGAGGTTGGAATAGGTGGACCTTGGGGCTCAACTGGCATAATTTCCTCATCCTTGCTAATTCGTAGATGCACCAGTGTAAGTCTTTCACCCCAGCTCAGCTGGGCTTGTGGCATAACATACCAAAACAGGTCCCCCAAAACAGGTGTCCCAGGGGCAGGCAGGAGTGAGGCAAGGGGACACACTTAATTCAGACTCCTTTCAGCTTGGTCACATGACCCTGAAATCAGGCAGAATTTACACTGGCAAAAAAGTGGTGTAAATCAAACTATTTTAAAGACTTGTTTCCGCCCTGCCAGGTTTGAGTTATCTTAGACTGCAGTAGCCTTGCTCATGAATGAAGTTTGAATGAATGAATGAATGAATGAATGAATATGGTATTTCTCCCAGTTTAAATTCAACCCATGTAAATTCTACAGGATTATTTTTAGGATTGCTCTTTCAAAAGGGACTAAGTCATATTGAAGTCAGTGGACGTGCTTCTGAGTAAAGATGTGTGAAATTGCAGCGCTAAATCTCTATGGTATTACCAGTGGCGTAGCGTGGGTTGTCAGCACCCAGGGCAAGGCAAGTAATTTGCGCCCCCTAACCCGTGGATTTGCGCCCCCTAACCCATGGATTTGCCCTAACCCCAGATGTTGCGCCCGGTGCGGCCGGCCCCCCCTGCACCCCCCACGCTACGCCACTGGGTATTACACAGGTAAATCCACGTGTTCAACACCCAAAGAACCATCTAACTAGTTCCATGAGAACTTTGAACATGTGTTTCTCAAGCATCTGTCATTTTCCCTGTCCTCTGTGGCAAATAGCTTTGGAGTCTGCTACCTTGGAAGTTATTCTACCTGAACTCTGCAATACTTCCTCCTAAGTAGGCACATACAGGATTTGTACTGTTAATCTTATTCTGAGGTGAGCTTCCCAATCAGTTTGTAAGATGGCCCAAAGGTCTGTCGCTCAAAGGAACATAAAGAAAAAATCTCACGGGTACACTAAGTAGCTCCTAGATCCCTGCCTTTCTCAAATCAAATAGTTTTGTTTAAAAACAACAACCCTCTGATATAATTTTTTTTTTTTTTATAATAATTTTTATTGATTTTACAACATAAACAAAAAACAAACAAACATAATGCGACTTCCCCAAACCTCCCCTTCACTGCATCCAAATTTCAAAATTTTTAGCAATTCTTCATCCCATTTTTATATTTAATTCTCTTTAAAAAGAGTTTCTGCTTTATAAATTTCGATTTATAGCTGTAATTCTTTGTGTCCAATCCCCTGACATCTTAACATTCCGAAATTTTACAACAATTTTTAAGATAGATTTTAAATTTTTTCCAGTCCTCCTCCACTGTCTCTTTCCTCTGGTCACGGATTCTGCCGGTCATCTCTGCCAGTCCCATAAATTCAGTCACCTTGGTCTGCCATTCTTCCAGAGTAGGTAATTCTTTAGTCTTCCAATACTTCGCCAAAAGGATTCTTGCTGCTGTTGTTGCGTACATAAAAAAGGTCCTATCTTTCTTTGGTACCAATTGGCCGACCATGCCCAGGAGAAAAGCCTCCGGTTTCTTTACAAATGTCCACTTAAGGATTTTCTTAATTTCATTATAGATCATTTCCCAGTAGGCCTTAATCTTTGGGCAGGTCCACCAAAGGTGATAAAAGGTTCCTTCACATTCATTACACTTCCAGCAATTGTTATTGGGCAAATGATATATCTTTGCAAGCTTGACTGGGGTCATGTACCACCTATAGATCATTTTCATTATGTTCTCTTTCAGGGCACTACATGCCGTAAATTTAATACCTGTGGTCCATAACTGCTCCCAGTCAGCAAACATAATATCATGACCAATATCTTGTGCCCACTTAATCATGGCTGATTTAACCGTTTCATCTTGTGTGTTCCATTTTAGCAGCAGATTATACATTCTAGACAAATTCTTAGTATTGGGTTCTAGCAATTCTGTTTCTAACTTTGACCTCTCCTTCTGAAATCCTAGTTTTCTGTCCTGCTTAAAAGTTTCATTAATCTGGTAGTAATGTAACCAATCTCGGACTTTAGGTTTCAATTTCTCAAAACTCTGTAGTTTCAACTTTTCACCATCATATTCTATAATTTCACAATATTTTGGCCAGTCTGTATCCATGTTCAATCTTTTTACCGCCTTAGCTTCCATTGGTGACAGCCACCTGGGGGTTTTACTTTCAAACAAATCTTTATATCGATTCCATACATTATACAATGCTTTCCTAATAATATGATTTTTAAAATTTCTATGTACCTTTACCTTGTCATACCATAAATATGCATGCCAACCAAAACTATTATCATAACCTTCCAAGTCCAGAATGTCTGTATTCTCAAGAAGTAGCCATGGTTTCAGCCAGCAAAAAGCTGCTGCTTCATAATAAAGTTTTAAGTCCGGCAGGGCAAAGCCCCCTCTATCCTTTGCATCAGTCAAAATCTTAAATTTAATTCTGGGTTTTTTGCCCTGCCAGACAAATTTAGATATATCTTTCTGCCACTTCTTGAAACAGTCCATCTTATCTAAAATTTGCAATGTCTGGAACAAAAACAACAATCTCGGCAATACATTCATCTTAATTACAGCAATTCGGCCTAACAAGGAAAGTCTCAATCTTGACCATATATCGAAATCTTTCTTCACTTCAGCCCAGCATTTCTCATAGTTATCTTTAAATAGGTTCACATTCTTAGATGTTAAATTCACCCCCAGATATTTTACCTTTTTAGTAATTTCCAAACCAGTTTCTCTTTGAAAACTGTCTTTTTCCCCCACCGTAAGATTTTTTTCCAACACCTTTGTCTTGTGTTTATTCAATTTAAAACCTGCTACCTGACCAAATATTTCAATAAGTTCCAGAACTCTTTTTGTGCTAGTTTCTGGCTGTTGTAATGTCAAAACTAAGTCATCTGCAAATGCTCTTAGCTTATAATGTTTAGTTCCGACCTGTATACCTTTAACCAGCTGGTCTCTTCTAATCATATTAAGGAAAACCTCCAGTACCGATATAAACAATAGAGGGGAAATTGGGCATCCCTGTCGTGTCCCTTTCTCTATTGGAATTTCATCCATAACCATACCATTTACAATAAGTTTAGCCTTTTGCTCAGAATAAATTGCACTTATACCATTTTCAAAGTTCTTGCCTACCCCCATTCCTTGGAGATTCCTCTTCATAAAGCTCCAACAAATATTGTCAAAGGCTTTCTCTGCATCCACAAAAATCAAAACAGCTTTTCTATTTATATCAGTTTCCAAAAGTTCTAGAATATCTATAATATTCCTCACATTGTCTGACAATTGCCTGCCTGGTAGAAAGCCTGTTTGGTCCCTGTGAATCTCCTCTAGCAAAACTTTTTTGAATCTTTTTGCTAGAATGTCTGCAAAAATTTTATAATCCACATTCAAAAGTGATATAGGGCGGTAATTCTTAACTTGATGTTTCTCAGTTTCTGTCTTTGGTATAAGTGAGATGAATGCTTCCTTCCACGATTCGGGAGCCTTTTTCCCCTCCAAAATTTGATTGCAGACTTCTTTCAGTGGTTGTATTAACCAATCCTTCAATACTTTATAATATCTCGCAGTTAGTCCATCTGGTCCTGGTGATTTTCCCAGCTTCATATCCTGGATGGCACTCTCTATTTCTTGATCTGTAATTTTCTCATTTAAACTCCTTCTGTTGTTTTCAGAGATTTTTGATAGTCCGTATTTTCCAACAACCCTCTGATATAAAGCTCATACTGAGCATGCCATTATTATTTTTTAAGCGTCTCTCTCTGGATAACTTTTATAAGAACAACTCACTATAGAGCAATTCAATGTGTAGAAATAGGATGTCATCTAATCATGCTGTACAATAATGGTCATATGATCGGCCTGACTGAAATCCAGAACAAATAATTTCATCTATGACAATTATATCAAAAGAAATCATGTAAACCTTTCATCCAGAGTTGTGTTACTGGTATATGTATAAGTACATGACTAGATTTTTGCAGACTTCCATCCATCAAGGGACATTTACATTCTTTTCTTCAGTCCCTGCCCTTGCCCCCATTAGTTGATAGGCTCTTGCCTATTCCCCATAATCAAGACTGCTGAACTGATAGCAATATCATGTTTTAGAAGTTGTCTGCTCTTAATCTAATTTCCTTCTTATTAAAAATGGAAAACACTGAAACTAGAAAAGCTCATTTGTAATAAGATTTTATTCTAGTACAATGGTATTAGATATGCTATTAAGATAGATTGTCTAATTAAAAGGAATGCATTTGATTGAATAATTTTTTTAATTATACTAAACAGAATCAATTTAACCTTTTAACTTCAGCTGCTTAATTGAATAGTAACAGGCATTGAGATGAACATGACCAGTTATGCTTTAATTTCAGGGCAAGAAAATTAATTCCACTATGGAGGAAAATAATTCATTTACATATTCAGAACAACTTTGAAAAATGGGAGGAGAGAAGATAAATATATTGGTCTGTATTCAGCTAAATAGTTGCATAAGCAGAAACCTATGCAAGGATTTCCACTAGCATAACGGGACTTTAACCTGATTGCTTAGGAAAAAAGATGTTTCATATGCCACTATCTTATAATGCATATGAGTTTTTAGAATGTTTTAACAGCATAAAGAGGTGTAGTCAACAGTACCTAACATTACACAAAAGAGAGAGGTTGGTTATCACTTCAGCTCCTTTAAGGGAGATGTACTGATACGTTTTGCTGGCATCTGTCTGTCTCAGGAAATAAAACACAGTTATCAGAGGACATTTTTTAGTATTGGACTAGTGCGAATGGGATAATATGTATTCTCTAAGGAATCCAGAAGTCCTATCTTCAGCAAATTAATATTCATTCACAGTGTTACTCAAGTCAAAAGAGCTTATACAGGAAAACAAAGTCATCTCTCTCATAGTACAGTGGTACCTCGGGTTAAGTACTTAATTCGTTCCGGAGGTCTGTTCTTAACCTGAAACTGTTCTTAACCTGAAGCACCACTTTAGCTAATGGGGCCTCCTGCTGCTGCCGCACCGTCAGAGCACAATTTTTGTTTTCATCCTGAAGCAAAGTTTTTAACCTGAGGTACTATTTCTGGGTTAGCAGAGTCTCTAACCTGAAGCGTATGTAATCTGAAGCATATGTAACCCGAGATACCACAGTATATGTTACAAATAAATAGCTGCTTTTTGAAAATATTGTAGACGAAATTGTAAGTGTGACTTTCTGGAACTAGCTATTTGCCCCTGTTACTTCTGGAAAGTAGAAACACTTAGAAAATGCATTTATATCGCAATCTAGCTTTCTGTAAAAGGTCTTCTGAAATATATATTATGTCAGCAACTTTCCAATTCTCTTATGTACAGTAAAAAAAACCTTTAAATTATTCAATAGAACACTATTTATTTGACAGTGGTGGTGAACAATTCCCGCCCCATTAGAAAAAAATTATCATATGGTGAAAGTAATAAATGTAATATGGCAAAAGCATATACCACAGACATGTCTGCAATCTCCTTTTTATTAAATCTGACTGAAAACCTCTGTTCAGCTCAACATAATGTAACGTTCTTCTTAAGTTCTAGGCATGAATTTCAATGAACCCCTAATGAAAATGCCTGCTTGATTAGCTGAAAGTCTATCAACCTTTTTAAATTCAGATCTTCTTAAAAAACACACACACACACCCTCTAGCTAAGCTCTCAACATAATAGAAGTGCAGAGAGAGGAAGGTAACATCTCACCGATACCTTCTGTGTTGTGATTTTACCCATCACCTGCACTGAGATGCTTTTGGTGGTTTCAACACCGGGTGTGATTTGTGGTAGATGGTAGCTCCATGCCTATGGAATGAGCTCCCATATCTATGTAAATACCTGGGACTTTCCCATCTGTCTGACATCCCACTGGGAAGGAAGAATAGCAACCAGATGAGGAAGACCCATGCTGTGGGCTTCACTCACATGGTTGTGGTGGTGTCTCTCACACATGCACCGCTTCAATATGGAATAGTGCCATGGGAAAATGGCTGTGTGAAGGAGTCCTCAAAAATGAAGGAAAGTTAATTACTTCCAGAGCTTGTGTGTACCAGAGATTTAAGGCATGCTGTCACTTTTGGTTTTTTATTATTATTATGATTCTACTATGGACACGATAAAAACTGATAAAAAACTGTCCGTAACCTTGTAAAGTGTAGCTTCCTGCTGGATGTCCAAAGCACAGCCCTTTTTTGTAAGTAGGAGTTTCAGTAGGGACCTAAATAGTTCTCTTTGAGTTAAGTGATGGAACGCTGAGGAGATTCAGAGAAAGAGAATTAAAGACTTGAAAGAGGGAAGGCATCTGAGTATTTGCATGTGACAGTAAGCTAAGTCTTAATAAACCATAATTTGCCCCATTATTCCTATTTTGCTGCTCCTCTGGTGTTAGCAGGTAAACAAATGATCGTTTAGTGTGATGTCCAAATCCAGGATCATGATTTTCTGCTCCCTGATCCATAAACCAACAACAAACCATGGTTTAAGACTAGCTAGCAAGTGTGAAGTTTGGGCAAAACAAACTATGATCTTGCGTTTGGACGTAACATTAAGCTATCCATGGTTTGTTTACACAGTATGATTTATTAAGCAAAGAACTATGGCTTATCATTATATATGAACATCTTTTTTTAACAAGGTTTTCAATCCAAAATTTTTGCAGTAAGAAGTGGTTTTAACTTTATGCATCTATGTGTGACCTGACCTTAGAAATGCTAGGAAAAGCCATATTTATTGCCTTGTGGGGAATTGGCAAGTTCCTTTGTGAATTAAAACATTTTCCTTTGGGTTCTCTAGGTAGAGTTCACATTTCCTTCAATCTGCAGAAGAGCGAAAGGTTTAATTTAATCTCTATCTGACATCTTACCTCCCCTGTTTGTTGCATCTTTTCAGCTGCCTTTTTCTTCTTTTTAAAGCCTTTTGGTAATTCCCACCCACCCCCTCTATCATGTAAAGATTAGTAATCGCAGCCACCAGCCACATCAGTGAAAGCAACAAAAGTGTCTGTGATTTGACCTTTATTCAGTAGAAAGGAGATGGTATTACACAGCAGTGTTTACATTATTGCAGTGGGATACTGAAGCCCCTGTGTTCGCTTTTAAATCAAGGAGCTTGAGCCAGGAGAGAGGAACTTATTTCAAAGGCTTTCCTTGATATATTTGAGGTTCTTTGTAAGTGTGTTTCACACATCAATTTCTTCCTTCATTTGAGTCTTCTCTTACCCCTTACCATTAAATCTTTCTCTGTCTGTCTTAGTCTGATTTGGCATTGTTTCCTACTTCCACTATCCAAGTCATGTTATATTCAAGGCTGAAAACATGCTACAAAAAGAAAGCTACAAAAAGAAAACATGCTACAAAAAGAGGAGGAGATGTGTTGTTTAGTCGTTTAGTTGTGTCCAACTCTTCGTCACCCCATGGACCAGAGCACGCCAGGCACTTCTGTCTTCCACTGCCTCCCGCAGTTTGGTCAGACTCATGTTTGTAGCTTCGAGAACACTGTCCAACCATCTCGTCCTCTGTCGTCCCCTTCTCCTTGTGCCCTCCATCTTTCCCAACATCAGGGTCTTTTCCAGGGAGTCTTCTCTTCTCATGAGGTGGCCAAAGTATTGGAGCCTCAGCTTCATGATCTGTCCTTCCAGTGAGCACTCAGGGCTAATTTCCTTCAGAATGGATAGGTTTGATCTTCTTGCAGTCCATGGGACTCTCAAGAGTCTCCTCCAGCACCATAATTCAAAAGTATAAATTCTTCGGTGATCAGCCTTCTTTATGGTCCAGCTCTCACTTCCATACATCACTACTGGGAAAACCATAGCTTTAACTATACGGACCTTTGTTGGCAAGGTGATGTCTCTGCTTTTTAAGATGCTGTCTAGGTTTGCCATTGCCTTTCTCCCAAGGAGCAGGCGTCTTTTAATTTCGTGACTGCTGTCACCATCTGCAGTGATCATGGAGCCCAAGAAAGTAAAATCTCTCACTGCATCCATTTCTTCCCCTTCTATTTGCCAGGAGGTGATGGGTCCAGTGGCCACAATCTTCGTTTTTTTGATGTTGAGCTTCAGACCATATTTTGCACTCTCCTCTTTCACCCTCATTAAAAGGTTCTTTAATTCCTCCTCACTTTCTGCCATCAAGGTTGTGTCATCTGTATATCTGAGGTTGTTGATATTTCTTCCAGCAATCTTAATTCCGGCTTGGGATTCATCCAGCCCAGCCTTTCGCATGATGAATTCTGCATATAAGTTAAATAAGCAGGGAGACAATATTACAGCCTTGCCGTACTCCTTTCCCAGTTTTGAACCAATCAGTTGCTCCATATCCAGTTCTAACTGTAGCTTCTTGTCCCACATAGAGATTTCTCAGGAGACAGATGAGTTGATCAGGCACTCCCATTTCTTTAAAAACTTGCCATAGTTTGCTGTGGTCGACACAGTCAAAGGCTTTTGCATAGTCAATGAAGCAGAAGTAGATGTCTTTCTGGAACTCTCTAGCTTTCTCCATACTCCAGCGCATGTTTGCGCAGGAAGAGATATAGTAGGCATTATGTGCTTTGCATTTGAAAGCTTCCAGGTTCAATTCCTGGAACCACTAGGTAAAGGATTTCTAGTGCAAGGCTGGGAAAGACGTGGAGGAGTAGATCACTGGTCTGACTCAGTAGGAGGTAGTTTTCTAAATTCAGAACCAAATTTGCTGGACCTGTTTGAGTTCATCTCTGGCATTATTTATGATGGCAGAACCAACACAAATAATTCCATTATACCAATTCACTTTTGGAGCATAGTTTGGAGCTCTCTGAAACAAAGTAACAACAATTTTATTATTTATATGCTGCCCATCTAACTGGGTTGCCCCAGCCACTCTGGGTGGCTTCCAACAAAATATTAAAGCACAAAAAACCTCAGACATGACAAACTTCTTCGTACAGCGCTGCCTTCAGATGTCTTCTAAAAGTCAGATAAGTCTATTTTGTTGACATCTAAAGGGAGGATGTTCCACAGGGCGGATGCGACTACCAAGAAGGCCCTCTGTCTGGTTCCCTGTAACTTCTCGCAACGAGCGAACCACAAGGCGGCCCTCAGAGCTGGATCAGTGTCCAGGCTGAACGATGGGGGTGGAGACGCTCCTTTATGTATACACATACTTCAGAGCTGAATAAGGCTCTAAGCCAGAGGTTCGCACAACACACCTACACACTGCAGCCAAGACGCTACAGTGTCGTGACACACAGTTTGGAAAGCTCTGCTCTAAGCTCTGGAGGGTTGTTCTTGAGATCATTAGGATATGGCAAGGTCCTAAGGGCTTCTCTGCAAAGTGCCCTCTTCTGAACTAATCACCCTACCTAGCATATTAAGGTAGAAAATCAAAGAAAATCACAACCAGACTGGGAGGGGTGCAGACTGTAGGGAGGTTTCAGAAACTTTCATATGGAAGCATAAAATATCATTGCTGTTATAGCCGATTTTAAAGTGTCATATATATCATTTAACCAACATTTTAAATGCTAAATTAAACTGAATATTTATTTTACCAAGAACAGAATGAAAAATATAATTCTGTCTATCTTTTTGAAGGCAATTGCAAATAAAGGTGATATTGTTATTGTACGCATCAGGAGTTCAAAATGCATTTCAATATATTAGTTTGTTCTTCCAAAAGCTTCTCACTTCTTAACGCACACTTCTCCAGTGACCTTGGAAATGCAACATATTTCTTTGCCGTCTCTTCCAAATCCTTTGTTTCTAAAGACTTATTGCAATGTCGATCCACTGAAGACATTCAATCCGTTTCAGAAAGGCGACTTAATTACCTCCCTGCCAGACAAATGGCATGCTCTTCTTCAGGTTAGAATGTGTGGCAGCAGCATAGGGAACCTTATGTAATATTTAGTTGATGATTAATAGAAGGTTGCCTTTCAATCTCCTCAAAATCATTTCTTTAAAGATTTACTTGTAACACACTTGTAATTAAAATGTCTTGCTGAAGATACTTCCATGCTGTGTTTTTATCTCCTCTCTGTAGTTAACCTCCCATATTATTGTGTAGTTTTGTCTAGGATCAATTTTAATTATACATTTTATTTTTAAAAAAATAAGACGTCTTAATGGAAGACTGAAAGAAGAAGACTACTTCTACAGCTTTATTATATTATATACATGTGCATGTTGCAAAACTATGACAGCAGTTTTTGTTACAGATAGGCTACTTCAGGGGTGCCTAATTTCAGTAAAGAAATGGCTGAGGCCTTCCCTGTTCTCTACTGTGACCTCTGAGTTTGGTTTGCAGCAACCACCTTCTTTTCCTCATAGCTGCTACTTGATATGTTTTTTTTTTATTGAAGAAAAACGCACACATGCACACAAATATCTGGGGCCTGCGGCACATGTCCATGGTGAAAGAGACAATGGAAGCAAGACTTTGTATTGGGCCTTGTCTCCTCTGGAACTGGCCCCATTAGGATATATTCAGAGCTAGCCAAGACACTGCTGAAAACATGACTTTACTACTGTAATCATTACAGATTAGAGTTCTCAGTTAGAGAAGGGTCAGAAGAGACATAAAGTACAACTACTGAGGTGGATGGGAGGCCTGGGAGCCCTCAGCAAGCCACTCCAAATTCATTGGATAAAGAGTGGGACATAAATGTTATTGCCTTCTATAGTCTTCCTGCTTTTACTGCACCCAACCCCATTCAAATTAACTGACTCCGCTTTCTGGATTGTACAAACTCTTAGTAACAAAATAAAACATTTCATTAAAAAAGAATCTTCAAATTAAAAAGAATGCCTAGGTTGTAAAGGGTTATCTTTTTTTGCTTTTCCTCTGACCAACAAATAGGATATTAAGAAGCTTAGCATGCAATTCACAATGCTCCATTATAAAACAACCTTTACTTTATTTTATTGTAGTTTGGTACATACCCTATAGAAGATCTCTTCAATGATTTTCAAGATGGACGAAGGCTCCTGGAGCTCCTGGAAGGTCTTACGGGCCAAAAGCTTGTATGTATACATGTTTTCAGCCAGAAGTAGTCCAGCAATCATATTTATGATATACCCACTATGGTTGTAACTGGATTTGACTCTTAGAGTGCATGAATTATATTGTGAAATTAATATTCATAGATCTCTGGTCCTTGAAAATCCCATTTTCTCTTTATGAAGCACTTTGAATTTTTACTGATTATAAGAACGTGAATTGAACCATAGGACTGGAACATGTTAGGCTGAGCACCTAATAAAGTAGTATGACTGTATTGTGTACAATATAAAGTAGTGAATTTGGGGTTTTGTGGGGAACAGTTTCTTAAAACAGCAACTCTTATTTGCCCTCCCCCACCAGACCTTGCTAGTCAAATACCCAGACAAAAATGGGAGGGGAAGATGGTGAATTAACCAAAAGCAGCAACAAGCTGTGTTTGTTCATGCAAATAGTTTTGAAACAAAATAGGGTACTGGAAGTTTCTGAATATATCAGTTGCAGGTCAGAAACAACCTCAAATTACTGAGCCCTCAAAGATCTGGGGAGAAATTTGAATAAGGAGCACTTAGGAAGAACCACAGCTTTGAATTCAAGCCTTAGACTGTCTCCAAACTATTTCTCTACCTCCTTAGTAATTCAAATTGTACACATAAATGCATGAGGGTGATATTTATACCTTGCCCATCTGACTGGGTTGCCCTAGCCACTCTGGGGCACAACAGTAATAGTTAGAAGCTATTACCACTATTATAAGCCTGAGAGACACTTTTAAGGGTGCCACATCATGTTTGCTTTGCTTCTACAAGACATATACAGTAGTGCCTCGCAAGATGAAATTAATCCGTTCCGCGAGTCTCTTCGTCTTGCGGTTTTTTCGTCTTGAGAAGCACGGCTATTAGCGGCTTAGCGGGTATTAACGGCTTAGCGGCTTTAAGAAAAAGGAAACAAACTCGCAAGAACTCGCAAGACGTTTCGTCTTGCAAAGCAAGCCCATAGGGAAATTCATCTTGCGAAGCACCTCAAAAAACGGAAAACTCTTTCGTCTAGCGAGTTTTTCGTCTTGCGAGGCATTCGTCTTGCGGGGCACCACTGTAACAGTTACTGTGTTGTGTTTAAGCTGTGGAGCTCCTTGCCTGTTAATATTATTAAGCAAGCACCATAAGTACTTTCTTTTAGACTCTTCGGCTTACATAGACCTTTTCTGATGTACAGCTCAGTCATTGGTTGTTGTGTTTCACTGTCCAGAAGTTGATGAAGTATTTCATGCTGTTTTATGAATGTGTCAAATTCACTGCCTAGATGCATTGAGTCTCTGCTGGTGCAATGCTTTCTGCTTGCACAGTGGAACATCACCTCTCTCTCCTCTCTCTGCACTTCCCCTGCACACCGTCTAAATCTGCCCTAGAGGGTTGGGGGGAATTCCTCAGAAGGAAAAGTTCCTTGGTGCAACCAAACATCCTCACACAAGCACTTGCTTGGATAGGGTCATTTGTTTGTTGTGTGGTGTATAAATCTATAAATCAATAGGTTAGTTGTCAGCATGGTCCACTGCATCTTTATACATAACTTCTTCTTTTTTAATCTAGTTGCTTCTTTTTCCCTGAGCAGACTGAGAACAGATAGTGGGAAGCTTGCATGTTTCCCACAGAAAACTTAAAAAAAAGTTTTGTTTTGCTAGGCAAGAATGTTATTAAAATATAATTGCCATTAACTGTAGGCTTCCTTCAGTTAAAATGATGGAAGGCATTCTTCCCCATTTCAGATCAAAGATGAAGCAGGGATAGTAGCTGAAGGTTATAACTCTAAATTTCAAAACTAGATTTTATAATAAAAGTTGTAGAAATATATATTTTATGCAGTGTCACAGCTCCTGACATTTTAAATCTTGTCGTGAATGTGAAATTACTAACACTGTGACAGAGTCTACAATAAAAGGGTTAACTGGGACTATTAGTAATCTATCACTCTCTTTTCTTTCAGCCATCACCCATTTTTATTGTGTTCATTTTTTTCACATAAGGATGCTCATATATTGTTAATATGGCAAACTTCAAATATATACTTGGAGAATATCATGTATGTTTAATGCTGGTAGCAGCCCTCAACTGGCCTTTTCTAAAGAATATCTGTTATAATTAAAACAATCTGAATTTGTCGCACTGTTACCCTCATTCAGTAGGGCCATTGTAAAATGCCATAGAAAAATATACTACTGAAGTAAGGATTGACATTCTTTGGTATTTTAGGCTCTTCTGTGCTGTTTGTGTCTGTGAGACATTATTTTTATTTTTAATATATAATATTTACTTGTTTCTCACTATGCATATTCACAGGGTAAAGAAAGGGGCTCCACAAGAGTTCATGCCTTGAACAACGTCAACAAAGCACTACAAGTCCTTCAGAAAAACAATGTAAGTAAATATTTACATGGGTTCATAACTCACATAGAGAGTTGAGAACTCAATAAACAGATATGAAAAATTGCTTCTGGAGTATGCTTTACAATAAATAAGATCCAATATAATCTCATGGGATGCAGGAGATCAGAGTGCTAATCCCACATCAGGCATTATTTCAATAAATAGCCTTGAAGAAGCTGCTTGGTTGGATCCTGACTTGCGTTCAAATGTGTTTTGCTGGTGCTGGAAGTGACAAGTCTTCCTTCCTCCTGCAGCCACTTGTGCCTCTTGAGAAGCTTCTCTGGTGGTGTTGGAAGAGCCTTGAAAACAACATGGTTGATAGCATGGTGGGTGGGAATTGCAGAGGGAAGGAAGAATCGGTTAAAATTGCTGCCTTTCTGCCTTCCTCTGGTGGTAAGGCTCTATTGAAATTCAGTTCCAGGTGGGAAATGGAAGGAAGTTCATGCAGTAGCAAGTCTGGTTCCAACTCATTATCTCCAAACCTTGCTTTCCATCTGTAAATGTGCAGTGCCTCTAAAAGCCATAGAATGTGTTCTCCCTCTCAGATGAAATAATTTGCTGAAATATCAGTCTGTACTGGTGAACATATAAGAATTAATCTCCAGAATAAAACTACTAGTAATACCCCTCTCTTGCTGTCTTGTTCAACTAGGGAATTGGAAAGTTCTACTGAATGAATATTCAAATAATTCAGTGATTTAAATCCCATGCTAAGGGGTTGTTGTTGTTGTTTAATCGTTTAGTCGTGTCCGACTCTTCGTGACCCCATGGACCAGAGCACACCAGGCACTCCTGTCTTCCACTGCCTCCCGCAGTTTGGTCAGACTCATGTTTGTAGCTTCGAGAACACTGTCCAACCATCTCATCCTCTGTCGTCCCCTTCTTCTTGTGCCCTCAATCTTTCCCATCATCAGGGTCTTTTCCAGGGAGTCTTCTCTTCTCATGAGGTAGCCCAAGTATTGGAGCCTCAGCTTCAGGATCTGTCCTTCCAGTGAGCACTCAGAGCTGATTTCCTTAAGAGTGGATACGTTTGATCTTCTTACAGTCCATGGGACTCTCAAGAGTATGCTAAGGGGTACTCACTTATATAGCAGTATAGATCAATAGCTAGATTTAGTCATTTACAGTGTTGGTTTATTTCTATCATTACTTGTAATTCACCTGAAATGTGTGCAGTTTTGGACCTGGGAATGAATTTTCCTTATAAAAGGAATGACAAATGAAACCAAGTTGGTTATTTTGAGTAGTTGATTCCTCAGTCTAGTACAGGTATGTCTCTGTTAGCTTCTCCTATTTGAAAGCTGAATGGGAAGCATCTAAGAAAACTTTACAAGGCAGAGAAAGAAATGAGCCTATGTTAATTGCTGATGAAGTGGCTGGATTCCCATAAATATTATTTTCTGTTGTCATATGCATTACTTTTTGTTTTTAATTATTGCAACATATGTTTATTTTGTGATATAATAATTGCATCCTTGCTAAGTGCAATTTCCTAAAATACCTGGTACTATTTGTTTTATGACAGATAATTATTTGATCAGGTTATGAAATATGTTCTGGATTGTTTACTTGCCACTAAAAGCTAAATAGTAGAAAATATGCAAACAAAACCACATAGCCCTAATTTGATGTATTTATCAAATCCGTAGGTTTTAACAGGTTTGCTTATGTTTTATTCAGCAGCTGTTTCTTTTGCCCATTACTCTGGGAATGTAAACTCATTTAACTTCTATTTTAATGTTCATTGTTTTTGCATTTTATACATAATTTTATCTAAGTTTGCTTTGCCTTGCTTTGCTCTGACAGGTAGATCTGGTGAATATCGGCAGCACAGATATTGTGGATGGCAATCATAAACTGACTCTTGGATTGATCTGGAGTATAATTCTCCACTGGCAGGTGAGTCAGTCATTCACAGAACATTTTTTGGATATATCCCTAATAATCAAGGGGTATATCTACTTTGTGTATTTCAGGTGGTGTTCAGTTTTGAATCCATCCTAATGTTTCAATGAGTGATAGAGAGAGGAAACAAGGAGACTGTTCTCTACTTAATTTTAGTGTCCAGGTTGAGTATTTGAGAAAAGTCAAGGAGGTCAGTGTCCTTTCAAAGCATTACACAGTCATTTCATTGCAATACCAGACAAATTAATATTCAGAATACTGCAAAATACATTTCTAAGTCCAGTTCAGTGTACTGATGTATAAAGCTCTAAACTATTTGAGCCCAAATGTAAGAAGGAACACCCCTCTCCATGTTGACTGCCCCCTGCATTAAGACAACCCGAAACAGCCCTTCAGATCGCCCCATCACCAGGTGAAGTAGGAAGCTGCCTTATACTGAGTCAGACCATTGGTCCATCTAGCTCAGTATTGTCTACACAGACTGGCAGCAGCTCTCTACAGTTTCAGGCAAGAGTCTCCCACAGCTCCTACCTGGAGATGCCAGTAACTGAGCTTTTGACCTTCTGAATGTAAAGCAGATGTTCACCCTCTGAGCTACAACCCAGAGTACAGGGGGCAGTAGTGTGGGATAGAGCCTTCTCTCTGGTGGCAACCCGTCTCTGGAATGGCGTCTCTTCCGAGGGTTTGGTTTCAGTGACTTACGTTAAATGTGTAGCCTGTGTTTGTTTTCTTTCATGATGGCACAGTTCAGTAAATTTTCAGTGGAAATTCTTGGCCTCTTTGGGTATTGCAAACAGTGCCGGATTTACATATAAGCTAAACAAGCTATAGCTTAGGGCCCCACTCTCTTGGGGGCCCCCCAAAAAATTAAAGGAAATCAAACCTACATACAGCAACAGTGTTTTGTTTTGTTTTATTTTGTGTTGTGTAGACTCCTATGATGTAAGTAATGGGCCCCGCCAGCTAGCCTGCTCCCTAAAATATCACTGGTTTGTTCATTTCTATATATAGGGTGCCTACATTCTGCATGGACTGGTTGCATGGCAAGATGTAGCATGCAGCTGCAGACTGCAGTGCAACACAGTTGAATGTAGGTCAAGCTGTTGTACCTGTTACCTAATATTAAAGAGTGCTTGTAGACTGGTGATCGTGCAGCACAGACTAAGGGTATGAGTCTTATGCCTACTAATTGATTTCATGTAATACATAATTTATTTATTTTGATCCCATTATAAAGTTACTATTAATATACTTCTTCTTAATTGTATTTCACTTCAACAATTACTTCAATAAAATACATATTTTACTTATGTGCAAACGGCTTTAGAAACCTATTAGGTCCATAAATTACCATATAGCATATATTCAGCACACACACAAAAAAGCGACAGTTTGTTGTTGACAAAGGACAGCTGGACGTGTAAAAGGCCCCATTACCTTCAGTAGCTTAGGGCCTCATCAAACCTAAATCCGGCCCTGACTGCAAATTAAAAATAAATGTTGCTAATAGTGCAGAAGTCAAAGTTAGGTTGATTTGCCCCAGTGCACCGTGCTTATCCTCTTGCATATTTAAAGAAAGGAGAAAATGACAGTAGGAAGAGCAATGATCCTTTCTTCTTTTTATATAAAAAAACCCCTTTTATTTCTATACAACCAGTGCTTCTTCAGTATCCTCCTGTGTGTTTTTTTATGTTTCGGATCACTGTGCTGAGTATTCAAGTACTTAAGAGTTAAGTAAAAGAAACTCAAGTTTGCCGGGGGCGGGGGGGGGGGAGTTGCCTTTGATAAATAAACTTGGCTACTGATAAAAATTCTGTCTTCCAACACAGGTCAAAGATGTAATGAAAAACATCATGGCTGGACTGCAACAGACAAACAGTGAAAAGATCTTGCTGAGCTGGGTCCGTCAATCAACTCAGAATTATCCGCAGGTCAATGTTGTTAATTTCACCAGTAGCTGGTGTGATGGTTTGGCTTTCAATGCACTCATCCACAGTCACAGGTAAGAGAAATGCTACAAATTAACATCCAAATGCCTCTGTTTTTGCTGTGATCATGTGAATTGAAAATACTTTATTAGAATCACCTTGCTGGAGCAAGTCCATCTAATCCACATTATTGAATTCCAGCAGTGGGGAGCTGGAGGCCTTTCAGAAATGCACAAACAACGGATGTAGGGTGGGATGTGGGCAGCATGTAAGGCATCTTCTGTTACTTGCTTTCAGCATCCATGAATCAGAGGCATGCTGCCAGTGCTCACAAAGCTCTATTTAGCTATCATGGCTAATTGCCGCTAATAATAGAAATCTATCTATTAATTTGTCTAATTGCTTTTAAAGGTTTATAACATTGTGACAGTTGCCAAATTTTATGTTAATAAATTTCACAAGATAATTATGCTTTGAAAATTACTTCCTTTTTGCCTGTTGTTAATCTGCTGTTGTGGATGATCTCTAGTCTTACCAGAATTCCAAGTCTTATCATAGGAATGTTTGTCTTCACTAACTCTCTTTATGCCAAAGATGTGGAACCTGTGGCTCTCCTATCACCCCTAGTCCTTGCTTTTTACCATTCATAACATTATACTGGTCCATCATGCCTCTTCTCAGTATTAGTATTTTCCTCTAAACTAAAGGAGCCTCACATATTTGGTCCTTTTTCAATTAATGCCCCTTTTCCTGGACAATCAGAGCTCAGTTCAGATGCAAGGGCTTTTGTTTATTTGTTTTGCTTCATGCACAGGGGTTTGAAGCGCAGGTACAGTTATATGACTTTTTCTAAAAGCAGAACAAGGGCCAAATACTAGGTCTATTCCAAGGTCTGAAATGAAGAAAGTCTAGGGCCATGATATTAAGGTTGCCATATTTCAAGAAGTGAAAATCCGGACACAAAATCTCCATAAAAAATTAAGTTTTTTTGCTTCCAATATGAGCTGCCATACGCCCGAGTTTTCATGGACATTTTAACAGGTTTCAAAATGATGGGGTTACACTTCCCCTGAAAGAGCAGGTTCGTAGCTTGGGGGTACTCCTGGATCCTTTGCTGTCACTTGAGACTCAGGTGGCACAGGGTACCTTCCATAAGCTTTGGCTGGTGGCCCAGCTATGCCCCTATCTGGACAGGGATAGCCTAACTACTGTTGTCTATGCTCTGGTAAGCTCAAGGTGAGATTACTGCAATGCGTTATATGTAGGGCTCCCTCTGAAGATGGTTCATAAACTTCAGCTAGTGCAGAATTCAGCGGCCAGGTTGCTCAGCAGAGCAATATGGTTTGAGCTTATTATACCAATTCTGGTCCGACAGCACTGGCTACCAATTAGTTTCCGGGCCCAATTCAAAGTGCTGGTTTTGACCTATAAAGCCTTAAACGGCTCAGGATCACAATACCTCAAGGACTGCCTCTTTCCATATGAACCTGCCCGGACCCTGAGATCATCTTCCGAAGCCCTTTTTCATGTGCCTTCTCTTTGAGAGGTGTGGAACACGAGAACAAGCCTTCTCTGCAGTGGCTCCCCATCTGTGAAATGCTCTCCCCAGAGAAGTTCGCTTGGTGCCTTCATGATACACCTTTCGGCGCCAGGCAAAAACATTTCTTTTCTACCAGGCCTTTGGTTGATCTGATTGACATCCTATGCCCTTTTAAAATTGACATCCTATGCCCTCTTGCGGGCGGGGGGCATTGTGTTGTTGTTTTTCTTTTGATTATATATATTGTGGTTTTTTATGTTGATCTTGTTCTGTGAACTGCCCTGAGACCTCCGGGTATAGGGCGGATATAAATACAAACACACACACACACACACACACCCCTCCTAGATTTTGGCAGACAAATCCTGGCTATGTCCTGGAAATTCCAGGTGTATGGCAGCCCTAATGATATCTTCCTGAATTTGGGAACTCTCTTTAAAAGGTGCCCTATCAATGGAATTGGGAAACAGAACAGTTTCTTGCTCTGATCCTCCCCCTGCTCCCCATCTGCCCTTACAACATTGTTGTCTTTTAATCCGTTGTCAAATAAGTGTGTTTTCAGTTGAAAAGATTTGTTGCAGGGGGCAGGAAAGAGAGTATTGTTCTGGTTGTTTCTGGGACTATGGAAACATGTTCCTGGCCATTTAACAGCCACCCCTGTGTGTGTTCATAATAGAAACAAACATTAGCTGATAGCTTGCAAGACACTTAATAACAGTGTGGTGCTTTAATTACACACCTTCATAGAAGCAACACAGCAAGACTTAATTTATTATTTAGGCATTTGAAGCTAGCAGGAGTGACCTTAAACCTAGCCTGAGAGGAGCACCTAGCATTATGTGGCAGCCTACATAATACAGCACTAATTTGACCACATTGCTGAAAGTGGCTCTTATCTCTCTGGTTAGTGGAACCGGATTGTAGTCCTCCAAGCACATGCTTTCAAAGCAGATACTTAAAAGTCAACATAATTGCATCACAGTCAGTCAAGTGCAAATTGCTACTGATAAATTTCTCTTTGACTCTGTTTTGATGGGAGAAAGGCGGGTGTTTTTACAGTAAAATGTAGGGAGGGAGAATAGCAGAAGAAGCATGAAAATGAGTACCTTTTGTTGAATGGTGAGAATAATTCTGTCTTCTACATCTTTTCATTAAGTGTCTCTGGAAATGGTACTCAATAGTTATTGGCCTTGGGGATGATGCTGAGTATGAGAGTTGTCCCCCAGTAATTAAAAATATGTGCCAGTTATGTTTTGTGTGTGCTTGTTTTACTGTTCTGTCATAACATGGTGATTTGTGATTCTATTTATTTAGCACTAGGTACATACCCTCTTAAGAGTCTATTTGTCGGCATAGTAAATCTTAGTTCTGTGCTAATAATGCTTTTCAGCTATAAATTCAAATTAATGCAAAGTCCCATATTAACAGTTCCATATTTAAAAGTCTGGTGCTGCCTGAGTTCAGGAATACATTTCACATATGTATGAGTGTCTTCCATACCAGTGCTTTTCAAAATCCACCCTCCATCAACTTGTAATGTATTATGAGTGATAAAGACAACTTCTCAATTTGTTTGACCATTGGTTCTCAAACAGAACTTAGTGAAAATCCCCTGCACTATTTTTTGCATCTACCCTGTTATCCATAAGAAATATATATTTAGTGATTCATACAGAAACCTTTATTCATCATATCCACTATTTCTTTCTGCCTATTTTGCTTTGCTCCTCCCATCTCCTCCCACAGTTACTGGGACATGCTTAGGACAAACCTCTTAAAACACGCGCCTTTTCTTGGAGCAGACACACAATAAGAAGTTTAAAGCACAATTAGAAACACAATTCAAAAGCCTGGATGAATAAAAAAGGTCTTCAGTTGACAGCTAAAAACCATAGACAAGACGTCTAGTGATTATTAATTACTTGGATCCATTCCAGTCTTGCTCCAGGCCTGGCCTTGGCATTAAACTAACTTTGTTGCTGTGGTTGATGACATTTCTTCGGAGAGAAATTAAGGGAGTGTGGTCCACCTTTCTCTGCTTGACCACAGAGTCCTTCTGGAGTGTCTTGGGAAAGTTACAGTTGGGGCACTGTACTTCATTGATTCCATTCCTTCCTCGAGAGCCAGGAAGTAGTTATGGTAGCCCTGGTTTGTGGAAATTTGGCTTCTTGAAACAAATCAATATTGTGGTTTATGATCCTGATTTGTTAACAAACCAGAGCCTAAACTAACCCAAGTTCTCCCTGTTCAGACAAAGTGACAAACTCTGGTTAGTTTAAAACAGGAAGTGAATGCTTCTATTTTCCTCCTGGCTGCAGTAACCCTATCCCATGAAAACATGAAGTTCATTCTGCTGCTCATTCCCATACGGTTAAACCACAGTTTATCATTATATGCGGAATAGACTACAGTATGTCTTTGTGGTGCATTGTTTACTGAAGCACTTAAATGCTTTGTCTTCAGTTATATAACAACAACAACAACAACAACAACAACAACAACAACAACAACAACAACAACAACAACAACAACTTATTATTTCTACCCCGCCCATCTGGCTAGGTTTCCCCAGCCACTCTGGGCAGCTTCCAACAGAAGGTTAAAAATACATTGAAACATCAGTCATTAAAAACTTCGCTAAACAGGCCTGCCTTCATATGTCTTCTAAATATCATAAAGTTGTTTATTTCTTCGACATCTGATGTGGTGAACTGACCCAAAAGTCTAATAATACTTATTTTAAGTTATTAAAATAGTCATATACTGCTTCCCTGCTGCTGTCCTTGGGACAATCAAAGGGCTATGGCGTGGCTGGGACTGGCAGGTGGGGAAGCACTGAGCAGACTGAGGCCCACTGAAAAATGGCTCAATCCTGACTGGTGGGTCTTGGTCCACTGTTTTAGAAGCACTACTATAATAAATCCAAGAAAAGTGGGTTTTGTTTGTTTGTTTTTTGAAATTTTAATATGTTCTTTGTGGATTATTATGTTTTCTCCTGTGCATGTTACCATTCATATTTACTTATATTTCACATCTGGAACTACTCTGCTTTTCATCATGGGACAGTCCCCTCCCCCCCTCCGAAAAAAAAATAAAGAAATCATTTTGCAAAAGATAAGAAACTGTTGTAATAGCAAAAGCTTTTAATAATTCTGAAAGGAAAAACTTCACATTGCAGTCTTCATGCTAGTGAATGAAATTTTAAGTATCAGGCATAAAACTAGATTTGAATCAGGAGATTGCATTTCTCCAATATCTTGTGCAATGTGTTAACACGGCCCCTTTATACAAGTCCACATAATGTATAGTCAATACATCTCTGTTTAAAGGTTTGTTTGCATTAAATTCCATTAGTGGTAGTCTCCAGAGAAAACCATTCCCTAACAAGGTGTAGCAATAAAAAGATTCATTGTTTCTTCCAGTAATGCTGCCTGTGAAAATACTTGCTATGTATGCAATGGTTCCATTCAACGAGAATATTCACTTATTTAATTGAATACACTTCATTTTTAGGAAGCCAATATTTTTTCAAGGATAATTAGATGCTGACTTTCAGCATTTTATTAATGATTTTATATATTTAAAATATTTCCTGTATTTTGTATTTGTGAAGAAAATGCAAATATGACCAGATGACCTTTTTCAACTCTCTGCTTAGCCGTGAAACAAAAAGTGTGGAACGAGTCACTATCTTTCAGATTAACTTGTCTCGCTGGGTTGTTATGCAGTTCTTAGCTGCTTGGGTTGAGTCAGAGCACCCTTCCCAACACGGTGTCCTCCAGCTGTTTTGAACTAGGCCTCCCATCCCTCTAATGTCTCATTGTGCTGCTCTTGTGTGTCTATATCTGTTGGAAGCAGGTAGAAATCTGCTGAACCTAAGGCGCAGGCACCACACCTGCCGTAGACTGAATCGAACACATATTTAATTGAGTAGGATTAGATTTCCGTCTTCTGTAATCTTGAAAACAAATTTACCTGTCCTAATGGGTAACTTAGCTAAAACTAGGGTGTCTAAAATTAATAGAATTATTTATACTGCAAACAGTGTAACTAATAGTATAGGGTCCCATACTGTTTATCTAAGCTGTAATTTGATCCCTGCCTATAAAACATTTAAGACTGGCCTGCAGCATTTCACGGATACAGCGGAATTTCTCATTTGTATGTTTTAATTTTGTATGAGATAGAAAATGATTTTTTAAAAAACCAAAACAAAAAAAACTAAGGGTCTCTCCAGCCCTGTGATGCAGTTGACTAGCCCTCCAAATCTAGAATTGCACATAGAATTGCATAGGTAACTTTACAAGATTTCCCTTTTCTTTTCAGACCAGATCTATTTGACTGGGATAGTGTGGTTCGCCAACAGTCAGCTGTACAACGATTAGACCATGCATTCAACGTAGCCAAACGACACCTAGGAATCGAAAAACTCCTTGATCCTGAAGGTTAGTGTGCATCAGGTTCTGTTTGTAAGTGTATGATCAATTTTCTCCATGCAGTTGCCAGGGAAAAGGTTTATCCACTTTCATTTTTATAGTTGCAGCACACAAACAGGTTTTCATCTAGTTTACTGAAACTTCAAAGTTAAGGTTGCTTTTTACTCACCTAGATAATTAATTCCTTAAGATTCAAAATGATTTAAGCAAACACTTCTGGATTTACAGCAAACTTTTAAAGGTGTATGTTCTTTGTTAAGCACCATGGTAAAGTAGCTGTTTTTCTTCAAAGGCGCTTAGATTTGCAGTTCTTATTGCTTACAATAGAAGTTGCAGTTCATCAGCATTTTTGAAATTATGTCCTAAATTTGGATGTGAGGAGCTGGTTTAAGTTATTCACAGACAATGATTCATGAATCATTCATTATTCTTTTTATACTAATTTCACTTTTTTGGATGTTTGGATGAAAGGGTTTTTTGAGGAGGAGCACTAAAGTTTGAACTTTTTATATCTTCCTGTTTCAATCTGAATTATTTTTGTGTATGTTTTAAGCTTTCTCTTTTTTGCTTCTGACTTTTGAGGTGATTGTTCAAGTACAAAGTGAGCCCCCAAATGGCAAGTTTTGCTCTTACCCTGAAGTCTACCAATTGTTTGTTAATAATAGGGAATGTGTAGTAATTATTGGTCATGGAAATACAAGCATAAAGCTTGGAAATAACATTTCACATTCAAATATTGTCCTCTTCTCTAAGACGGATATGAAGACGACCCATTTGGCTGTTAATTAGTGACAAGAAACACTATTAATATAATATAGGGTCTTCTTTTTGTGTCGTGGGTCTGAGCCTTGACACTGGAAATTCTAGCCTTGGAAATTTTGTCAGACTTTATTGTAAGTCACCTCCATTATGTAGTATGTGTGTAGGCTTACATGTTTGCACTACAAACATCACTTGTATACCTTTTTATAACAATTTTACATAAACAGCTCAAGTAATTTAATTAAGATAAAAATTACTATTGTGCTCACAGCTGTGTTATGTAAACTGCTTAGAGGTTTTTTTTAATCATTGAGCATTGGACAAATTCTGTTAAATAATTAAATATCGTATTCTCACAAAAAATTCCCTTCTATGAAATCTCCTTTAATTAACCAATGTAGATGTTCTTGGCACACTAGGCCTCAGGCAAGCATATCAGAGCAAAACATACACTGCATGATGGAAGAGAATTTCATTTGGTCACAATATTAAAGTGGACTGACTCAATTTGCACCTCCTGAACTAATACACAGGTTGGAACATAATTATCCTTCGACTTTCACACTTCTTTGAATTTTGTGGTAAAGTTCTCAGCTGAAGAAGTGTTCCAATATGCATTATAAATGAATATTCTAGGCTGAGGGTGCATTTAGAAATACATACACTGTCTGTTTGAAACTTGGAAAGATTGATACATTTGATTTAGCTTCATCTCTCAAACTCAAGCCATAGTTTAACTGCACAAGCACACTTTCTGTGTTCTAAATGAGGACCAGGGCAAACAACTCTGTTAAAAATGTTGCTTGCTCTTCTTATACACTGCTTCTGATTAGCTCCAGAAAGATACGATAGATCCATATTTATATTATACAATTTAACCTCATTCCTCTGGGATGTGTAGGCTCCCACTCCTTGCTTGTGACCTGACCTGGCCCAGCCTACCCCCACAAAAACAAAGCAGCAAGCAAAATTATTTTTCATTTGGTGAAAATGATAATATTTATGTTTGGTAGGTAAGAGTATAAATATTCATATCTGAGAAATTATTAAAATTGGTAGCTGGTTGACAGAGGAAATGCTTCTTTACCTAAATGCATCTAATAGAAATATGAAAAATATTCATGCAACATTTATTTGTAGTGGCCACTCTCAAGTGAATTTGGTACTTCCATTATGAGAAATACAATCTATCAGTACTGAGCTGATTCCTATCATCTTTTCATGTGGTTGTATGTTTTTCACAGAAAGTCTCCTGATAAGCTTGGTAAACAGTTGTCTAAAACTATGATCTAGTGAGTAGGGAAATGTATGTATATTTATCTAGAGGTACATCATTAGTATTCTAGGGGGCAAAGGGCCAGAGTAAGAAAGGCACACATCAGGGTAGGTTTTTTTAGTTATGTAACGATAAGGAATATTACATACTAATGAAGCAGTTTCCAAATTGAAATGCTGATTTTAAATGTTCTCCTGCTCCCAGTATGAAGGCCCTGATTTTTTGACATCATATTATTAATGCAGTAACTTAATATGTCTATTAAAACCCTCAATAGTTACTTATTATGAAGTACTTCATACATAATTAAATTGCTAACAGGTCAATTGGGTAATAATAAATCGACTCATAAATATGGAAAAGGAAATGTTTTTAAATGAGACTTCAGTTGTAACGGAGACACTATTTTTTGTACTCTCCCCCACCCACCTTTTCAAAATGATGAAACAGTGCATTCACTGTTTTATTGCTCTATTTTTCAAAGTTTCATTACAGTTTTCAGTACAATTTGCCATTTGCTTCTTCTGAAGAAATTATCGCACTATTTTTATGATTGTCTTCTAATAGTATGGAAGTGTTTGAATAAGCATGCAGTTGATTTTTATATTGTCTGTGTGTCTGATTGAAGCTCCAAGCTTTATGCATTGAGCAGGTTTGCTATGTATACCAGGCTTCCTCAAGCTCGGCCCTCCAGATGTTTTTGGCCTACAACTCCCATGATCCCTAGCTAGCAGGACCAGTGGTCAGGGATACTGGGAATTGTAGTCTCAAAACATATGGAGGGTCGAGGTTGAGGAAGCCTGATGTATACAGACAAAACCCAGAGGTGGATCCAAACTAAGCTAGGTTCCTTCCATTGAAATCCATTGAACAATTAATAATGGCCTAAGCTTCATTAATTTCCGTGATTCTTACATGAATCAGTGGGACCTAAATCATGACCAAGTCCTAACCATGTCTTCTCAGAAGTAAATCCTATTAATTCAGTTCTACTAAATATGTGAAGGAGCCCAAGCACCTGGGGATATTGGGGGTGGGGCTTCTGCATGGGCTTCTGTCACATCCTCACTTAGAGCACATACTCATGTGTAGGGCCTGTGTAATTATTATTATTATAATTGTACCTTAACATTTTAGGTGTTTAATTGAGTGCTTATGTGAATAGTTAAATAGTTAAATGCTTAAGACAGGGGTGAGGAACCTGTGGCCCTACAGATGTTGCTAGACTACAGTTCTAATGATCTCCAGCCACTGGCCATGCTGGCTTGGGCTGATGGGAATTGGAGTCCAAGAACATGTGCAGGGTCACAAGTCCCCCACCCTGGCTTAAGCAGTGAAGATAACATATTAATCCATTTTTGCTAGCTCTCTCTCTCTCTCTCTCTCTCTCTCTCTCTCTCTCTCTCTCTCTCTCTCTGTGTGTGTGTGTGTTTTATGAAATGAGACATAGTGCATCTAAGATAATACTTTTTCTTGGATCAGCCCGTCTCAACTATACTGGAAACAAGCAAATTAATGTTACTAATCATTTGTATTACAGACAGAATAGGCTAATTTCATTCTTTCAGAATAATTAAGGCACAATAGGCAGAGTTGTGAAAAATATCTTTTTATAATGGTTGCCCATAAACATGATTGCCAATAAAAATGGAGCATAATAGGGAGGACATCTGTTCATAAAACATGTCAAATATTTGTGGAGACCATATGTTTTCTTTCTTTCTTTCTTTCTTTCTTTCTTTCTTTCTTTCTTTCTTTCTTTCTTAAACCTTCCAGTAGTAAGATTATGGAGGCAGCTTTTGGGAATACTTGCAGTTTGATTTAACATCATCAGCATTCAAGGCAATTTGGGACAGTTATTTCATACTCGTATTGTTTTCCTCTTGCTGCTTCCCAATTGTTTTTTCGGCATAACTGACACCCAGAAACCACATGGGGATAGTGCTGATCCCCACATTAACTGCAGATCAGAATCAATGTCATTGGCATTGCCGCAAAAAGCCACTATTGCAGAAAGAAAGAAAGATGAGTGCAAAACATTGGTGCTTTGCTTTTGGAGGATCTTTGCTTCTATCTTCAGCATAACCACATTGCCTGAATCATGTTTGTGGTGGCTGAGACTTTTTCAATATTGATCTTTTCCCTACAGTATTCCATCTGTAATATAGACAATAGCTGACTTTTTAATGCAGATAGTTTATCAGTCAGTAATATTATTTTCATGGAGAGCAGTATCTTGTCTCCCCTCAGACTCACTTCCCCACTAGTAATGGTAGCTGAGGAAGAAGGATTGCTGCCCGTATTCTCTCCTACTGGCAATGTTCCCCAGTTTTCTGAAAAACTAGGTGTTGCTTGGGCACACGCCTATACTCAGTTTCTTAGCCGCTACTACATTTTATTTGTAATTTCCCAAAATTGCAATGTAATAAAAATCAGTTTTAAAAAGAGGTTAAAAAAAAGTTTTCAAATAAACACAACATTTTAAAATAGTGAAGGTGCCTCAGTTTCTGTAGGCTCTGGTTTGTATTGCTCTCTTGGGATAGTGCATCAGAATGATTTTATGCTAACTTGACATATTCCTTCAAAGTTTTGGGTGGGTGGGTGTTTAGTAAAGAAAATACTGCAGTGTTTCTAAAAAGTTGTCTTTTAATTAGTTCTGGAGATCTTAGAGTTACCACCAAAATTTCATTTCAAGCAAAAATTAAACTTAAACAGGGTTTCTTCCTCAGGAAAAAAAAACCATTTGTTTTGAGTGTATCAATAAGAAATGGAGGACAACCTAGCCAAATGCTTTCCAGACCTGCAGGGAAACTCGCTGTTCAAATCTGGTTAAGCGGAAGACAGGCCCTGCCTGAAGCTTTCCAACAGCTGAAATGCAATTGCCCAAGAAAGTACTTTCTTTCTTCTGATTCCACATTTTTCCTCCTCATACATTTGTCTTATGATTCAAATATTGAATGATACCACAGAGAGCTAATCCTATCCAGATTTATCCCAAAGTAACTTGAGTTTAATCAGTCTTAACCCTATAGTAAGTGGGTATAGGATTACAGCCCCACTTCTCTGTGATATTGACTCACAGCACATTCCTAGTCTATTCTGAAGTAAACTCTATTGACTTCAATGAATTTATTTCCAAGAAAATAAGTCTAGGATTGCAGCCAACATTATATACCGTATGCAGATTAAGGAATTTGCTTTTGAATTGGGAGTCATAGAACTCCATTTATTAAGGCTGCAATCCTAGGCTCGCCTGCTTGGGGTGAAAAATGTTCCATTGCATTCAGTGGGCTTGCTTCTGAGCTAACCTTCTTAAATGCTGCAATTAGGCTTTTATGTAATTATTTTCTTTATCTTCAAATCCTGTTCCCTGTTTTGTATGCTTATGGAATAAGATAGTTAAATCTCTGTATTACATGTAATTCAGTGGCAATGAAATACTGTAAAATTCATTTGCTTTGGAATTAATTAAGATTAACCGTTAGGCACCTAATAGAATTGGGATTATTAATCTTTAAATCTCACTTTTTTTTATTTAAAAAAACAACTCTCGCATAAGGCAGATAAGAGATAAACAATTATCTCTTTTTTGACATGGAGTTTTGACTGTCATATGAAAGGACATCAAATATTAAAATTCAAGGGTGGTGTAGGATCACATACACGTATACTGCTGTTATATGCCTAGTTATTCCATTTCTTCAGGATTACCTAGTCCTACTTGTTTTCAGGCTAAGCATGAATGGATGAACTGCAATTAATTTACATTTTTTTGTTTACATAAATTCATGATGTTATATTGAAGATGAAGTGTAGATCTGTTGTGCCTCCAGGGTGTCAGCTTGTTTTTCTGGGACCAGTTTACTGCATGGGGACTGGGGCCCTCTATTGAACTCATCAAAGATGACCCAAGTTTGCGTACAAATTGCATATGTTTTGTGAACATGAAAATATATGCAAATTTTTTGCTCCCTTTTGCAGGTGGGTTTTTGTTTTGTTTTGTCATTTAGTCGTGTCCGACTCCTTGTGACCCCATGGACCAGAGCACGCCGGGCACTCCCACAGTTTGGTCAAACTCATGTTGGTAGCTTCAAGAACACTGCCCAACCATCTTGTCCTCTGCCGTCCCCTTCTCCTTGTGCCCTCAATCTTTGCCCACACCTGGGTCTTTTCCAAGGAGTCTTCTCTTCTCATGAGGTGGCCATACGCTCCAAGTATTGGAGCGATCAGCCTTCTTTATGGTCCAGCTCTCACTGCCATACATCACTCCTGGGAAAACCATAGCTTTAACTTTGTCAGTAAGGCCCAAATATACATTAACTGAGGACCATGTGCAGATAATTGGATGTCTGACAGGCAAACAAGTTTGAATGTTCTGCTAAGCCAAACTATAGTTTAGAGCAGAGGTGTGGAATTGGATTCAGCCATTGGTTTATTACTTTTCCTCCCTTAATGAGCTCTCTAGGACCCACCCTGTTTTGACATAAATCCCCCATTGAAAGCCCTTGCCCTGCATGGAGTTGTTGGAGCCACTCAGGGAGTGATACCACCTAACTAAAAACTTTGTGCTTATTTTTCTCATCCACCTTGCCACCATGTTGTAATATATTCTATGTGATTTAAAATTACTTCATTTATGGAGCATTCATCACTTTCCCTTCTTCAGTTCTGTTTGATTGCATAATCAGTCATCACTGTGCCAACGAGCCTAAGTCTGATGTTTGTGCTGACAAGTGGTAGAACTCATCTTCACAGCCGTGAGATTTTGAAGTAGCCAAATAGTTGACTTAAAGATTAAAATGCTATCTGGTGAGAGGGTGGCATTTTCTAAAGAAATCATGACTATAAAAATAAATGTAAATAGCTATATGTTTAATTTAAACCATAAATCTGAAAAAGTGTATAAATAATCCTAGCTGAAACGAGCTATTCTGCTTTCTAGTACCAATTATTTGCTAGGATTCAAAATCATAATCAGCCTACAACCCCATCTGCTCAGTAAAAATGAGTAATGTAATTTTAGCATACAACAAATTGAAAAATAAAGTTTCCCAAATAATTGATCTAGTTAAAGGTTATGTACCAATGCTTCTGTTAATATGGAGAGATCACTCTTAATGGAAGGTACTGGCAACAGCGTTATTATCCTTTCTGTTTCTATTTCTTGTAGAAATAATGCTGAGGGCTTGACATGCTGGAGTTTACTGTGTTTTTGCAGCTGTTTATACACCCATCTAATTTGTGTAGTCCACATGTCAGTACCTTTGGGCAACTCCAATCTCAATTCTTTCCCACTGTAAATTCAGGTTTATCCAACACGGGGATAATCCAATAAATTGGGGAGAATCACAAGCAAACCCCATTAACAATTTCTATGTCAGTTATATTGGGCAGCAGTCTGAGAAGCATGTGCTAATAATTTATAGTTGTTTTCATATCGTTTCCAGCATTCCAGTAAGGGTGCATCAGGAGCTTGGCCAGAGAGAGAGAGAGAGAGAGAGAGAGAGAGAGAGAGAGAGATCAGATTTGCACAAAACCAGAAAACTGTACAAGCAAATTTACAGTTGCCTGACTGTGCTTTTGCTCACTTCTTCTTGGGCAGAGGATCTTTAAAAAAACACCACTAGGTGCACATGCGGCTATTTGTGTATATGACGTGTTGGCCCTTAACTGGCATAATAGAATCAACAAGTAGGAAGCCGGGGGGGGAGGGAGAATGGCTACTTATATGAATGGGAAAAACTGGACTTGCTCCCCAGATACAAATTCAAATACATTCAGATGTGGGGTAAAGGTAAAGGTAAAGGTAAAGGGACCCCTGACCATTAGGTCCAGTCGTGGCCAACTCTGGGGTTGCGGCACTCATCTCGCTTTATTGGCCGAGGGAGCCGGCGTACAGCTTTCGGATCATGTGGCCAGCATAACTAAGCTGCTTCTGGCAAACCAGAGCAGCGCACGGAAACCTTCCCGCCGGAGTGGTACCTATTGATCTACTTGCACTTTGACATGCTTTCGAACTGCTAGGTTGGCAGGAGCAGGGAGCTCACACCGTCGCGGGGATTCGAACTGCCGACCTTCTGATCGGCAAGTCCTAGGCTTTGTGGTTTAACCCACAGCGCCACCCGCGTCCCTAGATGTGGACTACTCATGGATAAAAGTGGAAAAGATAGCTGCAGGGGGGACAGATACCTACCCTTATCTCATAAGAATGTCCCTGGAGATGACATTGTGTTCTTACACAATATTGTTCTTGGGAGCATTCGGTCCTAGGAACCTGCAGTGAGGACAGCAAGGCTAACAATTGAATCAGTGGCAAAGTTGCTTGTTATTCTGATATATTAATAAATTGAGGGGGGGGGGTTGACATCAGCTGCCACATATTTAAAAATTAGAGTACCCTCCTGCTTAAAAAATAAATAAATCTTAAAATGTGCTAGGCCTACGAAGGTTTCCAGATATTCCCCCTCTTTCACAAGGGACAAATAATCCTGCAAATGTGTGTGTATGTGTGGGATATTTTATGCACCTTTAATGAATGGGACTTGAATAAAACCCTTTGCAAGTTAAAAGTGCTATATAGATAAATTGTAGAAGAAGAATGTATTTGCTGACTGGTGTTTCAGACAGTCTATTCCACCAAGCTTAGCTTTCCTCTAGCCATGATATTTATGTAATCCTGACTGCACATGCTTCTCTGAATTTGATAGATTCTTTTTTGGGCATGACAGATTCTTCAGAGGCCACCCAAATGTGTGAATTCATCTTTCTTTTGTTGTTTCATGATGATCATTGCAAGCTGTGATCGCTCTCCCTTCCCAAGGCAGCATGTGAACATTTGCAATTACTATTAATCAAAGACCTACAAATTACACGAGCTGCTATACTATAATGTAAAAGACCACAGCTGTTCACATCACAAAAATATGCAATAAAGAAAGTAACATTGGGATTGTGTCGTAGAAAAGTGGACCCCCATGTGATCACCTTCAGCAGCGCCTCAGGCTCCTAGCAGGCTGGCTACCCCCTGGAATCTCATGGAGGCACTAATTATATGGACCCACCACTCCCTCTTGATACCTGTAGACGTACCCACCAGGGTTCCACAAAATGTCAACAGATGTGTGTATATCCCCCATGTTCAGGGGTCCGTTCATAAATCAGGACCTCCATCTGCTCCTAGCTCAACTATGAGCATGCCAGCTCCTCTGCACACTTCAAGAAGCAGTATTGTATGACAATTACAGATTCACAAATCAGCCCATATTTTTGGTAGTTAATTACCAGGATTACCACACATTTTACAGGCATTTCGGTGCTGTTGGTCCTCTCAGTGTATAAGTAATTATTTATCATCAAAGTTTGTGCCTATTTTTAATTTTAACCCAATAGCATTTCTACAAATATTATCCAGTTCATAATTATTCTTACATCAGTATTAGACTAGCACTTAAATGCCCTGTGAAAATACAAACAAGCAAACAAAGGAAGATTGAAAACATCCCGATAAAGACAGTGTTAGCAGTGTCATTTTTGTCACTGAATAGTGCTATATACTTTGACCAAACTGTGGGAGGCAGCGGAAGACAGGAGTGCCTGGCGTGCTCTGGTCTATGGGGTCACGAAGAGTCAGACACGACTAAACAACAACAACAACAACAAGTGCTATATACGCATATATATGCTTCTGTTCCCCCATGATAACAGTGGGAAGGAACTGCATTCTGGAATACTGTCACTAATTTTGTCCTGCAATTTTCTGGGTTAATGAGTTTGCAAATGGTTTTTTTACTGGAATCAGTTAACATACAGATGAGTGCTAAACTTCCACAAGATTCCGCTAGAGTTCCACAAGTAGTTTTTATGTTGTGGGAAAGATCAGATCAAACACAGAAATTATCAGGTAAGGAAACATAGGGAACATAGAATAAACTGCTTTCTGAATTCATTCAACCTCAAGGGAGGTCAATAGGCAGCCTGGGGAGGCAGCCAATTTCAGAGCCTGACCTGCCAACTTTCTGACATTGAGCCCTGGGTGACTAATGAGGGCAGCAGAGTGCAAGCTTAACAGTGCCTAATATCAGACCAAAGGGAAAGGCCAAAGGCTAGTTAGTTGTAAAGGTCTGACCGAAAGTGAGGTCCAGAGCAATGAACAGAGAGGTCAGAGGTATGTATGCAGTCAGGGTCACGCAGGTGGCCATATTGCAAAGGGCAAGGCAAAGAAGCAGAATTTCATTCTGAAACAGCTTCAGGATTGTCTTTTGCTCAATTGGAACCAAAAGTCACATAAAATAAGGGCTCATCCATACTTCCACTAGCCCTGCTGCTTTTCCCTAGGGAAATCCAGAGCAAACATCAATCAGGTTTTCTCCAGATTGATATTTGTTCCGACTCAGCACTAAAGAGCAGGTTTTATGGGGTAAAGCGGCAGGGCATAGGCAAAACTGCTTGGACCCATGTTTTTTAGACATGGGACAAGCAGAAGTGTGAACAAGCCTAAGTGTAAAGCTTATTTAACATGGACGGATGTGTGGCATGTGGCAGAGATATTTGTGATTGGGGAACCTTGGTAAAACCATTCCTCTAACTAAAATCTAGATCTGTCCATCACAAAAGATACCTACATCACCCACCTCTTTTCAGCCATATGTTTTCCTGGTGTGGAAGTACCTCCAAGTACTTTGTATAACCCTCTTTTGGTTTGGGGTACTTCAGAGATATACTTTACTTCTGCTAAAAAAAGCCCCAAGGACAGTATTCAACTAAATAATTGCTTGAGTGGAACGACTTTCTCTTGGGCAACAGGATTTCACCCCCTTTCTTCCCCCAGCATGTACCCCATCTCACGCCCAAATGTGGTCCAAAGCATTGTGGGCTATATGCCATAACATATTTAGGAATACAGTGGTACCTCAGGTTACATATGCTTTAGGTTACGTATTCTTCAGGTTACAGACTCCACTAACCCAGAAATAGTACCTCGGGTTAAGAACTTTGCTTCAGGATGAGAACAGAAATCATGCTCCGGCGGCACGGCGGCAGCGGGAGGCCCCATTAGCTAAAGTGGTACCTCAGGTTAAGAACAGTTTCAGGTTAAGAACGGACCTCCGGAACGAATTAAGTTCTTAACCCGAGGTACCACTATATAGTGTACAGGGGGAAGATACAGTACCCACTGCACAAGTAGAAGCTATTCTGCTCCTGCAATTGTTGGCATCCATCTGCCTCAGGAGACAATGGAGGAGTGTGCCTTTGGGGGTGAAGTCAAATGGATGGTAGGTTGCAGTACCTGCTGTGGCTGTAGAGACAGTTAAGGGACCACCCTAAACCTGTCTGGAACGACCCTGCTTTCATTCTTGATTTGAAGTTCTTGCAAATATTTTGCACTACCCTACATATTCTAATTCCAGAATCAGAGCATGCCTCTGAATACTAGTTTCTGGGGAACAACATTGTGGAAGAGGTATTGCCCTTATATCCTGCTTTTGAGCATCTAGATTATGTACAAGTTTTAGTTGAATATATCCCCTCTGTAAATACTTGCTAATAGATGGGGGCAGTATTTTCTTTCCTTAAAAAACGTTCCATTGCTTGTTAGGCATAAAGTATCACTGGGGATTTACTTTTTGCTATTGCAGTATAAATTGCTTGTAATAGTAGTTGTTAAATAGGTGAATACAAAATCGTTTCGAAAGTTAATTGATGTAGTTGGCAGTGACTAAAAGGACATTTTTCAGCTTCTGGTATGGAATACAAAGCAAGCATCTACAGAATATTAATAAACTATTGGACTTCACTCAGTGAATCTGAATGACAGTTAAGTGTGTTGAGCAATTGCAAAGCTGTTTGCTGTTTTACTTTGAAGATTAGGTTTGCTGATTATGGTACAATGAAGAAAAATTAATTATTTTGCTCCACTGGAGCAGTTAATGTACTACAAAATGAACTAGTATCCCTTCTCCTTTTGTGAAATGGCCTTTCTTCTCATTTCAGACACATTTAGTGACTTGATTGCTTGCAAAATTTAGGGAAAGGTTAATTAAACAAATGAAAGTATTCTGGGACTGACACAAAACCAAAATAATGATAAATGTACAATGGCAGTCATTTTTTATAACTACTTAGCGCAACACTTTACTTTTTCACACTAAATCTCAAGAGTGTGTTTAGGCTTGTGAGACATAAATAAGAAAACCAGTTATAATTTGTGTGTAGCATTAAGAGTGTTAATGAATGTGGGGCTGTTACTATCTCTTGGGGGAAACATAGCATTGAAGTCCCTTGGAGCAGATTGTTAAAGCCTTACTCAACAAGATAAAAAAAGTTTGTGTTGTTTTTTTTTAAAGTATCTATTGCTATTAGTGGTCAGAGAAGTAATTAGGGTTAGTAAGGTGCCTAAACTACCTTTGCATCAAAATGTCTAAAAATAAAATGGTTTTTTTATTCGTTTATTTAGACAATAAATAAAACAGGTTGTATCCATACTTGTCCTTCTTAATATGGAAGCGCTCTTCTTTTTGCAGCAGAGGATCCAAGTGAACAAAATAAAGTGTCTCTCTTTAGAACAAATGAAAATGGGATTTTATTATACAGTGTGTGTGTGTGTGTGTGTGTGTGTGTGTGTATGTGCGCGTGTGCGTGCGTGCGTGCATGTGCGCACTATCCTAGTAGTTGTGAAGAACAAAACCATGGCTTTTAGTTAATATAGCATGCATAACATTTAAGTAGAAATATATACAAAATAATTTGTAACTATACAGATTAATAATACTAAAATGCAATAAATTTTAGTTTGTAGGCTAGCAGATCTGATGTGGCTAGCTTCTTTTTCAGCAGTTTAAATGCTTTTAAAATGGTAAGAAAATTGGCTTCAGCCACTTAATTGGCAAAACCTTTACCAGCTGATTCTTTCTTGACATGATAAGAGAAGCATTTAAATGAAGCATATTGCAACATTTGCCTCCTGTTCTTTTTCCAATACTGTTAGTTGTCTGTATGGCAACCAATCCTCGCTTTTGTCCCCATAGGGGCCTAAATTTCTGTACTGGAGAAAAGTGCATTCCTTGTCACCAGTTCTTTAACCTCCAAAGCTCCTCTAAGCATTTGGATGTGGATGTGCTATTGATCTTTCCTGCACTGGCTAATTAAAAGCAACCGTAATAAAAATAAAATCCTCCCTATTCATCATATGGTGTGTACACAAACCAATGATATGCTGACATGTGCCACTATCATGTATGGTGCTCATGCACAGCTTTGTTTGCTTCATAGCTATTTGAGGAAACATCACTTATTCGTTTAATTATTTTACCCAAGAGAAAATCAATTCTGAAAACTTAACAAGTGGAAGGGCATTTTAAGGATTTACCATCTTTTTTCAAACTGCCAGAGAAATTCTAGGTCCAAACTGAAATGTGAAAACAAACAACAATATAAAACCTTTTATTGTGTTTGTTTGATTAATTGAGATTATATGGTAAAAGATGCAGAGTAAACATTGAGATAATTAAGAGGGCGTTAATTAAGGACCAATTTAGAGCTAAGAGAGCCCTCTAGAACAAGATGTTAATTCAAAGGTGGTCAAATTCTATATTTCTCCTCACCACTGCCCAATTATTATTATTTTGTAAGAATAGCCTGGGCAACTTCTAGGCAGAGACTTGAACCATACATAAGAACATTTGTCAGTTAATTTTGCATTAAATACCTCTAGAGAAGCCTGCAGTGCTTCTTTTGGGAGCAAAACAGGAGCCATGTTTGTGGCAGCCAGATCATGAATTCAAGAAGGGCATGCCTCTTAGTCTGTTTATGCAGAAAAGGTGTGTGGATCTGCTGCCAACAACCCCCTCCCCTAGCAGGGGATATATATTGAATGCATACAAATGGAGGGGAAAGGCTAACACTATTATTTCCACCTTACTGTTTTGTGAATTTGTCAGTGAATTTCTAAAATGGAGAGTTTGGACTCTATGCCTGTCTGGGTATGATTCCACATCCTTCCTCAAACATGGAAGCTACTCTCCCAAATTTCAGGCAGAATGGAGGTTGATTATGATTAGTCTTGTGGAAGCTCTTTCCCCAACCATAGAAGGAAAGGAGAAGACAGTTGCACTCTGCATATATATAATGACACATTTTCCTAGATAAGTCCTCAGAGGTCCTATTGTGATGAAAACAGCAAGGTTGAAAATGGCTGTCTTCCCAAGTTGACATGTTACCAGCCGCCACTGCATTTACTTCACAAGGAAGAGATGAGAGTAAGGAATTTCTTGTTACAGGAAACAACAGGGCTAATCCAAGTCATTCTTCTGACTGGGGCAGAGTGGCAAAAGGCATCCCCATGCCCAACGCACACAGTCAAGAAAATCCCATAAGCACATATCCTTCCTCTGAGCAGTAAATGCTATATAATAATAAAATAAATTACCCTGCAGTTTGCTGTCCTTCCAAAATCAGCCACCTGGGGAGACCCATCCTGGGAAGAAACCAATAACCCTAGTCAGAATTAATAGCTTTCATTAACTATCCAATGGACAAGTGCTTAATATTCTCTTTGAATTAATGGTACTTAAAAGTGCCCAGAACCAGAATCCTGAATGATTCAGGGCCTGGTTGTTGTTGTTGTTGTTGTTGTTGTTGTTGTTGTTGTTGTTGTTGTTTTTATCAGAAGCTGCTTTATTGAGGGGACCTTCTTATGAAGGGCATGTACAAAGCAAGAGAAATGGAAAGCTTCTGCATAAACACTAGGAAAGAGAAGAGGGACATTGCTGAAATGGTCTGTTTGATGTGACAAGCCCAGAAATAAAGATTGGAATGTGACATTTGTACACCTACCATTGACCTTAAAAAAGAATAGGTAAGTAAAGTGGAGAAAAGATGGCAGACATAAAACACATGAAAAGTACATGAAGTACATATAAAATAGTTGACAATCTAAAAGCCTTGGCAGGTGTAGTTTGCAAATATGCTGTCTGACTGTACTTGACAGTTTGATTAAAAGAGAAAGGAAAGCTGGCAAATAATCCTAGCAGATAAACTCTTTTATCTCGGTTGAATACCCTACCAGTATGTGGTCTGATGTTTGAAGCATGGCACTTAATGCAGAGAAAAGAAAATATAATTCAGGCTCTTTCTTTGATTTATTGTATGTGACCTTGGGAAAGGCTATTAGACTGTTAAATGCATGTTGAATAATAAAAGCCATGTTTAGGCACTTAAATCATCAGGCTCATATCTTAAATTTGTTTGTGTGCATGTATTTGGATGGAGCAGCAGCATCCAAATAGCATGCAAAATAGCATGCATATTGGGTTGGATCAAGAGACTGGCCCAAATCTTGTGCAAGAGGGCTAGTACCAGATGACTTTCTCACATCCTTCTTCCCTGGTAACCCTTCCAGCTCCCTAAAAACATCTCCTTGGGTCTGTGCTGGGAGTGCAAGCCACAAACTGGCTGGAAGAACACAAAATGGCCGCCATGGGGAGTGTGACAAATTAGAGACAACCACCTGTGAGAACAGAATGCTAATTTCTCTCTCTCTCTCTCTCTCTCTCTCTCTCTCTCATGGTGTTGCTGTTAAATAACAAGGAGCATTCCTCAGTACCAGAAAAATATACAAGGTGGCCACATCACTCTTTTTACAGAATAAAAAAAAATTCCTTCCAGTAGCACCTTAGAGACCAACTAAGTTTGTTACTGGTGTGAGCTTTCATGTGCAGGCACAATTACAGACATCACTTAGAAGCTACCTGCACATTCCCCCCCCTCCATAACTTCATTTTAAAAATTAAATCATAGAATCTGCTGAACCTTCCCAGTAGCTTCACTGTAAGCTTTCAGGGGCACCGGATTGGTGACCCTGGGCTAGCTTATGCTACTGGGTGACTGAGAGGGAAGAGTGTTACAAATATCAGGGGAAAACAACTTATGCAGCTGAGTCCACCCCATTTAACAGTGCTGTCTGGTCACTGGAAGAGTTTTTGCTAAGTGGTGACAGGGTGGTAGCTGAGGGAGTTGCCCAGGTATGGGAGAGAGCGTCTGCCATCCCGCTACTGTGGATCAAACCCAGTGACTTAAGAGATGCATGTAGTCCTCCAAGCTTGGATATACCCGGAAATGAATGTATTTGTTTATTCCCCAGCCCCCACAAAAAAG
Source organism: Podarcis erhardii (assembly GCF_964252035.2). Lineage (NCBI taxonomy): Eukaryota > Metazoa > Chordata > Lepidosauria > Squamata > Lacertidae > Podarcis > Podarcis erhardii. The sequence continues at coordinate 62,345,584 of NC_138508.1, forward strand.
TGTATTTCTTGAGTCAGTCCAAGAGGCTTTGGAAATTAATATGCCCACCTGGTCATTCCACCAGCCTCCATAGCAACATCCTTACTCTTACCTTTATACACCTGCATGCACAGGGATGGTAGTGGTATAGGAGCAGACGATGGGGAGCAAGAAATGCCTCCCCCTAACTTCCCTCCCCTCCCTCTATAGTCCTGTCATGGCCGTTGGGGGAAGGCTGTCTACTCCTAAAATTCACAACTCTGGGAAACTCCTGGCTTGTGCAGATTTGCACAGCATCCCCTAATTGATTTCACCAATTGAAAAAAAGAGAGAGAAGAGATTCTGGCATTTCAGTGTGCCTTTTCAGCTTCTGTGCCTGGAACAGATCACCAGGATCAGAGCATGCATCTTTGAATCTGTCAAATGGTCATTGTTTTGGGTTACTTTAAAAAGCACCAGAATATTTTTTTTTTAAAGTTTGCTTTCAATTCCTTATTATCTCAACTTTCACGTAAAGATGTGCTGGAAACCATTTAAAAAATTTGTGTTATATTTCTCTCGTTACCTTTTAACTTGTTCTTATTAACAGCTGATTTCACTTTAGACTAAAATCTTTACAGATTTGCTGTAGGAATTCCTCAGCTTTGTGAGCATTGCTATGCCACTTTCTCCTTAACAAATACCTTTGTGTTTTCTCCGTTAGCTCACTTAGCAGAAGGGCAGCAGATCCTTTCTGCCAATCTGTTCCAAAAGCTATTATGTTGTTATCCAGCCCATCTTCCTCTATAGTCCACGTAATTAACTGTACAAAATGCCATTTTTTTTTGCAATTTGAGTCATGCTCTTGATTAACTACTTTAATTAATTGGCATTGAAAAGATGCTGTCATGCTGTATGTCATTGATTATACCCTATTTTGTAGCTATCTCATCTAATTTACCTATTCAGGATCTGTAGCAATGTATCACAATTCTTCTTGGCTTTCATCTTGTAAAATATTTTAGTTGACAAACAGCTTCTTTGAATGTTCTTAGTAAATAATGATCGTGCATAACATCGCTGAGGCCTTTCCTTCCTATCATTATCATAGGCATGTTACAGGGTAGTATTTCAGGTGAGTGTCAGTGTTGGTTAAAGATGGAGCAGCCATCTCAAAATTCAAGCTTACTGCAGTGTTCCTTATGCCTGTGATTTATTCTGCCACATGGGGTATTTTTGTGCATCTCAAATAACAGAGGGGCTAACATTGACAACTACCTCTTTCTTGACCTCTATTACATATTAATCAGTTGGTAAAAATACGGTCATTTGCAAGTTATCCATTTTTTACACTTTAGTTAAAAGTACCGTTATTCTCACTGATGCCCACTTCATTTTGTTCCCAGAATTTTAACTCTCCCTTGACTTTCATGTATTGTTAATGTAGATACATTTGATGGCACTAGAATTTACTACAATTAGCAGAATCACTGCATTATTCAAAATTCCATTTTAAATTCAGGCCAGCTTTTGGGATTTAGGCATGAATGAACTGGTGGAATCAGATTCACTCAAGATTTCAGTTTAAGGGCTGGCCAGACTTATCACTCTGACATCTCCCATCTCTCGCTGAGGTATAAACAGGCAATGATCTATGGGGACTCGTCACAATGTGCTGACTGCAGAAGTTCCTCACATATACTGTAAGTCCAGATTGCATTTTATAGTTTTGGGTAAAGGTACTTCAGATGAGATTTCCAAGGCATGTTCAGTTTTTAATACATACTTAGCTGTGAAATGGCAATGTATAGTTGCAGAGAGGTTGCAATGTACGCACCTTTTCTGTGCATGTTGACTAAGAATTAAGTCTCACTGGTGCGGTTCAGGGGTAATGTGTAATAATGGTTTGGTGTTCTATACCTTAGTGTTGCATTCTTGTGTGCTGCAGTCTTTCCCTCCTTTCCTGATTTGAGGAAAACTGTTAGTTTCCTCTGAACCAGCAAGCAACTCTTTGTACTTCTCCTGCAATCCGTGTTTAGAAATTACAACACATTGTTTGCTTCAAAACCAGGAAAGGAGAAAGGGCACCGTAGTGGACATGGCTAGAAGGACATGTGCAGGTCTTGGGCTCCTTGACTGCTCATTCACATAATGACAAACTACAATTTGGTAGTGCATCTGAACTACTACTTAGTTCAGTTGAAAGTACTTCGAAGCATTATGCACAGGATTACAGCTGTAAGCCACACTTGAAAAGGTGGTACTGAACTTACTTCCAAGTCGACATGCATAGGATTATGCTGTCAGTGTATAACTTCAGGAACTTTTAATTATTTTTACATGCTTCAGCTGGTGTCCATACTGAATGCCATAAGGTTTACTATTATTTAGCAAAGTTATTAATAAAGTAATGATGCAGGTCTAATGGATGCATAAAATTCATCACTGATCATAAATACATCATGAATGTGGCAATAAATGTGTGAGGCCTGGTTTTATTTTGTTTTGTTTTCATTATAGTGAAACAATGTTTTGCTTTTCTTCTGATAAGGGAGCTTTATGTGAAAGCAGATTGTCTTGTTTTCATATTATTCTGATCCCTTTCACATCTATCCCATTGCCATACATTTAAACCACATTTTATTAGCTAATTTGGCACAATTTGTTTGATTTCAGCACAGACGGTTTTCATTACAATCTGACAAGCAGTAAAACTCATTTTTCCCTAGTCTAGTACTGGCACACTCACAAGTTTTCTTTATAAAGAATCCCTGTTTATGTGTTCTTAAGTTCTGTTTGTGAAGAGAGCACATGCACTGATCATGCCCCTCTTTCCCTGTCATGCCCATGTTGAATGGGAAGGTCTGGAGGTGGATTATACGTACATTCATTTGTACAGAGTTACAGTTCTCCTCACATCTGCAAATCCTGACCACAAAGTAGACTGTAGCTGTAACTACATTCAGCCAAAGTTGCTTACAACCCCCCTTCCGACCCTCCTGCTCAATGGTGGAAGTTGGGGTGGAGGGGAAGGGGCCATACTCCCTCCACGGATAGAAATTAGAATGCCCCAGTAGAGCTATATTGTATTATGTAAGACATTCATTAGGATTGATATAAAAATATTATATCTTTAATGTTCTATAAATGAGAGGGTCTGCTTCTAAGATGATCTCACCAAATAACAAAGCCAAAGCATTGTGTATCCACAAGTCTGTTCTTGGTGGAGTGTTATATTTGTGGGGCTGCCTGTGAAGATGAGTAGAAAACTTCAATTGGTCCAAAATGCAGCAGCCAGATTACGGTACTGGCTGGGGCTCCATTTAGATGTCACAAAGGCCCTGTATACTGGTTGGCAGTTCATCCGTTGGACCAATTCAAGGTACTCACATTAGTGTTTATGGCTCTAAATGACTTGGGCCCCAAATACATGAAAGATGGACACAAACCTTCTTAGGTGCTAATATCAGCAGAGGGGTCTCTCTTGGTTATATCACATTCCTCAGAAACTCAGTTGTGTGTATGTTGTTGTCCAGAAAAAGGCATTCTTTGTGACAGCCCCTAAGTTGTGGCACGCCCTCCCCACAAAGGCTTTTCTGGCATCTTCATTTAGTGAATGCTGAAGGTGCACCTCTTTACCTTGACTTGGACACTTGAGATGTATATTTTAAGGGCCCACCTTATTTCTGTGATTTTATGTTGCTTTAAACTGTTTTTAATATTGTTTTTAATGTAACCTGCCAGGAGACCTTATGGTAAAGGGAAGGTAATACTAATAACAACATAAATGTAATGCTTTTATGGACCAGTCTAGGTCTTTTTAAAAACTTTATTTTCATATAAGCATTTGAGATAGCTTCTACCCACAACTAAATGGTGAGGTATCTCTCAAGTACAACTTTATCTCAATCTTTCCAAAAGTTGGCTACTGGCAGCCGCATGACTATAGGTTTGAACAAACAGCAGAAGTAATGAAACTGCTGCTGAGTGTTTTTAGCATGGTGATTTTGTTTTATTTAGTTCTTTGGTATGATGTTTGCAAATAAGAAGCTCACAGATTCTTTGTCATTGACCTGTCATCAAGTCAGTGAATTGTGTTGCTGTTCACTTAATATATAACTGAAGGTGCTTTTATGATCCCCGCCATGCCTTTCTTCTGCTCCTATGCTTCTACCAGCAGAGCCTCTATTACCTGTTTGTGATCTCTCTTGACTCTTGGAAATTTATGTTGGGATTTGGGTTTTTTGCTTGCATTAGGAAACTTGTCCAGTGATCAGCCAATGCATTCACATAGCTCACAAACCTATCAAATAAAATTACTTTGAGTAAATCAGGATCCCAGCTAAATAATAGCTCTTCATTACTAATGATCCAAGCCAGTTAGCTCTTCTATTTACACTTGTTTAAGCAGCAAAGGAAGTCAAGCACCACTGCTGCACAATCTCCCTTTGTTTCAGAGAATTTCACTGAAATGAGTGGAGGTTGTGCCATGGTACAGTGCTCAGTCAATTGTGCCTGAAGTCTCTTGACTGTAGTGAAGGCTCAGTTGATCAGAAGCCTTTCACACTTGGTAATGATACTTAGGACCAGAATAACAAGTAGATAGGAAGGAACAGTTTTTTTATATAGTAAAACAGTATATATTGTATTATATATACAAGCCATTTTTGTATAAGTATTTTGTTCTGGTTTTGGATGCTTTTATTTTATACCTCCTGTTATTAATGCATACAAAAGCTCCATTGTTCATCATGGCATTTTTGTATCTTTCAATTTTCCTGTATATTGGACAAAGTATTATAAAATTGGAAAGAAAAGGCTACTTTGTAACTTTGAAAACATGCTGAAACATTCTTATTAGTATTTCAGTTACTTCAGTCATCAGCTGATGTTTTCAATTAACAATTACCAATAACTCTCTGAAACCTTTCTTGAATAGAAATATAATTCACCGTTATAAATATATCATTGAGATTATTTTACAAAACAGTACTCTGGATATATCCATAGTAGGCTTCATCAGTCATTTGAATATCCTTTCTAAGTATTTGAGATCATTCTGCACCATCTGCTTAATGTAGTTTGGTTAATATTGTATCACTGCAAAAAGAAATATATCATTAATAAACGTATTAATGAGTCACAAAACCAAACTTACGTGATGCTACACGTGCACCAGCATTGTAATGAATTCCAAAAAACCTACCAGCCTGCCTGCTCACACCTCTCCAAGTCATTTGTGGCACATCAATAGTCTAAAAGGAAATAAAATGAATCAACTCTCTTCCAGTTGATAGAAATTTTCCTGCCCAGAGGCTTAGGCAAGTGACTGTTAAAAAGCCTATATTACATGTATTCACAGTTGTGAAAAAGACATTCTGTACCAATGCCTTGAAATTAATTTACCCAGCTGTAAGTGGCTCTTCTTCAAAGGATGGTATTTGTCGATGAATGTGAGACATTATTCAGTCCATACACCTTCTTGCCTGTCTGCCAGATACATTACAATCCTGTATGATTCTCCTGACTAGAATTATGCTTCAAAACAACATCTTATTGCTTAGGCAGTGCATTTTTGTTTGCATCCCTTAGGGATCTCAAGGTTGTCACAGGCATCTAGCTAATAAGATCTAACTGGGCCTGATTAACCAGTATAAGAATTCGTTTTGAAAGCAACAGTTTGACAGTCTCTTTCATAGCTTTTTAAAATCTATCTCACATTACAATTAGGGTACATTAAAACCTAGAAAAGCCTTCATTATTTTTGTATTCCACTGAAAAATTTCAGTGGGCCTAATGCATACAAATAGCAGAAAGCCCACAGTTGTGATGAGTTTGGGATGGTGACTGTGTAAGGCATGCACTGTGACCATCAGGATCCCTCCTAGTAGAAGTTAACCTTCCAATGTCAAGGGTGATAGCCAGCCAGCCAGCCCAGCCCACTCCCTGGCCCAGCCCAGTGATATGTGCCCTGTATGCAGTATTTTAGTTTTCCTTTAGGAATTAATGTTCTTTCCTAACAGGGTTACAAGATGTGGGTTGGACATGCTTGGATAACTTGGGAAGGCAGGGATGTTTCAACCCACCCTGGAAAAGATGCAGCAGGCACAGAGACTTATAGGCCCATGGCAAAGGAGAGGGAAGGCTCAGAACCCTTTTGGACCATTTCAGCCCCATAAGAGTTATACAGTGGTACCTCGGGTTACATACGCTTCAGGTTACATATGCTTAGGGTTAGGGTGAGGTTACATACGCTTCAGGTTACAGCCTCCACTAACCCAGAAGTAGTACCTTGGGTTAAGAACTTTGCTTCAGGATGAGAACAGAAATCATACTCCGGCGGTGTGGCAGCAGCAGGAGACCCCATTAACTAAAGTGGTGCTTCAGGTTAAGAACAGTTTCAGGTTAAGAACGGACCTCCGGAACAAATCAAGTACTTAACCCGAGGTACCACTGTATGTACATTTCAGACCCCAAACTGGGCTTGGTTCACTTGCAGTCACTGATTCAGGCCTGACTGCATTAGTTCATTTGATTTTCATCTACCAGTCTCCTCACACTATATGCTGTTTTGATCTCCTTCCTTTCCTTTCTTCCTTTAGTATCTGAGCAGTGTGTCTAGGATACATGAGAGAGCCAGGCATGTTGAAACACATGACCTTTATCTGGTTTGAAAATATGCATGGGAAATTAATGTGCAATGTCTGTTTTTCTACAGTGATAACTTTAGCAGAGGGGAACCAAATGTCATTGCACCTTGCAGATCTTAGGAAACCTGGGATAGATTTATTATAATAAAACCTCATTGCTATTAATAGTTCTTGGCTTTCTGCCAGTGCTTGTATTTAAGCACTTACGGGATTAATGATAAATTCTTAGACAACAGCCTCTTTACATCTTGATTCACTTCACTGAGTACATGAGGTAAATTTTAATGGCCGCAACAAAAAGAATTACTTGAAAGCAATGCTGCATAATTTACATTTTTACAAATTGTTAGTGACTTGAAATGGTGGGCTAAATCAAGGCCTTTTCTGGAACAGTAGCTCCACTCTCCATAGTTCAACTCAGAAGTAAGCCCTGTTGAATTTAATTGAACTTATTCCCATGTTAGTGTATATAGGATTGTAGCCTCAGAAAGCCATATTTTTTATATTCATGAAAACAGCATTTAATGTTTCCTCTAGTATTTCATGTTACAAGTGTATAATCTTAACTGATTTGTATTCCACCACATATAAAAACTGAGGGGAAAGTAAAACTTTAGGACTTCTTCTTCCTTCATATGATTTTCTTAGACGTCTTAATTACATTTAATTGCATCTTAATCTGCATTTCTCGATTTTGTTTACTTTGGAATGTGGAAAGAAATAGAAGTGGTTGATCACAACTTTCATATTAATGCTGATTTTCTTAGCTGTATAGCTATGTGAGTACATACAGCTATAGCTTTTCACACATAATTTATTTTGGTTTTGAAACTCATATTCAAAGTGGCACCATGAGTACAAAAAGAGAGAAAAATCCCATAGGAATTACCTATTCATTCATTTTGTTCTGGAGGGAAATCCACCAGATGAAATCCATGTCCCTATTCATGTAGTTTGCATTGGAAAAGGCAGTTAGGCACTGCAGATCCAAGTTTCATTTTTTTTATTTAATGTACTTGCTTCCTTTAGTGTTCGCTGCTACATCCCCATCAGCCTGTTATAGCTACTCCAGTCATTAACCTATTGGTATTTTTGCAATAGTAACATCTACATATAATGCAGCTTTTTAATGGCTTATTTTGCCTGCCTTTATGAAGGTCATTCATTCTAACTGTGCAGTGTCTGCATTTAAATGGAAGAAGGCTTATAAGGAAGAAAAAACTTGTAGAAACTAGAAAGAAACTAGAGTCATTTTTGCTCTTCCTCATTTGCATTTGAGTTTCATATTAAAGCTTGGAGTTGATTGTAGTACTTTAATTAGTCCCCAGTGGGCTTAAATGGACAATGGACTGACTGCTCATTAGCTTGTTTGCTTTCTGTGAAGCCTTGCAAACTATCTAATGTTGTCTGTGTTTCATGCACTTTTCCAGATGTCGCAACTCCTTATCCTGATAAGAAGTCCATCTTGATGTACGTGACATCGCTTTTCCAAGTCCTGCCCCAGCAAGTTACTCTTGAAGCCATCCAGGAAGTGGAAACATTGCCACGGCAATCAAAGCACATCAGAGAAGAGCACGTCCAGTTACATCAGCAGCGCTTTTCACAACAGGTGAGTTCTTTAGGGTTTTTAATTCTAATTTTAATAGCCAATAAAGTCATATATTTAGTGAAAAAGAGACTATGGGCAAGATCCAACTAAGTCACTGTCAGAGTAGACCTACTGCAGACAGTGAAGAATTTACATGTCCATTGATTTAAGTGGTTAATTCTCATTATGACTAACATTGAATATCACTCTATGTATACTTTATTTGCATGGTTTATACTGTTAACTGCCATGCATGAAGTAATAGACTGTTTTTGAAATGAAGAAAATTACGCTTTTTGTGCATTACATCAGTGTTTCCCAACCTTGTGCCTCCAGCTGTTTTTGAACTACAACTCCCATCATCCCTGACTAGCAAGACCAGTGACAAGGGATGATGGGAATTGTAATCCAAAAACAGCTGGAGGCACAAGGTTGGGAAACACTGCATTACATGATGCAAAGCAGGCTCCAATAGCATGCAACACTTCCTTGTTCGAAGCAAGGTAATTCAAGGTAAGATTTTGTGTCATTTTGGTGTCTTACATTCAAAGCACGTCTTGAAATTAGTAAGGCTTTGCCAATCAAGCGCTCTAAGGGTCGCAGACATAGCTTACTTAAAAGGCTGTGTCACTTTTAAACTGCTTTGCTCTGTCCATCAGCTTTCTCAGTCTTTCATTAAATCATCTGTATGTATGAAAAAGCATAAATAGTGGGAACATTTTTATTACTCAGTAGACTCTCCACAAAAGCAATGCACTTATTCACTGCTCAATATGTACAGGATGCTGTTTGGATTTAGCTACCTCTGTTGCACTCTGTTGCACTCTGTTGTGTATACACAAATAAGCTTTCTGTTGGATCTGCTGCGGAGGGCTTCCATATCCAAGCCAGTGTCCCAGATCAGCATCTTTTATAGTTTTTAATACCACACTATCCTACTTATAATATTTTATAAGCAGAAAGTAGAAAATAAAGCACACACCATTTATTACGCCATATAACCTGGAAGAAACATCTTTTCTGAGTCAGAAATATCGTTGAGAGCATAGGAATTCATCCACCAATGAGATATTACCTTGGCCTTTAATTAGACATCCAGCCCATCCAGTGTTCCAATTCCACGCTTGGTAATCATACTTTGTATGCTCTTATGATTATTATATAGCTAATGGTTGAAACAATTGGCCTCACATTAGGATGAGCTGCTGCTAGAGCCTAATTGATGCCTCTCCATCTCTAATTTTATTTGTCTAGCTTTGGGACATGAGGCAAAATATTGACTTACTGACATAAACTTTCCCAGGCATTATAACACTTTCAGTTGTGAACTACCAGAGTTACTTTGAAGGTACTAGAGACCAATTCTTGCTTTGTTTTCCAGGCATTCTCCCCACCCCAGTTCCTTCTCCCCACACACCCATGGGCCTTCCAAGCTCTTTGACTAGGACAAAAATGATTTTGCAAGTGATTTCACCCTCCTTAGGGTTAGGTTATATAGAGCTGTCACTATGAAGTGAAAAACCTCTGTATCTCTCCTTTGATTATGCATTCCTGTAGCTGTATCTCATGGTGTAAAACAGAGTTACAGTTGCTTGAATTTCTTCCACTGAAAAATTGCAGGGGTTGTTTACTTGTGGTGTGTGGTGCCAGTTCCTTGTTAAAAAAAAAAAAAGGCCTTATCGTAACTCAAATTTAGATGTGTATGGAAATTCTGAAACTATTTGTTTCTTTACTTAAGCGGGCACACTGTGGCAACTGCATTCCCATGAGAGGCTAGCCTGATAGTTATATTTCTCGAAGTGAACAGAAATTCTAATTATTAATTAACTCTCTTATTTCTGGGACACTAGCATTTTTAGATTTGTTGATCAGATGGCCATTTGCTGACTGCTGAGCACATTTATTCAGAACGTACTATGAGTCCTTGCTACTTTGCTTTCTGAGTGTCCTGAATTATAAAGGCCCTTTACTGATTTGGGGTGTCATGCCAGGAATAATTATCTGGCACTTCAAGGAGTCTTTTTACTTGCCATGAAAGGATGTCATATTAATGAAAGCAGCTCACTAAATTCCACATAGTTTTTTTTTTTACTCTTTATGGCAGCACTGTTTTCTGCAAGATAGAATTAAACTGCCAGCGTTTCCCCCTGAAAGTATACGTTCTGTCCTCTCTATTAAGCATACTCATCCGTGTGTGTGTCTGCTTTTCTTCCTAATTTCTTCTCCTTAGATCAAAGTCAGTGTAGCACAGGGTCATGTGCGCACCCCTTCACCTCCACCTAAACCTCGCTTCAAAAGCTATGCGTACACACAAGCTGCTTATGTCATGTCCCCTGACCCAAAAGGGAAGGTGTTCCCTCCACAGGTCTGTCAATATTACTGTTTGTTGTGAATATTATTCTAATATGCCTGTGCTTGCTGTGGAAAATATATGCACTTTGGGGTTTTTTTTAAAATTTTTGCTTGGGCCCATTTTCATTTCCAGCAGTACATTTTTTAAAGTTTTGTTTTTGGTATCCATCAGTCCTTTTCTGCTGTATATCTTACTTTTCTTTGCAAAACCGCACCTATCTTTGTGCATTAGGCAGGAACAAAAAAAGAGAGTAAAATTATTATCATGATCATGATCATTATTATTATATTTGGTTTCAGAATTTCAGTTAACACCATAAGCTACTTACAATCATACATGTGGAATGGCAGGACACTCAAGGAAGGTTGAACTTTGTTCTCCAATAACATTCCTCTATGCCAGGGGTTCCCAAGAATGTGTTTCACAAGCTTCGTTCAAGTGGTCAGCAGCACATCTATGGATCACTGGTTGAAGATGGCAGATTAAATATTCATCTTGATTTTTAATTATATATTTATTGCTTCTTTTGTTCCTTTTGTTGTATTTTATCATATCACAGTGTGAATTCTGTGGATATTCAAATTGTGATTCAATAAAATACAATCTATAAATAATTAAAGAAGCAATGGAAATGCAGTTAAAAGTCATATAGCACAGTGCATTCTTGCAACAGACAGAAAAGGAATTAATTGGTTGGCCGAGACCCTCAGCAATTGTCAAGTGCCCTGTGCAGGAGGCAGGGAGGGGGAAGCTAAACCACAAAACAATTGCACCTTGTGGGCCCTCATTTTAAATGGACAGGAGTGTCATATGCAATATGGCATGGGGGTTGGTCATTCAGAAGACGATTACAAAATTTACAGGGGACTCCATATTTTCCCATGGACATAGATGTTTCTCTTTCACCCTGCAGCCCTGCACCTCCTAAAAAGCCTTGCCGGGGTGGGGGGTTACAGTCTGAAATCCCTTTGAATAGCATAGCCTGTGTTTTAGAAGAGAAGAATCACCCCAAATCAGGAGGGGACGCCTTGTACCAGGCGATGCTCCTGTCTCCCTGCTCACACAACTTAAAGTGCTAAAACACCTTAAGCTGTGATGTTACTGCCTTTTGAACTGCTACATGAAATGTAGAGGAGTAAGCTTTATTTGATCCATTTGTCAGATTCTCTTACCATTACTTTAAACATTTGTTTAACTGTCAGTGGTATACAGGCCTTGTGCAGCACACAAAAGTTATCGATCCATGATCAGATAATGGTATCATCATTGTGAGCAAAGAGTAAATCTCATATATTTCTAGTAACTCACATCTACCTCTATTCACTGCTTGCCTTATCTAACCATTCTTCCTTATTGCTAGGCACCTTGTCCTATCATGAAAAGAAAGCAGGATTCATTGTGTTTAGTTGACTGGCCCACCCTGTGGGTGGGATATGAACCCACCTAGTCAAGGTAAAAAACAACACCAAACACAGTCTTTCCATAGGAGTGTCACCAGTTTTCTGTACTCAGAAATTTAGTAGATTGAAATTATTCTAATCTTCTTTACAGCTTTTTTTAAAAGAAGAATAACTATTACTACTTGATGTAAAATTCACTTAACATGTAGCATCTTCCAGTTCACTTGAATAGTTCTTTAAGAATAAGCCTCATAGACTAAAACTAATTGAAATGGACAATTGATCTTTGCTCACTACCAAGGAAAATCATCAACCACAGGGGTTTAAAAAAAAAAGCCCAATTGCAGGGGATGGAATAAATCAAGGTAACTGAATGGCACATCAGCATCTCAGTTAAGAGAAATTGGCCTCATGCTGAAGGTTCTACCATTTGGTGGTTAACTGTTAACACTTTCTGGGGGGGGTTTCAGAGTCAAATGAAAGCTAATTTCAACACGTAAAATTGGATTTGCAGAAAACTTCCAGAAAATATAATAATATCTGTACTGTATTCTTTGGATTTGATAATTAGCAAGTTCTTCTTTAGGTAACTTTCTTTATACCCCTGTCACGATGATGCATTTGGTTTCCAGACATATTTAATTAGTAGCAAAATTAAGCAAAGCGCTGTATATATTGCAAAGTAGAAAGGTAATGTTACACGTGACTCCTATACACAGTTTCCTCCTGCCAATTATTCTTGCAAATAAATATCTACTGGAATATTAAATTAATTAATAGCAAGTGAAACTGAACAGAATATTTTCCAGAAGGGTAACCATGTTAGTCCGCTGCCAAAAATATGAATTTTGTGGCACTTAAACTGTCATGGCCAGATTCTATTTTATTAGGTGCCTAAAATGATACCCTGAATTTGGAGGTAAATGTATACAGTGGTACCTCGGGTTACATACACTTCAGGTTACATATGCTTCAGGTTACAGATTCCACTAACCCAGAAATAGTACCTAGGGTTAAGAACTTTGCTTCAGGATGAGAACAGAAATCGTGCTCTGGCGGCCCAGCGGCAGCAGGAGGCCCCATTAGCTAAAGTGGTGCTTCAGGTTAAGAACAGTTTCAGGTTAAGAATGGACCTCCGGAACGAATTAAATACTTAACTCGAGGTACCACTGTACATTGGTGGCAAGAGGGAGAGGGAGGGCGGAGAGGGGAGGGGATGAAAAATTGGTTAGCAGTGAGATCAGAGGCAAATTAAACATAAAAGATACAGACGGTGACAATTATGAAAAAGTTTAGATGTAACATAAAGTAACAGCAGTGCCCATTCACAAAGCAGAGTTGAAGAACATCCTGGCATTGCCAAGTTAATTAACACCTGCAGAGGGACTAAAACTGTAATTTCAATTCAAACCACATGTGATAGAATTGAACTTCTTAATAAGTGTGAAGCAATTTCATGCTGGATTCTCCCTTTGTATAAGAATAGCCACATGAAGGTCAGCAGAGCTACCTGAAATGTTTTCTTACTGGTTTCCAAATATTTCGCATCCTGATGTCAGATTTGTGTCCATTTAGACTTTTGCCTGGAGACAGACCTGATTGTCCTGTGTAGATAGCAGAAGGACAGTATTGATAGAGCAGGTAGATGAACCGTTGATGTTGTGACTGACATTATTGGATTCTATAACGGTATTGTCTTCATACATATGAGGGCAGAGTTGGCATATCGGCTTGCTGCAAGGTCTGGTCCCTGGTACCAACGAACTTGTTATATCAATCTAAGGATTTATGTTTGTGCAGTGGAACTTCGTCACCGTGCCCCCCAAATCTGTTTCTAGGATTTCCCAGCACCCTCCGGGTGGGCCCAGGTGGAAGAGAGGGGATGAAGAGAAGCATTTGGTGGTTATTGTCCTTTGTTTGCGTTTCTGTTATGTGATCTGTTGTTGCTAGTAAGAAGCTGGTTCAGGTTATGTTTGCACTTAAGAGCTATTGACATTGTCAACATCTCACCTTTTTTAAAATTGGGAAGTAACCCTGTTTTTATTTGGTTGACATCCAGCATGTGTGATATGACTGACTGTAGTCCATAAAAACGTATGCCATGGCAACTGTGCTAATTTTAAGGTTTCATAAGACACACTGTTGTTGTTTTTGTTGCAACAGTGGCCGTGTCCAGCACCTTGAGTGGGAGCTGGAAGTTAAGCAAGGGAGTCCTGGAGCTAAGGAGCTCAATAGGCAGCTCTTAGCCCAGCAAGAGGAGACAGAGAGATGCTTAATCTCACTGCCAGCTCTACCTGTCACCTATTTTACAGTGAAATCTTTCCCCTCTAAACTGAGTAGACCTTTCCTCTCAAGCAGTAGTGGCTGGTGGTGTGGGCAGGGCGGCATTATTGACGTGGTTCCCCAACACCCCATATCAGTTGGTTACTGAGAGGGACAGAAGGAAAGGCAAGGCAGCAAGGAGCTTACACTGTGTAGCTACAGCATTGGGAGCATTGTATTGACTCTGACGGGTTCTGGAATAGCTCAGTCAGTAGAGCATGAGACACTTACTCTCAGGGCCGTGGGTTCAAGCCCCACATTTGGCAAAAGTTCCCTGCATTGCAGGGGGTTGGTCTTGATGGGCCTTGTGGTCCCTTCCAACTCTATGATGCTTCACCTATATGTGATGCTTATGTCAGGGACTGACAAGAATAGGAGGATGAAGGGGTCAATGAAAGAGGGGGTGAGAGAGAGAGTGAAGCTGGGGGTGTGCCTGGGGTGGAATGTGGGGGTGAGGAGGAGGAGGAGGATCTTAGGGAAGGGACCAGTGAGTTGTAGGGTTCCATTTCCCAAAGTAAGGAGAAACTCTCTCCCATCACCAGTACCTTCACTGGTGCCAGCAGTATCTGCAAGGTGTCTGCTGGCAGCATCAGGATGAATAGTTTGTGAACTGGGTGCAGGTAAACAAGAGCAAGGGGGAAGGGAGCAAGTTCAGAAGTTGAGAGGAAAGCTATCAGGGATCCCTAAATTCTTATAGCCTGCAGAGCTCTCAGATGAGAGACCATGCCTCCAGAACCCCCTGAGAGGCTCCTCCACCCCCTCCTCCACTGTCTCCATGCTCAAAGAGGAATTTAAAGAGCAAATGCTCCAGGTTGACGTTTGCTCTGATTTCGCACTAAAGAGTTGGGGGTTTTGTCTGAGAAAGGAGTGGGGCAAGGGGAAAACCACTCAGACCCATGCCTAAAAGTTGTGGGTCAAGCAGAAAACTGCTCAGATCCCACTTTCTAGGCACAGGACAAACGGACAAACCCTAAATAGCATGTGCCAGCACACTGCGTGTCCTCAATGAAACAGTGCTGATTCCAGCCTATGGCTTATTGTGATGTTTGAACCAGACCAGAAAGTGTGGTGCCTCATCATATCAGCTCAAATAACATAGATTTTTTATATTTTATTTTTTTGCAGCTTACACCGGGCATAGCATTTGAAGCAGGCCTCCATGAGTATAGTATTAAGCAATTTTTCTGAGATTTGTGCAGCAATTGAAACCCCCTTTGCACCAATCTGGAGGGGGTGTTGGGTGGATTGGGCAGAGGTGTTCCTCTACATAGCCCTGGAAGTCTCCACCTATGAAGTGATGCTGGCGCAATCCTGCACCAGGTACAGCTTATGGAAAGACTCCAAATTGGGCATTCTGGGGCATGACTAAGTCAGCCCAGATTTCTCTGGATTCCAAGACAACCCCACTGCTGTCACTTGATCCAGGCCTGGTCATTGCCCCAGCTCCTGGTGCAGAAACTTATTTGTCCCCTGCCTTCTGCACCAGCCAGTGTGAGTGGACAGACTGCAGAAGCAGCAGTGGCCCCAACTCTCAGTTAAGGACTACCCCTCCCCAGCCAGAGTTTGGATTGCTGTGTTGATTCTGCTAACAACAATATGCAATTATACCTTAAGATAATATTCTTAAGGCTGTAACTGGGTTTGTATATACAGTATTGGATAATCATATATAATATATTAAATATAGCAGAACATTTTTCAATGAAGTTAAAACATTTTTTAAAATGCAATTAAATATTTATTAAAGCTTCTTAATTAATGTAACAGTTTCTGAAGAACATTTGAACATTTAATTGTTCTCTTTGAAAACTCCACTGTTTCAATATGGATAATTGTGGCACTATTATGTACTACCTTTACTGTGATATAACCAATGGAGGGTTTATTCTGGAATAATGCTAATCAGGTGGGGACATTTTAATTAGGGATTTTTGCTGGAGTAGGTCAGATCACTAAAACCACTGGCATTCAGCAGGCTCAGGTTGTCTTTTTGCTGTTAGGGATTAGATTTATAGCAGATTAGTGTCTAAGAAAGTGACTTGGAAGTAATTTACTGAATTGCTCAGGAAAGCAAGCTGATAATGTGAAATACAGCCTTTCACATCTGGGCACTGGTACAAATGCAACCAGCAAAATAGTAATAGAATGGTTGTTATTTGGAGTGTGTGTGTGCATAAATATGTGTTTGCCATTAATTTACTTGAGCACTCCATTCCACTTCCTAGAGGATAGGCAAATACTAAACAAGACAGAGTTTGTGGACTTTCAGAGGGGTGCACATTTACAGAGCATGTCTTACTCAGAAGGACTCTGACGTAAGTATGTATATATAAGATACATAGAGCCTGTGTGGTGTAGCGGTTAAGAGCAGTAGATTTGTAATTTGGTGAACGGGGTTCGCATCCCCGCTCCTCTACATGCAGCTGCTGGGTGACCTTGGGCTAGTCACACTTCTCTGAAGTCTCTCAGCCCCACTCACCTCACAGAGTGTTTGTTGTGGGGGAGGAAGGGAAAAGAGAATGTTAGCCGCGTTGAGACTCCTTCGGTTAGTGATAAAGCGGGATATCAAATCCAAACTCTTCTTCTTCTTCTTTTTCTTGATAAACAGTTCTTGCAGACATGTAAATAGGATATAAATAGGCATATGCTGATCTAGGTTTTTTCCTGTTATGGAGTGTAATAGATTCATAATGAGATCTTCAGTGAAATGGAACTCAGAATGTTTGTGGCCTTTTCCCTTTTAGGCTATACTTGAAAATGACCTGACAGACTTTGCTAGAAAGGGATGTCAGCTTGTGGCTGCTATCAGTGGTGGCTGATGGCCATTTACTCTGGTAGGGCAGAACATCAACTGTAGAAGGAGCCAGAAACAATGTAAGGCAGAGCTCACTCTTGATTGTTTTGTCCCTATCTTCCTCTCTGCTGTGTTCTGCAAGGAAAACATTGAAACGAAGGAAGAGGAAGCTGTCATAGGCAGGGACGTCCCCTGGACTGGTTGTAAGTAAGAAGGCAGGAAGATGGGGACTGGTTAAGGGTAGACTGAAGCTGGTGGACCTGTGCTCCATTCTACCTAATGGACCAGCCTCCACTAGTTGCTATTTTAGATCCTCAGAAGACTCAATTGAATTGAGATCATTTTTTGTCCTAGAACTACCTATAATAACATAAGGTTCACTTCATACCTAACATCTTTAGGTATACACCTCAGGATTTGCTTTCACTCTTTGTGTCTGACTAAAATCGGAGGCACAATTAGTTGAGTTACAGGAGAGGCCTTTCCAGTGGTGGCACCTATCCTGTGTAATATCGTTTCTCAGGAATCTCCGTGGTCTCCACTTTTGTAAGGCTTGAGGCAAGTGGTTGAGATGTTCCCATTTTCCCAGGCTCTTGGTTTTTTAAGTTTTCTTGCATTTCACTGTGATTTTATCATATATTTAAAATTATGCTGCAAGCTGATTTTGTGGGGCATTGCAGTCAAAAGATGGGTTATTAGTTTTCAAAATAACTGCCTGCCTAATCACAGTCAGTTTGCTGAAGTGCTTAAAGGTCTAGTGAATATACAGACCTCACCGGCGTCTTTAGTTTGATGTCATCCACTTCAATAGTTGAGCTTTCTGACTTTACAATTCCCTTTTGGAGCATGCATTTGGATAAGAAGTGATTTTTAGTTTGTGTTTTCTTCCACAGCATGTACAGCTACTTATCATACCATTACCATTTCATCCTTTTCAAGAAAGTTTTCTGTTTCATATTTGTCTTTACTAGACAGTTAGTATATCTGAGAGTAATGTTTGTGTCCCTTTACTGAATATTTCTGGGAAATGAGTGGGAAATTTATGTTAAGAACATACTTATCATTGTCTTCTTTGTGATAACATATGTCATCTTCAAAAACGCAATCTGTGGCAGTCTGGAGAAAACCCAAATTGCTGTTTGCCCTCATTGAGTTCTAAAGAGCGGTTTTCCCCATGGGAAGCAGCAGGGCAAGAGGAAGTGTGGATAAGCCCTAATAGGCCAACTGAACAAAGACATGGATAGTTCCCCGGAACTAAAAATGTTCAAGCTACACTCTGTGACTTTGTGTTTGTACTCCTTAAGCAATTTTCTCTTTACTTTTAGACCTTTGTTAAAATTGGACATAAACTATTTCTGATTGAGATGCCTGCTGCTAAGATCTGCAGCTGGAGATATTAGCCCCTGAATGATGGGAAGTCAGTTCTTTTACTCAAGTTATTTGCATCACATTTAAATATATGGTTTTTCATTGCAGTAGTGGCAGAAAGTGTTGGCAGAGCACATAATTTAGGTATTAAATAATAAGGAGTTACACAGAAGCTTACTTTTAAAACGTTGTTCCGAAACAAGTTAAAAGATGTTATCTAAATTATTCTTAATGTTGATATCCATCATCACTAAACTCAGTTTAGGTTTATTTGAATTGGTTTTATTTCACTGTCAGCCTTTTGATCTTGCTTTAACAGTGGATCCTAAAGTTGCTTTCAGTCAATCAGACTTACTGTGAGATTTGGTTAGAAGCAGGAAGTTCTTACTGGATTCATTTCACTTCTTCACTTCAAAGGTAATGTAAGGATCAATAAATGTTGCTTGAAAGAATACTTAAAATTAATTGGAGGATGATCCTCCACCCTTTGTAAATCTGATCCTGTTCTCTAAGCAAAAACCTCTTGGGTTATACATTTGATTCATTTTAATGCTACTCATTGCATATTTTATTGAGAATTCATAACACGGTAAATTACAAATGGTAGATGGATTAGTTTACAGTGGTACCTCGGGTTAAGTACTTAATTCATTCTGGAGGTCCGTTCTTAACCTGAAACTGTTCTTAACCTGAAGCACCACTTTAGCTAATGGGGCCTCCTGCTGCTGCTGCGCCGCCGGAGCACAATTTCTGTTCTCATCCTGAAGCAAAGTTCTTAACCTGAAGCACTATTTCTGGGTTAGTGGAGTCAGTAACCTGAAGCGTATGTAACCTGAAGCGTATGTAACCCGAGGTACCACTGTACATCTTTGTCACTGGAAAATAAAGCTGCAATCGATTCAGATGCCATGGATTATTTAAGTCAATTTGGGCAAGACTGAATTGCAACATTACAGATTTATTAACCCTGGATGCACTCTTGCAGGGTTGCATGTTACATTCGACCTCTTTATCTACTAATCGGCTTTGGATCTGCGTTGTCCTTTAGATCATCTCTCTCTGTTCTTGGAAAATGCACATTAAATTCAGGTGGTTTGGTAGCTATGGACTAGCTAATTATCCCATATTCTGTTGTGGGCTTGCAGTAGAACATGTAAATCTTGCAGTAGAACATGTAAATAGCATTGCTGGTGCAAGGCAACAGGTTGCCTCCCTGCTCTGAGGCAGGAGGATGCTGTATGGATTCTGCAGACAACATCACCAGTGCACAAACACATTGTGCATGTTTTCTGTGCAGGGGTTTTTGAGACTCTAGAAGGTTAGAAATATTAAATTTAATACTATAATAGATAAGCTTTCAGTGCAGGTAAATCTATACTTTTCTATTTATAGGCTCTGTGAATCAATGGAAACAGCTGCCAAGCTTGTCTGATTTTTCTAAGCTTCTGAAAGTCACAGGCATTCTAGAGTCGTATTTACTTTGCATTAAAGTTTTAAAGCCCTTTGAGTCCTCCAGTCTGGACAGTAATATAAAGGATTTTTATTTATTTTTAACGTTCCCCTTACTTCATATACAAATTGTAAAATTGTTATTTTAAAGTTACAGGATGGTTAAAATTAATATTTCTCTCACTGAGAAATATTGAATAATTTGGATTAGTTTCAGTTACAGATAGGTAGCCGTGTTGGTCTGCCATAGTCAAAACAAAATAAAAAAATTCCTTCCAGTAGCACCTTAAAGACCAACTAAGTTAGTTCTTGGTATGAGCTTTCGTGTGCATGGATTAGTTTGACAGTGATATATTCTGATCTTGATAAATAGGCAGATCCACAAATCTATTTTGTTTTCAAACAAAATAGGAAATGTAAAACTAGCAATAGCTCACGTCTCCATTTCTCACTAATCTTATCTGTTGTGTTTCTTAGTAACCCTCCAGTGTCACCCCTTTGCCCCATGTTGGTCAAATCGGGATAAATTAGTGCTTTCTTTCCTCTACTTTATTCACCCTACTGAATCAAGGCCACAGTCTCTGAGACTCTATTTTTTAAAAAAATATACTTTTATTAAATATTTATAAGTTTACAAAAATAAACTCAAGTTGTGTTTTCTACAGATCAGTTTCATTTATTGTAAGACATTAGTGTTGCATGCAGTATTAGGTTAGGGGGGAGAGGGAATGGTGAGTGGGCTCTATTTGACTGGTTAGAGTCACATTTTAGTAGGTCTTTCTATACAGAATGTGAGAGGAAGCTTCCGTGAATCCCCTTCCTCTAGCCTTTCTTTGTGTGTAACATGAACATTAGTGTGGGAGGGATGTAATCTTGGAAATATTTCAGACTGCCCTGAATTGATTAGTTTAAAAATGAATGCACTTAATAATCTTATGTAGCAACCACATATTCTGTTCAGCAGAGATTTTTCATACCATAATAAACTGCACAATCAAAGACAGGCTGTTTTATAACACAGTCCTGATTAGCAAGGAGGTGGAAATAGGAGAAGTTCTGCATCTCCCCTGGTTATGGGTATGTGAGCTTCATGCAGGTACACGCTGTGACATTTCCACGCCAGAGCAATGTAGGTCTTCCCTTTAGGGCTATTTACAACAAGAGAGAAAACTGCACAACCACCACCACCACCTCCTCCTCCTTCTCCTCCTCCTCCTCCTCCTCCTCCTTCCTCTTCCTCTTCCTCTTCCTCTTCCTCTTCCTCTTCCTCTTCCTCTTCCTCTTCCTCTTCCTCTTCCTCTTCCTCTTCCTCTTTCTCTTCTTTGGTGATCACTCGTAGCTGAGTAAGATTGTCTTCCATAAATACAGTTTTAACAATGAGTCCATAAGTGACTGTGGAGGCGAGTTCTAGATCCACATGTCCTTCCACAGTGGGGACATAGGTTTCTGGGCAGGAGTTGATCACGGTGTAGATTTGCTAAGCGTGCCTTCCTCCTAGCATGTTTCTCCCTTGTGTCCTGAGTTCGGGTGTCTTCAAAGCTCATGACACCTTTGGTAAAGTCAGGCCAGTGTTTCTCAGTTGTCAGTGTTTATACTACATTTTTTTAAGATTTGCCTTGAGACAGTCTTTAAACCTCTTTTGTTGACCACCAGCATTATGCTTTCCATTTTTAAGTTCAGAATAGAGTAGTTGCTTTGGAATACGATCATCAGGCATCCATGCAACATGACTAGTCCAACGAAGTTGATGTTGAAGAATCATTGCTTCAACACTGGTGATCTTTGCTTCTTCCAATACACTGATATTGGTTCGCCTGTCTTCCCAAGTGATGTGTAAAAATTTTCGGAGACCCCCTTGATGGAATCTTTCAAGGAGCTGGTGATGGTGTGTATAAGTGGTCCATGTTTCACAAGCATACAGTGAGGTTGGTAGTACAATAGCTTTGTAAACAAGCATTTTGGTTTCTCTGTGAATGTCCCAGTCCTCGAACACCCTGCATTTCAATTGGGAGGAATTCGCACTCGCAGAGCTCAGGCAATGCTGGATTTCGGCGTCAAAGTTGGCCCTTGTGGAAAGATAACTGCCTAGGTAGGAGAAGTGATTGACATTTTCCAACATTACACCATTGAGTTGGATTTGTGGCGCTGCAGAGGGGTTATTTTGTACTTGTTGGTGCGGCACTTTGGTTTTTTGGATGTTGAGTGATAGGCCAAGCTTTTCATAAGCTTCTGCAAAGATATTTAGAATGGTTTGGAGGTCATCCTCTGAGTGTATGCACACTCAGCCATACTGCTTCCATCGCTCAAGATATACCTACCTAATCTCTCTTTCTTGTGCTTATTGTCTGATCTTGTCTACCCCATTGACTTGTATGGAAGACTGGTATGTGACGTAAACAAATAAATAGGCTTTCCACCTGCCTCATGAAGTGAGAAATTCTGCATCCCCAACAGATGTACAGAAGCCAGCTGAGAAGTTTTGTTAGTTTTACTTCCCTCAGACATCTTGGGTCATTCCTTATGACCAGGAACTGACACATATCATCAAAGAAAGAGAGTTGTTTGACTGATATATACACACTATATCTTCAAAGTACATTCTTTCCCTCAAAAAATTGGGGCGCTGTAGTTTACCACTCACATTACAATTCCCAGAAACCCTTAACAAACCACAGTGTGTGTTGTGTGTACACAGCAAGGCCGGCCCAATACATTTTGGTGCCTAAGGCAAACTCCAAAATGGCACGTCCCCACACCAGGGGAGAAGTGAATATCTACATCAGAAACAAGGAAGCAATAAAGATTAACATCAGGCTCTTCTGCCCCTGTGGATCCTGCTGCCTGAGGTGGTCACCACACTTTTCCTCATGGGTGGGCTGGCTCTGGAAGGCAGTCAGAGTTCTGAAACTAAGGGAAGATGCTTTCATCTTACAATCCCCTTGCTGCAGACTTACACTTGTATATTGACACACACAGTTTTCAAAAACTGTAAATTGCAGTCTCAATAAGTATTAGGGAATTATTTTAGCCCACTGCTGCATGCATGTAAACTTTAATTTAAAATCTTTTCTATTGCATCTGGGTAGCATTGTTTGCATGCAGATAAAATGTAATTGCTTGGACATCATACTGAGATCAATAAATTAAGGAGGTGAGCTCTACACAGTTCATAAAAATTAGATATATTTATATACTTGAACTTATAACAGGGGTGTGCATGAAGAATGACTTTTAGTTCATTTTATATTTATCTGTGCTTTCCTCCCAGTCCCATTGATCAGTGATATTTCAAAGAATGTTCATAAGGATTTTGATGCCAAAGGGAAACTGTTAGGTAGAATTAAAACAACTGCATTCCATTTAGTAGGCTAGAAGAACTATTTGATCCCAGATTAATTGGATGTTGCTCAAAAAGCCTTTCCCCCTTTTTTGTGCAGCGTTTGGAAACACATGAACAGAGATTATTTGCAACTTCACCCATGGATACAGAAGTAGATCTGGAAGGCTACCAAACTGCATTAGAAGAAGTACTCTCATGGCTTCTGTCTACTGAAGATTCTTTGCAAGCACAAGGAGATATATCCACTGATGTAGAAGAAGTTAAAGAGCAGTTTCACACCCACGAGGTATGTGTGAACAACACAGATTGAAAAACCAACATAAACACTTCACCATCTGCTAATTGCTGATCTTTTATCTGTTTTGCGCATTAAGACCAAAAGCTTGATATTCAATTGGTACTTTGGTCTTCCTTTTGCTCTTGCTCAAAAGACTGTGTTCTAGCAACAGCCAAATTTGTTTGTATTAAAAAGTCTAAAATTGTTGTCAAAACATTTTGTTGAATAAAGTTTAGAATTTTCAATAGAATCTGTAATTTCTAAATACATCTTTCTTTCTCTGGTGGTAATCTTTGTTAAAATTGTTTTTGAAGGGTTTTATGATGGAATTAACAGCTCACCAGGGACGTGTTGGTGATGTTTTGCAAATAGGCAGCCAACTTCTGTCATTTGGGAAGCTTTCAGAAGATGAAGAAAATGAAATACAAGAACAAATGAATCTTCTTAATTCACGATGGGAAAATCTCAGGGTCACAAGTATGGAAAAACAGAGCAAGTGAGTAAATATAAACTTGGGCAAACACTTTTGTAATTGGTGCAAATATTGTTGCAGGGTGTGCTGTTTGGTTCAGATTTTGTTGTATTTCTCTTGCTTTG
The DNA here is from genome assembly GCF_964252035.2 of Podarcis erhardii. Taxonomy (NCBI): domain Eukaryota; kingdom Metazoa; phylum Chordata; class Lepidosauria; order Squamata; family Lacertidae; genus Podarcis; species Podarcis erhardii. The sequence goes on from NC_138508.1 coordinate 62,369,680, forward strand.
CTGCAATTTCATGAGCGTCAAAATTGATTGTAAGAGAATGGAAGTGGAGCACAACAGATGGACAAGAGCCACAGATCTGCAAGCTCACATTTTAAAAGGCCTTACTGAGAGAAGTTTCACACTCAATACAAATGTTATTCCCACATAAACTTTTATCTTGTTATTGCACTTTGTTAGGAAGGGAATGGGGACTTTCCATACCTTTGCTATCCCTATCTATGTGAATAAACAGCCTTGGCAGTTTCAGAACTGGCAGTCAAAAGTGTACGAAACAAGCACGACAACTTGCAATCCTAACGCAGAAAGAAAAGTATGATCTGATAGGTATCAGTGAGACCTTGAGTCTCATGATTGAAATTCAGCACTTGAAAGGTATACCTTGTTCAAAAGGAATATATCCAACATAAAAGGATGAGGAATTGCATTATATGTTAAGAATATATATGCCAGTATGGAAACACCATTGAAAGAATCTGAGTAGCAACTGAAGGAAAGCAAAACAGCATACTACAGACTGTTCAGCCAGCTAGAAAGCATGGCTGATCCTTTCCTGAATAACTCTAGGGCTATTTCAAGCAGCCTAATATCTGCCTGAAGTCTAACTGCTGAGAATGGAACATTTTTAAAGATCCCACAATCAGACTCCTCTTCCCTATGCCCCCTTGGGCAAGAAGGCCATGGATTTGAAGGAAGAGTCAGAGAATCAGAGGGAATCACTGTCAAAGATGTCCCATGGATTCCTCGCTGCCCCAGAAATTTTGACACAGGATGTAGCTATACGAAGTTGTCTTGCCATTCTCCAACTCTGATATGTCCATCCCAGAAGTTCCAATCTAGCATTCTTCACAAGTAAGGCCCCTTGAGCTAAAGAGGCTTCTCCCCACTAGGGTTGGTTGATTGAATCAATCAATCAATCAATCAATCAGGCTGCTACTGAAGCAAGATTCAAAACTTTTGTCAGGAGCTGAGCCTCTTGAATGTCATGCCTTACTTTGCCTCTGTTGGATTTAGCTTATCAAAGCATGGGCATGCTCTGTATGGATTTTCCTTGCTCGTTCCTTCTCTTTGTCACTTGACTGTGATTGCTGTGAACCTCCTGTTTGACTAGAACCCTTGTTCTACATGGATCATCATCTGGAACAGAACAGTGTCCAATTAATTCTTGCCTAGTCTTGCTGACAATTTAATCTCTTAGAAGGTAAAGAAAGCGGCAAGGGACTCTACTACTCTGGACTTATACCTGATCCACAGCAAAGAACTGGTTGATAAGCCTTCAGATAAGTGCTCATGCCATCTTGGGGTTCACAAGAGCAAGGGATGTGAAAACTGAAGCTAGTCAGATGTGTACCCTGTGCTTTAAGTGAGTGAGAGCGGTTCCAAGAGCGATAATCAAAGCCATTTCTGATTTAGTTCAATTGGAATTTTACTTCAGAATCACACAAATCTGACAGAACCTAAGATAAAAAACAGCCTAGAACAGTGTGATGATAAGCTGCTTTAAACTATGATGAGATTAATGGCATAATTATCGTTTATAGTAGAGCTCGATTAATGGAGCTCCCATATTGCAATGAGAGTTTGTCATATATTTGTAGGTTTCTTTTTAAAAGCAACTTCGTTTTTTTAAATACAGTTATGGTTGATTATGTCATTTCAACTGGGTGTACGGCTTTCTATTCCAGTTCCAAAACTATAATTTCCTGTTCTCTCCTCACCTTTTGTTAAGGAAAAAGGTGTATTGTTAAAATAGTACAAGACCCATACTTACATCGGAACAAAAGATTTGACAGTATTGCCAATCAAATACACAGTGTTTAAATAATTTCAGAATTGCAAGGACTGATGAAAAATACTGCCAGTTTAAAAACGGAACAGTCATATTTATGTACTTAGAAAATAGGCATGTGTTCTGTGGATGTATTTAAAACACTATTATTAAAATAAACTTGGCCCTAGTTGTGTGTTCATAGTGTCCTCAGACAGGTCAACATTTAAATTTGGTGCGTTTTGATATCAGTTGTTCTGTGCTTCCCTTGAACATTAGGTATCTGTAGCTTGAGTTTACAGATTGATTCCAGATTCACAAGGTCACAGAGATCAGTTGGGTTTAAAAAAAAGCTGCCAGCTCACTGGTAGACACTATTATTAAAATGGGGTTAGCATGTTTTAATTTGTAATTAAGAACATAAAATAGACCTGCTGGAACAGTCCAGATTTTGTTAAACATCCTGCTTCCAACAGGATGCCTCGAGGAAGCCTGCAAGCTGCGTATGAAGGTGAGCACTACCCTATGGTTGCCTTTCAGGCAACTGCTTGCCAGTGGTGATATTGCCTCTTAAGGGGAGGTTTCATTTAGCTTCCATGAATTTGTCTCATCACCTTGTAAAGCAAGGATAACTATTGTTGCAAGCACATTTTTCTGGCCCTTCCAGACTACTCTGATTTCAGTAAAAAGGTTAAAGGACCCCTGACCGTTAAGTCCAGTCACAGACGACTCTGGGGTTGCGGCGCTCATCTCGCTTTATTTGCCGAGGGAGCCGGCGTACGGCTTCCGGGTCATGTGGCCAGCATGACTAAGCCGCTTCTGGCGAAGCAGAGCAGTGCACGGAAATGCTGTTTACCTTCCCGCCAGAGCGGTACCTATTTATCTACTTCCACTTTGACATGCTTTCAAACTGCTAGGTTAACAGGAGCAGAGACCAAGCAACATGAGCTCACCCCGTCTCAGGGATTCGAACCGCCGATCTTCTGATCGGCAAGCCCTAGGCTCTGTGGTTTAAACCACAGCGCCACCAAAAAACTTGATTTAAAGTACACACAGAACTGCGGTGGGCATAGTAAAGGGGATGTATGTTTCCCCGACCACAGTCATTGGATAAACTATTTTCTCTGTGTGTGTGCACGCATGTGTACATGGCAGTGTGTTCTGACCACATCCACCACTGGTATGTGGCCCCACGTGGTGGGGCCCCTGGGTGACTGCAGTCCTGGTGCCAAAAAGAGGATTAGCCACTCCTGTTTTAAAGCAAGCCATGCTGGTGAGTGTCACCATCTTTCGTGCCACCTGTTTCTTTCTTTTGTGCTATGTAATAATAATAATAATAATAATAATTTATTATTTATACCCCGCCCATCTGGCTGGGCCTCCCCAGCCACTCTGGGCGGCTTCCAAAAGAATATTAAAATACTATGATACATCAAACATTAAAAGCATCCCTAAACAGGGCTGCCTTCAGATGTCTTCTAAAAGTCTGGTAGTTGTTGTTCTCTTTGACATCTGGTGGGAGGGCATTCCACAGGGAGGGCGCCACTACCGAGAAGGCCCTCTGCCTGGTTCCCTGTAACTTGACTTCTCGCAGTGAGGGAACCGCCAGAAGGCCCTCGGTGCTGGACCTCAGTGTCCGGGTAGAACGATGGGGGTGGAGACGCTCCTTCAGGTATACTGGACCGAGGCCGTTTAGGGCTTTAAAGGTCAGCACCAACACTTTGAATTGTGCTCGGAAACGTACTGGGAGCCAATGTAGGTCTTTCAAGACCGGTGTTATATGGTCTCGGCAGCCGCTCCCTGTCACCAGTCTGGCTGCTGCGTTCTGGATTAGTTGTAGTTTCCGGGTCACCTTCAAAGGTAGCCCCACGTAGAGTGCATTGCAGTAGTCCAAGCGGGAGATAACCAGAGCATGCACCACTCTGGCGAGGCAGTCCACAGGCAGATAGGGTCTCAGCCTGCGTACCAGATGGAGCTGGTACACAGCTGCCCTGGACACGGATTTAACCTGTGCCTCCATGGACAGCTGTGAGTCCAAAATGACTCCCAGGCTGCACACCTGGTCCTTCAGGGGCACAGGTACCCCATTCAGGACCAGGGAGTCCTCCACACCTGCCCGCCTCCTGTCCCCCAGAAACAGTACTTCTGTCTTGTCAGGATTCAATCTCAATCTGTTAGCCGCCATCCATCCTCCAACCGCCTCCAGACACTCACACAGGACCGTCACCGCCTTCACTGGTTCTGATTTGAAAGAGAGGTAGAGCTGGGTATCATCCGCATACTGATGAACACCCAGCCCAAACCTCCTGATGATCTCTCCCAGCGGCTGCATGTAGATGTTGAAAAGCATGGGGGAGAGGACAGAACCCTGAGGCACCCCACAAGTGAGAGCCCAGGGGTCTGAACACTCATCCCCCACCACCACTTTCTGAACACGGCCCAGGAGGAAGGAGCGGAACCACTGTATGACAGTGCCCCCAGCTCCCAGCCCCTCAAGACGGTCCAGAAGGATGTTATGGTCGATGGTATCAAACGCCGCTGAGAGATCCAGCAGAACCAGGAAACAACTCTCACCTTTGTCCCTGGCCCGCCGGAGATCATCAACCAGTGCGACCAAGGCAGTTTCAGTCCCATGATGAGGCCTGAATCCTGACTGGAAGGGATCCAAATGGTCCGCTTCTTCCAGGCGTGCCTGGAGTTGTTCAGCAACCACTCGCTCAATCACCTTGCCCAAGAATGGAAGATTTGAGACTGGGCGATAGTTGGCCATCATGGCCGCATCTAAAGATGGTTTTTTAAGAAGTGGTTTGATAACCGCCTCTTTCAGCGGGTCTGGGAAGGCTCCCTCACGGAGGGAAGCATTCACCACCCCACGAAGCCCATCACCCAGTCCTTCCCGGCTAGCTTTTATAAGCCAGGATGGGCAAGGATCAAGGAGACAGGTGGTTGGTTCTTTTATTTGCCTCTCCTGTCAACCAATTTTATCGCACGATTTTGATGTCTAGTGTTACTTTTTCCATTCCTGCCATGAAAAGTCAGCAGATTAGTGGCTCTGCCCAATCACCTGAACTTTCATGGGGAATGGAAAATGATGCTTCAGGTAGGTACAATTGTATTTTTATTCATAAAAACTGGTTGTTTTTTATAGTGATTATTGTTAATGATTTATTGTGCTTAACGCTGAAAGCCACCTGATGTTAAATCAAATGTGTTTTGGTTTTCTCTGGTTTTTCTAGCTCCATAATACCCCCTGCCTTTTAGATTGGGAAATCAGAATTGCACTCCATATTCCAAACAGGGCCACACTTTAGATATGTGTAAAGTCTTTGGTAATATTAGGCATCTTATTTTCAATCCCTTTACACATAAGGACAGCCTACTCCTATTTGAACTTGCCATTCTTTAAGAGAGCATCTTGAATGTACCATTTTTTTTTAGCCTTAGTGTGTTGTTTTGCTGAATTTATTGTGTTTTAATTGACTGGATTATTGTTTTGCATGGTTTGTCATCTGCTCCATTTAGTAAGAGAGAAATGTGGGTTACAAATATTAATAGAAATAGAGGAATAAGTAATTCCTGATATGGAGTTTCTTTTATTTCTGGCACAGACTGGGTTAAAGGTTTTAATGGTGTTTATCGGTCATGACTCCCAAAATCTTTTTCTTGGTTAGCCACCAACAGTTCAGTGTATATGTGAGCTTACACATTATTTTGCCCTGATATGCATCACTTGCTTCAAATGACAAGTTCCCAACAGTATGAAAGGTATTGGGATAATCAGTTTTGTCCTTGAAGTAAATAAATGCTTGAGGACAATGTAATAGTATATCATTTTCCTCTCTTTGGGTAAACTATAATTATTTTGATTGAGGAAAGCATCCTATCAAAATAAAGCTACTTATGTCCAGAAGAATCAGTAAGGAAAAGCCTTCGGAAAGCAGTAAACCCTAGTAATCTGAAAAACAAAACTGGCAAGAATTGCTGGGCTTGACTGGTTCAGACATTGGGGATCAGAGATTAGCCCCCTGTGCTGGAAGAATACTTGGTTATAGAATGGAATCACAGATAGTTTGAGCTGTGGCATGTATAATACAGTATAATACAGTCTGCCATCTTGCCCTGATGGGACAGGAGAAGAACAATCTGATAAACTGCCACCACTCAGCTCCCAGTGGTCGTCCCTCTCTCTTCTAACTGCCACCATAGGAACTTCTTACCCTGCAGAGAGGAGGGGGGAAATAAGTTGCAACTTCCAAGTAAACAGTCATATTTCAATTTTATGGTCATTTTATTTTGGGAGGGGAACATGATACTGTTGCAAGAATCTTAGGTAAACCATTCTGTGGGGACTCTGAACAGGGGCATATAACTACTTTCAATACATAAATATAATCATCATGACTTGCAATGTCATATGATGCCAGATGGTGAATCACATGTCATTAAATGATGTCATTAAATATTCCAGAGTTGGTGCCTATCCTTAATCTTGACAGCGTTACTGGGATACAGTATTCACCAGAATTATTAGAAGGAAAATGTATACAGTGGTACCTTGGGTTACATACGCTTCAGGTTATATAAGCTTCAGGTTACAGAGTAACCAGAAATAGTACCTCGGGTTAAGAACTTTGCTTCAGGATGAGAACAGAAATGTGCACCGGTGGCGTGGCAGCAGCAGGAGGCCCCATTAGCTAAAGTGGTGCTTCAGGTTAAGAACAGTTTCAGGTTAAGAACAGATCTCCAGAACGAATTAAGTACTTAACCCAAGGTACCACTGTATATGTTATTTTTAAAATATATTTTTATTCATCAATATAATAATGCACCAGAACAAAATAAAATTAGAACTATTGTGTTCTTACTTTTGCTCCTTACTGGTTAATCTGCTAAAGGTTTTTCACCTACTCATTAAAGCTTTACTGCCCTCATAGATACCAATATTTTGACTCTCTTGCATAATTGGCAACAAAATAATGCATGAAGGCTTTAAAAATTGAATCTGTTTAGTAAAAGGTCTTGCCATGACAAATTAAGTTATGGATATTTTGAGAACAAAAAGGCTGGTTTAACATCGAAGCACATTGCAAAGATTTCATAATTGTCCTTAAATTAGATTTCAGTATTAGACCTTCTGTTAAGCATTAGCTAAAATAAATGCGTGAAAGGTTAGAGAAAAACTTCAGACAAAAAAGTGGTGAAAAAAAATAGCTTTAAAAAATCGCTTTCAACCATAATGTTCCTTGTCTCAATAAACATTGATATACCATGTTATAATTAAACCACTGTCATACCGTAGCAATTCTTTTTTGTATGTGATTGAAATCCATTTGCTTCTGGGCTGAGAGACTGGAAGCTGATTACTAAAGTAAATAGCAACACTTCACCACAATTTGATATAATATGACACAGAATGAAACGGTATATTTGAAATACTGGGTCTATAAATATATGGTCTTTTTCTTAGCTATCTCAGAGGCTATCAAAAACACATTATTCAGAGTTGCCTAAGAGCCCAGAAGAAACTGTGAATTGGCCAGTCATTCTAAATCTCTCAAATGGTCTTAACAAAGAACGTGTGGGGTGGGGGTGGGGTGCTAGTTTAACATGATAAGAGTTGTCCTCTTTATTTTTGTAGTGTAGTTGAGGCACACTGGTGGTCGGAAACTAAAAACAAAGGACTTCGAATTACTTGATAAAGCACTTGAGTCAGTCATAGAGTGTGGCTGGTGAGGGAAGTTGTGGCTTTCTAAGAATCCCAAGGGCCAAACAGAGAGCCTTAGAGGGCCGTATTTGGTGTCCCCGTGCCTGAGGTATCCCATTCCTTGCTTAGATAAACAAATATGAATTGACAAAGGATTTCTCTGTCCACTTCTTAGTTTTATCCCATGGTATGTATTATTCACCATATAATTCAATAATAAAGCATTCCAGAATTGACAGCCCCCTATAAGTCTTCACAATTGTTTGGGAAGGTTACTTCCCTTCTCTCCCCCACCCAACCCACCCTCAAAAACAAACCAACAACCTCTCCTGACTGTTAAAGATTCATAATGTTGGGTTGTTTTGTAGGACAGGGAAGAGGTGAAAGAAGAAAAAGAGCCACCACTGTTTGTATTCTTACTCTGTCTTGCTGCTATCCCATTAATACTGCTGCAAAAAAATGCACTGGGATATTTAGGGAATGGTAGAGATATACTGGTCTCACACAATACAGTTGTAGTTGTTTGTGTTGCAACAGTTATAGCAGGGACTTGGATCTCTATCTGGATTTGACCCTTTCTCAGAAGTCAAAATATTTGCTTCTTTGACATTATTATATAGGGAAATCAGTTAATACAGTGAAATTATACCATTCCCAAAAGTAAACAACATTTAAGTGAATATGGTTTTGTTCATTTCTCTTCATATGTTCTAATTAAACCTAAGGAGATTCTGTGGATCATGACCATAATCTGAAAATTCCCCAAAGGCAAGCAAAGTGTTGCTTTTCTAATATGTAAAGTGAATAGTATTCTGAGGCATAATTCTTTTTCATTGACATTTCCAGTGAGAAGGATTTTGCCCTTTCAATAGTCCAGTTGTTGACTTTTGTGAGCCCTAAAACTGGTTATTGAATAATGAGTATAACACTTTGGCCATTTCGCTGTAGTTAAAATATTACTAGAAATCTCTGTGTTTTAACATGCTGAATCATCAATCTACTGTAATATGAATGGTTCTTAAGGAAAAATAATTTTGATTGCCACTGATTACCATTAAATACATATCTGCTTCAAGGAAATTCTCTTTTATTTGATGTTACCATCTTTTTAAATATAACTTTTATGCTGCATCTAGATGACATTGTAAACATGTTTGGATGGTGATCTGTCATGGATGCTTTAACTGAGATTCCTGTATTCCAGCGCATTGGACTAGATGACCCTTGGGATCGGTTCCAACTCTACAGTTCTATGATTCTAAATAATTATACTCCAGTGTTTTCCCACAACTTGTTCTAGATCTGTTTTGTGGCCCATGTTAAAAAGAAAATTTAATGGAATTTTGGTGCTAGTACGTATGCATATGTCAAGTGCTATTGAGACATATTAGGGATTCTATTAATTACATATTTTCTTTGCAGGTACAGCCCTTTAATTTCTGCCCTTTAATGGCATGTCCTTTAGTGGCAGCAGGACTGCCTGTTAATTACCACTTCAATAGTATCTCTTAGTTGCCTTTTAAGGACAATTTCCATTCTTGTGGAGGTATATATTTCTTTTGGACCATTACTGAGTGTCCAATTAATGAGGTCGCCTGGGAAGTCCCACACAACTCAAACAATAAAATAATTCAACCATCAAAACTTAGAACAGAAACTATAACAATAAGGAACAATAAGCAATGTTTTCCATTAGTATTGCCACTGCTGCACACAGCAGTAAGCAATAAAAGAGAAGAATTGCAAGCAGGAAGCAATTAACATTGGAAGGAACCTTTGCTGAATGGAACATTTCATAAATAGAATAGAATTGTGGTGGAGAACCTGTAGCCCAAAGGCTGTATACAGCCCCCAGCCTAATTTCCCAAGGGTCGTCAGGAAAGCTAGCTTCAGCACACCGAAAGACCTCTGCAAGTTTCCTTTTTTGGGGGTGGGAGGGGGATAAATATATGTTGGTTACCTTTCCACACTGGTCAATGTTCAGATGGCAGCAATGGCCGTAATGCACATGCAGAAGAACCTTGGCCATGGAGAATTCGTACTATGTTATGCTATAACTAAAACTTCCATTTAAGTTTATTGAGGGGAAGTATTTATATATATTTGCAGATTTATAAACCTATTCACAGCCAAAAGCTATCAGAGCAGTGTAGAATAAGATAAAATTAAGCCTTTGCACCCTGAATGCTTCTCAGATGTTTTCATTTTTTCCTTGTTAGAGTTTAAATCATTGAGATTTACAATTTTGGAGTTTAATACATGTTTTACATTTTCAATATTATGTATTTTATATTGCTGCAAGCCACTTTGGAAACAAATGGTGAAATGCTGGATATAATAAATGAATAAAGAAATGTAAATGTGTTAAAATACAAAAGAAAGCAGTTTCTTAGCAGCACTAAATGACTATAGCATGGGTAGGCAAACTAAGGCCCAGGGGCCGGATCTGGCCCAATCGCCTTCTAAAGCCAGCCCATGGACGGTCTGGGAATCAGTGTGTTTTTACATGAGTAGAATGTGCCCTTTTATTTAAAATGCATCTCTGGGTTCTTTGTGGGGCATAGGAATTCATTCATTTTTTCTTCTTCAAAATATGGTCCAGCCCCCCACAAGGTCTGAGGGACAGTGGACTGGCCCCCTGCTGCAAAAGTTTGCTGACCCTTAGTGGACTGGCCCCCTGCTGCAAAAGTTTGCTGACCTTAGCATGGAAGCAACCATACCCTGTTCCTATATTCCTCCTCATCAAAATTTTATTGGTATGGCTAACATGAGGCAATTGTAAACAATGAATTGTGACCTATGGTAAAAAATTGACAGATGTATCATATGTTACATCTGCTTGACTTTAACTTGCTGTGCTTTTAAAAACATATTTCCCCAGTTTGCATCGCGTTCTGATGGATTTACAGAATCAGCAGCTAAGCCAACTCTCTGAATGGTTAGCTAAAACAGAAGAAAGAACAAAAAGGATAGAGTCAGAGCCCTTGGGACCTGATTTGGAAGACTTAAAGCGGCAGGTAGAAGAGCATAAGGTAAGCAAAGTCAATAAATTTCTTGAGCCCATTTGTTTCTAGTGGATATGTAAATTAAATATATATATTTGAGAAAATGCCAACATAGTATTCTTGGGAAATTGAAACATTTAATAAAAGCAAATCTAGATTGAAACTGAACAAAACCTTCAGAACATGACACAGAAATTCTGGATTTTCTATTAATAAGTCCAGGATTCTCATCATTTTCTTATTTCTTTCACACAGCCATTATTCACAGAATAAAAAGTGGGCTGGGGTGCTAAGGGAAAAGGGAATTTCAATATACTATTTACTGGAAAACACAATAATAACATTTCAGATTTTATTATTCCCCTGGTTTCTTTTGCTATCTTGTACTTTCCTTCTAGAGTCCTCCAGTTGCAAATCGACACTATTAGTTATTATAATTGGGATTTCTAATCTCATTAGCAGTGCTGGGACTCTGAGCATGCAGCCCCCGAGCACTGTAAAGTATTCTAACTGAGTGCCTGCCTTTGTATTGGAAAAGATGTGGAATGTTTTTGAAAAATGAATTTAATTATAAAAACAACGAGCTAGCACATAGTGAACAAAAGACTTTAGTACGACTGTCTTTTTTGTTGTTGTTAGCTTCTGCTATACATAAAGACTGCAAGCCTAAGCTTATATCCAGTTTGAGTGAATGGGTTTACTTTGGTTGACAGCTTGATTCCTCCTATAAATAAAATACATAAACCATTATAAATGAATGCAACTCACTTTTCATGACTAATTAAAATAGAATGACAATTAATATACTATTCATAAATAGGCTGGGAAGTGTTTGACTGAACATCACACTCACTATAGCGGTACATAAAAATTAGTTTCCCCACATACATATACCTATTTATTGCTGTACATATTGATCTTAGCAAAGCAATCTGAAAGGGTCATAACATTTTATGCACATTTAAGTTCCAGGTGTGCCATACAGATCACAGAGATACCCTTGCTCTGTTCTTCCACTGACTAGATTCAGTAGTTCTCTAAGGCAATGGGCAAAGAAACATTTTGGCTTCATGAACCAGATCCTCCTCCTCCTCCTCCTCCTCTTTTTCTCCACCTCCTCCTCCCCTTTCTCATTTCACTGTAAGGTCACAGCGCTGGTTAAAGTAATTAAAACACAATGTTAAGAACAGTTTAAAACTACTTACAACCACAGAAATAAGGTAACTCCTACACATCTCAGGTGTCAAAAAGCTAGGGTAAATAAGCATGTGTTTAGCTTTTGCCAAAAATTATATAATGAAGATGACAGACACAAATTTTGCCTGAATGATACAGCAAGGTTTCTGCTGTGCATCTAACCTATTCTGCATTCATACGTTCCAATTTCAGTGTGGAAATGCCATTCACATATAGCTGTTGAGACAGGGTACTAGCTCGATGGGAAGAGTTTGGATTCCTGTATTAGTGGATCCATGGTGTTTTTGTAGGTAGAGAGGTCAGCAAAAATGTCTGCTTCTCTTTAGGTCTGTTATCTAATACCATCACCATAATTATTTTCCTTCACTCCTCTCTGATGTGTTTTGTAACCTTTTATTTCCTTTCCGAAAAGGATGATTAATTCTTTTGTCCTTGAAGGTAAATGCTGCATTAATGGTTACTTTTTTGTCTGCATTATTTGCCTCATCTGTCAAATTTAACACTTGGCTCAGCTCCTAATGTTTCATTTTCTCTTTCTTAACCCAGATAGGGGAAACAGACCTTAAAATAGTGATCATTCACTTAAATAAACTAAAATCAATCAGATGGTTCACTCCTAAGGCCAGGGCTTCTACATTAATCTTAACATTCTTCTAGTACAGAAGGAAGCATCTTCTGGAGCCTATGAGCTGACCAGAATGTCTAGTTATCTAAAAAGTACATCCTGGAAGATACAGAGATCAATGAGACTTCCAAAATCCCTTTGACCTTCTATATGAGGAGTGGTTCCCCTCCTGTAACTATATTTGATTTCTTGTCAGAAAGTGGTAGTCTTGGCTTGCCCTCAAAGCCATGTCCTCTGAAGTAAAAGGTAAAGAGACCCCTGACCATTAGGTCCAGTCGTGGCCAACTCTGGGGTTGCGGCGCTCATCTCGCTTTATTGGCCGAGGGAGCCAGCATACAGCTTCCAGCATGACTAAGCTGCTTCTGGCGAACCAGAGCAGCGCATGGAAACACCGTTTACTTTTCCGCTGGACTATTTATCTACTTGCACTTTGACATGCTTTCAAACTGCTAGGTTGGCAGGAGCAGGGACTGAGCAACGGGAGCTCACCCCATCGCAGGGATTCAAACTGCCGACGTTCTGATCGGCAAGTCCTAGGCTCTATGGTTTAACCCTAAGTCCTCTGAAGTACTGGTACCTAAATCTTAAATTTTCCAACCAACAATGATGTTTCTCCCACTAGGTTGGGATGCAAATAAAGTTACCAAATGCATAACAAAAGGGATTACTTTGAATGCTATCCCTAGTAGAAGGTGTGCCACTTAACATTAGCAGTAAGTGCCACTGACATTATGGCAGACAATTAAAACACCATTGACATGGAAACAGTGTATTCACTCTGATCAAGCGCTTTTAACCTCAGTGTGTTTTCCTTAACTGTCCAATAGAGAGCTAAGGTACATTATGTACCAAGCTCTTCCCCTTTATAGCATAGTTAATCTACATTTATAGTGCAAAGATGAACAGGAGATGAACTTTCATTCATGAACAGTAGCATAATTGGTGAGGGCTGAGCACTATTTCTATTCCCTTCTTCTCAAGTCCCCTTCTCAAACACAAAAATAGCCCTTGCTGTGGGGCAGGCAGCTGTGATTGGAGGCACTTCCAGGCCCCATCTAAGCATCTTTCCTCACCAGGGACTGGAAGAATTGCCACCAGTCCCAGCATCCATGGCTGAAAATAAATGTTCTATGAGGTGAAGAGTAGAATATAGAAATATTAATTCAAATAAATAAACTGTAAACTCTACCTCCAAGTCATAACTTTTGGTTTTTATGTGAAAATTTGCAGCAGGTTGAAACATAAGTCCGCTAGAAGTTGTTGATTTTCAAACTCAGTCTGATTAACATATTGAACATGTAAACAAATCAATTTTGGTTCAGGGCTTATGATTGCAGGATACTGAATTGTGTAACCTGTATATATGTTGTTGCAAACCAGGTTAAGTGTCATGAGATTAAGTTATTCTTTCTTTCTGGTGAAGGATGGTGACACTGCCATTATTTCCTTGGCATAAGTCATTTCTTAGACAGTATCAAATATGGTACATGATATTACAAAACAATATATGTTGACAGTGTTCTCTTGAATACATCAAGCTACCATAATCTTGCATCCCATCCAACATACTGGTTTCCTCTGTATATGCTGAATTTTGCAGGAATGAATTCTGTTGTAAATTCCACTCTCCTCTCCCAGCAGGAGCACTGATGGAGATTGGACAAAAAGAGAGTTTGGAAAGTTACCTTAGAACAGTCCTGCTTTTTCTAATATCCTTTGGATTCTTTTGTTGCATTTCACAATTTAATTTATAATTTGTTGTGAAACTATTCTATCCCGTAGATAGAAATTGAAGAGCTACTGTAGGAAAGAGACCAATTTTCTTGGTCCTGGTACACTTTATTATTTAATTATGCATTTATTTACCATTTTGGGGCTGTGATTCTTTGATTTTAGTCCCAGATTAAAGAAATGAAAGTAATTCTAATACCTAAAGCACTGATTATATTCCCTTTCCCCAAAGCCTTCAAAAACCTGTGATAGGTCCCAGGACTTTTAGGTTGATTCACACCTTGCCCCCCTGGCCGCAATTGGATAAAAGAGCTGAGCAATGGTTAGGCAAACTTCTACATCTCAGCTGATGAAAAGCATCAAAGGAAGCTCCTCAGAAGTCAATACAGTATAACCATTTAATAACAGACTCATGAGTGCTAATAAAAAGCATTCCCACCAGAGAAAGAATAAAGTCCACACACTCTGTTTAAGGGAAACATTATTATTGCACTCTGAAACAGGCAGCTAGAACATCTTTATAGCCATACCACATGGATATATATTCACTAAGCACAACAGTAATTGTAATGTTTGTAGTTTAATGTTGTGCGTGTTTACTCAAAGGTGTCAGGGACCGGCAGGACACAGATGAGTGTGCGCAGAGGGAAGTGGGGCTGGTGTCCAACTCAGGAGAGGAGGCCAGTGAATTGTGGACAACTGTGCTAGGTAGGAGGCAAGAATCAGAGGCAGCTTTAGAGCTGGGAGGTGGAGCACAGGATCAGTCGGAAGAAGAGGAGGAAGAGACAGGTCATGCAAGTGTAGGGCTGGGTGCATCCCCACCCACTCCTGTACCACTGCCTCCCAGAACCAGGGGGGATTGAAGAGGTATGAGCAGAGGAAGCTTTCCACATAGGTATTGTCTCTGGCTACATGCATGCAGCCCATTGAGGGAAGGTACATAAACTTGTGGAAGGGGACTTGTCTGCTGTTGCTGCAACTGCTCCATAGAGTGCAGACCTGGGAATGGCTGCTGAGATGCTAGACTGGTGTGTGTGGGTATTCAGAGCCAAAGAAGTGACTGTAAGTGCCAGCTTTGACAATAAAGAGTTAACTATCTGGCGTGTGCATTCCTTTGGCTGGGGAGTGCCCTTGACAAAAGGTGGGTCCTATTGAGTTAATTGGGGCTTACTCCCAGGTAAGTGTGTAAAGGATTGCAATTATACTGCCTAGTAAAAATATTTAGGATTGCATATCTTGAAGGTTTGTGAAAATGAGGAAGATATTGGGCGATACCCAACATTTCCGGAACTTTCCAGTCTCCTCCCCTACGCAGCTTCCATCCCTGCATGCTCAAAATCAGAGGAAACCCTCTGGAAAAGATGCGGGGGCAAGAGGGAGAGAGGAAATAGAAGTGTTTTGTCACTGTAAAGGCATACATTTCTGCCACAATATTCTCTCCCCCCCCCCTACTTCTAGTCTGCTTACTTCATCAAAGTATGTAACAACACATAAGTGATTTGTGTGTGTGTGTGGTTTCCCCCTCCTTTTTTGTCTTAGGCCATTCAAGAAGCCTTGGAGCAGGAACAAGTCAAGGTTAATTCCCTCACACATATGGTTGTTGTAGTAGATGAAGCTAGTGGAGACAAAGCTACGGCTGCATTAGAACAACAACTTCAGGTAATTATTAAAGTGGTATGTTTGTGACAAATAGCATCACACATTCTACAGCAAACAGTTCTGTTGTGATAAGAACTTGTCATAAATTAAAGGAATGAATTGTTACTGTTTTTTCTTGCATCATGAACTTCAGTGTATATAAAAATCTTGATCTTTTTAAGTGTATATAGCATGTTGACTGAGTAACTATTACTTTCCTTTCCCATCTATGCCTTGGACATATTGGAGACATTTCTCTCAGTATGACAGCCTGAAGGGTGAAGTGCTAATATAAGAAGAAGGAATTGATCACACTAGAAATGCTAATGTTCCAGGAAGAACTCTTAACCCAGTAAAGTGTCTTGGACACACTCATCCCCTCCCTCACACACAGGGTGAAAGTATCAAGCGGTTCATGCCACCTTATTTGAACACATTATACTACTGGATATCCAGTTTCTTTCTGAGAATAATGCAGGCCTTGTAGTGGTGGTTCACATGTTTGGCCATCTGTTTGGGTCCACACATCAGACCCATCACCGCTGGAGTCCCTAAAACCACTAGTTCTGCCACTAGTGATTACTGAGTCTATCACTGATGCATTTATGGCAGGTAGGAGGGACTAGTGAAGAAAAAACAGCAGAAGCCCCTGGCATCGTTCCAGCTTCTTGCTGGTCCAGCAAAATTCTAGAAAGTCTATTCACTGCTTTGTCCACCAACATTCTGACATCCTCATTTCCACCACTGCTTCAACCCACCTCCCATTCAGCATCAGGTTCATCCTGCTGTTTGTTCTTGCTCCTCCACAGTGCTCAGGCAATGCAGCCACCCTTTTCCAATAGGCAGTGCTGAGGTGGACTTTGCGATCCCACAAAGGGGTAGGGGCAGTGAGCCAAAAATACCTGGATTTGTCATTGAAAGAACTGGGAAGGGGGAGGCTTTATTGGATGGCCAGATACCTTTTGCATGTGTTTTAAAATAATTCTCATTGTTCATTGGCTTAATTCCTCCATGTGGTGAAGGGAGAGGTGTGCACCCAACACTCAAGCTCTGTTTTCCTTAAAGGAATTCTTGAACAGGCTCTTAACTACAGTTGTGTGGCTAGGCATTGCAAGTAACCACAGGGAAATTACCCAGAGGTTTGGAGTCTTTTGCCATTTGTATGTGAATGATACAAGAGCAGTTGGTGGGACAGCATTGCTCCCCTGACTTACCAGTGTTGAGTGTTGCTGCCGGTAACTGAAAGGAGGAGGGGTAAAGCTCAGTGTGCTGCTGACTGGGGACCAGGAAAGCTAAAGGACTGTATCATCTTTCCTGTCCAATAACATCAGCTGGGGAGACCCCCTTTTGTGTCCCACCTCTTTCTGAGGTGCGTTTTGTGTGAATCTGAGTATTGGCACCCACCTTTGAAATACAACGCTGAAAGAACAACCTTCTAGTTGTTGTTTCTGGGGGTAGAGGGTGTTGTTGTTTTTTTGGCTATATTAAATCATTTTTGCCAGGCCTTTGGCTTGATTTCTGAATGATATTATCTGGCTCTAGCTTACTTTAGTTTTTAGTCTTGTTTTGAAGATTGCTTTCCCAGTTCGTTATTGACTGTTGTTCTATTTTTTTACATTAAAAACAAAACACACAAATAAATAAATAAATGTATGGCTAAAACTGTAGTGTAGTTTCAGGACCAGGGAGGTGAGTATAAATACCTTTGCTAGTGAGTAAATATTTTTCCTGTATGTGTATGTTTGTGGCATAAATTTCCCTCCAAAATCTTACCTGTGCAAATATTAACTTTTCTTTATTCACTAGCTTCATTTCTCCTATCTATTGATGCTCCTCCACCATTGTGGTTGTCTTTTTCTTATTTTATTACTGGGTTATCTTCTTCGTGAGACAGTCATATGCCTGTCGAGTAAGAATCAATGAACAGAATGATGCATTCAGCTAGATTTTACAACATGACAGCATCACTAATGACCAATGAAACCGAGTCAGTTTTGGAGCAATGTTTCTTGGATCAGTCAAATAATGATCTCAATGACTTTGGAATTCTGGTGACCACAATTATTGGTTATGACGTGTCATGATGTCAGATTTGGCTATGTGCTGAGATCACTGAAGGCAAATGAGGCTAATTTAGGAAGAAATGTCTAAAGAGACATTTTCAACGGCTTCTGAATAAATATTATTTTACAAAATTTATATACTGCTTGATTGTAATAAAACCTCTATGAAATTTACAAGAAATATTATCAATAAAAAGTGAAAAGCAAGCAATTTATAACTTTTAAAGCATAATTAGAATTAACAGTAAACTAAAAAGTGTTAAAAACACACCAACATATATGTGCCTGAATAGGCTTACCTAAACAAAAATGTTTAAAGCAGGCTCTTAGAAAGAGTACATCGAAGGCACCTGCTTCATGTCAATATTACTTAAGAGATTTGATTATTATTTGATGTTACCAAATATTACTTCAAAAGCCCCTAATATTTAATTGTTCTGCTACTGAATTGTAATTCTTACCAATGTTGTTATTCGATCATTCTGATTGTTTCAACACTTTGCATCTTGTCAAACAGTTGATATGTGATTCTCGGAGCAGTGTAATTCTTGCTTCTCTTTGAAGTCATGCTAATTTCAAGTAGACTTTGTCATCTTGTTTTGATTTGGTGTAGCATGTGAAGCCTCTTCCAGCATGCAAATTGGGCAGTATTGTATCAAAGAAAGTGCCAAGTCTGAGCGTCCTTTAATCATTTCACTTGGTGCTGGCGTCTAGTTTAAAGGAGGTCCCCAGGGCCACCCCAATAACTCACACATCACACAGAATTTTTTGTTTAAGATTTTTGGCATAATTTTGGCCACAACTTTATTAAAATACAAATTTGTGAGTGGTTGCTTAGGCATTGGTTGCGACTATCTGCCCCCACCATGGGGGACAGACTGACATTCCGCACGATGCGAAAGTCAGAATAGGGGAATACACTTGGGGGTTACGCGGAGCAGGGAACCTGCCCTCACCCCAAATGCAACCAGGAGCTCATTGCTATGGCCCGAGCCCCCTTGACAGAGTGGACAAGCAATAGTTAGCTCCCAATTCCTTTAACGGAATCCCTTGCAGCAGCAGCATTAGAGGGGCAGGCACTCAACCTACCAAGGGCAGGCACTCAACCACTGCCCCTCAACCAGCCAAACCATAAACCAATGCCTAACCGCAACCTTACAAGTTGTGACGATTTGCTACGCAGTAGGCAAAAACCAAATGGCCCCAGCCAATCAGCCAGATGGACAAAATTCCTACCGGGTCCCTGCCCCAAGAGCAGACGACCCCATGACAGGCATAGCAAGGTCAAAGCGAACAATCCTAATTCTAGGGAGGGGGGACGGGCAATCCGATGCACGGTCGAAAAGAGGAAGCCCTAGCCTCGTGCAAGGAGTTTTAGCATTTCTGGCTGCCAATCAACAAATGGCAACATTAACTTCTTCCCAACAACAAGGGAAGCCCCAATCGCATCAGTGGCCAACGATTAATTAGCCCGCCCCCAACTTTGGAGTGTCCTGGCGGCCCCCACCGCAACACGTGCTCTCCATGAAGGAGAACACGCTTTCTAAAGAGAGAGCACAGACCTTGTGTGGAGCTTGTGTGGAATACTTTTTTATACATATAAAGTGAAGTTGACTCAAGTATATATATAGGTGTGGGTGTATATATATAGGTGTGGGTGGACGTACGCACTCACACGGACACACCTTTTTCAGAGAAGTGTGCAATATATAGACATAAATTCTCATAGTATTAAAATAAGGGCAAATAATTTAATTCCAATGGACAGTAATAAGGAAACATGAAGCACAGCATGCCACTGTAGTATATCAGGGAAGCATGCAAAGCAGGTATATCACTAGAATTTTTAAAAAACTTGATGTAGAGTCAAGGGGTTCCACACCTCCTCACCTCCTTCTGCCCTCACCTCTGCTGCTTCACTGTCTCCCAGGACCAGAAGCGGATTGAAGTGGGAGGAGCAGAAGGTTACACTAAGGCGGAGTCTTCGCCTGCTTGTGTGCAGCTTGGCTGGAGGAGATACATAAGCTGAGGTTGGGGGCGTGCCTCTCTACTGAGGCAACTGCCTCATCGGGTGCAAACCTAGGAGTAGCTGAGAGACGCAGCACTAATGGGCATGCCTTTTTATGACTTGTAACTGTACTTTTGACAGTAAATAATTAATGCCTCACTTTGCGCATTCTTCTCTGACAGCATTATGACAGTATACTTTATAACTGGTAGCTGAATACAGTGGTACCTCGGGTTATAAATGCTCTGGGTTACAAACGCCGCTAACCCAGAAGTAGTACCTCGGGTTAAGAACTTTGCCCCAGAATGAGAATGAAAATCATGCGCTGGCAGCGCAGCAGCAGTGGGATGCCCCATTAGCGAAAACGCGCCTCAGGTTAAGAACGGACCTCCAGAACGAATTAAGTTTTTAACCCGAGGTACTACTGTATATGAAATTACCGTATTTTTCGTCCCATAGGACGCTCCGTCCCATAGGACGCACCTACTTTTTTGGGGGGGAAATAAAGGAAAAAAAAATTTCCTTTATTTCCCCCCCAAAAAAAAACCAGGTCGGGGAACAGTGGGATGGCGGTGCTGCGCCTCCCCGCTGTCCCCCGAGCTTGTGGGGCTGGCCGATGTCCGCCTGGCATGAGGGGCGCTCTGCTTCAGGGCGCCCCGCGCATCGGGCAGCAGGCTACTGTCCGCAGCATGGGGAGCCCTCTGTTTCAGGGCACCCCACGCGCCCCCCGTGCGCAAGGCTTGCGGGCACCTGCGCGAAGCATGGGGCATCCTCCGAAGGGCGCCCCGTGCTCCGCGCTGCCGGCTGACGCCCGCAAGCCATGCACGCCCGGGGGGAGATCCCCCGGGTGCGTAAGGCTTGCCAATCACCAGCGCGGAGCATGGGGCGGCCTCCGAAGGGCGCCCCGTGCTACGCGCTGCCGGCTGCCGCCCGCAAACCTTGCACTCCCGGGGGGAGATCCCCCGGGTGCGCAAGGCTTGCTGACACCAGCGCGGAGCACGGGGCGGCCTCCAAAGGGCGCCCCGTGCTCCGCGCTGCCGGCTGCCGCCTGCCGCCTGCAAGCCATGCGCGCCCGGGGGGAGATCCCCCGGGTGCGCAAGGCTTGCCGACACCAGCGCGGAGCACGGGGCGGCCTCCGAAGGGCGCCCCGTGTTCCGCGCTGCCGGCTGCCGCCCGCAAGCCTTGCACTCCCGGGGGGAGATCCCCCGGGTGCGCAAGGCTTGCCAACACCAGCGCGGAGTACGGGGCATCCTCCGGAGGGCGCCCCGTGCTCCGCGCTGCAGGCTGCCGCCCGCAAGCCTTGCGTGCCCGGGGGAACTCCCCCCGGGCGTGCAAGGCTTGCGGATAGCTTCCTGGAGCCTGGAAAGCGAGAGACTCGCTCTCCAGGCTCGCTCTCCAGGCTTCAGCGAAAGCCTGCATTCGCCCCATAGGACGCACACACATTTTCCCTTCATTTTTGGAGGGCAAAAAGTGCGTCCTATAGGGCGAAAAATACGGTACCTGGTCCAAAGCATTCAGTATGGAAATTGTGTAATGTGAGGTGATAGTTTGCCAGAGGTGCAAGATTTCATGGCCCGGCAAATGTGCACATAATTGCCTGCCATCAAATTATGACGATGCATCTGTGGAAGAACCCTTTAAAGTAGGAGAAAAGCTTCCAAGTGGTCAGAAGGGTGAAGCTAAAGGCTTCTGACAACTGCTGTCTGGTGGAAAGCCACATTCCATTCCTTTCTATAAATCACTGTCCTTGTTCCAGGAATACTGGGATTCTTGTTCAGCCGCAGAGAATAGGAAAGCAGTCATAGCAGTGCCCTTGTTCTTATCTGGTGCTGCTATGCATTGCCAGAGTGGGCAGGCTGGCAGCCATATCATGTGGATGTATAGCCTTATTCTGGCCATAGCATATTTTAGAATCAACGGCTGCTACAAGTAATTACAATGTTATAGACTGATGCAGACAAATGGTGGGCAGTACCAACTGGAGAACCCCCAAGTGAAGAAGACTCAGAGTCCCGGGATTGGTGATAGGGTGATGATGAATGGTCAGAGGGAGAAGACTGAGAGGAGGTGGTTTTGGAAGCTGATGAGGTAACAGGGTGTGGCAGAGGAAAATTCAGAATCAGAGGGAGGCCGAGAGGCAGAGAGGAGACTTAGGCAGCTGCGGGAAGGCAGGGACCTTTAGTCTCTGCAACTGCCTCATGGGGCAAGACTTGCTGAAGAAGAATTGCTGGCACTCCTGAGCAGATCATGTTTCTTCCAATAAACAGTTCACTTACCCTGTATGATTTATTGCTGGCTTTTGACATACAAGCTTCTGCCCACATGTTTAGGCTCCCGGTGTAATCCAAAACATCAGCGTCTTCATAATAGTCTATCTAATTATAAGTGCCTCTGCTATAAGAAATACAAACTCTGTTGTACACTTTTTAATTTGAAGGTCTCAGTGGGTTATTTCATATTTTGAAATTTGCTAAGATTAGAAAAAAGAGAATAAACTAATATAATTAGCTGGTAAGCAGTTACTAGTTATATTTTTACATGTGTTTTTCAACATTACAGTGTTTAGAAGCATTGTACGCTTATGCACAATGTTTAATATACTTCATAGAGTACTAGCCATACTTTTAATATTAACATGGCTGATCTTTTTAATTTTATAATTTTATTATTGCAATTCAGTAATGTGCTTCATCAAACAAGACTTCAAGGCCATATATTTTATGGACTTATAGGGACCCTTAGAATGTTACTGAAAAAGTTACAGCTTATTTTCTCAAATGTATTCAGCGCCAGATGAAATGGTTGAGCTTAAAGCAATACTATAGCATATTTACAATGTTCTACCTTTTCTTTTTAGCATTTAGGAGACCGCTGGGCTACAATTTGCAGATGGACAGAGGATCGCTGGTTTCTACTCCAAGATGTCCTTCGAAAATGGCTGCAATTTACTGAAGAACAGGTGAGGAATGTTAGCAGTACCAATTTGTTCAGAGCCAACCCATCCATGAGGCAAGGTGAAGCCTCCAAGGAATGCTTTGCCTGTTGTTGTTGTTGTTGTTGCTGCTGCCACAGTGACAGTGGCAGCTGTGGTGCATTCCTTGGAAGCTGGATCTGCTGGCTGCCTCCTGGCATCCCCAGCAATGCCATCTCTACAGTAGCCTCTTGGCGAATAGGAGGAACTGTTGGTCTCTTCCCACCCTTGTTCCAGAGGCAGGCCTTCACTCACTCCTTCTTCCCTGGCAGGGAGGACACCATTTTGTGGCTTGTCTTAGGTGCCAAAATGTATTCGGCCGGCCCTGCATTTGTTGCTTTCTTAATAATAACAATACTTTGCTTAACAATACTTTGTGTATGGTCTTACTAAAGGATTTTCTTTTTCTTCTTAAGGGTCTTTTCGATGCATGGCTTTCTGAGAAGGAAGATGCTCTCGACAATATCCATACCACTGATTTCAAAGATCAGAAAGAAATGTTGGAAAATCTGCAAAAGTTGGCTGTAGGGTTTTTACATTGCTTTATCTCTCTGTGTTTGTTTATGTGTTTCAAACGTTTATATTCCATCTTTCAGAATAGTCTTGAAGGGATCTCACAACTTACTTACTTACTTCATATATATATATATATATATATATATATATATATATATATATATATATCCCATAGTAAAACAATAAAGTATTTTGAAAAGAATATAGGAAAAATAATCTCTAGTAAACAGGGTTATCACAGTCATAAAACATCAATAACAATAATAGTTATTAAATGCTTGGCTGAATAGAAGTGTTTTTATCTGTTGCCTAATAACCATCAAGGTAGGTGCCAGTCGAATATGTAACCAAAGGAGTCCCGCAAATGAGGACCTATAACTGAGAAAGCCCTATTCCTGATAGCTGTCCACCACTAGGGATGTCAGAGTATTCTGACAAAAACAAAAAAGGAAAAAGGAAATGGCCGTAGTTCACATGTTCATCTGTGGTCAGGAACAAACATCAGTCAAGTGACTATGACTGGATTTTGTTTACATCATTTTAAAGTTTTTTAATAGCTGCAAAAACAACATATTTAACTTTTTTACATTGTTTTGATGTTTCCAGTACACTGAAATGAACCTAATTTATGTAAATAGTTACATTATTTATATAACTTGATAGACCTGCCAGTGACTTTTACAGATTAGTATATTTTCCTAGCCAAACAATTCTGCCCTTGCTACTGTAGGATCAATATAAAAGGAGTGCTATACAGTGTTAGCGAAGCAGAAATGAAAAACCAATTCAAACCTGGAAAGCCCAACATTCAGCAAATTTTGGTAAATGGCCAAGAACATGTCAGGAGGTACAATTTGCTGCCTTTAAAAAGACAGCTTGAATCTCACACCCAGCTCTCTGTTTTCCTACTGGTGCCAAAATAACTGCTGAGGTTCATGCCACACAGACACATTGAGGGGTGGCAGTAGGACGCCTCTTTTGGTTACATAACAGTGTTACAGTTATTGTAGCCTTGCCTCATGTTGTGGATATACGAAAGGAAAAAGTCACTGTGGCCTTCAATATATTAAAAATAAATTAGAAATTATTACAGTAAGTTTGGTCCCATAATCAGACCTTAAAATGTCAGTTTTGTTGTGAAAAAGCAGAAAGGTTATATAATTTAAAGATCTTGCCATTTGATTGTTCAAACTAATTAACAGGTACCTGACAGCTGGTTTAAAATTGCTGCTAATCGTCCCTGCTGACACACACGGTGACTACAAATTTAATGTTCATTAAAATATGTCACAATTGGAGATCAAAAATTGTGACCATCTGTCAGCATAACCTTAAGCATACGTTGTTCTTGATAAACTGTGCCTAACCCTATGACCTGAGTAAATTTCCATAGGCTAAAATATAGCACATATCTATATCAATCCTCAACACAAGCCCCATAATATTGAAAAGGGCAAATACTGGCAGAACAATTTGAAAAAGCAAATCCTTGTTTTTGCTAAAGGGAGTCTGAGAGAGAGAGATACCAGATGGTGTTCTTTGTATTTGTTAATCTTTTACTTTGACTAAAGTTTAGATTTTTAGATTTTACTCAGTACCAGAAATATTAGGGAAATAAAATGAAATTAATTGGAGTTAAAATTTTAACAAGTTTTGTAGTTTAACTACCCTCTGCAAATTATAGTTACCAGGATGCTTGCGAGGAAGCCATTACTTTAATTATATGGTGTGGATGTGACCCCAATCAAATGACAATCATTCAATTAGCGTTTGAAAAGCTCACCCCTTTTCTTATTTCTGAGAAACATATTTGTTTCCTGTTAATTGAAAAACCTAAGGAATATTGGTACAGCCTTTTGATCAACCAGTGTAAGCGCCAGAACTAGGGGTAAGAGGGAGACAAACCACTCTTGAGGCATAGCTCATTGAGGCAACTCTATTCTACGATGTGTTTGAAAAGTACCAACAGCGAGACAGTCTATTTAATTTAGATTCCTTATTTTGAATTTATATACCTTATTCTCTAACATCAGAATTATATCTGATGTGGTCAACAACATTGATGAAAAGAGCAATAATCACAAAAGCAAACCAATTAAAGCCTTCCCAAATCCGGATGAAAATAGCACAATTCATGATTAAATCCTTATCTGAGAAAAGTAGTCGGAGCAGTTTGCTAACCAAAACTAGAGAAAGGCATCCCTTCCTTGGCTGTTTCTGCCAACAGAGCACCATAGGGCCAAGGAGAATCTGTGGGAAATATATGGGCGTTTCCCAGAACAGATGATATAAGCTTCCATCCAGTCCTGTGGTAGTTTGAAGGTTGGCTTGGATGTAATTTCTCATAACCCATTGCAGCACTCAGACATTGGCTCAAGGATCTGCACTACCCCTCATGGGTTTATCAAAGGGCTGCGTGTTGACAACACATAGGTGACCCTATGATCACTCTTGTTCAGGTCATGTGTGTGTTAAAATTTTTGTCCTGCCTATTTCTCCAAGGAGCCTGAAGGCAACTAACAGTAGTAGAAACAGAATAGAACAGAAGTAATCCCTAAAGAATGCCTGTATATTTAGAAGTTAATAAATTTAACAATATCCAACCTCTTCAACAAGTTATCATTATTTAGGGAAGCTTCTTAAGGTTTAATGTTTTACTATGTTTTTATATATGCTGGAAGCTGCCCAGAGTGGCTGGCGCACTTCAACTGCCTCCCTAAAATGAGGTGAAAATGAGATAAAAAATTGAGTATCATCCACAAGCCAATTTCAGGATTACCTTCCGCAGCACTTTCATATAGATGTTAAATGTTGATTTACTGTTGTTTTAGTGTTTATTGGAAATGATGTTTTAATGTTTACTGTGTGCTGCCTTGGCACTTACTGAAGGGCAGGTTATAGATATCTATTTTAAAAATACATAAATGAAAAAAGGCATACTTGATTACTGTGTTCAGTGTAAAAAAGAAAAATATTGATTCGAAATCTTTTTCCAGTCAACTTCGACTGACTCATTAGGTTGATTACCAATATGAAGTTATTGTTGATAAACATAACCTTTTTTCTCATTTCCTACTTATTATTTTTATTATGAATTCTGGGTAAGTGTAAAGATAAGTTGAAGAATACACAGGGATTTCCAAGAGTTTTCTCATTGAGTCTTATTTAGCACCAAGAGTATCAGTAGCATCTAGATAACCTGGACTATGTTTAAGACTGTTAGAAGCCTATAGTTTTCTTTTTAAGGAAAAAAACATCAAATGACATAAACAATATCACATCATCTCTGTGATGAGCAAAGTAATGTTAAATCTGGAAATTATAGCAGTGTTAACTGTTTTTCTGGATAAATTATATCTAGAGAATTACATTGGTTTGTAATTCCTAGGCTGTAATATAGTAAGTTTTTATTTGCTAATTTAGTGCAGCCTACCTTGTGCCCTTAAGATGTTTTGGACTATAAATCTCATCAACCCAAGCCAGCATGGCTGGTTGAGGCCAGAGCTTCAGATACTCTCCCCAAACAACCAGTAGTTGCCTTCATAATAATAATGGGGAGGGGGTTGTATCATATACTTCATTCCATATTAACATTTAAAAGTCTGCTTCATTTGTCATTTAAATGTCTTTTGGGACTCAATTAGTTTAAAGGTCATCTATGAAAATCTGCTTAGAATTGCTGCTTTGCATGTATATTAGTGAATATACTTGCATTAACTTATTTTTAACATTAGTGTTTATATTGTAGGCTTATTGCGGTAACAAATCATAAAATGCACTCAGTTAGTCTAGTACATTTATACCGAAAAACACGTGTTGCTCATAATTTCTAATGGTCTCACTATAACAACATTCCTTTTTACAGTAAATCATGCTTTCATAGAGGTAGCTGTAAGAAGGACTGTGCAGTAAGCAACACTTTTTAATAAAATAATTCTTTAGGAGCCTCAGAATATGGCATAGAGGCATTATGTCAAGTCTAGGTGCTTGTGTAGTCCAATCTTCTCCCTCACCTGTTGCTTCCCAGATGTTTTGGAATACAGTTTATTTTCTTGCCCATTGTACACATCACATCATAGTTTTACCATCTCCTGCTCTTTTTAAGATGTACCAGTACATCAATCAATTATCAGCGCGTTTCCTGAATGACTTCTTCTATTTTACAGATATTGAAAGGAGAACTGGAAATCAAGAGAAAGACTATGGATAAACTCAACTCACTCAGCCAAGATCTCCTTTCAGCTGTGAAGAGTAAAGCTCTATCTCAAAAGCTGGAAGGGTGGTTGGAAAATGTGGCTCAGCGTTGGGATAGTTTGGCACAGAAACTGGAGAGCAGTTCTAAGCAGGTTTGTCATCACTATTGTCCTGTCAGCTGATGACAGTTAAATCATATGCCTGTGAAGTGACTGAAGTGAAATTGGCAAAGTTTCAAATCTTTTTCATTCTGAGTTTGTTTTAGACATGAGCTTCTTCTGAACTAGAATAGGGGTGTGTAAAACCTGTCCTTTCATTTCCACAGGGTTTTCTACTCTGCCTCACCAGGCTTTCAGATATTCACAACACGTTCATGAAATATTTTTGGTTCTCCAAATACCTTTTGCACAGTTAGGGGGTTCTTCATTTTTTACCTTGATAAAAGCTGTTGTGTGAACTAATGTGTATCATAAGGGTAGACTGGCACATGCACATTTATATTTTACATGTGCAAGTGCACACACAATTTTCTGGTTCCATCTTTTAAGGATTTTGTTGGATTCAGGCTTTGTTGTAGTATAAGAAATGGATGCCTCTGCCATAAAAACCATAAAAACCAAATGTGATAGAGACACCCACATGCTTGTTCAAGGTTAACAGTTACTCACGTGTAAGGAGAGGAAAATAGGGTGGCTACTACTACCATTGCTGATAAATGGTTACTATAGAGATGCCACACCATGTTAGTGATAGAAAATGGAACACTATAGCCAATCTAATAAATCATTAATTTGCTGGGTAGCAAATTTAAGGTTCAGCACCAGTTAAATAAAATTGTGTGCAATTTCTTATGTATGCTCCATTCCAAATATTAGTAGAGTCACTTTAACGTTTGTTAATTTAAATAGGAATACGAAGCCACTCCCAATATTGCCAATGAAGCTGTTTGTTTCAAATATTGCTTCAGATGAAATTTGGTGCCAGCATATAGATGCTCAGAACTGCATTCATGATTTTTGTTAAACGTATCAAAACTTGATGGGCTTCTTCAAAAATCCTCAGCTGTTTGGCTGAGAAAGAACTCCCAAATGTTCTTTGAACATTGCTATAAATTTCGCAATGCTGTGTTTTGCATGGGTTTGGGCTATGGAGTAGGTCTCATCATTTTGCTATACATACTGCAACATAAAGGTAACATCTGAAGGCAGAATCTGATAAATCTGCTGTTTCTTACCTCTTGGCATTAATTTATTGATCTAATAAATTGATATTTGGCCTGTCAGGGAAAACCTCACAAGCTGCACATTTAAATTATCTGAATGCAAATTGCCTCCATTTTTGGACTGGTTTACTGTTTACTACAAAGCAGAAGAATGCCAGGGATTTTATCTCCTTGTGAAATTGAGAAATAAACTTTTAGCACTCATCAATTTGCATGAAGCATTAGCGAAGGCATGTTTTTAATAGTAAGGGATGCCACTTGAATATGTTTTGGGACAGCTAGCAAGGCAGGCTTTTCAAGCCACTGAATTATTTTCTAGCCCATTAATCCAAGCCACAGAAAACCAGTTTTGCCCTTCCTTCCCTTTAAAAAAAAACCTTCAAAAATCAAGCTGTCAAACTCAAGTAGGCACCTATCCTGGCCTGCCTTTGATAGCTGCATCTGCAAAAATTGCAAGAGGTAATCCAGTCTGTAAAAAATTTGTAGAACAACAGGTTCTTTTGCAGTTGGTGACCTATTCTCACAATAATTTTCTTGCCATCATAGTTTTGTTATAGATTATCTCCCTATGCAATTTAGTGGAACCACTTCTCATGGGGTGTCTGAGGCTAAGTTGGGTTGCCTTTGCAACTGAGGATTGCATGTACTGACGACAGCCAAGCCCAAGCCATTAAGATCACTGCAGAGAATAGCCTGGGCTGACTGTTCCCCTGACAGTGTCAAGCACTGCAAACTCAAGTTGCAAGCAGGCTAGTAGTTGCCTTTTATAACTTAGGCTATGTACACATTAGCAATCTGCAACACAACAAGGTTGTTCCCCCCTGCCGCCATGCAAGTCGCTTTATTACATTGCTGTGCACACTAGAGACAGGGCAGGGTTTTCTTCACCCAGCATGTATTACAGTGGTACCTCGGGTTAAGTTCTTAATTCATTCCGGAGGTCAGTTCTTAACCTGAAACTGTTCTTAACCTGAAGCACCACTTTAAAGCTAACGTGGCCTCCTGCTGCCGCCGCGCCGCTGGAGCATGATTTCTGTTCTCATCCTGAAGCAAAGTTCTTAACCAGAAGCACTATTTCTGGGTTAGCAGAGTCTGTAACCTGAAGCTTATGTAACCTGAAGCGTATGTAACCCAAGGTACCACTGTACTTGATTTGTTTCCACATACTGAACTCCAGTTCACTTAAGCTTTTTATGGTACTGAGACCAAGAGAGGATCCACACCATACATTTAAAGCACATTCAATGCTCATTTAAAGCACATGGCTTCCCACAAAGGATCCTTTGAACTGTACTTTGTTAAGGGTTCTGGTAACTGTAGTTCTTTGAGGGGAAAACTGCACTTCACAGGATACATCCAGGAAGCCATGTGCTTTATATGTACATCAAATGTGCTTTAAATGTATGGTGTGGATTTGCCAAAGGGGAACTTTGACTAGCATGAGGTCTGTAGAAAGAACCGTTGTGTGTTCTACCAGTAACATCTGGTATGCTTTGTTCTTATGTGTCAGGAAAATGTTGCCCTGGAGGGCAAGAAAAAGAACCATTAATGCCATCAAGAATGCTTCTTCTTGTCTAAAAAACTGTTCCATTAGTAAAAATGAGCACAGGTCATTTAAGAAACACACACAAAATAAATTGAGTGGTTGTGAATATGTAATAGGTTCTTCTTTACTTCAGTTAGTTTTCTAAGCTATATGCCATTTGTCTGCTGAAGTAGCCAGCTGTTGAAGCAAAGAATATGAATGAACACATACATATTCTCTAATTTGTTTCACAAAATCCAACTTCTCATTTTCACCTTTGTTTGCTTGACTTGGTATAAATGGCATCATAAATACATTCTATTTAAGTTTCCTCCTGATTTTTATATTGACTTTTTCATATGTCTTATTCACCTAGCATGAGTCAGATAAAACAATTTGGCTTGAGTTCAATACAGTGTTGTTTTATTCTGAAGGTCAACCCATGAACAAGGAAGAGCAGTTTCTCATTATTTTCTATTGCCACTCCAAACAGTCTTTATTAAAGTCTTTCAAGCAATGTGTGACCTCTGTTTCAATACTTCTCACAGATTTCACAGGCTGTTGCTACCACTCAGACATCACTAACACAGACAACAGTGATGGAAACTGTAACTATGGTGACCACCAGAGAGCAAATCCTGGTTAAGCATGCTAAAGAGGAACTCCCACCACCACCGCCCCACAAGAAGAGGCAAATAGTTGTGGATTCTGAAATTAGGAAAAGGTGAGGACTGGGGAAAGTGCTTAAATGAGGGAACATTTTTTCATCAACATTATTAAAAAATAGAAGTATTTATATACTGCAATATCAGGACAGTGTAAATATTGAAGATTTAAATTAAAGTGCAAATGTTTAAATGTTTAATGTTATCTTTTAAATCAGTGGTATATTCTTTTCTATAAAGCAGGCTTTGTTTCTAACTGGATTACCTGATAATTTTAATGTTTTATATAATCTTTCTCATGACATAAAAATCACATCTGGAAATCTAGCAGAATGTAGCAGAAGTTCAGCGCTCATTTCCATGTTAATTGCTTCCAGAAAAAAATCTGCTTGCAACCCCATTATCCTGTAAAATTGTGGGAGTGTTGTGCTGTAATTTCCCTGCAGCTTTTACGGATCATGCCACCACCCATGGTTCAAATGAGACATAAAGGTGAAAAGGCTATCATAACTACACGAAAAACAGAAGACTCTAGTCTGCATTGAGGTGGTATTCTAGCATATGGTTATTTCCTGCCATTGTCAAAGGGGAACAGAATCATGCATGTGCCTAAAGGGTGATAACATGTCTGATGACGTTCACTCTTGTGTCCCATCATGCTCACTGATGTGAATGGAATTTAGTGTGACATGACAGTATATTGCTCAAAAAGCCACAGTTCCACCATGCAACAGGTAATCCAGTCTAAAAGGAACATTAGAAACCAGGGCAGAGGCAAGCATTACAAGCAGGAATACTAATACAATAATCCCCACGTCTGAATCAAGAATCACCAGCAGGATTACATCACAAACACATTTAGCTGTGTGATGATTCCAACAAAGGCAATAAGATTTGGCTGCCTTCGCCTTTCACATTCCTCTTATGAAGATTTGCCATGCAACCACTGGGGCTGCACCTAGTATAGTACCATTACAGGGCGTTTCCACCTGGATGCCTGTGCCTTGGCTAATGCAATATTTGGTTGGAGGGTCCTACAGCAGATCCTACCACCTTAATACCTGCAGCCTTCTCACTCTAGTAAGGTTGGCTGTTGTACTTTCCATCCTGCTGACTGAATACTGGGAATGGGGGGAAAGTACAGTTGTGCTTACCTGAAGTGTAGTTTTCCATAGTTAGCTTGACTGCATGTCCAGTTATAGTCACCCCTTAGTTACATTGTGAGGTAGGATTTTCTTTCTTCTATGACTCCTGATTTTCTCAAGCTTGCCGAGTCTGCAAACTGCATCATGGGAGCCCCACCTCCCCAAAGGTTGCTGCCTCCCTTCCACTGAGATGAGGAGGCAACAACCTGACCTTCTGCTGGGAATGGGATACTACATTTCAGGTAAGTACAAGTGTGCTTTTTCTGCCTTGAGTTCCACAATGAAAGAGCCTCTGAAACAAATGAAGATAAGAAAGACTGTATTGTGCCAGGCCCTTTGTTTTGCTTAGGAACACTGGAAGAGGATAAGAGTAGGATGGAGACAGAAACAATAGCTGTGGTTTACAATTAAGTTACTATCTTCAATCACTGGATGGACTAGGCATGTCTGAAATTCAAATTAATATGGACCATGAGAACCAACTGTAAAAAGTTAAATATGTTTTGAGCCTCTTTTACATGCAGGATGACTGCAAGTCTCCATATGTCTTTAATAACATTGCTCTTGTATTCAAACCTCCCATGAAAATGAGAACAAAAGAGGGTGCAGCTGCAGCAGTTTTTTATTCTGGATCAACCTAGCTTTAAAGCATCAGTCATGCAGACCTAAAACTGCTTCAAAACATCTAGTGCAGACCTTAAAACTTGCCCATCATCAATCATGGCTTTCCCAAAGTGAACTCTGGGGGGTTGCAGTTCTGAAAGGGGACTAAGGACCGCTTGCAGATAAATCTCACAAACCTTGCCAAACATTCTCTTTTTTCTTGACAACTCTTTTACCCAGTAAAATAAATGCCAATCGAGATATAGCACGAATGCAGAGCTCAGTATGAAGTAAAATATTATGTTATTTATAGTTACTATAGTATTATTTCATTTTCATTTTTACACTGCTTTTTTTTATAACACATTTGTGTATGAGGGAGGGGTGAGGATTTACATTTTTTCCTGAATGCTTCAGTATGTGAGGATTGAGGAGGAGGACTCTCCTCTAGAATAAACTGGAAACTGCCTTCCCAGTCCTGGAGGAGACGCTTTTCCAGCCTTCCTGCAAGAAGAATAGAAAATCACTGATGAACACCAGATTTTTCTTTCTTCACCTGTCACCTGGGGCATCCCAGAAGAAATTTCCCACAGAAATTTCTACTACTTTTTTTATTCTTCCTGCTGTTGAATAAGCTAAAATACTAGATGTGTTTTTTAAATTCTACCCTCTGATACTTACAACCTCTGAAATACTTGTGAATGATACACTTTTTAGACCATAGCTAAAATTGCTCTGTACATATAATATGTCACGTCACTGTACAAAGACTGTTTGTCAGAGCGTCATTGTAGATAACTCTGGATCAGAAACTAGCTGCCAAGCCTTTTGAAAAAGGAGATGCATATTTAAAGCAGGATAGGTGCTCCATCTAGTGTCTTCTCATTTAGTGAATTTTAGATAAATATCTTGTTCTCTTTACAAAATAAACAGCTGATTTAAGTACAGCCAAAATAAAATATACTTTTAAATACAGTAATATGACTAATGCTACTGATTTAATGTGCTCTGAATTTTTGCTCTTCGGCTCGTACTGAAAATCATGCAGCAATATTTCCACGCTCCTTACAGTACCACTTTGCTCAAAACAATAGCTGACAGCCAGACTCCGACAATTTGAATCAGAAACAGTCTAGTAGAATATTTTAGCCATAGGCAACTGCATATGATTCATGAGCCATATGTTATTGGAAATATTCTACTGTGATCTTGCACTTTCTAGTGATGTCTCTGGATAGGCTGGATATGTGGCTCCTTGTCACACCACAGCTTCTCCCTTCAGGGTTATGTGTTGTATCATAGCTGTCGTCACTTACCTGTTTGCTTTCTGGAGGATTGTTTCCAGAAGGCCTCTGCAGAAAGAAGGGAGAGAGAATGATACAAGTAGTGAGGAACAGGGAAAAGAAGAGAGAATATGAAATTCCAGCAATAAGAAATGAACAGAAGAATTGGAACTGAAGACCTTAAATGCTTGCTTTTTGCTGTTGACCAGATAACTCGAACTCTCTGTGTTATCTATGCAGCATGGGATTTTCATTACTTTTACCTAAAGTGGTCTCCTTTTTGGAGTGACAGATGTGTTTTTCGAAGGCCTGTTTTTCCCTCAATACACCTTTTTTAATTGCTTTTTAATTGTTTATCTGGTCAAATTCAGATTTTTAAGAACCTCATTTTTAATTTGTATGAAATATACACCTGATTTTTTCAAGTCAAACTGCAAGCATCTCTTAATAAAGGTCTTAGTAAAGGTAAAGGGACCCCTGACCATTAGGTCCAGTCATGGCCGACTCTGGGGTTGCGGCGCTCATCTCGCTTTATTGGCCGAGGGAGCTGGCGTACAGCTTCTGGGTCATGTGGCCAGCATGCTTCTGGCAAACCAGAGCAGCGCACAGAAACACCATTTACCTTCCTGCCGGAATGGTACCTATTTATCTACTTGCACTTTGACATGCTTTCGAACTGCTAGGTTGGCAGGAGTTGGGACCGAGCAACGGGAGCTCACCCCGTCGCAGGGATTCAAACCGCCGACCTTCTGATCGGCAAGTCCCAGGCTCTGTGGTTTAACCCACAGCGCCACCTGTGTCCCATTAAAGACTCAGTAAAGGTCTTAAGAATAATAATAAAAAAAAGAACCAGGAAAATGGAGCAAGGAGAAAAAGCAAATGGAAACAAAAGATGAATTGATTTCATTCAGTACTTGCCACTGTGTCCTCCTTTATTAGAGACAAAACTAGGTTATGTTGATCTGGCAATGCTTACATGGAAAGAGTCTCATCATACTTACCATGTAGACTGCTCTAATGACAAAGAGAAATGTCAGTCACTTCCTGGTTGTTTGAATATATCGTATTGGGCAATATAAACAAATGCAACAAGGAACTGTGGGCAGGCCTAACCTGTACTAGCAAGCAGAAAATACTGTGCCCGCTGCTAAGTACCAGACCATCACAGAGCAAATCTCTCAACCAAACTGTTGTGAATGGAGGCAAACCCATCTTCCCATAAAGAGAAGCCATGTGTGTGTGGCCTGACAGATGCCAGTCACCCCCCACCCTGTTCATTGTTCAGATGTCACCTGACATGCCCCATGAGCTCCACACAAAGCAGCCCCCTCCAAGCCAGTTGCCAATAGGAGATGGTTAGTCAAGTGCCCTCCACACAATGTGTCTCAGGGTACTGGCTGTTATCTAAACCTCTTACCTGCCCATACTAAGTGCCAAACAAGCCAAGCAACCAAACTGAACCCTATCCCACCATAAGCAGATCAAATTAAGACTGAAAGAGCTGAAAAGAGGATCACCTCAAATTCCAGATACTCAGCACCATTTGGCAACTGGGGAAGCCCACTCTGATCAAGGGTGAGAGGGCAGGATGCTACTGCAAAGCAGAGAAGAAAGACTCAGGTGTTGAGCAAGCTGCTATATGCCAGCTCCTCCCCCTGACGTTATTGCCTCATCAGGTAATGGGTGGAGGCCCCCTCCTACACACAACTTCCTTATTGGACTGGAGCAAACCCACTCCCAACTGAAGGTAGGGAGTGACCTTATTACATATACTGGGGGGGGGGGGAACTACCTTAAAATAACTTAAAATCCCACCTTAAACCCTGAAATTCATCATGTGAAACTGGAGTTGTATCTGTACTAAAGGCAGAACAACCCCTTAAATTAGAATGCATTTATACATTTATAAAAGGCCTGCTATATTGACAGATTGTGTGATATATTCAGGAACGCAGACTATTTAAAGCCTTTTTGTGTGTCTGTCTGTAATTATGATAGCTCTTTTTCAGTTTTAATTCATACTTCTGGTTTAAACATCTGGTGTTAGCTTTAGTATGTCTTAGAAATATCCTGTGTATTTTTCTTTTTCTTTTTCTCTCCCTCTTAGGTTTGATGCTGATACAACAGAGCTTCACAGCTGGATGACCCGCTCAGAAGCTGTACTCCAGAGCCCAGAGTTTGCAATATACCGAAAAGAAGGGAACCTGTCAGACCTCAGAGAAAGAGTTAATGTAGGAAAATATTCATATACTTAACAATTTATATTAGAATCACAGAAAAAGTTTGCTAGAAAACCCTGTCTGTTGAAGTACAACTTGTGTTTGACTATTTACCATCCATTGTTAAACAACTATGTATTGCTCTTTAGCCTGAGTTTGATAAAGGGAAATTTTTAACTCAAAGCTTCACTGTCACCCATCCTAGCTGCATTGTTTGTATACAGGACAGGGTGAGTGCTACAAAATGTAAAACTCACTGTTTGCAGCTTTGACAAACATCCAAGGCTATGCATAAAAACGAGGAAAGTAAATGCCATTTTTCAAAACATGAATTCTGAAAAATCGTGCCCATGAGTTGACATATCATATCCATTAATGGATATGATATGCAACTATGAGCTGATATAGTTGAATGGATGGTACATGGCTCAGGGGCAGTGCACCTCTCGGTGTCAGGTGCTGGGGGCAAGAACACAAGGCAGTCATGTCCTGTGCATATGGCCAGCCACTGTTAGAAACAGAATCTGGACTAGCAGATCCATCAAAGCAATGTTTGGGTTCCAGCCCTCCTCCTTCTTGAGGGTAGAAATGAATTTATCTGCCAGGATTTTTAATCATCAAGCACTTTTACAACTGGCTTGTAAAAACATAAACCCAAAAAGCCATGTTATGCATAATTCAGTACAGCTATGCCTTTAAATGTGGTGGATCAGTAAATATTCCTGCACATGATGTTTGAAGGAACCCGTGTGTTTACATACATAGCTAATTTTGTAAAAATGCAGAACGAGATATTACATGCACAGCTTGGTGTTTCCTGAAATGCTGTATTCTGTGTGGCCTACATTTTCAAAGTAGTGTTACTATTGTGCACTTTTCATTATCATGCTATCTCAGTGGTTTCCACAAACTACCTAATTGGAAACTGTGTTTTGTTTGTTTAGAAAACTATGTGCATTTGATATTTCAGTCCAGTAGGTTTGTTAGCTAGCCTGTGGGACTTGAACTACTCTATCTAGCCTTAAAAAGGTAAAGGGAACCCTGACCATTAGGTCCAGTCGCGGACGACTCTGGGGTTTATTAGCTTAATAATTCAGAACCTGAGTTTTTCCTCCATGGCAGCAGAAAGATTGTATGCCTTTTTGAAAGTTTCCTTCTAGCACACCTGCGAAAGAAGCAGGAATCCTGCGCTGACTTGTCCCGATTCTAGTAACCAGATCTGCAAGGTTGTGTGGAACATTGCAGAGTACCAACATTTCATCTTTTATCATCTCCTTTTATGCTTTTTAATATTCCTCTGCTATGAGAATAACATTTTATACTTATGAAAAATCAGATGTATAAAGCAATGATCTGAATTATTCATGTTAACTTTCTATATAAAATAAATAATCTCTTGAAAATATTTAATAATATGAATTGCTGAATAATTGTAATGTACACTTTCAATATCTGAGGCTTACCTTGGCCTTGGACAGAACTGCTCACATGGGACAAGTAAGATTTGCTTCCTGATGAGTTGCTTCCTTGCCACTACTCAGCAGGCAACCTTCCTTTAGCTCAGTCCAGAAAGGACTCAGCATATTTTGAACTGCTAGGTTGGCAGGAGCTGGAGCCGAACAACTGGAGCTCACCCCGTTGTGGGGCCTTGAACTGCCGATTGGCAAGTCCAAGTGGTGCAGTGGTTTAAACCACAGCGCCATCCATGTCCCTTATTAGCTGTAAAAGGGACAGCTATTGTTTGTTTTAATCATAGTTATGCAACCATGAGCGCTAGGTTCTTGTTCAGCAGGTTATAACTCATTTTTAAATGTCTTCCTTGTGAAATAGTCAACAATTGCTCTCATGTTGCAGGCCATCGAACGAGAAAAGCCTGAGAAGTACAGGAAACTCCAAGATGCAAGCAGATCAGCTGAGGCCCTGGTGGAACAGATGGTGAATGGTAATTACATGGCAGTTGATTTAGATAATCTTCTTAGGGATTTGATAAAACACACAAGTTCATATTTTTCACATGAATTATATTAGCAAAGCGCTTTGTGAAGGTACAGTTAAGTAAAGTAAGTTTGTATTTTTCGTATGTTTCTTTTGAATGATATCTTTTAATTAGAAAAGGAGAAACACTTGAAATTTAGCACCATGTGCTGAGACATAGTTCAAAATTATTTCTCCCTCCCCCCCCCCCAAAAAAAAATACGGTCCAGGCTATTAGCAAGCTGCTCTCAATCCTCATATATTAATTCAGTTCACAGTCCCATTTTTTGGTCTTAAGCTTTAGAACTGAATTTGTTTATTATCTTAAAACTTGGGGAAACTAGAGATTATTTAAATTATCTGAAAAAGATTGGACCTTATTTTTAGTGTGTGTCACTTTGATCACATGGCTTTCCTGCAGTTTCTTCAACTTGTCTCCTTTACCCCATAATAATATGCTTTTCTTCTTTCCTTTAAGTGTTTGTATCCTCTTGTTCCTGCCTGCCAACCTACCTTTTTTACTTTATCTGTCTCTTCTTTCAGTCTGTGCATCTACCACCAACAATATTTTCAAGACCAGTATTTACAATCCTATTTGCCATCTCTGTGCATTTTGCTTCCCATTAAATATATAATTCAAAGATCAGTTTCTCTGGATGGGCAGTTACCATATAATTTGCTTGCTTAAACCCTTTCTGGCCTGTTTCTTTGTGTATTGTTCCCCTTTGATTGTGAATTGGATTTTTAAAAAAAGAAAATTAATTTATTAAATACCTGGGCTGTTCTTATGCACTAAATAACAGAGTGCAAAGAGTACAGATCCAACTGTTGTATCTTGGAGTAGATTTCTAGGTCTTTTGCTCTTCTACATACAGAAACAGACTGGCAGGATAGCATCTTTCATTGCACATTTAGAGGGCCTGGGATACGCTGTGTAGCACAGCTGTGCCCTACCATAGAGCGGTATGGATATAGAGATATGATGGCCCGGCACACACACACACACCACACAGAGAGAGAGAAAATTGGGGAAATGTCCCCCATCATTTTTCTGGGTGACCTTCCTATTTCTGGGTGTGGCCAGTAGACTCAGGAGGGGTCCTAAGTGGGCTGCCTTCACTGTCATCCTATCCCTCAATATCTTCTGCCTGGAATAGTTGCCTCAGTCTGCCCAATGGTAGGTCTAGCTCTGAGTAGTGCATGTGTGGTAATGCTGAGAATCAAGCACCAATTGTTGCCTTAGCTTCTGCTAAGTGTCCTGCTGTTAAGACAAAATAATTGATTGGCTTAGCAGCATATGAAGCTGCCTTGTACTGTGTAGCCCAATGTTGTCTTCTCTGACCACCAGTGGCTCTTTCACATCACCTGCTATCTGATAGAGTAAATCGAGATGCTGGGGATTGAACCCAAAGCCTTCTGCATGTAAAACACACGTTGTGATCTTGTGCTCTGGCTCCTTCTCTGTTATGCCAGCTGTCTGGGAAGCATTTATAGTTGAAAGTTTTCTCATTTAAAACATCAACAAGACTTTATGTGTGAGTATTGTTGAAGTATCTTCCATCCTGATACCAGTGTAGCAGTTTGTAGAGATATGAATGGATGATTGGTTGTTATGACAGATTAGAACAAAGTTATTGTTGTACTGAAATAGATGCTAACTGAATATATTATGTTAGGAGGCATCAAAATGAGTACAAAGTGAATTTGTAATGATATGACACATAATGATGATGAAATCTGGTATATTCATTCCAAGCATCCTTGGAAGTCAAGAGCTAAAACTTATTGCTCTACATTGAAACTATGGCTAATGATGAATGCATTTGACAAGGTATACTTCACATTAAGTGGCATTTCAGAAGACTTTGTATATAAGGTGCTGAACAATTAAAATTATTTTAACACAATTTGATATGCACAGTACACAAGGTAATAAAATTAATGAAGGCACTTCAGGTACTGATCTCTATGTCCTTTGGGGACAATGTATTTATTCACTGCCGATATCAGGGGTTGTTCTGAATATAAAATGTGAAACGTTTTATGAGCCATTAACCTTGAAATTATAATATATTACCACAGAATTGGTATTGTATTATTCATCATGCCTGATGTTGATGGAAAGAGTTATGTACCTGCTGAACAACAGTGGCAACGTTTCCCCCCCAAAATTATGTATTCAGGAAGGACTAGTGGTTAGTGCAAAGCAACTCTGTTATGTAATATAACTTGCAATAAACCATGAAATTAAACCATTATACTCAGTTAAATCAGCTTAAATTTGCACACACCCACACCCAATATTTAAAGTTATTACACTCATCCTTCCAGAGCAATCCTATGCACGTCTATTCAAAAGTAAGGGCTTAATTATATGTTATGCCAAATACCTGGCTTGCAGCCATATTAGGTTTTTTAAAAATAATAATTTAAAAATCCTAGTTATGGGTTTCCCAATTTCCCTCAAGACTACAGTGTACAAGCAGAGGAGTTTGATCCTTTGTCATCTGAGATCCTGATGAAAATTGCCATTAGTAAAAGAAAAGAAAATCTCAGGTGCCAATGGAAGCATCCCCCTCTCCCAAAAGTAAACTGCAGCACCAGGACATTGGCGGTCATGTTTGGGATGGTAAGGACTGCATGCTACAGTCCCAGTGGAAATCAGAGGGCCCTACACCTTGGATTAATTTTTTAAAAATATTTTACTTGATTTTCAGGTAAGGCCTAAGTCTCATTGAATTCAATTAAGGATTGTATCCTTAATTTGCCCTTAGGGAAGCAGAAGGCTTAAGCCATGTGATGAGATTATTTAGAAGATGTAGGACTTGCTTGCACATAATACTAACAGTTATAGGCAGTATGCTTCTGAATTCCAGGTGGCATCTTGTTGGCCAATGTGAGAACAGGATGCTGGACTAGATGGGCCATTGGCCTGATCCAGCAGGCTCTTTTTGTACGGCTTAGTGATACCTAAATTAGCAATCAAGAGCATGAGCAAAACTTCAGCCTTATGTGATGCTGGCTCCCCTCCCCTTTGCCTGCATGGCTGCCAGAAGGACTGCTGCAGCATTTCGTTTCGCTTTCACAGAATCCCAGCTTAGGTTTAGGATCAGAGTTCTTCTTCACCTAGATTAAGTTTACCAGACGTCCCCTTTTCCTGGGGACAGTCCCCGGATTTCCATATCAGTCCCCATACAAAATCAATTGAAGCTGAAAAGTGTCCCCGGATTCATTGAAAAAAATCTGGTAACCTTAACCTAGATAAGTTACCTTCCCAGGTTGACGAGCCCTACCTTCCCCTTACTTCCCTCTTTGGGGATTTGATAAGGGAACCAGGATATGACATTTTATGTGGATAATGAGGAAGAGGGGATCATGGGAACCTTTGCTACCCATAGGTGTGTTCCCAACTGGACAGTTTCTGGATGTTCTATTTTACTGAGAATGTAGCAAAATAATGATTAGGGTTTTAAAAAATGTTTTATATACGATCCAGTAATCAAAGACTTCCAGATATACAGTGCTAAGATTTCCCCACCATCACTGCCTTTGATATTATATTGTGTTAACATTTGCTCTGGCAAATGCTGTTCATCATTCTCTTCCTTGTTGGCATCCTGTGATTTGGGATGGTCTGGCGTTTGCTCTGTGGGCTCTTTGTACTCTGTGTTTCCTGCTTGCTGTCCTTTCTCTGACCCTTTTGATTTGTAATCTGTGAGGATGTAAATTAGCAAATTGTATCTCTGTTATCTGGGGCAATTACTTGGTGTATTGAACTTCCAAAATAGTCATAATAATGTTTTTCTATGTAGTATATGTAGGGCTTTGGTAATATTCACCCTGTTCCTAGTACATGTGTGAATACATACTGTACTAGTTTACATTTGCTGCCCGGCCGAAAAAATTGTCTTCTTTTTCTGTGTAACTTCCCATTTCACAC
The DNA here is from genome assembly GCF_964252035.2 of Podarcis erhardii. Classification (NCBI taxonomy): domain Eukaryota; kingdom Metazoa; phylum Chordata; class Lepidosauria; order Squamata; family Lacertidae; genus Podarcis; species Podarcis erhardii. The sequence continues at coordinate 62,411,673 of NC_138508.1, forward strand.
AATTGATTTCATTAGTTCTACATTATCTTATCCTAATGCTTCATTTTTGCAGTGCAGTTCATCTTAGCAATAATACTTTCCTAGACTTTTACAGGGGCATTAAAATCCTCTCTCCACTAACGCACAACATCTGTATGTTCAGGATCATTTCTTTGATGATAAATCATTTGTCGGTTTTATGAGATTTCTGATAGAGAAATAGGGTTGTTAAATTTCTTCTTTTTTATCCACTGTGACCTAAAAATAAACGTTTTAAACTTATCTCTCTCCCCCCCTCCCCCAAATCTTTCCTTCCTTTCTAGAGGGGCTTAATGCTGACAACATCAAACAAGCCTCAGAGCAATTGAACAATCGCTGGATTGAGTTCTGTCAGTTGCTGAGTGAAAGACTAGCATGGCTGGAGTACCAAAATAACATCATTGCCTTCTACTCCCAGCTGCAGCAATTGGAGCAGACAGTAATTACTGCTGAAAACTGGCTGAAAGCACAACCCACACCAACGGCAGATCCTAGTGCAGTGAAAACACAGCTAGATAAGTGCAAGGTTAGAAATTCTGTCCTGGTCTTTGCAGTATTGTGCTTCATACATATTGCTGCATCTACTTTAGGTCTAACAATCAGGTTTTTTTCTGCAGAGTGGGAAAAAGGATATTTGTATTTTACTGTTCAGCTATGTTGTCAGTCCTATAAGAGGATCAAGAAACAGGGCCTGCTCACATATAGGCATTTTCAGCTTGCCACTGGGCTGTGTTGGCATAATAGTGCAATGTATTTTATTTGAACAGGTGGTGCTCCACACAAATGTTCTATATGGATTGCCCCATTTTCATGGTTCCATCATGAAAATTAGAGCGTCAAATTGTACACAAACTTTCACATGAGCACAGCACTCCTACAGGTCTTATGCTGACCTCATGTATGTACAGTGTGATCCCATGAGATCTGCCCCATATAGACTATTCCACAATTCTCTTTTTTCATACTTACCTTAGTAATGACCATTCAGCAATAGTGAAGGGCAGCAGCAAATGTCGTGCATGACCTCCAACCATGGCACACAAAAGCCGATGCAAAATTTCAGTTCCATATTGCATTTTAAAATCTGCCTTTCTTGCTCTTCTGCTGAGAATGCAAGTTAAATGGGGAAGGGGAAGGAGTGAGAAGTAATAAGCATGTTACGTATGAGAAGCTATGGCAAACAGAGGCACGCCTACCATTTTCCTGCTAGAGGAGATCAAGGTGGCTTTGACAGATACCTAGAGCATCTCACAATGGTCACTGTGGAGACTCTTGAATGATGCATAAGGGATTGAAAATACAGGGAAAGGGAAAGTGATATGTTTTATGCATTTTTTTTTAAAGTGCAAATGGAAACTGTCTACACTAAGTAAATATTACAATTCTATCTTCATTGTCTATGGGTGGATTGCAGGTGACTCTTAGATCTCATTTGATAATTAGTACAAAACTCTGTGGTGTGGTGATTAGACTAGATGCCCATTTGCACTATATATTTAAAACAGTACTGTACCACTTGAAGCAGTCGTGTCCCTCCCCCCCAAGAAAAAATCCTGGGAACTGTAGTTTATTAAGGGTTTGGAAAATAGTTAGGTAAAGGTAAAGGGACCCCTGACCATTAGGTCCAGTCGTGACCAACTCTGGGGTTGTGGCGCTCATCTCGCTTTATTGGCCGAGGGAGACGGCGTACAGCTTCCGGGTCATGTGGCCAGCATGACTAAGCCGCTTCTGGCAAACCAGAACAGCGCACGGAAACGCCGTTTACGTTCCCACCGGAGCGGTACTTATTTATCTACTTGCACTTTGACATGCTTTCGAACTGCTAGGTTGGCAGGAGCAGGGACCGAGCAACGGGAGCTCACCCCGTTGCGGGGATTCGAACCGCCGACCTTCTGATTGGCAAGTCCTAGGCTCAGTGGTTTAACCCACAGCGCCACCCACGTCCCGTTGGAAAATAGTTAGGAGACCCCTATTCCCATCACAGAGCTACAATTCCAGAGTTCCCTGAGAAGAGGGATTGACTACTAAACTACTCTGCCTGCCCAGAGAACAGAGAACATTGCAATAAACAAGTCTTGGCTATCTTTGACCAAGAATGGCTGTAGTTGGCATACCAGTTGTAGCTGGTAAAAAACACGCCTAGCCATTGATGCCATCTGAGCTTCCAATGACAAAAATGTTTTTGAATGAGAGAAATATAGACTTCAGCAGGCATTTTAAGTAAGTTTTCTGATGTTATGGGTAGTTTTAAGTGGTTTTATTTTTATCGCATCTTTTTCTTGTTACTGTACAACACCATATACAGATGTGAAGTGGTATTTAACTTCTTGAAATAAAAATAAATTAATTCATTCTTACTTTTAAAACATATTTATATATTATTATACAGGATGAAGTCATCCACTTATCAACCCTTCAGCCCCAGATAGAAAAACTAAAGGTTCAAAGCAAAGCATTAAAAGAGAAACAACAAGGTCCAATGTTTCTAGAAGCAGATCTTGTTGCTTTTACCAACCACTTCAATCAAGTTTATGATGATGTGAGAGCTAGAGAAAAGCATCTACAAAGAAGTAAGTGTTACTGTTATTTATACCTCATTGCCTCCCAAAAATCTGTGAAACAAAGCAGACATTTAATTTGACGTGTGTGTGTGTGTGTGTGTGTGTGTGTGTGTGTGTGAGAAAATGGGTTGTATCCAAAATAGTACACATCCCATCAACACAAGGATTTTCACTTGTAGGTCAAGGCCCCCAAGCCAACCCCGGGAGAATAAAGACACAAAGACACAGAATTTAAGGTTAATGTTAATGGGCAAATTTAGGTCACACCTTTATTGGTTACAGAATGTGATGCCCCCTTGAAACCGCATTATGAGTCTTAATCTTGTTTGTAGTGTAAATTACAATACATTATGCGCATTTACCTATAGTGTTCTGTGGAATATGCAAAAGAGTTTTATTGATAGTGTAGCTAATTTAGAGAAACAAAGCTGGTTCCTGTTTGTAAGGGAAAGTGTTAGCAAGCAGGAGAAAGGATGAGACTTTTGCAGATGTTGATATATGTTGGGACTAAGTTTGTGGTTAGTCTGAATTCTTGTGATAGCTTTCACTAAATGCTTGTACTTTTGAAATACTGTTTTTCAGTTGTTGAGAAGTTAACAAAGATATTTGAAGAAAACAAAAGTGTTGCCTTTCTGTGTGCTTTGAAGTGTATCTCATGTTCTCTCTTGAAAGAAAAATCATACTTTTAAACTTTTACATAATACTAGCTCCTTCTAGTGGCTGTTGCAGATGTACTGACTGATCCATTCCTGAGGAAACTCAGATGCTAGGAACTGCATGTTTCAAACAATAAAGCTATGCTTACTAATAAGCAATGTAGCTTATATTGCACATTTAAAACAATCAATTTTTGCCATCAGAAAAGCAAGTGCATTATTCTGAAAAGGTGTGTAAAGTTTTCCTTCATAATTCTGAAGCTATAGCATTTTTCTCATTTCCTGTTTCCAAAATTTAAATGAAGGCTATAATCTCAACACCAAAATGAGGCTTCAAACTGGCATCTACTGGCAATCCTAAAACATATGTGTTGGTGACTATTTCACTGACATACCTTGTGCCCTGTTTTTGCATCAGTTTAGTGTTCTAGAAGTTAGTAACCATTTTCATTGGACAACTACACACAGGGTAATTATCATGACGTACTTCCTAAGTATGATTTAGAAAATTTGAGAATTATGAAGGCTCCATGTTAGAATATAATCAAGTAGATTTTCCCCCTCACCCTGTCGTTTTCATGCTAGTTATTGAACAGTTAATTTAACCTTTTTTTGGTCTGTGAAAATGTACTGAGAAGCTGAAACTAGTATTTGGGACTGGTTTGCTGAGAAGGCATAAATTTTCTATCAGTTGTGCTTCATATGTAGCTATGAATTCATCTACCAGAGTGTACTTCTAGAAAACCCCGTATCAGTCAAAAAGAGCATGTAAAGCATGTAACCAAAATGTTAAGATTTGACTTTCTTTCATTTTTTTGTTTTCAGAAGTTTGAAGAACATACATATTTTTAACATTTTTGCTTTGCATTAAAGTTCTTGTGAATAGCACACTCTGCTCATGGAACACTTCCATTGGAGAATAAGTGGAAGCATGATTTTTCACTGATTCCTCCTTCCATTGTAGCTATCTGTATCTCCCCAAACTGTTCTGGAGGTGTGGAGGAGCTGAGGTGGCATGTGCGTGGGAGAGAATGGAAGTCAGAAATTGCCTCCTTCCTCCAGTGAGATCCTCCATTGGATCTCAGCCTCCCTTTTGCAAGTAGGAAACATTTTTCACGGAAAAGCAGCACTGAATCTGATCCTTTGTATACATTTTAATAGTATTCTGCTTCTTAATAATGGCTCATATATAACATAACACAGAATGCTGTGGTAAGGATATTTTGTACAAACATTGTGTAGGAAAATTAAAAATATTGTGTCACATTATTGCTAGCAGTGCAATTTATACTTTAGGCCTCAAGCAGTTTGAAGCATTATACTTTGCAGCAATAGTTTTTGTTAAAAATACTGAATGCTCTTTTGAATTATTCTGTTGCAACATGATTCTTTTTTGCTGAATTTATCACTTTTTAAGATAATATTTCCTAGGCTGCATTGTCGGATACAGATGAAAGTGGCTTATATTTTGCAACACAAATACAATCTCATTTTCTTGATTAATTATTTTCTCTTTAAAAGGAGAAACCAATTGTGAAATTTATTAGATAATATCTTCTTTTCTATCCCTGCTCTATATTTTTTCCAGTAACATATGCAAACTACTATCCATGAAAAGCTTTTCAGCAATCATCCAGTACACTATAATAAAGCAAGTGATGTTTGTTTTCATATAAATAATTTAGAAGAAAAACTCCAGTGAATAACCTCAGTGAATGCTCTTTATTCAACTTCTTCTAGCATAGTAGTACATCAGATAAACTTATTAAACTAGTAGCTGGGCATATATTATATTTTGTCATTGTGTTGGTTTTCAAATTCTGCAATATGTTGTTAAAATTGTAGGGAATAGATAGAAAAGTGTGTGTGTGTGTGTGTGTGTGTGTGTCCCATGCCTATGAAACATCAGGAAATTTCCACTCCCTTTGTTATTGCCATTACCACACATTAATATGAAGTCATATTAGGTGCTATGTAGGACACAGAAGTGACAAAGAGCCTGTTCTGAGAAGTTAGAATCTACAGGCCTATAAGTACATTACATATGCAAAATCTGTTTACAGCAACCAAACACGTGGTTTTCTGAAAGAAGTTCTTTAGCTCTTTACTGTGTTGGAGAGCCATAGCTCTTTTATTCAACTACAGTTACAAAGGTTTCTCTGGGTAAAAAAAGCATATTTAAATTGGTTTCAATACAGTAGGTGTATTGGCTTGTACAGTAGGTGTGCAGTAAGATGTACAAGGCAAAAGTGAGGAAGAGGACAAGGTGAAATAAAGGACAGTAAAATGGGCTGACAGAGAAGTAATAGGTGGCATATGCTGCAGAAACGAGGAAGCTACAGTGGTTCAGAAAAGATTTTGGTGAAGAAGTTACTTGTGAATAGGAATCCGAAAGTTGAAAGAGGGAGACTTGAAGAAGATGGAAAAGCTTCTTCTGGGTAGTGAAGTGCGAATATCCTGTTATCTGTCCTGAATCTATTTAAGAGTTCCAATCAAATGTTCACAAAGGCTCAAGTGTTCACAAGGCACTTGCAAATTAGCCACTCCTCATGGCTGAATGCCTGGAGCAGAGGAAGGTGGCATAGACAGGTAATTTCAGGCCTTGGTGGAATATATTTTCCCGGTGGGAACTGTGAATACAAGTCCCAAGATCCTAGTGGCAGGATAGAGATGCTTCACACAACACTTCCATTTTGAAGAATATAAATCTGACGTTTTCTTCTCAGCAAAAATGATGCATTGAGCATCAATTTCTTGCTAAGTATTCTGGTGAGAGAAAGATGCTACACCAGGACCTGGATCTGGCTTTCCCTTGTCTTGTCCTGCCCCATGGTAAACATCTGGAGAATGAGGCATGCAGCAGCTGATTCCAAGTCAAGACCTTTTATTACAACTCCTCTGCTCACCTTAGTCTTACCCACAAGTGCTTGATGCTTATCTAAGGTATCAAAGCTTATGCAAGTGGCCTCGCTCTCAGTTTCATGAAATTCCTATTTACAGGCATGCACTATCCTGCACCGATACATTATGTTGTCCTAGGTGAATGAAGCACATTAAACAGCATAGCAGTAACACATCAAGTGACCAGGTTGTGACAGGTTTATGTTTAATGTTTGCCCCTTATTTATTTCTGGTCCTTTGCAACTGTGTCTGCCCCAGGCAGCCAGTGGAGATCCAGAGTCTCTGGACTGCACCCCCTAGAACAAGTGTGGGGAGCCTTTGGCCCTTCAGATCTTGTTGCACTCCCATCAGCCCCAGCAAGCATGGCCAATGGCCAAGGATGACAAGTAGTTCAGCAGCATCTGGAGGACCCAAATTCATTCACACCTGCAGCTATTCTGTGGTTTTTGAAAAGTGCACACAAATATTTCTGTTTCTTTGTCCAACATATTTACATAACCTAGGCAGGCACCCCTGGAAAGCTGACAAACCCTGCGTAAGCAGCTCACCACATGGGGTTGATCTGTGACACTATCTTCTCAACAGAGGGGTTTTAGCCATTTGCCAAGAAGGACAACAGGCAAGGCAGCAGGGAGGTCAGGGTGGTGGTGTGGATACACTTTCAGGAGCGCCAAATCGGTTCCTTTGCTATACTCGCACTGCACCAATGTCCTTGTTGTCTTGCCCCTCTCCCTCCTGGTCAGCACTAGTGACACATCTCTGAAAAGCTAGTCTTGAGCCTTCACTCTGCCCAGTGACTGCTTCTGAATCCAGGCAACTGCTCAATTTGCCTCTATGGCTGGCAAGCCTTGAACATAGGAAATAGTATAGCAGAAGGGTCAGGACTGACTGAAAACTGTTTATAAGGATCTAGGATAATGAAAAATAGATCAGATTTCAGGTGTTAGTTGGGAATACTTCTAAGAGAATAGGGTCTTCTATAGCTATGCCTCTCAAGGCTAAGCAGAGAAAAGGCAAGTCTTCTGAATTAACTTTGTGAAGCTGTTATATACAGTTATAGATTGGCATTCCAGATCTGTAGTATGCTTTTACAGTTAATATTGTGTGGCCAAATGTCAGAAAATTGATTATTTCCAACTTGTGTTCCTCAGTTTGAGTTCTCTCAACAGCTACAATTAGAACTACTGTTGAAAGCAGAAAGTGTCTGCTTCACTCTCATGCAAGCCACATCCTATTGAAATCAATGGCAACATTCCAGTTGGCTTGAATGGATCTTTATTTTATACCCTAGTGAGTTGCTGGTGCCTCCACAGATGTTAACCTATTTTAAGGCATCTGCAATGCCATTCTAATGGGGGCAGTTTAATAAAATGCTATGCTAATGTTCTAATCTAAACATTTAACAGATGTCCTAAAGAGAAGATTGCTTTTATAGATACTCTGAATACAATAACATGAACCATAAAAAGGATATTGGCACTTTCAGTAATAGTTTTTAAAACAGACTCCAATTCTAAATAACATGAGATGTGAGAATATGAGAAATATTCTTGGGCCAGCCTGTTGATTCTAAAATTAAACTTTTTCATGTTATAATCTGAGGCAACATGCTGATTACATTATGCTTTCGGAAGCCCTGGGTGGGGGCACTGCACAGCTCCCAAACTGAGACAAACCTCTCCGGGTGTCTTCCTTGTGGAAGCCCAGGACGTTCATAACTCTTCAGTCCCACAGCAGCAATGTTGCAGCAGTGACGCATATCCGAAAATATGTGCACACTCAAACAGCAGAGTAAAGCTGGAAGCTGAGGTGATGAGGTGTGACATCTAAGTTATATTTATTAGGCAATATATACAGGACAAAGCAATCATGGCATCCTCTCACATCTTCTCCAAGACAGAGAAAAAGTATAAAAGTACAAAACAATGGAAGAGATAGGGCTGGCTTCTGTTCTCACACTTTCTAAGCATGGAATGTAAACACAGACATGTGATTAGGAGCAATGGGAGAGAATGAAAATGCTGACTTCTGCCTATTTCTTTACTGCATGTGTGATGTGCTCATTCTTAAACATGTTTTGAATCTCCACCATAATAATCATAATGTTTTCTGTGTTATTTTCACAAATGGTTTTCTCATATAAGGCAAAAAGCTCAAGTTTGCAAATCCTGAAAATGACCTTTTATTCTAGTGATTATTTTATAGTGTGGAAGAAGAGTATGGGCCAAAATGTTCATGGTACATCAAGCTCAAATTTGAGATGGCTTTGTGTCTTTAAGAACTGATTCGAAAGGAAAACTGTGTCAGATGTAGGTTGTCCTATCATAGTAACCCAAGAATAAGTAAATCCAGCCCTGGCCCTTCTTCAATTTTGGGTGACTTTTTAAAAGAAAAGATCCTCTCAAGAACTTTATTTGAAAACCCCAAAGTAGTCAATGAGGAAAGTAATCAAAAGGCACTGGGAAGCAATCTATTATTTATTTTTTCATTTGCTTCAATTTATTTAATAGATTTTTGCCCTGCTTTATTTTCCAAAAGAATAGTAGCTAATAACACAATAACGAACGATGTTGAAATCCTAAAATGTGCAATAAATGGCACACCAGCTGATCATAAAACAATTCAAACAGAATACCAAAACCTTAATAGAATAAAACAGTAGGAAAAAGAAAATGTTGATTACCTGCAGCAAGAGACCATAAACTAATGAGGTATCCAGCTAACTTGTTCCATTTGCACAAGGATTTCTACTTGTGCCATGGAACTCCACCCCTTCCTTGTGCACCCTAAATCTGTTCTGGGTTTTCCTGCAACCCTCCAGAGCAGATTTGCAGCAGGTGCAAGTGGGTGCGTGGGGAGAGGGGAAGGAAGGGAATCTTCCATTGTGCAAGTGGAAATCCTTGCACTGATGAAACAAGTTGGTTGGATACCACCCCAATATTCAGCCAATTCCAAAGGCCTCCTGATAAAGCCAGATGCTAACCACCCAGTGCTCAGGCCAGATGGGCACCCTGGTAATTGCATTCCTAAAGGTGTTAGCCACAAATCAAAAGACCCTGCTGCTCATAGCTATATGGTGCACTTCAGCTGGCAGTAGGACGGGGAACAGAGCAAGAATCATTGAGTGAAACACTTCAGGGGAGAGAACATATGAGCCAGAGTGGTACTTAAAGTACACAGACCAAACACTTTTTAGACCAAACTGTTTCTGAGATGCTCCATGCTCTCCTCACTTAGAACTACAATTCAGGATCCAAGCTGTTCTGTATAAAATAAAGCTCCATGTTTTCCCATTTGCTATAAATGGCAATATAAAAATGGCTATAAGGTTTTCCCTAGGGGCTAAAGTGGATAAAACTTATAGGCACAGGAGCCCCTCTGGAGTGGATTAAGCCGGTCAATGTGCAGACAAATAGGTCCAGGTGCTTTTTGTGAGGAAGTAAAAGAAATCCATTTTAATTCACAATCCCTTATTGGGAGGGGGGGAGGTAGCAGGGTTTTGTCTCTTGCTCTTTCTTATCTTAAAATAGTTAAGAAGTGAATGAGTGCTTGTATACTTTGAAGTTTACACTGACCTTTTCTTCCTGGTGCTTGTTTGTTTCCTCCAACAGGCCTTACAATGTAAGTTTGTATTGAAAACTTGATGTGGAGTTTAGAGGAGATCTGATTTGTTGTTGTTAAAGCAGAACAATTTAGGGGTTTTTTATTTTTAAAAAACCTTCTACGGCTGTACTTCAACAACAACAAACAAGAACAGCAACAACAATCCAGAGCTCTTCGGTGCTCTGCAGGGAGAATCATTTCTTTAAAAGCTCCTGGAAACAGAGAGATGTAGGAAAAAGTAGAAAATCACAAAAACAGCAGAGTAACAGAGCAACGCAAGGCATTTTGGCTGACCTGATCTGATTTGGCAGGGATTAGGTTATTGACCACACAATTTGACTCAGAAGGTAAAGAAAGACCCTTGAATCACTCCAATTTTTCCTTGTTTTTAGCATTCTCCCCCCATCAGCTGATGCATACTCCAGTAAGAACCAGCATCCTCAGTTGAGCCCAGATAAACAGTGCAGAACACTGGGAGCTGGGAGGTGCAGTATTTGACCAGATTTTGGCCTGGGCTACTCTGAGAACCACTATAGCTGAGGGAGATTGGCCAGATGAGGGTGAATCCTGGCAGAACCTTGCTTTGCTTCTTTTTTTGGGAGGGCTACAGTTGCAACTTGTCTGCTTTTGTTGTGTTGTGATCTGAAAAGAGGTGCGTTGATTTGTTTTTGTTGTGTAATGGTTACAGTTGCACAAAACTGAATTACATGGAATAAAGCAATGTACATTTCTCCCCTTCCAATGCAGCTTTCGATAGTTTGCCACCCATGCAGTATAAGGAAACTATGAACACTATTCTCTTGTGGATTCATCAGTCTGAAGCCAAACTCTCCATACCTCAGGTTACAGTCACTGAATTAGAAATCATGGAACAAAGGCTTAGGGAGCTAAAGGTAAGCACAGAAAACATGGTGAGTTTGTTTTAATTGACAAACACTTGCTGTTTATATATTTAAAAATAACCATAAGCATACTGACAGATTTCATAATGTTAGACATTATGGTTTATTCTTAGACTGAATTTAATATAAGCCAATGCACTATTATTATTTTTATTAAAGGCTTTGCAAAGTTCCCTGCAAGAGCAACAGAATGGACTCAACTATTTAAGCACAACTGTAGAAGAGATGTCTAAAAAAGCTCCTGCAGAGGTCAGTCAGAAATATCAATCAGAAATTGAAGGGATCCATGGCCGTTGGAAGAAGCTATCAACTCAGTTGACAGAGAACTGCCAAAAACTTGAGGAACTGATCACGAAGCTACAACAGTTCCAGGTTAGCTGGAATTTTCTTTACTTCCTTTATTTATTATTCATGTGATGTCAGCTATGTGACATTTCACCTAGTGTCATATATGGAGTAAAAGCAATCTTCCCTTATAGGGGCCTAATCCAAGAAATGGGACTTGGAATATAGGCAGGGTTGTATTGAATATTAGTGCTATTCAGAGGAGACCCATTGACATAAAAAGTATGACATCCAGTTGTTCTGAAACTACACAGAAAGTGTGTATGGTGGTGGGAGAAAAACACTTTTAAAAAGCAGTGCAAAATCAGAAGAAAATGAACAGGAAATATATTTTGGTGGGATGAAAGAACGTCTCCCCCGCCCCCGTGCCTGCCTCTGATCTAACACATACATACTATAAAGAATCTATGCATATCTGCACAAATACTAGTGATGGCTACTCTCAATATATACAATTATTTTGCTATATATTTCAAATGATTTAGAAAACAAAATCTGGGAGAACTGCTATTTCCTGGTATGATGATCAATAAGGGTAGTAATTAGACCAAATTAGGAAAAACAAATGAAATATTTGTTTACATTTTTAAGTAATTCAGATACATTAGCAATCTCAAAGATATTCTTGATGTTTATCCATGAAGACACGTCCAGTTGTATTTTATCACTAACAAATGCTTCATATAATAAAATGCATTGCTTGTTGAAAAACAGAATGACTCTAAAACCCTGAAGAAATGGATGGCTGAAGTGGATGTTTTTCTAAAAGAAGAGTGGCCTGCACTTGGTGATTCAGAAGCACTTGAGAAACAGCTAGAACAGTGTACAGTAAGTCATGACTTTGTGTACATTTGATGTACGAAGTAGATCATAGCAAATGCAAAGTATCATCTGTATGTATAGCCTTCCTACAAATGCAATTATCGTCATTCTGCTTTAGGAGATGGTTTGTGTGGGTGTCAGAACATACTCCTAAACGCCTGCAGCATCCTGTTCTCTCAATGGCCAACCAGCTGCCTATTGAGAGCCCATAGGCAAGACATAGGTACAACAGAACTCCCTCCTCTTGTGTTTTCCAAAAACTGATGTCCAGAGACATGATACTTTTGATACTGAAGGTAGTGCACAGCCATTGTAGATAGTGATATCCTTATCCTCCAGTTTGTCTAAAGCAGGGGTAGGCAACCTAAGGCCCGTGAGCCGGATGCAGCCCAATCGCCTTCTAAATCCGGCCCATGGACGGTCTGGGAATCAGTGTGTTTTTACATGAGTAGAATGTGTCCTTTTATTTAAAATGCATCTCTGGGTTATTTGCGGGGCCTGCCTGGTGTTTTTACATGAGTAGAAGGTGTGCTTTTATTTAAAATGCACCTCTGAGTTATTTAGGGGCATAGGGGCATAGGAATTCGTTCATTTCCCCCCCAAAATTATAGTCTGGCCCACCACATGCTCTGAGGGACAGTGGACCGGCCCACGGCTGGAAAAGGTTGCTGACTCCTGGTCTAAAGCCTTTTAAAGCCATCTAAATTGTTGGCCATCACTACACCTTGTACCGTATAACCTAGTTTAACTGTCTGCTGTGTGAAGAACTATTTCCTTTTGTCTGTACTGAATCTTCCAACATTCAGTTTTATTGTTTCATCCCAAACTCTAGCATTATGAGAGAGAAGGAAATAAAAAAATCACTGTCTGCTTTTTTCATGCCTTACCATGTTCCTTTTCCCCCTAAACTAAAAAGTATCAATATTTGGCACAGTGTTGCATCTGCACCTGATTCATGCTTTATCTCACGTCAAACAAACCATGAGCTGTAGCCGATTCTTGGCTTACCGCTTGTGACTTGCTTGGGTGATGCTTTAGCTGAGATTCCTACATTGCAGAAGGTTGGACTAGATGATCCTTGGGTCCCTTTCAACTCTATGATTCTATGATTCTATGAAACCACAAGCCTGAGTTTGCACATAACACTTAAGGCAAACCATTGCGTAGCATAGGAGCGTCAAGAGGGGAAGTTTTCTCTCTGTGAACCAGCATACTTGTTTACAGTAAGCCATAATTTGATTTAGCATTGTATGAGAACAAGGTCTGCTTCCTTTTTAAAATTAGATGAGCTATTTCCCAAATATTTATTCTAACTGTCCTTCTGTTGCATTATGTTGTTTTATATAATGACTCTAGTTCAGGCAGGATTAAAGTTAAGTGACATCTATAAAACAGTTGAAAGTTAAAGTGTTTTTTTAACCAACTGGCTTCCTGGGCTGCTGTGATTTTCATTAAAACAACAAAGCATGAAAATACCAGAAATATACCCTCATAAAACATTTGTTTTACTATTATGATGACCTCTAGCATCTTGATTTTTCTTTGAAGCTGTTTTCATTTTGTACATAATATTGATAATGGAATAACTATCTAATGAGAAATAGCAAAATGTGTATACCAACTGTTAAATTTTCTAGCTATCATTTTGCTAAGGGGAAATAGTACAAAACATTTAGTAATTCTGTCATTATTCTCCTTCAAATGTTAAAAGTGCCAATAACTTTGTAAGAAGAACAAGTAAAAAATTTATGTAGGAGTTATTTGTCTCATGAAACTTCATGTTAGCATACAGAACAGAATATTTTATGACAAATGTCAATCAAAAGACATGTAAAGGAACCCAGTGTAACTGACAATCCCACAAGCAAGGTGAAGTTGTTGTAATTATCCAATTGCTGTCTTTGCTTGCATGCTGGTACAGTTAACAAAGATTGCTTTGAATTCCTGTAGTGGATGGTTCCACACAGCGAGCTGTTCATATGTACAAGAGTCCATTACAATAACCTGTTGTTTCTTAAATGTAAGAATAATGTAGAGTTAATAGAGATTTTAAATTCCATGTTTAGTCTAGGGACAGAGGGCCTAAAAATTGGATGGTCATTACTAGCTGCAATGATGAAATGAGAGGTAGCCTTTTTAAAAATGGTTTATCACCCCACTAAAATTATTAGCTGCCCTTGCCATCAGTAATGAAATAAAAACTTTTTTAAAAAGAGAGAATTATAATAGTATTTACCAAAATAAATCCTCAAACCTAATTATGTTTAAAAAAAACCAAAAAAAACCTCAAAACAGTTGTTTCACAACTTTTCTCCAGTTTGGCTGGGCCCAAGAGGTATCACATTAATTAGAAACTATAAATAATGTACTGTAATAACTTCTGGGTAAATCACTGAAAAGATGCAGAACAGGGAGTACAAAACCTGTAAGAGGATTATTATTTTTTTTAGATTTCGCTTATGGATAAAACTGTTCATAGAGGCTGAGGAGATGTCTTTCTATTACACCTCACCCCCCCACCCCACCCCACAAAAAAATCCTGCTATCTGATATGGTTAGTAATTGATCATGATGTCTTTACTGAGGTAACATACCTGGTATCAAACAGAACTCCCCATTCATCTGTCAGTACAGTTTCTTCTAATTATACAGACATTAAAATGGAGATGTCATTGGTACCATATTAAGGGAATTAAAATAATACTGTTTGTTCTATTTATACTGTTGGTTTGACAGCCTGCGCAATACAATTGTTGGCCATGTTGATGGTTGATAATGAGTAGCTTTCAATGAAAAAGTGCCTTAGTTGTGTAAAAACAAAGAAAAGGAGCCAAAAATACATAATACTCAAATATGAGCAACAAATGGAAAAACAGCTTGACAAATGAAACATATCTACATGAAATAAGTCAGAGAGATGAAAATCAAATAAATTTGATTCCTTGGCAATCCTTTTTATTATGCCAGTATGTTGCTACCATACCTTCATTCACATGATAAAAGGTTGTAGAAGACATATTGCCATGGACACCAAATCATTTTTCATATAGAAAAAAGACTGTTTATACAGACAAGGCAACTGTTGCAGAACTGGGGCTGCTTTTTAACATCACCTGCTTATAATCCTGGCCCTGTAATAGGCTTCTGTAAGAAAGACATTACTAATGGCCATTTCCATTTGAACGATGTAGAAAATATAGTTTGCAATAAAATAAAAATAGGGTAGATGACATGTATGGGTTGTTAAAAGTCTGTATAAGCCATTTTCCCCAGTGACCACTGGCCATAATAATGCAGCACCTATCTCAGGCTTCCTCAATCTCGGCCCTCCAGATGTTTTTGGCCTACAACTCCCATGATTCCTAGCTAGCTGGACCAGTGGTCAGGGATTACGGGAATTGTTGTCTCAAAACATCTGGAGGGTCGAGGTTGAGGAAGCCTCATGAACATCTACATCCATAACATGATGTCAGGTTATATGTTTTTGTGTGTTTCAACAATGTTATCCATATGTGAAATGTAAGAAATAAGATTTCCCCCTTATATTATTTGCAAACTCCGCATTTTCAGCACTGTTCCCCACTGATGACAATCTCCTATATAGTGTCCTTGCCTCATTTTCAGCTTAATAATTTACAACACTAAAGAGATTTCATCATTGTGTATTGAAGATAAAATTTAAATCAACACGGTCTGAGACAATTATAAGCAGATAAGTACAGTCAAAGAACATTTAGCTTTTTAAAGACACAAATTTAGAGCCGAACTAATTTCATTTCTCCCTTCTTCTGCATTCTGGATTTTTAAACTTTTTTTCCCTTTCCTTTGCTTCTTTATTTTATTGTATATTGTATGTCCCCTGTTTTATTGGAAGTTTTTGTTTCTTTTCCTTTCTTTAATTTTTCTTTTTTCTTCTTTTTTTGTTCCTTATGGTTTTTGCTTTTGCTTTTTGTTCCTTTTGGTTTTTGCTTTTGTTCCTTTTGGTTTTTGCTTTTGCTATATGACTGTAAGATTTGTTGTTGTCAGAAGGGGGAGGCAGACAAGAGGGAAAGTGAAACTGCAAGGATTTTGGGAGGGGGGAAAATCTCACGGTTGGAGAGAACTAGATTGGCAGGTGTGACCTTGAACATTTCAAACAATACTGGGAACCAACTGATAAGACATGGCGGGCAAGGAAGGCACAATAGCAACAAGGAGGGGGGTAGTTGCAGCTGCAGCAGCCAGTTGAAGGGCTAGTGGGCAAGCAGAGATGGGAGAGAAAGGGGAGAAAGATCAGACAGACCTTCTGGCACTGCAACTTTTGGAATTTAGGAAATAAATGCTACAATCAATGCAGGATTTTACTCAATCTAATCAAACATTAGAAGGATATTGAAAACTCAAAGAGAGTTTTGAAAGAACAATTTGGGATGTTGGGAGACAAGGTCAACAAATTGGAATCCACGGTGGACAAACTGGAAAAAGTTAGAGATGAGGTAGGAGAACTGAAAGAGGACCAAAAGGGGATGAAGGGAATTGTGGAAGGGGTTCAAGGGAAACAGGAAGAACTGGAGGATCAGATCCTCCTTCTGCAATTGCAGGAAAGAGACAGGACACTACGCTTAAGGGGACTACCAGAACCTGACACACAGGCCAATCTGGAAACATATGTTTTACGGACAATCTCAGAGTGGATGGGAGAAAGGGAAGATTGGCTGGAGGAACTTTCAGAAAGCTGTTATAGAATTTGGACACGCGAAAGTAAAGGGAAAGAGCAGCCAGGAGATGTCTTATTAACATTAGCATTAAAAAAAAAAAATGAAGGATGCAATCCTTCAAAAGTTTTGAAGATAATCTTGTGGTTGCCGGTCATAAAGTGGATATTTTTAGAGAAATTCCACTAAAATTGAGGCTCAGAAGGTCCAGATACAGGTTTTTAACAACAGCACTTAGGAAAGCAGACATCAGATACCACAAATTTTCTTTGGAATTCATTTGTGAGCTGAATCCTTGGGAGGGAAAAGAGTGGATGTGCATCCATTGAGAATCCAAGTGAAAGGATTAAATCTAAAAGAAGTTACCCTTGCCATTGTAAAAGTAAACAGTCCCAGCAAATGACATGCCTACTCAGAAATAAACCCTATTGATTTCAATGGGTCTTACTTGCAGGTAAGTGACTATCGGATTGCATATTAACATATACCTACAAGTTATGTTATATTGTTCACAAAAAATGTTAAAAAGCCAACCAATGAAATTCAAAAGCTTGTTTTTCTTTGACAATTGTGAGTTGTTATATTGGTAAATATTTGTTTTATTTTAAAATGGCTATGGACAAGAGTGTGAGGTAAGGGAGAGGACAAGGGCCCCCAGGAACCTGAAGCCTCCCCTGTTTGTGCTTATTTCTTATCTATTTTTTAAAAAAGGTTATTCATTTTTCTTTTTCATTCATTACATACATCTCAATTTCTTAACATTTACTATATATGCCTCCCTCCCTCCCCTCCAGGGCTTCCCCCAACTTCCGCTTCTGGTTTGTTTCTCTCTTCACCCACTTTACTATCTCCTAGCAGAAAAAGTTATTAATAACATAACATCAAGCCTAAAAACCTAAAAATAAAAGTAAATATACTATAATATTTCACTATTTTCTAAACATTTTCTAATACTGATAATGTGAATGTTTATTTAAATCCTGCCATTTATTTTAATAGAATGTATATACCAGAATGGTTGATATTCATAATCTTTAAGAAGCTTACATAGAGTACAACTAATATAGCATCTCCCTTCTGAGATAGAAGGATGGTCAATGTACAGATTAAAAAGGAAAACATATTTTATCCTTTTAAACTGCCTGGAGCTTTTATAACAGTGAACCAGTATATCAGTTTTGTTAATTAAATAAAAAATTAAACAGACAGCCATTTTTAATAATGAGTATTGTGGTCAGAGTAGAGTAGCAGAGTCTTCAATGTCATGTCAGTTATGATTCTTCTCTGTTGACATTTAATTAATTAACCCCCACAGATGTGCAGTTGCTATATGATCTCTCAAAATCCTGGGGTAAGAATACTTGAGAAATTAGATGGTTGTGAATTCCAATATTAATTGGCCTGATTTGCATCTTCTGGAATAATGTGTGAGCCAGAACTTAGTTTTCGCTGGCTTTCACGCTTCTTGATTGTACCAACACAGTTCTCAGCTAAAAAAATCATTAAAAAAATACATTTAAGATGCATTTTTAGTTTTGGGATGAAAGTGATTTTAAAATATTATTTATATACATATTCAAATTTTATTTTGAATTATTAATTCAGAAACTGGATGGAACAGAATGAAGGTTGATCACGTGCAGAAGTGACACAGACAAAAAATAGACTGATTCACCAGTCTTTACCTGGAACGTTTTCTCTAACTGAGCATGTGAACTGCCCTCAGACCCCCAGGTATAGGGCGGTATATAAATTCAATAAATAATAATAATGTCCTCACTATGAATAAAATTCTCTGAAAATCTCAATGTGGAGCTTGTCCGCATGGGTTTTTGCTTTTTTCTAATTCCCATATCGCTCCTTGGTGAGAAGCAAGTTCTTTTCTTACCAGTTTTGCTAAAAATACAAATTATCAAATATTATATGCATTATTATACACACATATACACTCCCAAGTTTCCTAAACTGACACATAAGCAGATGCATACAGCAATGTATATAGCTGTATAAAAGTACCTATCAAACTATGCTGTAGACCAGCGTTTCCCAACCTTGGGCCTCCAGCTGTTTTTGACCCATCATCCCTGACCACTGGTCTTGCTAGCTAGGGATGATGGCAGTTGTAGTCCAAAAACAGCTGGAGGCCCAAGGTTGGGAAACACTGCGTAGACATATAGTACCTCATGGGACTTACGTCTTTCCCACATATGCATATAAATGTACGTATATTTGCATCTAATGCTGCATCTAATTTGGCTTTCTTTCTTTCTTTTTTACAAAGAAAGGCTGGCAATGTATGAGTGGCTTGAACATAAATGGACACTCATTGCAAGAGGCATCACAATGTGTTGAAAGCTTGATTGCATCAAAACTGGCATAATAGTTAGTGAAGAATTCATGCCTTTCTGAGATGTGCCTGGATGTGGTAGAATTCTTGCTGGTACTGAAGCCCAGCAGGATCAATGGACCGCTTGCATCTTTTTTATGGAACTAGGGTCCCCTGATTTTAGTGAGATGCTGCTTTGTCAAGTATTTCCTTCTGCCAAGCCTTAGGCTGATCACACTGGTCCTGTGGACGTAAAGTAACATGGGTTTAACTGGGAATCGCGAATTAGGAAAACATCTCTCACAGCAGTCGATCAACAACAATAGAGAGAAATGGCAGGCAGAAAATAAAAGACAGGCAGCCAAAATTAAAAACTTTTTTGAAAAGGTTGTAGATTCAAAATGGCTACACTAGGAAAGACATCGTGTCAATAATCAGTTCTAGAAAGAATATATCAGTTAACTAATATTTTAGCTACAATTACTGTATGGAAGTTTCACATTGAGTCTAACTTGGATCTTATGGTTGTATTCAACCAACTTTTACTCAGAGTAGACCCATTGAAATTAAGAGAATTAAGTTAGCCAAGGCCATTAATTTCATTGGGTAAGAGTTGCTGTATGGACTTGTGAGCCAGTGGGAAAGAGAGTGAAGTGGTGTGGGCTTGTAAATAAAACAACTCAGATACTGGGCAGTTTTTGATTGGGATTAAAGTTGGTGCTGTTTTCTATTTGGTCACTAGGTGGTGGCAGGAGGTAAATATATAATGTACTGCCATGTGATTTCTGTTGTGCAGTCCTTATGAGTTTCATAAATTCTGTGTGATGAGCATTGTATCCTTTCCCCTGGGGCACTCTATGCTTCTATTGAAGTGAATTATATATACAGACATTTAGATTTTATTTTCCTCTGACTCTGTCTGGCTTGTTTAATTAAGCTCCCTGATTCAAATTTGTTCTAACTTAAGACCAATAAGAAACAAATTGTGTAATCAGCAAGAAAATATAATGACACACAACAGAACTCAGAAATTATTTGACTCAACTAGTTTCAATTTTCCTTGAGCTAGTCTAGTTTGAATATTCTGTAAAAATTCTAATCTATTCCAAAGACGTAGTTTGCAAATCGTTTTTTCGCTCATAATTTTACATGCTCCACTGCCTCAGATGAAGAAGCTCTGTGAATTGTGTTTTTCTCACAAAGCTTACAAGTTCTGTGAGAGCCCCAGTAGAGGCTTAAGACATCACTAAGTATTGATGTTTCTGTTGCAGGATTTACAAAGTATTCCAACTATCCCAGAAGTGTTTGCAATTACCATGAATCTTGCAACCTATAATAATCTATATCTATTTCTCTCACAGAGTTTATCAGCTTTGAAAACTGTTCTCGCGTATTGTGTACATTCTATGAACCATTAACCCCTAAGGTTAAAAGCTTGTTAAAGCTTTCACTTTTTACACAGCACTCCTAACTTTCATTAAAGTATTTTAAATTATACCTGCATAATCTTATCTCTGAAGCTTGGTATAATGTTGTTTAAGCCAATTAATAGCTCTCAGACCTCAATCTCTGTGATACTTCTGAAGAAAAGGAAGATCAGGATTATGTGGTGGCCTTTGGTACAAATGAGGACTCCACACCTCTGAGGCAGCCAGACACCACTTTCTCAGTGCCCTTGTATAAGCTTTGATTCCTCTGTCTTGCTTGTCTGTGAAGTCCCTCATCCATTACAACAATCAAGAATGTAGCCTTTTCTCTATGGTTGTCACACTGGTTTTCTTTCTCACTTCATTGCAGTGTGTTCTGTTGTCTCTATTTCAATATTAATATTACGCAGCTTGAAGCAATAGGATGCCTACAAACTGACTCCTCTTGGAATAAAAATTGCCAAGACAAATAAATATTATTCAGAAGCTTTACATACAGAACTTGGTTCAAAACAGAACATAAAACAATTCATGACATTCAAACAATTGTGTAATATCAGGCACATGTCCAGCACAGATTTCATCATCTTACATAATTGAAATAATTCCAAACAGACCTAAAATCAGGTCTGTGACTCTCCACACAGACTCCATTAGCTTGGAGCTGTTTTTCTCTTCAGAAGAGATATCATTAGCACTTCCTTTGTTCTCTGTGGCTTCCAAAGAAAGGCTCAAAGCGATGGCAATTTGCAGTTGAATACCTCACATAAGCACCAAGTGAGAGCTAGCAGAGAACATTCTAAGTTAACTATCAATCCATTTACGCTTAGAGAGCCCTTTCTAGCTTCAATATATTCCTGAGTGGAATTTTCCATGTTAAACCCTCAGTAGTTCACGTTCAAACACATACAGAGTATTTTCAATTTCAGTATCATCTTGGTTCCTTCATCTTGTTCCAACTTTCTGCTACCAAATTTTCACCTTTCATTGCTAAGATGATTCAAAACTCAACCATTAAACTTTTGGAATAGCCTTTTAATTCCTGTGTCCTGCTGTAACTAAAGCTGTGTCTTGGTGTTTGCCTGAACAAACAATTATTAGAACATGGAGATGGGATGCGCATATAAGCCATGCCTCAACATGTCTAGGGGTGTAGGCTGCCATTTATAACTTTGCACAATTAGCCCAAAGGTCTGCTGAAGATTTCTAAACATGTTTGGTGAATGTACTTAGAAAACTCCCTATGACTGGTAGCCCTGTCTAATCAGGGTTCCCTGTGGTGGGGAAAGTTTCTAAGAGCATTCAACCAAACACAATGAGAAATCCTCTACAGGACTTTATGCTAATCATGCTAACCTGGGTATGTTGGAGAGGCATTTGTGTGCATGCTCCAGTCTCTGTCCACAGTTTCCATGTTGCTTGTTCAGACAAATGCCAGAACACAAGCTGTAGCATATAACCAAGGGTAAATATGTGTAACCAAAATAATTGTATAAGTGTGGTGTAGTGGTTAAGAGCGGTGTACTCGTAATCTGGTGAACTGGGTTTGCATCCCCGCTCCTCCACATGCAGCCGCTGGGTGACCTTGGGCCAGTCACACTTCTCTGAAGTCTCTCAGCCTCACTCACCTCACAGAGTGTTTGTTGTGGGGGAGGAAGGGAAAAGAGATTGTTATCCGCTTTGAGACTCCTTAGGGTAGTGATAAAGCAGGATATCAAATCCAAACTCTTCTTCTTCTTCTATTTATTTACCCCGGATTCATTTCATTATCTTTGCTCTATCCCTGTGTTGAATTTTATCTTATTTGTTTACTTATTAAATTTCTATATCAATCTTCAGCTGAGGATCACAGGGCGGTTTACAATATTGAACTAGTTACGTTGTAACGTTAAGCCAAACCAAGGCTATATAGGAACCTGCAAGCGTGTAGATATTCACAACAAAGAAATATAGCCACTTCACTCCTCCCGTGGTTGTCCTGCTGCTACCATGCTCCCCAGTACTAAACCATAGTTTAGCTTACTGTTATGTTCCAACCTGGGCTCATGGTTTGTCACCAGCAGATAAACTACATTCAGTAAGCCAAGTACAAGCCTTGGCTTCGCTATTATAGCTTGTAATACAGATGAGTTGATTTGGCTTTTCTTCTTTCCCAGACAAATTCACTTAAAAATAAAATAAAAAATCCTGCCCACATCCTTAGAAATGTCAAGTTTTATATGTGTGCTGTTATTTAACCAAATAACTTATCAGCAACCTTCTGTTTGTCAGGGACCTTAATTGAGAGAAGTCAACTGCAGGATGAAAGCCCTTAATAAGTTACATTTTGCTCTGCCAGGCCTTCAGCATTTCACCATTACAATAAGAGAAAGCAATCAAAATATTTCAACTTTTTTTTAAAAAAACTTCTGTTTATCTGTTCAAATCATCCAAAATAATCTCGCCTCTTTTTGCCAAAGTAAATACTGTTTTTCTAGGCAAATAAAATATACAAGAAGTAAATTGTTCAAGTTCAGTTTCTCAGTTTTACATTCATAAAACTGTGTGTCATGCTGAGTTTGACAGATAAAATACTTTTCTTTTTCTGTCAAAAGACAGTTTCAGCTAGTATTCTGGATTTCCCTGTGAGGGAGATTATTCTGTTAGCAAGTTAATTTATATTTTGTGTCATTGATCCCTCCTACAGCGGCGTAGCTAGCCGTACAGACGCCCAGGGGGCAAGGCGTGCTGGGGCAGGATGCGCTGTGTGGCGCCAGAGCCTGCATGGAGTCCACTCCTGTCACCGTCTTCCCCTTGGTTACAGGCACCATGCCATCCGAAAAGGCAGCGTGGGGCTTGCGTCCACCCGCCGCCTCCCCCTCAGCTGCCCTCCAGTTGAGGCGGAGGCGGCAGGTGGGCAAGGGCCCTACACCGTCTTTTTGAAAAGCACAGCGCCTGCAGGAGTCCACCTGCCACCTCCCCCTCAGCTGCAGGGTGGCTCAGGTGGCAGGCGGACATGAGCCCCATGCCACCTTTCCGGGCGGCACAGTGCCTGCAAATGTCTGAACCGCTGCATCACTCCCAGGAGAGATGCGTGGCTCAGTCACACGGCAGGCACCACGGGAAGTGCTGCCCCTGCAGTAAGTGGTCACACCCTGCCCCCCACTAGCTACGCTAGTGTCCTGCTACAGCATTTATTAAATAAATGTGAGCATACACAATGTATATTTGTATTCCTTTTGTCATATACTTGCTCAAGTTCTGGACTCCTTCACACTGACCACTATCGGGCTTGTCTGTCTGGTACCTCTTTGAGGTCCCCAGATTTGTCACCTGTCACCTCACGCTCTGATTGCATAGTCTAGTCCCCGGGGGATTTCTTCTGTAACAAAGAAAACTGTCAAGGCCCCGAGTTGCTGTTCTTCACCTTCTGCTCTTCATCAGTTGCATCCTATACATTTCTAGAGTCCTTACATATGTGGGTGGGTAAAAGGAGATTTCCCTCATACCCTTACCTACCACCCAGATTAGGACTGCAGCTATCATTTTTTAAAAGGCCTATTGTGTCACAGCAAGATTTCTTATAGTCTTGACAAGTGGTTGCAAATTGATCAAGAAAACAGAGACAGCAGCTTAATTTGGAGAGTCATATTTTGACCGCAGTTTGAAGTTGATTTAAGATCTTGGCTAGTACCATAATTCCCTAGGAAACTATGATTACCGTAACATGCTTGCTGCATGTGTGGATCAAGAGGTCACAATATTGTTTAGAATATTACCAAGAAGAATTAAATTTAGTTTAAATTTATTTAATTGAATGCCTATATATTTTGGAGTGTTGTAATGCAATGTGTATCATTTTTTTTATCCTTTAGGCTCTAGTAAATGATATCCAGACAATCCAGCCCAGTTTGAATAGTGTTAATGAGATTGGGAAGAAAATGAAGAACGAAGCAGAACCAGAGTTTTCTTTGAAAATACAAACTGAACTAAAAGAACTTAATGCTCAGTGGGATCATATTTGCCAACAGGTACTCCATCTCTTGCTATCTTCTTTTAATTTAATTCCAGATTTCTCTTTGACATAATTTCCCCTGCTCTGTGTGCATAACTACTGAATGTGAGAGGTGGAGCCAGACATTTGTGGTTCACACTAATTAACCTTCTATCTTAGTAAATTTATCTACCATGTCAAAATGCACGCAGGAAAGATAGATTTGAGTGCTAAAGTCTGACAATAATATAATGTATTATAATTGCAAACAAAGAGCCTGACATAAGCTGGAGCAGATAAATAAAATCCAGCAAGGTATGACACCTAATAAATAGTTTTATCTTCACTGGCTTTTGCTTTACTCAAAGTATTTTGTAGCATTCCTATCAAAAAAATAAGGAGCGATAAAGCAGCATTATGATTCTGAGTTAAACCGCTTGGAACGGCACATTATAACATCTGTCAGTAACAAGCTTCTGTCTGTTACAAACTTCAAATGCCACAAGTTAGACATAGAGAGCAGAAAAGCAATTGTACTGAAAAAAGGCAAACGTAATGAAATTTTCACCGTGTCATTTTTCAAGACAGAAGGCTGTAGGATCTTATATTACTAAATTAGAAAGAGAAAATTTCAGTAGAAAGAAGAAAGAGTGAACTTCATTTCGGATTGCTTACCATATAAGATGATACATTCTTCACATTTTTCTTACAGTAACACTTTGCCTACTTGGCAGCTTCTTGGCATCTATTGGTGCCATTTGGGAAACAAGATTTTGAGTTGACTCCAAGAGCAGAAACCCTGTTAATTTGATGCTGTTAGGAGGAGAGGGGATATTAATCAAATCTGCACTGGAGGTTGGGGGAACCTCAAAAACAAAATGAGAGGTGGTGTGGAGGCTGGAGGAAAAATTAGTGAAAATTACCTCGCCCTCCCTCTTTTCTCCAGCAGTAGTCTTATCTGGATCCACATTCCCCCAGTGAACAAAAGGAGCCCCTTCATTCACAAGTGGGAAAGTCTAGATTCAACCCTTCTTTAAAATCTATCTTCCTTAAAATTGAATCTTGTTATGCTAGGCATTTACTTTAATATTCAATTAATGTCTGAACTAGTGTTTACAAGAGGAAATCATGTTGTTTTCTTTAAGGCCTATGCTAAGAAGGCAGCTCTGAAAAGTGGTTTGGATAAGACTGTGAGTCTTCGAAAGGATTTATCAGAGATGCATGAGTGGATTACACAAGCAGAAGAAGAGTACCTTGAGAGAGATTTTGAATATAAAACACCAGATGAATTACAGAAAGCTGTTGAGGAACTGAAGGTAACAAAATACAAAGTGACTTGTTTAATTTGTATCTGATCTTCTTCTTGAAGTTATTGTTACACACAATCTGTTTGTTCATTTGAAAGAGCTGGCTATTTGAGCTTCACTTGAGAACTATTAAATTCGAAGCAATAGGTGGTTTAAAGTAATTTCACTTCAATTTAGCATCTGTTATAAGTTTTTTGACTCATCAAAGAATTGCATTTCTATAAGTTCTCTTTCCCCATGCTTAATTAGATTTAGTGTTGCATTTGTATATGTCCTTATTGTTTGTGGGTACCCACATCAAATTCTGCACCTGTTCTCATATGCTTCCATTCTCTTTTCTATGATAATTGCATCAGATGGTATATAATTCTTGGGCTATTATTCCTCTGAATGTAACTTCTCCCAGATGGAATTCAGAAATTTTAGGCACTCATAAATGGGAATAAGAAGGTTGCATTCAGCAACAATTTGTGCTTTCATTTTGTTTTCCCAGAACATATAGAACGAGTGACAAGTCCCTGTTATGCTAACTTATCCCTTTAAGTTAGAGATGTTACTTAGGAAAATGTTCCCATTGAATATAGATTCATTTCATTCCTTGACTATATTGCGGGTTTTCTCAGTTTTATCTGATATGGATATTAATGCATATTGGCAATAGTACAGCCAGAGCTGTTTGGCACCCTCATTTAGTGCCATTTTAGATATTGGCAATGTGGGGACTTGTTTCCTTGTTCAGCTCTTTAACTCTAAACCAGAAGCAAGGACAGCAGTGGCTGTAATAAGAGGAATAGCACTGTATTTTGCAGTATTTCCTACAAGTTTTACACGGGGTCACTGCAGCAGCACTACAAGTTGCCTTGTAAAGATTCAGCACCCATGTCAAGGAAAGCCTGCTATGTAGCTGAGGTAAGGACACAGAAAGATGCACACAGAGTGTGCATGGTATGTGATTACAGTATATTACTTAAGACAGCAAAACAAAATGAAAATTCAAAACTATACACCCTATATCAATTACACGAGAAAGCAAGAACGGGCCATTTGTGCAGTGGCTCCATGTTTGTAGGATGCTCACCCCAGGAAGGCTTGGCTGGCAGCTTCATTATACCTTTAGGCACCAGGCAGAAACATTTCTCTTCAACCAGGCCCTGGGCTGATTAACTCCAGAGCAGTAGCCGCTACCAAATAATGAGGACAGTGAGGAAAGGAGCATGCCAGATCTTGAATAGGTGGGGAGGAAGAGGAAGTGGAGGGGGTCTTAATGCTTGCCTTGAAAATATGAGCCTTTACAACAGGCATAGGCAAACTCAGCCCTCCAGATGTTTTGGGATTACAGCTCCCATCATCCCTAGCTAACAGGACCAGTGGTCAGGGATGATGGGAGTTGTAGTCTCAAAGCAGCTGGAGGGCCGAGTTTGCCTATGTCTGCTCTACAACATGAATATGGAGCAGTGAAATTTGAGCGGAGGGGCTACTGAGCTGATCGCTCATCTTTTTAACTACTGCTTTGTGGCATGGAAAATCAGGCAAATTATATTATGTTCTTTTCAAATAATGCAGTGTTTTTACCCCAGTATTCACTGCTTTATTTTCAGCTATCATAATGGATACATTTATGTATTTTCAGAGAGCAAAAGAAGAGGCAACACAGAAAGATGTGAAAGTGAGGCTTCTCACAGAGTCGGTGAACAATTTTATAGCAAGGGCTCCACCTGCAGCTCATGAGGCCTTAAAAAAGGAACTTGATGTTCTAACTAGGAACTACCAGCGACTCTGCAGCAGGCTAAATGGGAAGTGCAAAACGTTGGAGGTCAGTTCCTTCTCCTGGTAACATTAGAGCATTTCGAAGTGTAACAGAAAAGATATCAGCTAATGGACAGTTGTCGTGAATCAATTTTTACCCTCATAAGTCTTTAATATAGCCTACTGCAAGCTGGTGCCTTCCAGCTGTTTTAGACTACTATTCTCATCAACCCCAACCAGCATGGTTTCCATATTTATCTTAATCAGAATTGAATTACTTTTTTTTGTTTATTACTAAGTGGATTAAAATATATCCTAAAAATTATGCCACTTTCCTAGGATTATTAAATATATTCTCATAACTTCAGTTTTTTAAAAAAACATTATTTTGTTCTTTCTTTCTACTTTAATATACAGTCATACCTTGGGTTGAATTAGCTTAGGGGTAAGTATTTTGGGGTTGTGCGCTGCGGTGATCCGGAAGTAACGGAGCGTGTTACTTCCAGGTTTTGCCGTCCACGCATGTGCAGATGGTCGAAATGACGTCACACGCATGCGCAGCAGCGGCGAATCGCGACCTGCGCAGATGCGGGTTGCGTTCGCTTCTGGATGCGAACGGGGTTCTGGAACGGATCCCGTTCGCATCCAGAGGTACCACTGTAGAATTTTGAAATGACCTGATTTTATTTACTTTTTTGTGGCATTTATATAGGTAACCCAATAACACATGTCCTGGTAAAACAGCATAAGTTATATGTCTTTTTGTTTGCAAATAATATGTTTTTTAAAAAAATTCAAGCATTTCTGTATTAAAATTCATTTCTTTTTAAAAACTCATTCATCAGGAGGTATGGGCATGTTGGCGTGAATTATTGTTATACTTGGATGTTGAAAACAAATGGTTGAATGAGGTAGAATCAAAACTCAGGGCAACAGAAAATATTCAAGAAGGCACAGAAGAGATCTCAGAAGCACTAGATGTAAGTACTGACGTTCTGGTTAGGAACACGCAGACCTTTCCAATAAAAAGTTTCTATGTTAAATGAAAGCGTAATATTATTCAATGTGTGCTGTGATCTATGCACCCATATGTATATTTTCCATGAATTGTGTTCCATTAGATTTTCAATTATTATTATCACTGCTATGTACTAAAGGAAGATATGAGCACACAGGGTTCAGATAGGCCACAGCGTTCTTAGAGTAGAATTGGAGCTGTCAAAAAGAATAATGTAGTCTTCTCAACAAAAACAAAGATGTTTAATTCAAATGCTTTATAAACTTATGCTTTGTCTGGTGCCTGTGAAGCCAGCTTCACATGCCCTCCCAAATAACTTATACAGACATCCACATCTCTATATAAGCAAATCCAGTGGCAATTACTTCCAAGCAATCTTGGGTAGGATTGCAGGTTTTTGTACTCTACAATTAGATCCTTACATTTATCACATTTCCCTCGTTTTGCTGCAGAGATGTCTGACAGACCCAAGGTTTTAATAAAAGCCTTAAAAAGTCTTTTTCAAAGGTCCCAGAATCACTCCAGTTATTAAAAACATTGACAATTCTTGTTTTAAAAAATGAAGGAGTAGCATCACAAATTCAATAGTTTCTAGTTACCTGATTTGGTTGGTTGTGCTGATGGTCAATTCAGCAAGGTAGCATACATTATAGCCACACTGTTTATTATGTTGATGTGGTATCTAAGCCTTTGTTAATGTTTGCCTAGTCACATTTCAGATAATTTGTGCCAGAAAATGTTGCACTGATGAGCTTTATTTTTCTCATGAATACTCTTCTATTTTAATGGAAATGTAAGGTTTATTGCTTCTTTTATTTTAACAAGAGCTTTGAAGGCTCCTTTGTTTGGTGTAAGGGGAATGGCAAAAACAAGTAATACAGTTTATGGATGTTTCAGTCTCTGGGAACATTAATGCAACACCCAGAAGATAACCGCAATCAGATTCGTGAGTTGGCACAGACCTTAACTGATGGTGGAGTTCTGGATGAACTGATCAATGAAAAACTGGAGAAGTTCAATACTCGGTGGGAAGAGCTACAACAAGAGGTACATTTTAAGAAATAATTTCCTTCCCCCATACTTTTCTCTTAAACACTGTGTTTAACAGGAGAGCTGAAAGGTAAAGTTACCTGTCTTATAAAATACTGTGTTGTAAAGATGCGGACAACAGTGTTGACGCAAGAAGAAACCAACAAAAGTTGTGACAGCTTTGGAAGGGACCGATTAACAGATGCAGCTCTCTGTATATGTTTTTGGTGTCTTTTTATATGTGTATAAGAGGGTCTACCTGGTATCAATTTTTCTAGAAAATCTACATACATGTCTTCTTCTTCGGCAATCACTCATAGCCAAGTAAGATTATCTTCCATAAACACGGTTTTAACAATGAGTCTGTAAGTGACTGTGGAGGCCAATTCTGGACCCACACCCAAAGCTCTCAGAGTAGGCAAGAAAGACACTTTCCGGTTTAAGAGGGAGTGGTCAGTTCCTTTAAATTTGGCAGCCCCGTTTCACAATGAGGACAGGGCAGAATGGAAGTAGAGCGTAGCTTAGATGTAAACTTGATGTATCCCCAGTGGCAGGGGTGGCTGGTCCCATTTTGGCACCTGTGCTGAAACAGGAATTGCCAAATCCTGCCCCCCCCCCGCCACCATTTCTGCCACTGGGGCGTTCCGCAATGCATAGCTGCTTTGCTTCTCTGCCTGGGGACGGGTAAGACGAGTGGCAGTGCTACATCATATAATGCCTCCCTCTTGTCTGTGAGAGGGAAGGCCTTCAGCTGGCAGCAGGAGCAGTGGGAGGACAGAGCTCCGCCTCTTGCACTTCTGCCTCCTTCAGGTGAGTGTTTCACCCTGCCTCATGGGCATTCCAACTCTTCCCCATAGGACTTTATATAATTTAAACGGGCCTTAAAGACTCAATCTGTGTTGTATAAATAGTGCTGTATATATATATAGGTGTACATTGCTTTGTAAGCCGTGTTGGGATGAATATTTCTTGAAAAGTCTGTAAAATTAAATAAATGGAAATAAATTCAATAAATAGAAAACAAAAGAAATGAAACATTAACATGAAAACAAATGGAAAACAAACTATTTACCCTTGTGAACTTCACTTTAGAAAGCAGCAAAATTTATTTGGAATAAAAGCAAAACAAAAGAGGAATCCTAAATCCCAATGCACTATAAGATGTCTAATAAAATAAATCAGCAGTTTAAGAACACTTGGAGTACAGAATCAGCACAGACTAAGAAAAAATAATACTTTCTTAGCTAGCATTTCCGTATGCCTGCTTAATGCCCTTGACTGCCCCCTCCCCCTGCCCAAGGAAATATTGTCTGCACACAGGACTGCTGTAAAGGTAGGCAAGAGCAAACAAGGGGATAGCAGAAAGGGGGGCAAAGAAAGCATGGGATAGAAAGTGTTTTATACCCATTTTCTGCCTTACCAACCAGGTTGCACAGGAAGCAATAGTTCTTTGACAACCTGAGCTGTGAATTGTTATGTTCAGGGGGTGGGGGTTGGAATGTAAGGAGGCTGACCTCAAAGGTAGTGAATGTGGAAAGAGAAATATTTGTAATTTTCAGGCAGGTCACAGAAGACTTAAATGAGAACATCAAATTCCCAAGAGCCAAAGCACCAAGTTTAATTTACTAATCTTCCCCCTTATTTTTGAACATCCAAATCCCTTCAGTTCCACGTAACCCTCCTAATAATCAGTTAGCATAACACAGGACATTGATAAACCCTCTTCACAATTCTTACCCCCAAAGGCTCTCCTCTCTGCTGCCAGCCAACAATCCACATGATCATTCTCTGGGTTAATTAGCATTAACAAAGGAGTTGGCCAGCTCCTGACACTTGTGCGACTGCTGCATGCTTTTGTGAGCAATGTGTTGCCTCATGGTGGATAAAGCTGGCAGGAGG
Organism: Podarcis erhardii; assembly: GCF_964252035.2. Taxonomy (NCBI): domain Eukaryota; kingdom Metazoa; phylum Chordata; class Lepidosauria; order Squamata; family Lacertidae; genus Podarcis; species Podarcis erhardii. Next base: position 62,442,900 of record NC_138508.1, read on the forward strand.
AATCAAAAACACTGGTAATTAAATATTCTCCCTTTGAAAAACACCCTCATTATTATAACACCCTCATTAAAATGTAAAATGATATATATCCATTGAGTCATATATCCTTTTTCTGTGGTTTATTGATTGGAAGGTTACAAACTAGATGGTTTTTTTAAATCACATTATTAGTACCTTATACACTGTGGATGTAGGACAGAACATTTGAAGTGGCTGAGGTAATCCTGTCCTGTGTCCCAGGATATAAGAAAGATATAAAAGTGAGCTTTCATAACACCACTACCACCGAAAGCCATGTTTGTTTTACAATGCACACAGCAATTTGTTGCTATGTGAGTGAAGACATATTCACTACATTCCATTATGAACCGTTACAGGAAAAGAAATGATGAAGGCTGTTCAGCTGTTCTGTTTCTGTTGGTGAATGCTTTTATAAAATAGTTTTTTTCCCCATAACATTACTTTCGAGTCCTTGACCTCAAGGTTACATTTCATATGGCCTTGGAAATATGTGTAGTGTGACTTGACCTCCAGGTTTATTGAGTGAATAGAAATGTTAGGTTTATAGCCTATTAAAATAATGAATAATGCAGAGTCAATGCAGATAAAACTAAATTATGAGAAGGCAGAATATGAAAGAAGGTGAAAAACTAAGCTGAAAATCGCATGTGTCATCATCTTAAACTATTAAGTATGAAAAGAGGGGCAAAGGGAAATGTAAAACCAAAGAAGGTCTTAGTAACCATATTGTGGGGTTTCGCTAATGTCATAGGGCAGGCTTAAAGTAATGTGACTTGCTATAGTAGTAATAGGAACAGTCTGACTCATTCTTTCCCCAGTTTTTGTAACATTTTGCTGAATGCGGTACCATTAAGAAATATTGTAATAAGGTGAGGAGTGAACCATAAAGAGACAAGACAAAACTTAAGAGTTCTAATCATTCCTGGTAGTACTACCATTTAATCCAGGCTCTAAGAAACTATTTATATCCTATGTGAGAGTTTGTTTTATAAACAGCACTTTCATCCCTCTCACTTGTTGCAGTGGATTATCTGTAAGTGGACTATGATGACGGCAACTATGTTCTGACCAAAGGAAATCTCCTGACATATATAATGAGATCAGGAGCCGCCCGAGGCTTCAGAATGAACAAAACTATCTAATGGCAGGACTTAGTTTTGCAGTCTTCTACTCACTATAGAATTCCTCACTATTTGGTTTGGTTATTTAGGGAATTTTGACTTTTTGTGGTTATTTATTTAAAAAACAAAATGGCTGGCAAAAAAAGACGAAATTTATCTTACAAAAAGGTGGTTGTGTATCAGTATGAAATTCCTGTGTGTTTTTAACAGCAGTAAAGAAAAATTGAATGGCTAATACTCTTTCCCCTTTATTTTTCAGGCTGTGAGGAGACAAAAGGTTCTTGAACAAAGTATCCACTCTGCACAAGAGATTGACAAAACCCTTCAGTTAATTCAAGAGTCTCTTGCTTTCATTGATCGACAGTTAACTGGTTATATTGCCGACAGAATTGATGCAGCACAAGTACCTCAAGAAGCACAGGTGAGTCTTTTGGACTTTAGTTTAAATAGCTTTATCATTCAAGTGGTCAGTATGATTCCTTTAATTTGGTTGGCTTTTTCCTCAAAGATGATGATTTCTAGAATTTTCAGCAGCTGGGGTTAGGAAGCATAATTTGCAACCCATTTCTTGCAAAACTACTTACTGGAATACAGATGTGCATAATAATATCATCTTTAAAAGGTCACATTTATTTTGCAGCAAATTCATGTTTTTAGATTTATTTTAACTGTCCTTATGCTGACATAAAATTATTATATGACACTAATATAAACTCATTAAATGTTTGTGACGGTTGTGCTGTAACCTTGAAGCAACAACATGAATACTGTAACTCCCTATAGTGCTATTTTTATCATGCCATAAATGACTCATCATCTTTACTACTTATAGTTAACTTCTTAGTAAAGCAGATTAGATATCCCATAAATAGTTATTGAGTTATGCAATCATTGATACTGGATAGTTACATGCTTGTACAATCCTATATAGTCTACTCAGAAGTAAGCCCCATTGAATTCAGTGGGATTTACTCCCAGGAAACTATAGGATTGGAGCCATAATCTCATATAAAATTGAATAAATTAAAGAATATTGCCACAACCTTCATTCCTTAACTTTGTGTCTGTCAATATTTGCTTCACATTTTAAGAACATTTCTGAAGTACGTAACTTTCATTGATTGTATTTGTAAGAAAGGATACATTAGCCAAAATGAAACACAGATTTCTGAAATTGGGTGGAATATATTAGAATAGTTTGCCTCTTTCCTTATCAGCAGCCTTATTATGCATACATAAAATATTCTAGTGGGTGGGTTATTCCATACCATTTGTGGGCTTGTTTTGTCCATCTCTGATAAACCAACTGTGCTTGTGTTTAATCACAGTAGCTAGACTTGTCCAATTTCTAGAAGCTTTATTTTATTTTGAACATACATGAAAATATGTGTGTGTACTAATAATTCATATGCATCTGATTAACTGACTGATTGGAAACTTTATAATACTTTATTATACAATGTCAAGTATGAATTGTCAACCGGCAATCACATGGGCTAAATCTGCCTCCTGAAGTGTGCACCCCCCTCTTTCCATTACAAACCCTGTTAATTTCTCCTAGGGTTGACTGAAAAGGGTGCAAGAAGGAGACTTTTCTTCCTTCTACTTTTCTAACCCCATACCCACCCCTTTTATCTTCTATTTCCCATTTTGGTAATGGACAAGAGTAAAAGCAGAGGAAGAGTCAAATAAAGGCTTTATTTCACTATATTCCACCCCTTTTTAAGCATGTTGAGTAGAAGACCAAGAAGAATTTATCTATGTGTCTATATGCCAGAATGTGTCCACCTAGGCAATAGATCTCTAGACTGTTAATGCTGCACCTTCAGGCGAGGCAACCTGTTTTAAACGAGACACCAGGTGCATGGAGCACTCCATGGGTAGGTTTTTCTTACATGCCCAGCTTCATGTTTAAATCAAACATTTGACTTTACCCTGCCCCATTACTCCAAGATCAAGGTGGAGAAGAAAGGGACATGCAAAAGAGACTGTTGTCTTCTATGTGAACTCCTTGCTGTATCTGTCCTCTCCTTCCATAAATATCTCAATAAATAATGTTGGGCAGAGTGTGCTGCAAGATTGGGAGTGTCCCCATGTGATTGTCAGACTCCTCTCTGCATTCATGTTAACTGCTGGTGGATAAAGTCGCCTACATAGTAAATGAGAGTATGAGGAAAAAGCCAACAGTTTCTTGCTTTTACCACATCTGTTCATTTTCAGTTAACAAAAATACTATTTGTAACATTAATGGAATTACAGACTTTATGTTCTTGGACAGAAGATATATCCAGCTTTAGCCGTGTACTTCCAGGGAATAGAGAGAGAGAGAGTGAATTGCTGTTTTGATTAAAATGTGGTCTAGATAAAACCTTCTGACAGATTTTCCTCCCACATTTTGCAGTAATGGTCCCTAATATTCATCTTGATGAGAAAGAAAGCTGCCAGATATTTCCTGGTATAGCTGTTCTCTCTGGTAATTGTTTAGCAGTTCATCCACTAGCAGATATTCATTTCCAACAATTTCCTCATAAATTGGTTTGAATTGGTCTAAATTAGCTCATCTCAGTGTGTAGGATATGAATTGTTTTGTGTGACATTGCATTGGTCAGTATTGTGCAAGACATTTGGTTTCTTATGAGCCTACTCTATCATGAGGTGTAAAGGGTTGAAATTTGCATTGGAGTAATTTTACCAATCGCTGGTTCTTGTTGGAAATAACAGACAAAAATACTTGCTGAAAAAATCACTGAGATTATTACATTTCATATACTTGCTTCAGAGTGGTGTTGTGTATTTATCATGCTTTTAAAAAAACCTATTTTTAAAAAACCAATTATTCTTCTATAAACCCCCCTTTTTGTTTACATTTAATTGTTTCTATAGTTATATTTAGTTTTCATAGGGATGAGAATTGTAACACTGATGAAGAAGCCTTTAGTATGTACCTAGAATACAATTTAATTGTTCTTTTCTTCAAAATATGGAATAAAGTTAAACTTTTTTGTTTTATGTCCAAGTGGGCATAAAATATACTATCATTTTAAAGCAATAAGAAGAATATACCAAGTAGAGTACAAGACAGTGTCACAATCTTAGTAATTTCATATGATTTATTCCAGAGCCTGGATCTTATATATTTCCCTGTCAAAATAATCTACTTTGATTTTAAACACATCTTTTTTTTCCGCCAAACAGAAAATTCAATCAGAGTTGACAAGCCATGAGATTAGTTTGGATGAAATGAAAAAACGGAATCGGGGTAAGGATGCCACCAAAAGGATATTCTCCCAAATCGATACTGCACAGGTTTGTAAAATTGGCTTTCTTTTACATACTTAGTTCGAATCCCTTCTTTAAAATACACAAAACTAAATAAGCAATCATTGATTACATGTGAAACAGCTATACTTTCTATCCACAGGGTGGTGGTGGGGTTTTTGGGTGGGGGGAGAAAGTCCTGCTTGCTTAGCTTATAACATTATTATTTGATTTACAATGAGACCAAGGGAAAACCAGCATCTATATAAAAATGTGTAGGGTTGAAGTGCCTTGTTTCAGGGAATTCAGAACGGATGCTTTTGTTAATGCAAAATATGCATATTTGAAAAACCTTTTCTTGTTATTTTCATCTTCACAAATACCCTTCTGCCACAAAAATAAATTCTTTGGTCAAAATTTTTTTAGCTGTGAGCCCAGATCAGCAATCCCAAGAGAGTTTTAAACTTGCTGTTTGCTTGAAGAGCACGCCTGATGGCAAACATTTTTTGAAGTAGACAGTGGCAATCGAGTTGCCCGTGGGAAACCTGCAAGTAGGACCTGAGCATAACAGCAACCCACCCCCACCCCCATTTTCCAGCAAATGGTATTCAGAAGCATTACTGCCTCTGACTGTGGAAGCAAAGCATAGCTATAACGTCTAGTGGCCATTAGTAGCCTTATCCTCCATGAACTAGTCCAATTCACTTTTAAAGCTACCCAGTTAGTGGCCACCACTGTCTCCTCTGGGAGGGAGTTCCAAAGTTTAACTATGCACAGCATGGAACATTTCACAGATCTTGTGCAAGCCAGCTGATTCACCATGAGCATTTTTATATTTACCCCAACCTTCAGGTTTGGGGAAAAGAAAACTAACAAAACCATACTTTAATGGAATGCCACATTAACTTTTTCAAATTTTTTGCCAGTGGTTAAAGGTGCTAACTCATATTTACTATTTTCTTATCAGCTCTGTCAAGCTTACTCTCATGTAGTGCAGTGGGTGGCGATTCCTGTTAAAAAGAAAAAAATGCTATTCATGTGCATCTTACCATTGGATTCTTTCTTTCCAAAATGCATGCACTGTGTATAAATAACTTATGTTGCCTAATAATAATAATAATAATAATAATAATAATAATAATTTTATTTATACCCCACCCATCTGGTTGGGTTTCCCCAGCCACTGTGGGCTGCTTATTGAAATTGAAATACTTTATTGTCACTTGTACAACTTGTATACAGTGAGATTACATGAGCACCCCCCACTCAGCTCTCTTAGTCTTAATTCCCCTTGTTTACTGATGCACACCCACCACATATAGCACATAAAAAATTATAAAACATTAGACATTTAAAATTTCCCAATACAGGGTTGCCTGAATATGACCTGAAACTAATAATACACTTGCAGACTAAATATTCAAAGGAAATGCAACTCAGTATTACAACCCATTTGATGGTTTGTGTGAAATGACCTAGCAAGTAGCATTCTTTAAAATCTTGGGAACTTGCTATCAATCCGAAGGAAGCTGCACAGGAGGGCACAGTGTAATTGTTTGCTAAGCTGCCTAGACATGCTTTCAAAAGAAAAATAAAGGAAATATCCAAGTTTCTCCTCAGTATGTATAAGCAGGACTGCTCTGTCCCTTATTTTAAAAGTCTTCATAAAATCATGACCGTGACTGTATTAGCATAATTACTTAATCTGCATACTTTGCACCCCTCTCCTTTCATCTCATATATTATTTTCAGAAAAAGCTACAAGATGTCTTCATGAAGTTTCGCTTGTTCCAAAAGCCAGCCAATTTTGAGCAGCGCTTACAGGAATGCAAAATAATTTTAGATGAAGTGAAATCGCAAGTGCCGAAGTTGGAGTTGAGGAGTGTCGAGCAGGAAGCAGTGCAATCCCAGCTTGATCACTGTATGGTGAGTATTTCCAATGCAATAATAGTTCACATGTAAGGCAACTTATTGGACTATACCTATGACATTTTGCAAAAATCAGTGTAATTTTAGTGAAATTAAACATTTCCCTTTCTGTGTTGGCTAGAAATTGTATAAAACACTTAGTGAAGTGAAATCTGAAGTGGAAACCGTCATAAAAACTGGGCGTCAGATTGTGCAAAAGCAGCAAACGGAGAACCCAAAAGAACTGGATGAAAGGCTAACAGCTTTGAAATTACAGTATAATGATTTGGGTGCCAAGGTATGTTCTACGCTTTTCAGTGCTAAAGTCTGCCTCTCAGTTGTAAAGCGAAATATATCTCTTCCATTTTGTTGTAATTTATTCTATTTTCCTCTCTTAAATTGATTTTATTTGTCTTTCCTTTCTCAGTGAGAAAAGATTCTGTTAACGAACTATTCAGAACGGCCCAATTATATATTGAAATAATGTAACTAAACAATATCATTTTAGCTAAGGTTGAATCTTATATGAAATTCATTACATCCCTTTGACATAGCTGGTAGCTAGATTTTTTTATTATTTCTGTCCAAATTTATTTTTCAAATTCAATTGAAAGAAAATGGGGAAGACATTTAGCATTAAATGTATGTTAAGTGCAACAGATAATAACAGTTCTTTATTATATACTGTGTAAAGATAGGATAAACATGCATCCTCCAAAAAGATATTTGACTCATATGTGAACCAATATTCTGTTTTTTATATTATGTGACATTTCTAAGTGTAGCATTAGATATATGGAGGACTGGCCTTCATATTCAGAATGATGGTTTTCAAGAGAACTTTCTATTAAAAAATATGTAAATACAGGTTTTGCCCCTATGGCCTACAGTCAAGAAAACAGTAGAATAGGAAAATGCAAAATTAATTAGCACATGCCAATGTGAAATATGCCATTTTAAATGAGGATTTTAATGTGCCAGTGAAAAGAGCCTTGTGGATAGGACAACAAGTGAAAATGAGTAGAGTATGTGTGTAACCTTTGGTTTGCATAGGAGAAAGTTATTGGAGGGGTGAAGACAGTATAAGCAAGCATAGGAAGAGGGAACGGTGTGTATTTTCACTGCTGCATCATTTATAAATCTACTTAATCCTTCCCACTCAGTTAGGTTTTTAGTCTAAAAACAATCACCCTGAAATGCTTTTTCACCTGTGGAAGATGCAGGGAAGATACGAAGAACCTGTGTATGTTTTCCCTTAGGTGAAAAAGCATCCTGGACAGGGTCATTTCAACCTGATAAATGACTTCAGAAGAAAGCAGCCTTTTACCTTCAGCCCTTCCTCCAACCAAATTCTAAACTAATCCTGCTTTAAATAAATAAATAAATCATGTAATGTGTACTTTGATTCAACTGTTGTGAGATGAAATGGTAAACGGAGTTACGGTAACTGTGTAAAAAAGAAAGACCTTAAGATGGCAGTATTTCCTACATTTCTTTTATAACATGTAAATCGAAAATGGGGAAATAAAGTGATATTACCCATTATAGTGTACATCCAACCATACAATTTTTCTGAAACTCTCCTAGTTGAAATAAGGGGTGGTGAACAGCTATATATATGCTGCACCTGTCATTATTTCTCTAAACTCAACGAAGCACCACTCGTATATAGTTTTGTATGCTCTTTAACTATTTTACATTTGTAGAAATAAACAGTCCCATTAGAATTCAAATGGTCCCTTTGCCCCAAAAGCAAAACAACCAAGATGGACTGTGGCTGCAATCTTATATGCTGAATGAAGCACTGAGCTCCATTGAATCCAGCAAACTTACTTCCGAGTGAAATATGCAAGAGGTTGCATTCCTAGTACTATGCAAAAGACACCAGATTTCCCCCTCTAATAAATAGTGTGGAAATGCTAAACTTCAACTATCAACAGCTTTTTGCATGAACTGTGCATATATGAAAAAGAAAGGGGGAATCAGTAGTAGTTAAACACATACTGAAAGTTGCATTAAAAGTATTTACATAGTGCACTTTTCCATATCATAAGCATAAGCCGTGGATCAGAAATTCCCAAGGGTGCTAACAACAAACTACTGAGGCTAAAGGGGAGGCTTTTTGTCTTTTTGCATTGCTTTAATCTGTTAAATGCAGAGGGCTCTTTTGAACTCATCTCAATCGCCTTACCCTCCAAAAAGGGAGATTTGCAACTGTATGGTAGTTTACTAAGTACTTCTAGGTGCAAGGAGGGACTTTTGAGAAGGGGCCTAACCACAACCACCTTCTGAATGGTCAGGAGTACCTGACGCCGTGGACCCACATGGTAACTTCCTCCAGGATAGTTTTTATTAGGTGTGATGGATAAGGGTCAAAAGAGCAGGTGCTGGGCCTGTGATATGAACCTGTCATTCAGTTTATATGGGTGGAAGCTTCTTTGAAAGGAATGAAAATGGAACTAAGCCATTGTCTCATGTCCAAAGTCCATTTTGGGTGGCCTAATCCAGCCCGCCGGTCAATTTAATCTGGCCCCTGTGGCAGTATATGTCCTGGGGTAAAATCCTAAAACCTCAAGAACTTTAATCCTAAAAAAACCCCCAACAACTTTGGTCAGCCCTCATGCATGTTCACTTCATCAAATCTGGCCCTCTTTGAAAAAAGTTTGGGTGCTCCTGACAATGAAGTATGAAGTTAAACTAAAAGAGAATTCAGGTGGGTATGATAATACTGAAGTAGTAACTGCATAGCAAAAAAATGGTCATTTTCATTATAATTTCTGATAACAAATTGTGTTTGAGGAGTTGCTCCTTTGATTGCTTCTCTTCAGCATTGATTCATCATTCTTGGTGTCTGCTGCAAGATAAGCTCTTCCTTATGCTGTAACTGGAGCATCATCCATCAGTTGCTTCAGTTATTACTCGGTTTCTGTTGCTCTATTTTTTGATACTGTTCTTAAGTCTATACAAAACAAATTCCTTCCAGTAGCACCTTAAAGACCAACTAAGTCAGTTCTTGGTATGAGCTTTCGTGTGCATGCACACTTCTTCCATATCTCAGATACCATATCTGAAGAAGTGTGCATGCACACGAAAGCTCATACCAAGAACTGACTTAGTTGGTCTTTAAGGTGCTACTGGAAGGAATTTGTTTTGTTTTGACTATGGCAGACCAACACGGCTACCTATCTGTAACTTAAGTCTATAGTTTTGCACATCAATTAGAGATGTTAAATATTGTGGTTTAAAATTCCTTTAAAGAAAATAAAAATAAAATGAATAAGACAGGAGTTGCAGGTTGAGCTGGATGAAAACAACTTTTATTGAATCAATAAATTCTGAAGGTTGGCATTAAAAGGACATAAAACATGACTGCAGTGTACTTAAATATGCATAAAGAGCACCAAGTTAAAGCACACTTTTAATCTTCATTTTGTTTCTTTGATTGAAGCTAACTTTGCAAATTATAATTAATCTAGCCATTCTGTTTTTGTTTCAGTGTGAAGTAGTTGGTTGGCTATAAGCAAAATGCCGATCTAGTACTGACAAAAGAATGTAGTCTAAAGTGTAATGAAAAAGGCTAACATTCTGAGGTGTATTCTTGTCATATGTTTGCTATAAAAAAGATTTAGCATTTCTGCTGGGAACTGTAGATGTGAAATGGAGAATAGATGACCTCTACAATCATGGGGACTTGATGGTGGAATCTTTTGACCAGGAGAAAAACTACTGCCAGAAATATGAGCATCCGTCTCAGTAGCACTTAAGGTGGTGAAGCATTTAGAGGTTTGGCTCTTCATTCCCCCTCCCCCTTCTGCAGGTTACTGAAAAAAAGCAAGAGCTAGAGAAATGTTTGAAATTATCTCGGAAACTGAGAAAGGAAATGAATGCTCTGACAGAATGGCTGGCAGTGACAGATTCAGAACTGACAAAGAGATCAGCAGTAGAAGGCATGCCTTTCAATTTAGATGCTGAAGTCGCCTGGAGCAAGGTAATAATATATATTTTCTTTCCTTGTAAACTCACATATGTTTGTCTGGAGTTATCTCGCTGTCACAGCAATACTTCTGCACCCCAAAAAAGTTGTAAACAATATGATATATACTGGTGATACACTGAGACAAAAGAAGTCGGTGTCCAAAATTTAACATATTAACCTTATAGTAGGATGCATCAGGTACCACATCATACTCATAAGAGAAAGGAGGAGAGGAATAATTCAAAAGAAAAATAACCCTGCATACCCTTTTCTATAACTTTTTGAAAGATTCCATTTTTTTCCAGGCTTAAAAGGAGACCTTAGTACAGTGTTAGTGTATTAGCACCTTCTAAGTGTTGAGACATTAAAAGACAGCAAAGCACTGTTGTCATTTTATGCTAGTTTCTTCATTAACATTTTAAACAGGCCATCTAATTTTTGCCTTAATTTCAAAGATCAGTTTTATTGTAAAGAACTAATGCTAGAAAAATAATTAGGATGTGTTTTATTTTTAATTAGCTACTAATTTTTAATAAAAGGAATATATGACACTTTTTTCCCTTGAGGAGGGTCACTGTTCATGTAGTCACTGTTCTTCCTGGTTCTGCTTGCAAGAGTCATAGTCTATATTCCTACCCCTTCCTCACTTTAATTCCTCTTACAAACTTGTAGCTTTATCAACTCTGAGAAGTAATTATAAGTTCCTGCAACAAAGAACTGAACAGTGTTAGTTCAGTATAATCACACAGAGCAACGAAAGTAATATAGGCTTTTCACAATAGAGGCTACAATTCAGTCTCTGTCCATTTAGAGCCACTTTGTGGTTCCCTGGTCATTTGTTTCTACCTCCAAGCTGTGCAATACTTGTCAGGGTTTTGCTGCCACAAAACAGGAGCTTTTAGTGAAGTTCTGTTCCTGCCCCTGTAACATTTGGATAGACTTGTCCCTGGCTTTTTCCATGTCCCAGCAAGCTGTAGCCAAAAATTTGGCATAGTGACATGAGACATTGATAATACAGGTACAGCCCAGTAAAGATTTGTTGCTTTCAACAGCTTTTGCAGTTTTCCAGAAATTATCGCTATGATTACATTCACTGTTTCAGAGAACAATTTCAGATTCTCAAGGATTGGGAACAAGCTTGACAGTCACTGAACATGTTTTTTCCAAAAGAAATCAAAGTAATTCTTTGTTAATCATGAATGAAACTTCTGCCATACTGCAGATGCCATCCCATACGCATTTGTATACATATAAAAGCTAACCTTTGTATACTGATTAGATATGTCTACCACAGCTGCAGTTAACATAGGAATGCCTTCCTTTAATTGAATTCCTTTAATAATTAAACACTGACTTTGGTACTCCAGAAGTTCTATAATTAGTGTGCGAGCTTTGCTGATTAGAGCAGTTACGCAGTAGAGTGATTTTGTTATTTCTCACCCTCGCAACCAAAAGGTAGTGCCTATATTACTAAGAAAATCAAGAAGGAAAGGAAAACTTCATTAAAATTTCACACACAGGAGAAATGTGATAATTTGCTATAAAGTACCTGCTAGCCTACCAAAGTACTGTCCGCTCTTTTGCATTTTCATGAGTGGAGTTGATAATTTAGTGATTATAGCAGAAAGCTAATGGCAAGAGAATGTTCCCTTACAGTCCAAGTTAACAAAGCCAGTGGAATTGAATCAGCTAAATCAGACGCCCTTAACTTTGTCAGAGTAGGCTTTGCTAAGGCCAGAAAAGTGGGCCTTCCTAAGCCCGATAAACTGAACTGAAAACTCCTGCCTTTAACTGAAGAGAGAGAAACTTCAGGAAGTTGGGTTTGAGTAATAAGGAAAAGACCCCATTAAACCAAAACGTTAGTGACAGAGGGCTGCCTTATTATATGAATCAGGAAGGTAGCATAGAGTGCCCTGCCCTAACCTCTAAAAAAACCCCTCAAACCTCTAGACTGAAGAGTTTCAGGGAGGATCTTAACCCTCTCCCAGGACAAGGTTGTCACTCTTTAAACCACTTGGGATGGTACATTTCTCCCAGTGCTCATGTTGTCACTTCTTTCCCCAGTTAAAAGCCTGCTCTTGTCTTGGGGTCACTTTGAAAGACTGTGTTTCATATTGTGTTGATGAGCTAGAGAACACTTGACTAGCATAAACAATTTGTTCTAGGCTCTTGGGGCTCATATTTCAGTTAAAGAAATATTGGCCCATTCTCAAATTTAGAATAGCAGATGGTACTCTCCAGAAAACCTCTACGCCATTTGCTCCTGTTACCATATTTGAACTGGAAGTGCATTACTGTTACATTCTAGCTCACATTATAAAATAGTAACAAATATCATGTGCAATCATAATACTGAATTGTGTGTTGAGTTATGCTAGAAACGCAATTGGTAGCGTCTTCTTTCAATGACACAAATAAAATAAATTAGAAATTGTCATCTTTCATTACTGTTACGGAGAACAGTATAGATGCTTCAAGTTAATAACTGCATGATCCTTTGGCAAGAAGGACATAGTAGCAATTTATACAACGATCCTAAACGATCTTATCTGTGATTATTAAGATATATAGTCATCATCTTTTAAAAGGCTTATGTGAGAATTAAGCAGTGTAAAGTTATGTATTCTGTTCATCATCAACTCTGAATGTTGAAAGTAGCTGCAATGACTGATACGATTTTATCTTTTGCATCATTTTATTCAGATTTTCAGTGTGCTTGCTGAAAGCACAAGCACTGCTTAATTTACCAGCTGCCAGTACTGATAGAGACATCTAGTCCCTGTTGTTGGAAATTGATTTTTCTTTTGAAATTTTACCATGGTACAACACCATCATCCTGTTTAAGAGTGTGAATATTTCATCAGTGCTTTGTAAAGAAGTAATAAAGAAATCTAGAATTAGACTAGAATGTGCAGAGTACACTAAGTTCATTTATACTGAGAAGTGGAACAGGAAATAACACATACTTGTTAGGACTTACTAGACTCTCTCTTTCACTTCTGTAACAGTTCCTTCTGCCAAACAGAAATCTAACTGCTACTTAAACTTGGGTGTGTGTGGAAAAAATACATGGAAACCCAACATGAGGGATTTCTGCAGGAAAAAAATACCAATAAATTTGTGTGCGCACATGCATGCTGTTGTTCATGGATCCCATGCTGGATTGTAATCAGTGTATGTGCAGATATATGATAGTAGTATAAAACAAGCTGCAATTCTGGGTAGTGCAATGCAGTGGTTTTTTGGTTTTTTTAAATCAAATGTATATTCTAGTCTACTTCCAATGAATTCAGCATGGGTTACATAATTAACCTATTATTTCCTATGAGGTAGACTAGGGTAATTGCCAAAGACCACCCAATAAGCTTTATGGCTGCGTGGGACTAACTCAAACTCTCTGTTCAAATCCTACCCTCTAACTCATGGGTAGGCAAACTAAGGCCCGGGGGCCGGATTCGGCCCAATCACCTTCTAAATCCAGCCCATGGATGGTCTGGGAATCAGTGTGTTTTTACATGAGTAGAATGTGTCCTTTTATTTAAAATGCATCTCTGGGTTATTTATGGGGCATAGGAATTTGTTCATTCCTCCCCCAAAATATATAGTCCAACCCCCCACAAGGTCTGAGAGACAGTGGACCGGCCCCCTGCTGAAAAAGTTTGTTGACCCCTGCTCTAACTGTTATACTACATTTGTTCTGTGCACAAACTGCCATGTTGTGAGAGTCTGCAACTTTCTGCTTCAGAATACAGATTTACCAGTACCTAGCTGCTAATGCTTGGATTATTCCAGACTGAATTATTTCCTGGATATGTTCTTCTATAGTTCAAAAAAAGAGTCTACAGATGTACACAATATGTTATTAGTTTCAGTTTGCTTTTCTTCCAAGTCGTGGACATGAATCTTATATCAAACAGAGTCAAGTAAACACACCCAGAGCTTAATTTTTTGAAATTCCAGGGACCAGTGAGCAAATTCACAGACACCTAAGAGCTTTGGGCAAAATAAGTTGTATAGACCCCGAGCTTGTCTGACCAAGCTCAACAGATTTTCCCAACCCAAACAGGGTTAGGCATTTATTACAATTGCTGTGAGCTTTCTCCCTAATCCATGGATTTTCCCAACCATAAATTGGGTTATGTTTTGGGAGTTGTTTAGGGGGGTTGTTTTTGTTGGCTGGCTTGCTGGCTTGAAGTATTTGATTATTATTTTTAAAGCAGGATTTAATCCCATATTAAATCAGCTGAGACAATTTGATGTCAACACTAATAAATAACTCGTGTTTTTTTTTAAAAAAAATCAAATTGTGAAGAGCTTATCAATGCACTTTTCAACATAGATATACACACATGCTTAAGAGATATGTCACTGACATCTTTCAAATGGAGCCTGGCAACTTAGCAAGGCAAAATATCAATTCTATGAACACTTGAAGAAAAAGCAATGGTATGCCAGAACATTATTTAGATGGAGATTCTTCTTTGGCTTGTCTTCTGGTACTACCCAAGTGAGGCCTGGGATTTCTTGCTTTATTTCATCCTCCCTCCTGCCTGCCCAGCATTTCTCTTTTCTTGCTTCAGCTGAGGCCTCTGACTCTTGTAGCTGTTGTTGCTGTTTCCTCTGCATGAAGGGATAAAACAGGGGATTCTATGAATGAGTAGAAGAGAGAGAGGAGGTAGAAAAGAGAATGAAGTCAGGTAAAGAACAGTAGCTGGCTGATACAGGAGCAAAAGGCATGGATGTAGTCAGGGAGGGGGCGTCCCCTAAATCAAGTAAATAAATAAAAATACTTACCAATCACTGACCAATCGCACCACAGATAGCTTGGTTATCCCCCCCCCCACACATTGAACCTGCCCCCCCCCAATCCTGGCTACGCCCATGGCAATAGGAGATAAGGCCATCAAGCAGCAGCTTGCATCCTCCTCCTAAAGTCACAGGAATGTATATGTTTTTGCAAAGAACTCATAGTGCTCTTTTTCCTTGGATAAACATCATTGGTAAAGGGAAGGTTCCCGCCCATCCTAAAGTATGAGGTGATCCAAAATGCATAAAGCATGGCACACAGGTATTATGTGAGTTATTGTTTTTGTTTGTTACTATGTTATGTCTTTTTGTAGTTGTATATTGTAAATCGCCCTGGTGATCCTGAAATTTAATAAATAATAACAATATTGATCAAAAGTAATAAGTTACATCTTTATTTCACTTTCAATTTATTATGCATATCTATATTGAAATATACTAGACCTTTTCCTCTCTGCTTCTAACAATGTTAATATGCAACATATGAGTGTTGGTTCATAATATGTTTTTCCTAACTCTTCTTCCTTATTTAATCATTATGCACATGCTTTTCATAGGCAACCCAGCTAGAAATTGAAAAACGCCAGCTTCAGTTGAAGAACATTACTGATTTGGGAGAAGGGTTGAAGACAGTGCTTAAAGGGAAGGAAAGCATAGTGAACGATAAACTCAGTCTTCTGAGTAGTAACTGGATTGCAGTGACATCTCGAGCTGAAGAGTGGTTTAACTTGTTGCTGGTAAGAATCACATATTGTTACTTTCTGTTTCCAGAAATAGCACTACATAGCTTATTTGGGAAGCAAGAAGAGCAATGGAGATTTAGGATGTCTTTGGAATATCTATTTTATTTACAAATATGTAGGTGGAGCATAATGGAAGTAAACAAATTCCTTTATCAGGCAGCAAAATGGCTAATCCTCCATCACATCATAGCAGCTTTTTTACAGTCCAGCTAAATTCCCAACATTCTACCTTCCTATCCACATTCAAACTGCAATTACTTCTAGCTGGGTATCTATCCTTCCCCTCAAAAATCTGATGGTTGATAAGAGATCACCAGTAATTAAATGACATTATCGGTTTTTTGTTAAGTTTCTCACCACCCATTAGAAAAAGCATACAATGCTAATGCTAATCAAGACAACCATACAAAATAAGAAAGGCATTTGTTTTCTGTGGTCTATAAACATTGTTACAACTGAACTATGCATGTATAGTATATAGCATTTTTAAATTTTTTTATTGTAGATGCTATGTTTGTATACACACAGAGAAGTTAGGCTTTAGGCCCTGTTACTTCAGCCTTCATAAAATGTAGCTGTGACTGCCATTAGCAGAGGTGGCCACACGATGAATCATATCATGCAAGAATTCTCTGCAGATTGAGTTTCACTCATGCCTGGAAATAACTGGAATTGTGAGTTTGCAGGGGCATGCTAAAACTTAGTATGCACAGAATAACAGTTTTTACTTGTAATTGCAGCAGCTGACACTATTACTGTGAGCCATTAGTGCCCAGAAGGTTAAAAATACAGCAACTTGCCTAAGTCCACCCAGTAAATTCATGGCTGAGCTGGGATTTGAACTTTCCTGTTATCTTTTTTTAAATCACTACCATTATGGCCACAATTTTGTGGCTCTTTGAAATACCAGCTTTGATAGACCTATTGCTGACTGAGTCCCCATATATCTATATTATCACAATTTGTAAATGCAACTGTAAACAATTTGGAGGGAAAGGTGGTAATTGTGCCAGTTAAATAATACAACAATGCAATGTTTAGAAATTGCTGCTATCGCTATAACAGCAGTTCAATAATATGGCCAACTTCATTTAGCATATGTTCAGTCTACTTGACAGCAGATGTTTGCTCCTTATAGCTGCATCATTCTGTTTCAACTGTAATAACAATCATATTACAGACAAAGATAAAAGGTTTTGATAATGTTCTGTTATGATTCCAAAAGGTGCGTTTCTCATGCATTATTTATAAACATGATGAAACCTACACATTATGCACATTGGCTGTCTCAATCTGAAAATAAAATCTGAAAGTAAAATATTGATTTAAAAAAAATCAATGTGGCTATATATTTGTCTCATTTCCACCACTAGAATAGAGTAGATAAATAAGAAAAGCTGTATTTTCTTGTAACCACCAACAGGCATTTTTCTCTTACATCAGTTCTAAAACGTCAGTTCCAGAAGAGTAACAACAGTGGCCATACTCTGAAACAGAGCTGTCTTTCCCATAGAGATTAGTGGTGCGTTGCGCCACAGTGCTGTCCTCTCAGGGGCGCCCCAGCGAGTGGGAGAACTGCGCGGCTTTGCCGGCAGCCTCCCCTTTCCCTGCATGCCCGGGTGTGCAGCTTGCCTCCCAAGCCTCCTGTGCATGGCAGGAACGCGGGAGGGGAGCCCCGAAAAGGCAGGTGGGAACGGTTTTGATGGGGAAGCTGGAGCCTCTCCCAGGAGTTCCCTGTCAAAGCTCTCCACCAGTGGCTTCCCAGTGGGCAGAAGGGAACTCCTCCTCCTCACCCAGGAGCAGAAAGAGCTGCTTTGGCTGCTGCCCCTGCGACTCTTTTCAGGAGATCAAGCTGAACTGTGATGCAAAGAATTATTTCGTGGGGTCTGCCCAAGGCATTTGCCCCCCCCCCCCGACCCATCCTTAGCTGTGCCTAAGTACACTTTTATTTCTCCCTTTAAGTAGCGTTGCAAAATGCAGCGGGCTGCACACACACACCCCATACGCTGCATGTGTGGTCGTGGGCGAGGACAATCTGCTGCTGTCCCCCTGCACCCACCCACCCACTCACTCACTTCGAGGGAAGCCTGCATAGGCGGGAGGAGCGATGCTATTTCTGCCCCGGCTCAGCTTCCCGACCACCACTCTCCTCTCCTCTCTGTCGGTGGGTTAAATGCCCTCTCCTTCCTGCTTTCCTCTGTTCCACTTTCTCTCTCTCTTTTTATCTAGTAAAGCAAGGGGTAGTTTCCCCCTGCCTCCAGCTCTTGCCTCTCCTTCCCTGTAGTGAAATCTTGTGAAATTCCCAAGTTCAGGTCAACAACTCTGGGGAATCTTTCCTTAAAAAGGTCAACAACTTTGGGGTCCCCCCTTAAAAAGGTCATCAACTCTGGGAAACCGGGGGGGGGGGGCGCCGGAGGGATCTTTGCACCACAGCGCCGGATATGCTTAAGGATGGCCCTGCTCTGAAAATGCTTTAAGGCTAGGAATGATTTCTAAATGGGCTACTCCTACTGGCATGCCAGGATCTGCTGTGCGGCTGCCCTCATATGATGAACCACTGTGCTTTAGGTAGCTTAAGGTAGCAGCACAGGTCTCATTCACACTTCCACTTGTGCTGTGCCTAGAAAGCATGAGTCCAAGTGGTTTTCTCCTTGCCATGTTCCTTTCCCAGAGAAAACCTGCTCTTTAGTGCTAAATCAGACAAATGTCAATCCGGGGGGGAGAGGGGGACCCAATTGCTGTTTGTTCTGCTTGAGAGCGGTTTTCCCCAGGGGAAAACAGCAGGACAAGATAAACTGTATTTTCTCTTTTTCTTCAGTCTTGGCAATAGCAGTTATCAGAACAAACAAATTTTCTATCTCTTGGCATCATTTTATTCAGTTCATCAGTTGTCTGTTCTGATATTGTTACTGTTTTTGATATCAGCATATAGTACATACACACACACACACACACACACACACACACACACACACACAAACTATAGAATGATTCTTTCTTATATGAGAACCAGTGGTTGATTTTTTAATATGTTTTTAAAGTAATTCAGAGAATTACTTTAGGTGCTTTGTGCACACCAAAATAATTTTTAAAGCTTCCTAAAACATTATCAAATATTGCTTTTGGAACACCTTTCACTTTGCCATACAAGTTGAGAATCTTAAAGTCTCCCTGCGCTCATGGAAGCTGGTTTACAATTCTCTTTTCTTTTTGTCTCAGCTACTAATTACTTAATAATATGTTCTATTCCCTTTATATGCAGGCATATCAGAGACACATGGAGAATTTTGATCAGAATGTTGCTAACATCACCACCTGGATGTATCGGACGGAAATACTATTGGATGAATCCGAAACACAAAAACCTCAGCAAAGGGAAGAAATTCTTAAGGTAACAAATACAATTTTCTGAAAAAAAAATTATTATAAAAATCTAATAGTGTGCATCCCCAGGGTTTTTGCCCTACAGGTTTCAAATAATATTTTTAGATAAAAGCAAAACACATTTTCTCTTAACAAAGGCACTGTCTAACAGCTTTTAAATTGCTTAATAGAGCATAGTGAAGGTAAGTGTATTCAGTACAAAAGCCAAATAAGTTATTGGCTTGAGGATTTCATGGTGAGTAGAACACTTATTGTTAGGCCTGTATCTCTTGAATACCATTTGTATCTGTTTAAAAATGAAATACCAGCCTTCTTTTATCAGTTTGCTCCTTTTATCAAATATCTATTCTTCTGAGGATTGTTGTTTGTTATATATTCATGTCACTTCAAAGCTCTCTGAGCAGTGATTTCATTTGACAACATTGTATTTCAGTTTGATATTATCTTTGTGGAAGTGGTTCATCATTTGAAGAGGGATTTTTCAAAGCGTATTATAGGATGGCTTAAATGTATGTGCAACTTTTGTTGCAAAAATATAATCATACAAATTATGCAGTACTTCATATAAATTAATATCATACTTGGTAATAAATCATGTTTATAACCACCTGATCGAAGTATGATGGGGGGGGGGGAGAGATATATTTTCCAAACTTCAATCTCTTCAAAGTCTTGCTCACTTTCGCAACTTCTGGATCTTCTTTCTGAGATTCCTGGCCTGAGTCTTCATAGCTCATCAAGAATTGTGCTCCACTATTTGTATGAGAAATATTATTCCTAACCCCCTTCCCCTCCAGCTTGCTTTATCCCGATTGGTGTAGCTCCTTCAGAGGGATTTGCTGCCTCCTTCAGAATTCTGAAATAAGAAAAGATCTAAGAGAGAAATCTCAGTGTCTCATGCTCCCCTGCCTTTATGAAGTGGGAGCATCCTGGTCTTCAATATCTAGTGCTGGCTATAATAAATGGATTAGATCTTACTGATTATGGTTTCATGCTTTCTGCTTCCATACTGATCCAATAATGGACAAGAGGAGCAGGGGAAATGGCAACCTGCATTCCTGTAATGTCAGAATTGGACTTGATTCTCAGCCTAGAGACTCCTAATATGTTAACACTACCATCATGATAACCACTCCTCTTGGTAAAGTGTTCTGGAAACTGGGATTTCATTCACTCCCTTGTAAACACAAGATGTTTTCCTATCTTCTGTTGCACCAAACAGCACCAAGTATTAATAGAATAGAAATTCAGTTATTCTCTCTAAACAGGAAATTATGGATGCATTTATTTCTCCAAGCAGTTTTGTGTTGTAAAGAGGATATTTAGTATGGAAAAGACATAAAATTAGAAGCATTTTAGAAAGTAAGTAATAATTAGACCTAACATTGTTTAAATTATACATATGCTTGTATGGACTAAGGGCCCAGGTTAGTCTTTCTTTTTTAAAAAAATGCTTCCTAAAATTCCAGTGGCAGATCCTCTGAAGGATATCTGGGTATCTGTCAGTAAGTATAATGATGAAAAATTAAGGTGCAAACATGAAATCAGGTCTCTAAAAGTTTCTGAGCAATAACAATCCTTTTGTTTCTATCCGGTTTGTCTTACAGAGGTAAAGCTTTCAATATGTAAATTTTTGTAATACAAAAAGCTTACTTTTAGGTTGGAAGTAGTTCCATTTCCTGAATAAATGTCCCTAACAATTAGGTTATGAACAATTAGGTTAATTGTCTCAAAACAGTACCTGTTAAACAAAATGCATGTTTCCAGGTGGTGAAATTAAATGATTCAAAACTTACACTGTGTGTAACTGTCAGTATGAAATTCTGTATCATTCCATCATCATTGTAAGCTTGTGCATAGTCCACCAACAACTATTGGTCTAGCTAAAGCTGTAGACATATAATATAGAGGTAGATGTTCATAATAAACAAAGATCTCATTTATTGAGGTAAAACTACAATTTCAGACATATATATCATTATCAGAACCAGAAAGTTTCTATGCCCCTTTCTAATTGGATCTCAGAGGGATTAAATACACTCCTTTTTTAGCAGGATGAACTCAGTTGGAATAGCCTAAGCAGTTCAAAGTATAATCACATTTTCACAAAAAAGTTCGATTTCAAAAAAGTTTGAATTGAGAATTTGTTAGGGCTGACGGCTTGTAGGCCAAGCAAGTAAAACAGCTCAGTTTGCTGAAACTAAGTAACCAAGCCAGATTCATTAGTTTTATAGAGCCAGATGAGGCTCTCTTGGCTTATTGTGATCATTATTGGGCTGAAAGTATAGTATCACTCCAGCCATCTGCAGTGCTAGGCTTGTAGCATAGATTTAACTGAAGCCACCAGTTCTTGTTACTTGTAGTAACCAAAGTGTTACAGGACTTTCTCAAGAGTCCCCCATTTGAGACTCTGATACAAATGTATGGTCATTTTCTCTTGAACATATGTAGATATATTTTGCATTGAACCTACATTGGTTTTAAATAATTAAATGTATGTGTGCATATAATATGTAGATGGATAGATAGATAGATAGATGATAGAGATAGATAGATAGATGATAGAGATAGATAGATAGATAGATAGATAGATAGATAGATAGATAGATAGTTTAGTCATTTAGTCGTGTCCGATAGATAGATAGATAGATAGATAGATGCATATATATATACCAGGACAACACTGAAATATTTTTTTCTGTAAGATCATGATAGCATGGAATATGATGTGAGGGAAAACTGTTTTAAGAGCACTGGAAGTGGAGTACAGGGATGTCCTGACATATTTTTTAAATACCTTAAGGAAACTGAGAGAGATCTCTTCTGTAGAATATCTTCTGGTTCCTATGCATACCATTAACACTTAAGCTTTCTATAGCTTTGTTTCTTAATGTACAAAACAAGTAACATCTCAGTAATCCTATAACAGACCATATTATATTGGTGGGCTGAGGGTCAGAGGGCCTGTCACCGAGCTGAAATTTGCAAGAAGAAAACATGAAATCTTTCTGCATATGTATTCAAATGGTGATCTTGGTTATCTGAGTGCTGGCTCGTAATGATCCAAATGGCTATATTACTGTAGTTATCACAATTCAAGAAGAAGGTATCATCAGTCTTAGAGGAACCTCAAAGTTTGCACAAGTACAAAAAACCTGGAGGTGTTAAACATTTTGGATGAGGCAAGAAACAGTCCAGTGAACACTGCCGACTTGACTGTTGGTGGGGGCATAGAAAGCTTTGTGGGAGGGGGAATGAAATTGGAGCACCCTGAACAGGAGCACTACAGTATGAGTATCTGCTATTAAATGCTCTTGCTATTCTGAACATAAACATATTTGTGTTGTTCAGGGAATCAGCTGAGGAAAAAATAAGTTATTCAGGATGTTTTTCTATGTCTTTGATTAAATGCATATTTATCTTCTGTTTCACTGTTTCTGTCAGCCTGAAAATATATATGAAAAGCTAGGCATGGACTGTTCAGAGCTACACAACTGTATGCTTAGTCACAAGCATTTATCTAACGTTTGCTTTATGGTTTTGCTCCATATTCCTTTGCACACTCTCTCTTTCTCTTTTCCCTCCCTTCCTTCCTGCATTTATTACTAACTTCAAGCCCTGTCTCTTACTCATGGACTGTAGCGCTTAAAGACTGAGCTGAATGATATGCGTCCAAAGGTGGACTCTGTGCGTGACCAGGCAGTAGACTTGATGACAAACCGTGGAGATCACTGCAGGAAAGTAATAGAGCCTAAACTGGCAGAGCTCAACCAGCGATTTGCAGCCCTATCAGAAAGAATTAAAAGTGAAAAGGTAGGAGGACATGCTCCTTGCTGAGCTACTTGTATATGCTAAAGAGAGCTTCACAAAGTGGGTATGGTTGGGTTTTTTTGAGGGCACGTTTTTACAAAGCAGAAGCTAGCAAGGACAAAGGAATGAAATCCGGAATTTAAAAACTGAAACATTGGAAGAGCCTTTGTGTGAGTGTGTACGTAAAATAAACTGTCCCTTCCAGAAGCAAAGTTCCCATTATTATTATTATTATTATTATTATTATTATTATTATTATTGCTTTCACTAGCCACAAAAATTTCCTGCCGAGGAAAAAAAGAAAGAAATGATGCTTGTTGTTGTATCACTAAAAAGCATGCTGTCATACCAAAATGGAGGACATGTAAAACTAGCATGCGGCTTTTCTATCTAGCATGTTGTCTTAAAGCAAATTCACATTGGTCCTTCCGGTGCAAGAATCTGTTCACAAGTTTCATGCTGATATGTTTGCAACTCAATAAGATCAACACGGTGAGAATGAGTCAAAAGCAAATAATTTTCACCAATTTTGTTTGTCTGTATGGTTGCTGAGCTGTATCAGTGGAAGAGTTGGAGAGAGCTTAAAATAAGTGTGGTACTTTTTGGTACTTTTTCTTTTAACTTTCCTAAAGCCAGCTTTTCTAAGACCAGTTCGCTAAATCATTAGGCAGTTCTGGATAACAAGGTTTTTTTAGCCCAACTGGGCAACTTATAGCACAATCCTATGCATGCTTATCCTTAAGTAACTCCCATTGTGCTCAATCAGATTTACTCCCATGTAAATATGCGTAGGAATGCAGCCTTAAGATCTAGTTTGCTTGGAGGCAGCCAGGAGAGCAAGTTGGAAATGGGCAAAGCTGCTTAGACCTGAACCCACCAATATTTGTACTTGAAAAAGGGTGAGAGGAAGGGGCTAAACCACTGACATTTAGAAAAGAAGTGACAACTTCAGGAAGTCTGCCTTTTGAGCCATAATCCAACACAAAAACAAAAGTTGACATATGGAATTATGAAACTGCTGCATACTGAGTCAGACTATTGTTTTGTCTAGTCCAATATTATATATTCTGGCATGTATTTCAGAGCCTTTTCCACCCAGCTAGGCTTTTAACAGGAGGTCAAGGGCCACTTGCAGGCAACCACAGCATCTACAGCTCCAAAAGCTGGTGATACAGCTATAGCAGAAGTTGGGAAATTTTGCCTTATCAAAGTTGTCCACATATACACTTGAATTGTGCCTAGCTCAGCACCAGTGAACTGTTTCTTGAAACTTCCAATCCCAGTGCCCACCTAATAAATGTGAAAAGTACACTTAGGTGAGATAAGGTACTTGAAGTTGTATAGAATCTAAAAGCCATTGCGCAAAATGTACTATACATAAATTTACACAAGATTCTGTTGAGGTAAAAATGGTTCAGGGTTCATTAATAAAATTAGAGGGCATTTATATAAATTTTTGTTTTTTAAAAAATAGGGAAAGAAATGAAGGTTCGTCTTGCATACAAGCATATTGTAAAGCAGGGATTGAGAAGTAGTGATGCTCCAGATATTGTTGGAATACGATTTCTGTTATTCCTAATCATTGGTAATGTTGGCAAGGACTTGAAGCGCAATGAAATCTGGAGGGCGACAGTTTCCCCATCGCTGTTCTAAAGAGACACACAATTATGGGAATAGCCTCGAATAGTGCACTATCCTATTGATTATAAGTTCCGTGTAATCACAGACAAGCATTGGGAATCTGGAGCTGGTTTCAATCTACTCACTCAGCAACTGGCAGTTTTTATGCTTTTCATGCATGTGTGCTTAGCACTGAAAATTGCAAGCTTCAGTATTAACACAGAACACAATTCATATATTTTGGCAAAAGCTAAAGTTTTGCCTAGTATATTAAGCTGTCATAACTGTGCTCTCTCCTCACTAACCACAAAACATAGCCAAGGTTTAGTTGTAGCTTAGCTTAGCTTGGCACAGAAGTAAAAGTGACTGGGAAGGTGGTGTCTGCATGGCCCAGGTAAGTCAGGGATAGGCAGCTTGATCTGGCTAGTGGGCCAGATTCCACACATCCACCATGGACCAACTTTGATAGTTGGTCTGGATCAATCACCTGTAAATCATTTGACATCATAATCATCACAGTTACAGCAACTTGTTTTGAATGTGTGCTTTCAGCACCAATTAGTGATTAGCACCTTCAGAGAGGCTCCTTGTAACCGCTGATCAGCAGATAGCACTTGTCAGGTGCTTTGAATACAAACTGCTTAATCTGGAAAAATAAACATGCTCTGTTTTTAAGCAGAGCATTCCCCACCCCTCCAGAGAAAGTGGTTTGGATTCAAAGCACTGTGCTAGGGGGTGCTGCGGAAAGCCATAGTTTGACTTTTGTAGTTTGCTGAAAATATTTGTTTTGTTAATGAACAACCTGTTTGACACACCACACTACCTGTTCTGGTTTGTGTCTGGTGCAAAGATTAACAAAATACAGGTCAGCCTACTAAGCTTCCTATCTTCATAAATGGTCAACATGGTGTTATGAGCTTTCAGGGGGCGGGGGAGTAGGCGGTATGCTGAGACCCTTCAAACCCCTGGATCCAGCAAGTGTTAAAATATAAGCAAGGCTAGCTTCTTGAAGAGGTGCCCACAGTTATTTAGAAGGACAGTGTCAGAGTTGAGGGCAGAGAGTTTGCAGTGATGTGAGCTAGAACCGAATGGAGTAAGATGGAGAGAGAGTCAGAATGATGTTTGATTTCTCTTTGATTCTAAGCTGCAGCCACAGAAGAAGCAAAGCCCTCTTGAGGTGTTAATTTTGTGAATCCCTCCACTGTAGGCTCAGGATGTGTGTTTGTGTGTGTGTGTGTAAATAAATCATATATCAAAAAGACAGTAGTGTCTCTGCTTTGCCTCTTTCCGAAGGAAACATGAACCCTGGGTAAGTGCTTGAGACCCATGAAATATTGTACCACTCAGAGATTGGGGAGGCATGCAACAATGTTATTGTTCTCTGAGTTTAAATAAAGTACTAAAGCTGTAATGACATCATCAAAAATGACCTTACCATTAGGCAAGATGAAGTGGCTGCCTTAGGTAGCAAATTATGGGTGCTATTAAAGAGTGGTTTATTTGTATAATGTTGCTACTTGAACTTTCTGCCTCAGGTACCAATTGTCTGTGTTCAGTCTTGAAGATCCAACACTCCTATTTGTTTCTTTCAGTTAATCTTAGCCATGCCTTGATTTAATGTTGACTAGTTTGTCCTCAGACACATTTTCTTATGGAAATTGGATCAAAACACTGGGTAAAATGTATTTATCAAGAAGTGGGTTACTGCTGAGAGGATTTTTATTTGTGATACATTAGTCTTTTAAATATGACCAAGATTTTAACCTTATTGTAATTTAGACCATTTTCTTTTAATCACACTTATTTAGGGATCTTTAAGATTATAGAAGCCAAAGGTTGAGGAATTAATAGCATTTTTAGAAAGCAACAGGCTTGGCTAAAATATTTGTATATTTTTTAAAAATCAGGTAAAAATTGTCATGGAAAGGCAAGTAGGAATATTTTTTTTAAGAAACACCAGGGAACAGGAAAATGGAAATGCATGGCTAGTGGTTTTCTGTTTCTGTTAAAAACACTGTGGGCCCATGAAGAAATCACCTTTTACAATGTGCTTACCAAGACAGGATATAAGAGTTAACTGTGTATGTGGTGCTATGTGAAAGGTTAAGTTTAGAATACTAAGTATCCTCTGTGACTGGCAGATGGCAGTTAGCTGAGAAAATCTGGGTTCTTTTTATTTTTGTGTTAGACAATGGTAATATTTCGCTTCTCACTGGCTTCTTGGATAGAAATCATTGGCCACTCCTTGAATGGGAAAAGTGGTCTGATAATGAATTCAGTGCCACTTAAAATCTGATTGGTTGAATGAATGGTAGGCTGGCTGGAACATAAAAATGCTAGTTCTACCACTGTCCGAGAATGGGCCAGAACAGGAAGAAGCTGGAGGAGAAGGCTGAAGTGTGAAGGCTGGTGGTGAGGCAGGTTGAGGCTAAGGAAAATCTGGAAGTATAATCTGCCTCAAAAAAGGCCAAATCACTGGTTTAAGCCAAATGCTGGCAGAGCCTGCAGTGAGGGAGAGATCAGCAAGGAGCTTCTGGAGCTGACCCCTCCTGCAGCCCTTTTTCTCCTCCGTACAGGAATGCTGGGAGAGGGACCAGTCTGACTGACACAGCTGGGGTCTCTACTTGCCTCCCTCTCACACAGAGACAGGCAGAGGCCCAGGCCAGGTATATCTATATGTGCCCCCCCCTTTTTTTTACCCTGGGGATAACTGAAGTCTTATAAATAAGTAAGTATTGTGAATATGCTGACCGAAGCCCCCTTTGGAATTGGAGGCCCAGGCCAAGTGGCCCATATGCCCCCCCCCCCGCCCTGTCTGGGCCTGCTCTCACTTAAAGAAAGAAGAATCTGATTTGTGTCTATTGGAACTTCCTAGCTCCCTGAGGATTTGGTAGGTGGATTCTGTGAGGGATTTTTTTGTGTGGCAAGAAGATCCTTTAATAAAGCTGTGGTATTAAGCAGCAATCCTAACCCCACTTACCTGGGAGCAAATGCCATTGAATTCAATGGGACTTGCTTCTCGGTAGACCTGGTTATGTGAGGTCTTGGTATTCTTTCTTACTCCATAGCGGGAAATATGTTCTAGTGGAAGCACAGTTAAGTCCAAGGTATGCTAATGTTTTTTATCCAAAATAGTCATAAAAATCTTCCTCCGTTTACTTCAGCTGAACAAAGTTCTCTTCCTGACAAACTTCTGTGCCAGCTCTACCTTTTGTGGCTAAGATTTTCAAAATACGATTTTGTAAATTTATGTTCTACCATCCTTGATGCCAAAATATGAATAATATGCATTATTTTTATATAAATAACCAGAAATTTACAAAAATGGGAACATCTGAAAACCCGTCTTAATTCACACAGAATGCAATACTACACTTATCTATTGTTTTATCCCATGATTACTTAATAGCATTTGCTCAAGGGCTTATATATATTTATCGTGTCAATTTTTATACCCCATAATCAAATCAATATACCTATGCAGTGTATAAAATTTAAAACCAATACAGAATAAAATGAACAAATCCATACAGAAGACATAATAAAATGCAGCATGCTCACAGAAATACAATATAGGCCACCTTCAAGAGGAGGCTTGCTATAACAACAGATTTTTAAGGTGATGCCTAAAACACACTACAGAATGTGTCAGTCTAATCTCAGTGGGCAAAGAGTTCCATGAGCTCAGTGCCACAACACGGAATGCACTATTTCTAGTTGATAATAACAAGGAATGGCAAATTGTGAGTCAGTTGCAGGTCATAAAGGTCAGGCAAGGGTATAAAAGGTGAGGTGATTATTTAAATATAAGTTGCTTTATACAGTAGTAGTAATAACTTGGCCCAGCAGCAAATTGTCATCCAGTGTATATCATTTAGCCAACATTTCACATGGTTGCGATAAAAAGTCCTTGACCAACTATGGGTGAGGTTCATAAACAGAAGGCGCTTTTGCCCATTTTCCCTTACTACTGCAGCCCCGAACCCCATGTCATTCTATTCCAGAGTGTGACAGAAGCAGATTTTTAGGAATAAAGAAGCTGCAGGAGAAATGGAAATAAAGGGTCCCATTCTATGAAATGACATTGGGATCGCTGACATTCAAAATTGCTCAGACTGATATTTGAAGAACTGAATTGTGTGTGCTTAGGGCAATGCCATGGGCTAAATTATCTTTTGATCCATTTTAGCTTGGAACACAGAACTGTATGTTCCCAAACAATGACTCTTTTACTTACGTGTCTGTAAACCTGTGTCATTTGTCACATGTTTTAACAGCTCATTTTGATTAAAGTTGCTGGAATAATTGGTTTATGGCACTGTGTTACTTGAGTAGTTTTGTGTCTTAACACCTGAAAGTCTTAAAAGTAGATCTAATGCCAGGAATCTGAAAGGGATCTTTTATTTCGTTTCTCTGTTTATGAATGATTAAAAATGTACCACATCAATGAGGATGTTCAAAGTTTACAAAAATGGAAGTTCACTATGTAACAATTTGATTATTTTACATCTTAGTATTAGAATGCACTTAAGACTTTATATTAAATTGTAAGTACACACATATTAATTTCCCCCATGTGATGCATTAATGAAAACAAGTGAAATCTAGCTTATTGAAGTTCATAAGTAGTCCTTATGATAAGATTCTAAATTAAAGACAGTATTATAATTTACATAAATCAGTAACTAAGCCTTCTCATAAAGCTTTCTAAATCCCAATATTGCTTTTGTTTGGGGCGGGGGGGGGGGAACAGGTGATTTCCCACTTTTTAAAGTGGTATATTTTTAATGTACTGTGCTAGAAATATTCAGAATTTGTGGAATACTTTTCTGTTTTACTAATACAGTATGGTTATATTTCTGCCTTTAATAAAAATATCTTTCGAAGTTTAAAACAATATAAAATATGATATATATGCATATTTGTGGAAAAATTGCTTCTGAATGTGTGAAGGATTTCTGATAGGCCAGGTTTAAACAAAATGTCAGGATTGTGTTTCCTACCCAGTTCTCATAAAGTTTAAAATTCATTGAATGCACATTCTACATATTTATTTACATGCATCTACCAATCCAAGCCAAATATGTATTCATTAAGCATATTTGCTTTGCTGGTGAAGAAGTTGAAAAAACAGCAAATACCTTTATATTGATTGTGGCTTTTATCATTTTATGGCTTTTATATAGTTTTAATATTGCTTTTTCATTTTGATGATTTATGATGTTTTTATATGGTTGATGAAGTTCCTTTTGCAACATAAACAAAACTGCTAGGTAAGAGCCATAAATAAAGATTGATCAAGCAAGGTACTACCACTACATAAAAGCTATTTTGTAAAATACCCAAAATGTGTATGTAATTAATTTAACAGTTGGGGGCAAAACAGATATGTTGCTTTGGTTTATGTCTGTAATAAAACAGTATGTGATGTAAAATTGACAATCTTCCTTTCTCTCTCTCCCCCTTCCCAACTTTTTAACTGTTCTTTAAAGCCCTTCATTCCTTTGAAGGAATTGGAACAGTTTAACTACGATATACAAAAATTGCTTGAACCACTGGAGGCTGAAATTCAGCAGGGGGTGAATCTGAAAGAGGAAGACTTCAATAAAGATATGGTAAATTGGTTGTGATGGGAGTATGAATAAAATGGAAATGGAAATGGAATAAGTGCTGGAGTAAAAATTTGAAACCTCTATGTTTGCATTTGACTCTTTAGACAGGTTAAACACACTGTCGTTCTGTTTAGCTGCTATAAAATTATACTGCAGCGTTTACTGCTTGTAGCATTGTCATCATAATGTTCTAGTAATATATACAATGCTAACTTTCATAAAATAATACTTACTTATTCCTTCGGAATAATTTTCTGAAACGGACAGAAGTGTATGTCCAGCATCAAGTTATAGATATGCTGGATCAATCTACAAATCTTTCATTTAACCTGATGCTGACTAAAGCAGAGGTAGGAAAAGTCCAGCTGTGGATGATGTCAACTATTCATTTTATACTTTTTATATCCCTTTCTGATTTCAATTATTTGAAATCCTTTTATAAAGGTGCTGAATGTTGATGGAAAGGTGCATTATTTGTACTCATGACAAATTCTTAAATAATTAGGCACCTGTTGTTAATTTGTGTAGCTGAAGAAAGGGGAGTGAAATTGGTATGACTTTAGACAGCATAATTTTATAACTGCACAAATCTTTGGTACCTTCAAATCATCACAACTTTGACACTCATTCAGTTTCAACATCAAATTTAGTGAAAGCTCTGCAGCTTCATCTTTTTTAATCTTCTACTTAGTAAAAACAAAGAAACAAAATTATACGTGCCTAGATAATGCAGTTTGCCAAATTTTCCCCAGGAAACCTGTAATTCCAGGATTCACCAAAATACTGCAAATGTCTATTGCAAACATGAGGTGAACTCTTGTCTGTATTGTTGAATCTCTTACATTTGCTTTCTTTCTATGTATGTTATTGATTGATTTGTTAGTATTGTTAGTTGTTACTAAAGTTATTAGTAAAGTTGAAATTTTCTGAAAATCACAATGTCAAATTATCTTCATGGATTTTTTTGGCCCCACACTGCATCCAAGACTGCATCCAACACTGCATTCAAGACTTGCACAGTCTCTCACCTGATACTAGTGAATCCTCAATATAAATAATTTCAAAATAATATATGTGGCTAATATCGCTGCTGCTTCCCATTGATACTTCTACTGTAGCTCTGAAGGAGCTTTCAATTCTTAGTTCATAAGCATGCCGTACCACAGGGACATTGCTAAATCCTTAAGAAACTTGGGGCAAAGGTTCATGATAGGAATGTGGATAAAACTTGCATGAAACAACATATATCTATAGATGCCAATTTTGGCTGACTTTCAGCAGGAAGGCTACCCTGCAAGGAAAGTTAAATTAAGCTTTAAAGCAAAGGACAACACATTTGGGACCTGATGGAAAAGGCCCAAGGATATTTCTCTTTTGTTTACTCTTCCCTCTTCCTTGAGCCCCTGCCTCTGACATCTACCCTCTGCTGACTTTTTTGAGTTTAAGGTCTTCTGCTTGCAGGGCCATTGCTTTTTCTTGTTAATATGTGAAACACCATGTATATTCATGGTGTATAAAGGATGATGATAATAATAATGATTAGTAATAGCACAATATATTTTTTCAAGATTTTCAAGATTCAACAGGCTAAGGAGTCTTGCTTTATGTGTAGATATATATATTTGGAGAGAATGTTGATTACATTAATTCTTTTTCTTTTCGTTAAAAAAAATCAGAGTGAAGATAATGAGGGTACTGTAAAAGAACTGCTTCAGCGAGGAAATGTGCTTCACCAAACAATCACAGATGAAAGAAAAAGAGAGGAAATAAAAAGTAAACAGCACATGTTGCAGACTAAGCATAATGCTCTCAAGGTAGAGAACATAACTAATAAATGCACAAATTCTCTGATCTTTTTTATACATGTTGGTATTGGGCAGGGATGGAGAGTTCAGCAGTCTCTCAACAGCTGAGGTTCTTTAGCATCTACCATAGCATCTTTCCCCCTCCACATAGATATGATCTTCCACAATGGTTTTCTAGTTGTTGTTTAATAAATCAATGCAGTCTGCTCTATGATTATGAAAGAGGATTTGTCGGCAGCCATTGCTACTTGACATTCCTGGTTGCAGATAGCTATTTTTCATTTTATGCCTAGGAATAGAGAAAAACTTTCAATTCATTTTAAACATACTTTTTGATAGGTTCGCACGCAGGACTGTTAAAATTTCTACAACTTTTCAGTGTTTTTTTCAGTGCATTCTTCTGACAAATTAAAATGCCTTTGATTAAGAAAACGATATGTAATTCAGATTTTGTGCTGTGGTATTATGCAAAGCTGTTTTATGCAAAGCCTTTAATGATAGTAAAATTGTATTTAGATTGATCAGATTCTTACTGACAATCTTTACAAGGGGCATGGTTATTTATTTTATTTTTCATTTTTGTGACTCACTGAATGCATTCAGCCTTGACGTATAACACTAAGACTATTGAGTAGTTAAGCAAATTTGTACCTTGTAGACTGAAAATTGAATTATAGGGAAAGATTAAGAGGGAAGGGCGGATCCCCAATAATGCATAATTTAATTTAACTATAATATTTATAAAACAAAATCAATTACAATAGTTTACAAAACTTATTGAAAGATGTATATATATAGTACAGAAATTAACATAGCCTACTTAGAGAAACAAGTAAAGAAGAAAATATTTAGCCTTTACTTATAGTACAATCATGGTTCATATATTTGCATAACTATTTATATACCACCACCACCCCCGTGTACATATTGGCTACCATTTGTATACTTGTTCACAATTTGCAATAAATCACTGTTTGTCTTAAACCATGGTTTAATTGTGAATGCGCTTCCCCTCCGGATTCCCCCCCTCCCCACATAGCTTCTTCCCCTTCCCCCCACAGTGGCAGTTTATTTCCATTTTAGCACTCATGGTTTGAAACAAACCAATTATAGTCTAGATTTCATGAACAGTAGAAGACGGAAAGGCGTGGTGGCACTGCTTACCTCCAAGTACAGAGCCAATATGTTGCTCTTCCTGGTGTGTTTGTTCAGTGTTGGTGTCCGCCCTGGTGTGTTCCTAGGCCTTGGAGGGCTAAGCCAGCTGGGGGCCCCTGCAAGGGACCAGCTGCTCTTTTGTTTGAGTCTATAACTTTAAATAACAATAACAATAAATTTATTATTTATACCCCACCCATCTGGCTGGGCAGCTCCCAACAGATTAAATACAGAATAAAACATCAAACATTAAAAACTTCCCTAAACAGGGCTGCCTTCGGGTGTCTTCTAAAAGCTAGATAGTTGCTTATTTCCTTGACATCTGATGGGAGGGTGTTCCACAGGGCGGGCACCACCACCAAGAAGGCCCTCTGCCTGGCTCTTTAGTCTAAGAAGACTCCCGCCCTGGGAGGTCTGCATACAAGCTCTGCATGGGCCTGCATCCACTCCTGTCTTGCTCCCCCCACTCTCCCTCCTGATTAGCAGATGCAACTCCACTGTTGGGAAGTCATGTAAGGGCTGTCACCGGACTCCATCATCTGCTGTTGATCACAAACGCAAGCCAGGATCAAAGCATAAGGACCAAGACAGTGACACCAGTTTTCCAACCTAATTTATCAGTTTCATTGATTCAAGAGCTCTCAGTCACACAACCCATTCATACATGCTCTGCAGATTTATAGTTAGCAAAGGTAGTTTCTTAGTCTAATGAGATAGCCAGTCATGTAGCACTGAGGTATGGATGCAGCAGGCTGACGGCAGACTGCTCTTTCTGTGCTGCAGAGGTTTTCATCCCAAACTGTCTCTTGGATAAAACATGAAATAATATTATGGCTTGCTTGAATGGCTTGGGCAGGGGGAGAAGCTGACGGAACCTGCGTGGCTGCTGAA
Organism: Podarcis erhardii; assembly: GCF_964252035.2. Classification (NCBI taxonomy): domain Eukaryota; kingdom Metazoa; phylum Chordata; class Lepidosauria; order Squamata; family Lacertidae; genus Podarcis; species Podarcis erhardii. The sequence goes on from NC_138508.1 coordinate 62,477,010, forward strand.
GGTAGAATCACAATTAAACCATAGTTTAAGACAAACTGTGGCTTATTTCAGCATGCAAACTAGGCCATAGTATGAGCTTGTTTTTTGCAGTTCTAATAATGTATGCATTGTGAACAGGATCTGAGGTCTCAAAGAAGGAAAAAAGCTTTGGAGATTTCTCCTCAATGGTATCAGTATAAGAGGCAGGCTGATGATCTAATGAGCTGGCTGGATGACATTGAGAAAAAAATAGCAAGTTTACCAGACCCCCAAGATGAACAGAAGCTAAAGGTAATGCCATTTTAGAAGCAGTGTTACATATATTATTATTATTATTATTATTAATAATAATAATAATAATAATAATGTTCATATATGCATCACTGTATGTAAATGTAATAAGATGTAGAGATATAGTAGTTCAATACTTAATATTATTATTTAAATGATTTAAGTAATGCTTGTTGACTTGCATATTTCTATCCTTGTGTCCTTGCAAATGTTACATTAAATAGATTTTAGAAAATTATAGGAAATAATACTTTACTTGTGTATATCAAGTGTATTCTGTTTAGAAACTTCCATTGCTTTATAGAAAAAAAATAATTGATTCTGTATCTTTATTCCAGATGAGCAAATGACTTATCGGTATATGGATGAACTCTTTTTTCATGTTAGCACATTCATTTTCATCAGAACATAAACATATTTCATTGTCAAAATTCTAAAGATTTACTTATTTGTTGTCAAAGAATTGCCTCGTTTATTTTGCATCGTCTTCTTTTGCTTCATTCTCCGTTGAGTTCTTTGCTTCTTCTCCGTTGAGAAAAACAATTAAAAACTCTAACCATGCAACTGACAATCACTATGGGTATTTAATATGTGGTTTCTGTACATTACAGCTATCCAATTACCTGTCAGACTGTGCTAGGGAGAATTAGACAGTTAATATATGGGCCCACATTACTATCCAGAATACACATGTCACTTAAATATTTAAAATCAATGACCCAATACTCACCTTTGTTTTTTTCTGTCTAATTGTAAACAAAAATAAATAAAAATAAGTGTACTTTTTTGTTTGTAACAATAAAGTTGGGAAAGATTCTACCGAAGTATTTTGCTAATTCTTAGCAGTTTATTATCTAGTTAGCTAATTGTCCTGGGCCCTGTATTGATTTTGCTCAATAGGAAATTGATCGAGAATTGGAGAAGAAGAAGGAAGAGCTGAATGCGGTACAGAGACAAGCTGATCGCTTGTCTAAGGATGGGGCTGCAAAAGCAGTGGAACCAACCCTGATACAGCTCAGCAAGCGCTGGCGAGATATTGAGAGCAAATTTGCTCAATTTCGAAGACTCAACTATGCACAAATTGTGAGTTGTTCCTGGCAAACATGTATGTTTGCAAATACTGCTACTAACAGAACCCTACTAACAATGAGAGTCCCCACTGCTATGCCAACTTGCCTAAAACAAAGTCTCTGGTCAGCAAATGTGGGACACCTTATTTTACCATACAATATAAGCCTCGTGGTACACGATTTGCCTGGATAATGCCCTAAAATTTTTTAAAAACACAAGCAAGCAAGTATAAACAGCAGAGATTCCTTAGTATTCAACAAAAGTACATCTTAATTTTTGTTGCCTCATATTTTCCATAACATTACCGGTTTAAACCTGTCAGCGTGCCATACATTTATTTTGTTCAATAAACATGCGTGACTCAGAAATATGTATTTTCAACCTACCATCCCATGCAAAAACTAATTAGCTTTTATTTCCTCATGATGTACAATCTACACACCTAAGAACAGATTGGAGAATTTTTATTTCTACTTCTTATACATAACATAGTCTCTTTTCAGCTTAATAGGACAATACATAATTTTTCTCAGTTTTTCACTAAACAATTCAAATGTTCTTTTTAATAACTTCTGGAGGAGGGAGAATGCTTCTTTCACCTATCCAGCAGACCTCTGCCATTGGGAAATATGTCTTATCTGAAATTGTACTTTCAAATAAAGGATGCAATCAGGTTTGCTGAGTACTTTTAGGTACTGAAAGAATTGTAGTTCTGGTTTGTATATATGTATTACAAGAATAGCATTTCCTATTTAAAAAAATAACCCTGATGAGAGCAACATGTTATGTTCAGTGCATGAGAATTGTATTACATGCACCATTTCACTTAATATCTGGACCAATGTTTCATTTGTAAAACTAGTGAATAGACATTACCTACCTCACAGGGATGTTGTGAGGACGTATTAATGTATATATGGCACTATGGAAATTTCTCATGCTTTTGTGAAATCAGAAGCTAACTTTGGTTACAGAAAATATTTTCATAAAGTTTACACAAGTGATCTCATAAATACAATCATATATTGAATATAGATGCCTTTCGTTATCATGGAAATTGCCCCCACTTGCTTAGCAGAGGGTGCTTTTTTACAGTGTATTTAGTGCACAGTAATTACAGCTGCAGTAAAATTGGGAGGGTTAACAAAACAACAATAGTTGCTGTTAATCTGCTTGGTTATCCCAGTTACACCAGTTCAATGTTTGCTGTACAGGATTTTGGAAAGAGACTACACCCTCAATTTTCTGCCCTTAAGTTTGTGGAGTATATTCCTCAGGTTTTCCATTTCTTGGTGAAACTTTTATTCATTAACCTGACTAAGAAGCCAACAAATCTTCAGTGAAGTAGTTTCTTACTGTTTAGAGATGTATGTGTAATGTAGTCAACCATGTATAGAAAGGAACGTGCAGAAAATATGAAAAGAAATTCACATTCCAGTATTTGGTGTTCTGCTTAGGAGAATTGTTCTTAGAACAAATGTAGAAATCAAGTACGGTAATTCTACAATTGGGGAAACAATTTTGCTGCAGTCCAGACAAACCAGTGCGGATAGGAGGAAGATTTTGTATTGTGCCCAAAGATTCTTCCATTAGGAAAAGATACCTTTGAATCCAATCCTTTCCCTATGCAAATTATACAGACTGCCCTAGCTATGCTTGGTGGTGAGATCAAAGTTCCATCTAGTTGCCAGTCTGCTGTTCTAGAGAAGTCTTTTCTTCTTCTTTTTTTTTTTTAAGGGCAATATGGTGATAGCATTGCCTGTTTGTCCATAGCCTCTGGTATTTAGAAATACACTGCATTATTTTGCAGCCTGAATAAAGCTCTTGTTTGCAGCCATGGTGTTTGGCTTGTCCTCACACACTTTTAAAGATCAAGGGCTCAACCTCAGCACATTCTATTTCACATAATCCATCATTCTTCTACTCAATCAAGGAGAGTCCAAAAACAATCAACCTCATAAACTGGAAGTGTTTTGTACTAGGATGTGCTTTTAAAAGAGCATACCAACATTCAAATGAATCCCAAACTGGCTTACAAACAGTAAATAACAATAATATGATAGAATAGATAATATGATAGAATAACATAATAGAATGTCACAAAAACAGCATAACTCATATAGAACAATTAACAAATCATCAGTAAAACAATTACAATCTATAAAACTTTTAACAAAGCAACTAAAAAATAAGCTAAACATCACAGTTAAAGCAAAAGTCATATATGATTAACAAATCAATACAGCATTTATAATTTATATAAAGTTATAACAATTCATCAAAAACAATATTAACAGCATTAACAAAATAGTAAACAAAAAGTAAACAAAGCACTGTTAGTTTCTAACACACACACACTCCACACTCCCACAACTCATGATCTCTCTCTATTCGGCTCATTAAAATACACATACACATAGTGCTTCTGAAGATTCCCCAGGCTGGAGGTGGGGCAGGACAGGTGAAACCAATCACCCCATAATGACAAACAGAGCCTCTCTTCTCACAGTTCTTCCTCTGGAAACCACTCTCTTATGAAGGTTGTAGGGCTGAAGGTGGTACAAGGCAAGTGGCCGTTACTTATATTTAGTCATCTAAACATGTTCTAAGGTATTATAAAAGTGAATGTTCAAAAATACAGCACATTAAGGTAAGTCTACCGACTTTGTTTTATCATGTTCAACTGCAAGTAGTTCATAGCTGAATTAGTTTTAAGTCTGCTCTGGTTTTATTATGCCTTTAAAAATAAAAGGCTAATACACTATTTTTATAAGAGCACCTCCTGGGATTTGTTCTGCAAACGTATCACCATAGTACTTTTGCTTATCTGTTAGAAACCAGAAAGGATAATTTAACCAATCTATCCACTTTCAGCACAAGTTCACTAAGATATTATCGCTGGCAAAAGCATGTCAAGGACGCAGCCTGACCCCCCCTCCTCTGGCAATCTGCACAGAATTTTGCTTAATGGTTGCCATCAATTTGATTTTAATTAATTTTTATAATGAAATGTTTTTAGAATCGTTGGATTATTTTGATTGCTGTTAGCCGCCTTGAGCCCAGCTTCGGCTGGGGAGGGCGGGATATAAATAAAATTTATTATTATTATTATTAAGGACACATATTTAGCCATTTTTTTGATAGAAAAAAATGAAATATGTGCACAGTATTTACATACTTATATAGCAAGCAACCAGATCTTCACACTCGGTTTCTATAGACACAGGTGTGCAGAGAATATAAGGAAAATGAGCAGTCAGGCAGGAACATTTGAGTAATCAAGTCACCTCTGTTGGAAACAGTTCCATACAATTTATCTCTCCTCTTTCAAATTTGATATGTTATTAAGCCACAAGAAAGAATTGGATGAAATCTGTTCCCTCCCAGCCATTCCATTTAGATCTGAATACTTTGCATCACTCTGGCAAATGGAGGGTTTTAATTGTTTGGTGGTAGGTCTACAGTATGTTCATACTTGCAAAGTGGTGTTATATGGCAGTGAGGGTTATGATAACATACTGAATTTAAATGTGTAGCTTTTCTACATCTGACTGAATATCTAAGCTGTTAAGGCTATGTATCCCCCACTCCCAAATGCAATATTGTCTATTAATTCAGCACAAGATCACAATGGTTATTTTCCTGCTCCAATGTTTTAATTTTTTACAATTGAGTATGTTATTTGGGCAAAGTGCCATGCAATTTTCACATTTCCTCTCAATATAATACAGCTTTCAGAATTGCTTTTAGCAACTGAATACAGTGCAGTTGGCTTAACAAAGATGCACTGGTGAATAGAAAGGATGAACAATTAACAGAAAGGGCTTCCCAGGGAGCTTAAAAAAAAAGGATTGTCACTTATTGTTTAGATGTCTATTAAAGTTAGTGACTCTTTCAAAGTTAACAAGAGACTCACACGCCTTGCATAAATTGAATAACAAGACAAATAAGGTTCCTGTAATTTTTTAGCAACAATGAGCCCCTATAGCCTACCTACCTTGTTATATTATCTCCTTGAGTGCAGTATTGTAGCTGTAGTGGTGAGCACTATACCGTATTTATGGAAGGTTGTTTGGTTTCTTCATCGTCTTTTAGTTTCACTGATGGCAACAGAGTTATACAATATCTCGTCTCCACTCTTCTGTTGGTGAAAGTGTGATTTCATTGCATTTCATAAAGGGCTTTTAATGTAATGCAATGAAAGCACTTATGTTGGGTGCCAGTTAGCTACCAGGCTAAATGCAAGGTTCTGGTTCTGGTGTATAAAGCTATATACAGCTTGGGATGAAGATATCTAAAAGATCGCCTCACCCCTTATTTTTATCCATCAATCACAGTGCTCAGAGGTGGGAGCTTCTGACAGATACCATCTCATCAGGAGGTCTGTTCTCCAGCTCAGCTGGCTAGAGCATGGTGCTGATGACACCAAGGTTGCAGGTTCAATCCCCATGTGGGACAGCTGTATAGTCCTGGACTAGATGATCCTCATTCTTCCAGACCTGCAATTCTATTATTCTGCACAATATAGGAATCAGGCCTTTAGTGTTGTGGCACCAGCCCTTTGGAATGCCTTCCCCTTAAATATCAGACAGGAGCCATCTCAGTTGCCTTTTTTGTGCCTTCATGAGATATTCTTCTTTCAACAAGCCTTTTATGTTGAGATCTTTCCCAGTCTGCATCTGTGTTGGAATTGCTTTTAAGATGTTTTCATTGTTTTATCACTTGTTGCTTGTCACACTGGGCTTCTTTGGGAGGAAAGTCAGGATATAGATTTAATAAATAAATAAAGGTTCTTTTGTACACATACCGGGCACTGTAGATGGGCCTATTTCAAGTCCATGCCATTTTCACCTCTTTTCTCACTTAAAAGTCTATCCCATCCCATCCACATTAATATGTTAAAAATAAATAATGTATACAAACTATCACATTCAGATATTCATTCAAAAGAATGTTTTCCCCTCAAACTGCACATTTCTCATTGTACTTTCGATACATTTTTTAAACCAATAATTACACTGGAATATTTTGGAAATATGGTGGATAAGCAAATAAGATGTATGAAATGTCGGGGATAAGTGAATTTCAATCTGAACATTAGTTCTGGAGGTACAGATCAGATCAATTCACAGTGTAATACTCTGAGATCAAATTCTTCAAGTATTCTTACTGGAAATGGCTTCCTTTTATCAAAAAGAGTAATAGGATTTGAAGGGCATTCCAAATAAGATCCATCACAAAGTGATTTATAATTAGCTGAAGCCATTTAAAGCAGTTTCAGTGTTATAAGTTAAGAATGACTACTCTGAATATTTGCTATGCTACTGCTTCTACTAATACTAAGTTAATTTAATAAAGCTAAGCATTAGAAATGAGTATTTTCATTTGTTTCTTATAGTAAAAAATAATACAATGATAGAATACCTTTAACAGCAGCATATGCATTTGCGAATGCTAGCAATAATTGTTGTTTCTAAGAGAAATAGTGTAAGTCTGAGTGAAAATAATTTTATTGCATACGACCTAAATGTGGTCCAAATATCTGCTTCACAGAAAGCTATATACACTTACCTATCAAACCTGCCTCATATAGGATATTAAAATATGGCATGACTATCAGGATCTGCTGTGTGGTGGGCTAGAACTGCAGTCGAAATGGCCATGGAATACACCCTGTGGAGAGGAATTCTGCATTTCAATCAGCTACTGAAGGTCACAAGCAGGCTGCCTGGAGTAAACTTGTAATTTATATATCAACTCAGCTAGCACTTGGGACATGTCAGGGAGTGGGGGGAATATCATGGTTTTTTTTTTTTTTTTTTTTTTTTGTTTACTCCAATTGCAAATATTGTGCTACGAAGCACAAGAAAATAAAATGAAAATTGACTTTTATCATACAATATTTCATGGAAAGCTTAACGTTTACATCTTCCTACCCTATATATTGGGTGGAACAGACCAGTATTTAAATACCATTAAATACGGTGCTTTCTACACCTCTAAATATTCTTTTACTTTTTTAAAAAAACAAGATTTAGATTGGGGGAGGAGGGAATAAACTCTGAAAAATCTCCTTTGCAAAATTGATCTTTAAACAAATGCTTACGTTTCATTAAAAGTAAATGGAGATAAGCAAAATAACATGTTGCTGCAAAAAGGCAGATTAAAAAAAGTAATATGAGAGAGAGAGAGAGAGAGAGAGAGAGAGAGAGAGAGAGAGAGATGACTATGGGGGAAGAGCAGAGTTCTTACTGCAGAACACTAATACTGTAGTCTTTCCGAATCCTTGACATGCACCTTTCTAGGATGATGCAGACACATTTCAATGTTCTGATGCTAAAAAATACATTACAAGTATCAGACAAAACTGCTTTGCAAATATTGGCTACAGCCTGTGGTTAGTATGGAGGCAGCTTAAACACAAGTCCTTATTTGGCCAACATGGTGTGGCCTAGCCAGAAAAAGAACAAAGGAGCAAAGCAGTTACAATTTCCTCTTCAGGAGGTTGCATTCCCACACAGTTGTGGTAAGCCATAGTTTGGCTTATAAAGTCATGCAAACCAGGTCACTGTGTTGTATTTATTTCATAATTGTATAATGTGTGTTACTGTTTGAAAGCAATATCTTGCTAATTTACATGTAATGCCTGGAAAGTCCTCCTCTTGTACAATCTAATGCAGTGTGAGTACTGAGGAAATAAAATGAATTCAAGGGTAAAACTGGTTTTCTAAATAAATATGTTTTTCTATGTAATTGGAAATCAACTAATGTATCATATACAGGGCAACTTCTAGATTTACCGGTATGTTCATATAGTTACAAAGCCCTCATTTCAGTGGGGGGAAAAATCAATTTTGAAGGCAGATCCAGAGAGACCTATATATACCTCAAATCACCTTTATGTTTTTCATAAAATTAATGCAAAATTTATATACATCCAATATGGAGCAAACCTTAGCTGTTCTGGAGACTTTATGTTTTTCATAAAATTAATGCAAAATTTATATACATCCAATATGGAGCAAACCTTAGCTGTTCTGGAGACTGAGAATTTGTCTTCATTCAAGTGGGACAATCTCATAGTTCGCTCTGGCATAGCAAGCAGTGCATGAAAAAGGCATTTATATCAAGCCTAAGTAAATATTGTAAATTTCCTGGAGAAGAATTTCTCTTTTGGTGCTAAGAAATCCAATATTTATTTAGTTTTTCATGCTGTTCCATACTACCTGGAATTAACACTTATTGTTTTAAGAATTTCAGGTACTATAGTTCTGGATGTATAGTTGACATGTTTTCGAGCCTTAAGGAAATATTCCTAAATTTGTGAAACTCTTCCTCAGATGTTGTCTGGCTCTCTTACACTTTTGAGACCAACTCTTATTTTGCTTCTCACAATATTGAGACGAAAGTAAACTATTACTTCTCCACAACCATCTTTGCATTTTCAGAATGAAGTTTGACCTTCCTTAATCTTTCCATAGGCCTCTCAATATTACTTTGAGAGAATAAATCAGTTTTAAAAGGCAAACTGAATATCAGCATCTGTGAAACAAGTATAAAAATTCTGTAGCTCGGGGCATCCCAAAAGTTAACAGGATTGTATCAATTGCTGCCATTCTGCTTGTACAACAGAATTCCACTTGTACAATAGAAACACCTGCCCTTATCCCCTTCAGTCTCCTGCACACCCTGAAAATCTGCTCCAGAACATTGGGGGATGATTGAAAAGAGGAGAGGAGAGGAAAGTTCTGTTGTGTGAGTGGAATGCTGCTCGTACAGCATTGGATACAATCACATACAGTATACATAATAATACTATGCTATAGCGTCCTGCATTTTCTCAGAGCCAGTTCCTTTGTTACACATATATGGAAAAGAGAAGCACTTCTGCAGGTAGCTGAGCATGTGGATACCCCCTCTCATGAGACCTGTGAGCTCTGATGGTTACCTGGTGCTCATAGATCTCACAGGTAAGACTGATCAGTTGTACTTTATATAATACAGTCTAAAAGTGGGAAGTAACCCAAGTAATTTGTGCTTCTTCTTTCTTCAGTTATATGCCATTTTTGAGCTGGCACTATGTAGTTTTTGATACAGGGAAAACAAGGAGATATAGACAGAACTGTGTCTCACAAGATATGTTGATGTAAGCCTGCAGTTAGTAATGTACAACACAGCAGTGGTTAAAAAACCAAGTGCTATTAGTGTTAAATGAGGGCAGTCAAAAAGATTACGCATATTCGAAATTATATTATCTGTATGCTTTGTACAATTTTTAAACAATAAATATTAACTGATATTTTCACTTTTCGAAGTGACTTGGTTATAGTAGTTTCAGATGTACCAATAGATTTATCAACATTCTGAAAATATTTCCATCTGGATGTAAAAAGCAAAAGTAGTTGTTTTGGTGCATAAGAAAAATCCCCACAATCCATACTTGGGCAATACCTTTATTAGGACTAATCAAAATGTCCTTAAATCAGGCAAGCTTGACATTTTTGGTTGATCCTAATAAAGCTATTACCCAACCATGAATTTTGGGCTATATTGATAAGTACTTAATATCCCTGAGATTTATCTCACCACTGTTCAAAGTCTGCTATTTAGGACCTTTCACATTTACTGAGTTTTATAATAAATTCAGAAGAGAGTTTAGTTGATCAGAAAGATGTAATTAAACTTGCACAATGCACCCCAATGTAGCTTTTATACTGAAAATACTATTCCAATATGTTAGCATCTTGATGCAGACTGTGATAGGCAAAGCTTAAAATACTGGGAATCTGCCTTGCATAGCACATTTATCCAATTTAAGATGACATGATTTAAGCAACTTCTGGAACGTGCATATGCCTATTTGGCTATCTGAAGCTTCTTGCTTCCCTCGAAAGAGTTATGTGGGGTCCACCTTGGGATTTTGTAGAATAGTTGCCCTAAGGCTGTTGTACTTATTTCAACAACTTAAAGTCGAGCTTGTTCTCTTAGACAATGGTTTATCTATTGGGTAGTGGAATGGTGCCAATTTTTGCCCTTTCTTCACCACCTTTTTTAATATGCATTATTTCCCCATTGCATCCTTACAGTACCAGCTCAATACATTTTGTTGCCTGACTCAATTAAAATGTGGTCTTGGCTAAATCCAGTACCTTACTTTACAATTCAGACAATAATTTCTGTCTCTCATTGCACAGCCTAAATTTGACTTTATTGGCAGAACCAGCATCCCTACCCAGTTTCAGTGTCACCAGTGACCCAGATTCTTGAATAATAAAAAAATGTATATGCTCCTAAAATCACTTTGAAGTTTCTGATTTACATTCAGGAGATGAGATGAAGGACTTCAGAGGAGTGTACATGGAGTGGTGTTCTCTGTGTTGTGGTGGTGGGATGTGTGTGTGAGTCATGTATATGAGCTGAAAATTGGGAGTGGAGTAGAGCATCCTTACACATCTGCTAGCCCAGTGTTTCCAAAGTCAGTAGGGACACAAGTATCAACCAGTTCTCAAATGGTAAAATGAGAGTGCTAGGATTCACTACTAGAAACTATGCATCTGATGTTCATGGGAAATGGACTGTTACAGCATTATAACAAGAGGTACATAGGAAAACTGCCGTCTAATGCATGATAAGAGACCCAATCCAATTTCTACATCCTGGCACTAGTTACTAAAACAGATTATGTTGCCTAACAAATGGCAACAGACCTGGTTGGAAGTATGCACTTTCGTGATTCCCCATCACTCCCTACTTTCCTGGTTTATATTGTCATCTACTGTACACACCTAAAGAACCAAACAGAAATGGTGTAAGATTATACGAAATAATGGCACAAGCTCATGGCTTAGCTGACCTTACCCTTGCCAACTGTTGCAGTTTTTTGTGTGTCCCCCACCTTATTATTTCCCTTTCCCTTTTTGCACTTTGACATGATGTTTGTAGCTGGCATTGTATTGTTATCAAAATCTTAAGAAAAATTATTGAAACATCAACAATGGGGTAAAGAGAGATGTGTGAACCAGTCTTTAATGTGTAGTCAGTGTGTAAAATTCAGTCCGTAGTTAAAATTTAGCAAAAAATCAAAAGAATCTTAATAGTTAACACAAGTTAATTTTTGAATTCCAGGTGAAAATCTTGAAATATAAACTCAGATTTTGGAACTAGAGCTAATCATTGTGCTGAAAAACTTGGCACATCTACGTAGCACTTTCAGGAGAGCTTTCCATGTTAGCATTTCCCATCTAGCTTGTATGTTCTTTATTTATAGATTTATATGACTATGCTGCTAGGAAAAGTCTGCAGAAGCCCCATACGCACCTACTCCTCTCACCTTTCATGGTCTCAGAACCATAGTCATTAATGTCCCATAGTTAGCCATCATAGTTAGCCAGATTTACATTTTTGGAGAAGTAAGATAAAAATGCCCTACTATATGAAGCATTAAATATCACAATCAAATGAATTAGCAGGATATGTTTATTATGGTTGTATAATTTGAGGTGGGGTGCTACAAAATGATACACTGTTTATATATTACTATTTTTTAAGTAATTAAAAAATTAGCAGGATTAGCAGGATATGTTTATTATGGTTGTATAATTTGAGGTGGGGTGCTACAAAATGATACACTGTTTATATATTACTATTTTTTAAGTGCAGTGACCATTTTTTGAAACTAAAGGAAAAATTCTGTTGTATATCTATACCAGCAAACAGTTCGTGAGGAGACAACTGTTGTGATGACTGAAGGTATGACTGTGGAAACCTCTTATGTGCCTTCTGCATACCTGGCAGAAATCCTTCGGCTTCTGCAAGCTTTGTCTGATGTTGAAGACCTCCTTAATTCTCCCAGTCTGCAGGGGAGGGACTGTGAGGATCTTGTCAGACAAGAAGAGTGCCTCATGGTAAGACTCAAACAATTTGAATAATTTGAATAATAATTTGAAGGTAATGTACCATTGCACAGTGATATAGTTCACAAAAGCTTATACCATAAGGTGCCAGAAGACTCTGTTGCTTCTCCTTTGGTCAGTTTTTTTTCTTTAATTTTCTCTCTTGGCATTAAAAAAAACACCAAAAACCAATTTCCTAAACTAGGTTGCAGTCCTAACTCCACTTACCTGAGAGTTAACACCATTAAAAGGGCTTAGTCCCAGGTAAATGGGGTTAGGAAATACAGGCCATATCTAACGCAACAGCTCTGCTAGTGCAAGGGACTCCCATATGAGCAACAGAACTTACTCTCCTGTCCCCATCATTTTCTTATGCCCTTAACATCAGCTTTGGATGGTTGGCGGACCACCGTAGGAGATTTTGGGGCACACGGGAAGAGGACAGCAAACCTTACTAGTTCAGCATGAGATACACACTGAGTTAAAAAATGAAATTTAAACAAAAACTAGAAAGAGGACAAATGTACAGAAACAACTACGCAAAGCAGTGGCAACAAAACTTCTTTAGGCAATTTTAAAGGTTTTTTTTGTTAGTAATAAAAAAGAAAATATATAAATGTCAATGTAACAGTAGTGTATATGTCAGGGGTTCAGGGAGAGAGGCGCAGATGAGGGAGGAGACAGAGAGCGAGGGGGAAGGATTCCAGGGTGACGAGGAAGAGGACGACAATGACCCAAGATTGTCCATGAGTCCGTCCAGTGAATCGGAGGACTCCCAAAAGGGAGCCCCTCTGGTCAAGCCAAGGGGAGCTAGAGGGGGAAGCAGTCAGGAGCAGGGGAACGAAGGGGGAACCCCCAGTGGGAGTTGGAGATCGGGACCGGCTGCTCCGCCGGAACGGAGTGAAGGGGGTGGAGTGACCAGTGTGTCAGAAGGAGCAGAACAGGAAGCAGAGAGGGGAAGGAGATCAGGGCAAGACGTCCTGCCGGAAGGGGCGGAAAGTAGTATCGAGAGCAGTGTAACTGTCGAAGGGAAGGTCAGGAGCAACGTACGCGCACCAAGTTCAAAATGGGAGGCGCGCGGAAGTGAAGAGAGTCCTGGGGAGGAGCCTGGTCCCAAAGCGCGAAGGAGGGGGGAGGAGGCGCCAGAGGATTCAGCCTCTGGGGAGTCCCGAAGGGAGAGAACACAGGGGGGCAGGAAGACCCTGCGGAAAAGGAAAGAGAGGAAGAGGTGGACCAGTACAAGCCTCTTAAACTGGTGTAGAGGCGGGACTGACTCAGAGGGGACTTCAGCGGTCTAAGCATAACAGACGTAGAGTCACGGAGCTCGGATGCAAAGCTAAGAATGTTCTTCAATAAAAGCTTTTGTACATAAGCCGGACTGGACTTTGGTCTCTTGTGAGCTGGGACCACGGGTGGCTCTGTCAGTATATATCCATAAAGAAATGATAAACAATACAGTACAAAGTTATTTGGTATGAATTAAATCAGTCCATAATCATTTTATTTTATGTTGCTCCTAATATATTATTCAATATTTTCTTGAATCTTATGCCCAGATTACTTTTTAAAGTGTATCATGACATTGTTGTTGCTATTCTTCACTAAAAAACAATTACTCTTGCTGATGAGGTTAGATTATGCAAAAATTAGATATTATATAAATTACTGTTATTTGGTCCTTTACTGTTATGTGTTTTCCATGTTGTCAACTGTATTGGTCAGAGAATCAATGGCCCAGCAAAAGGATTAGTAGCAGATGAATGGATCCCCATTAGTACTCTTTAATGTCACACATTTGTGCATCTTAGTATGAATTATTTCCATAACCAATCACTTGTTATTCCACATGTATTTGATATTATTGTAGCTGACACCAACTTTAATGATACTGATTAACATGGTTACAAGTAACTATTGCTGTAGGTTTAATTTAACTGAGCTATTAAAATGTCAAGAGATGGTAGTTGTGGGCACAGTTCCATCTTCCTCCGAAATAAATCTATCACAGTAGCCAAATAGATCTTACAGATTCATATGCTTTCGTAAGGGATATAGTTTTGATCTGAGCTTCGTAATGAATGAATATTTATTTCCTGGTAAAATCATTCATCATTGTCATTATCCTGGAATAAAAATAGAAACATGGCACATAAATTGTATAGCTGCTGGTTGGAGAAGGTTTAAAATTAAATTGTGGTTGATTTTTTATCCCTAGTAGATTCACATGAATCAAATTTCAAGACAGTAGTAGGTAGAAGTATGTTTTAAAGTTTTTTGTTAACTGTTTTTGATAGCATGTTTAATTAATACCCTTTTATGGGAAACTGAAACTGGTCCCAAGTTAGTCTCATCAATAGCCAGTTGCAGCCAAGGTTATGGAATCAGCTTAGAGACCCTGGTTTCCATAGAACCTAATACATGGCCCTATGAGGACCAAGTTTCAGGTTGTCTGCAAATGGGATTTTGCTGATCAACCTCTGAATCTGTAGTCCTGTTGTTCACAGTAGTGGAAGGTGACAGAGGCAGACTGATCAGGCCCAATGTCATCATGTAGCCAACTGGAGTCCCACCCTCTCTCTGCTCTCAGAATGCCCTGATTTGGGACTTTCCTCTGGAATGAATACCGCCAGTGAGCTACCTGCCTTCCCACACATTTGGTGGCCGGCAAGAGGCTAACTGAGTCTAAAGAGCTGGGCAAAGGGACATCTCCACCTAATCTCTCCCGCACTGTGTAAGGGGTTTTTGGATTGTTAAGTGAGAACATAAACCAAGCGGGCAAAAATAATGGCAGTAACCTTTCCATCCTTATAAATATACACAGTATATTGCTATGGTATATATCAGAGGCGGATTTAGGGGAGTGTGACTGGTTTGGTCACACTGGACAACTGTGGTGAAGAATGGAAGGCGAGAGACAGGGGTGCTGAATTTGGGCATTGCACAGGCTGCTGATGAAATTTGAGACCCCTTGATCTGCCCCTCTCTCTCTCTCTCTCTCTCTCTCTCTCTCTCTGTGTGTGTGTGTGTGTGTGAGAGAGAGAGAGAGAGAGAGAGAGAGAGAGATCAGAATCTTCTTCCTGAAAGAACCAGCCATCAGTCTTCATGTTCCCCCGTAGTGTAGTGTTAACATTGTGCTCTTCCTATGAGTTGCTCATTGTTTTCCTGTGCATTATATCTTCATAGCAACACTGTGACATATGTTAGACTGAAAAATAGTGAGTTGCATGCAAAAGGTACATTCCTCTGACAGTGACTGGCCTAAGTGATCATTCAGTAAGTTTCATCAGTGAATAGTGAACCTAGGCTACTCAATCCTAGTAGAACATTTCTAGGTTGGTGGTTTACTCAATCATTGATAAATCAGGCCAGGAATATGTTAATAAATGTTGTTTTCCATAAGGATTATTTCTGACAGCACATAGCGTTTATAGGTGAATAGAAATCTCCACTAAAAATGTCAATTCCAGATAATTATAACCCTTTGTCTCTGCCTTGGCTGTGATTTTTGTCCTTATCCCCAAAGATTATATATGTAAATCCACCAGTTCTCCTTAGGAATCCTCACCATTTCTGTTTATGCTAGATATTCATTAATCACTCTAAACCTTTCATTCTCCCAGCAAGAATGCATACATAATCCTCTTTAAATGTGCTGGATTTATGAAAGTTGTAGCAAATATTATGATTCATAGTTCTAGTACATATTTAAGACTGCGATTAAGTAGTGGATCTTTTTCTCTCATTCATGAATGGTACAAGCTGTGCTTCTCTCATTTATGATATCAATATAAAAACTGAAATATGATTACAGATTTGGTATTCATTCCAGAACAATGCCTCATCCTGTAGATATTTTGTTTTCTAAAAATATATTTGCATTTTTGTAAAATAAATGCACATCTGGATTCTATCAAATAAGCCTAGGAAAGAACTGAGGAACTCAATTTTAGAAATGAAGTCTAAATGGTAAAGTTTAAAATAGCCCTTCCCCGTAGCTGAGCAAAACCCAATTAACCACAATCCATAGAACCAATGTGAATGAATACACTTTCCAACCTGATTTGGATGCTTGGCACACAAATTTCTGAAAAGTCAAATTACTAGAGAATGTTGTTCTTAACTGTCAAAGAGAGGCAAATTTTAGAAAACAAAAATAAATGGCCATCAAAATTTATTTGATTTGATTTCACTTTCAAGAGCAATGAAATTGATACAGTTCCCAAGTGCTGTTGCCACTTCATCTGCTAATGGGCTTCTCTAAGCCTTTCTTTCTTCATTCTTAAAATGAAATCAGAATGCACTTTTCCTAGCCAGTTTACAATCACACTGATGGCATCTAAGGCATATTTCTGCTCTTCAAATACATGCCTGCCTGAGGAGAGCCAGTGCCCGCAGTGCCAGTGGCTGGCCACTGAGGGTGGGAGGAGAAGGAGGAGAGGAGGAGGAGTTTGGATTAGATATCCCACTTTATCACTACCCGAAGGAGTCTCAAAGCGGCTAACATTTTCCTTTCCCTTCCTCCCCCACAACAAACACTCTGTGAGGTGAGTGAGGCTGAGAGACTTCAGAGAAGTTGACTAGCCCAAGGTCACCCAGCAGCTGCATGTGGAGGAGCGGAGATGCGAACCCGGTTCCCCAGATTACAAATCTACCGCTCTTAACCACTACACCACACGAGTTCTCCCACTGAGGGTGGGAGCTGAGAAGGGCACCCAGCAGAACTGGTGCCAGGATGGGGGCACGGATAGTGGCAGGGAGAAGGTGCCTCCTGCCCCATTGGTCAATCAAAGGCTGCCTTCCCTTGCTCCAGCAGTAGCCCGGAGCAAGAAAAGGCCAATCTATCTATCTATTTTGCGGTGACCTGAGTAAATATGGTTACACACGAGTACGGGGTGCATAAGGGGTGCCTTTACTCACACATGCATTCTCTCTGACACACACTCACACACAGAATGTTAAACAAGCCATTTCTCCTTTGCCTCTTATATTGGACCTTTCCACTAAACCTCTCCACCAAAACTCCCCTCGCTTTTCTTTTACTCCCCAAGTCCATTAATTCCCTCACACACACACTCCAGGGCTATAACTCCCTCACACTACATCGCTAGTATCTTCTTTGAATTACTACTCACAGCTTCACCTCTCATACAATCTCAGGCCTATATTCATTATTCAATCAAGAGCTAGAAGTATTATACGTCTGCTACATATTTTAGACAAAAGCTTGCTGCTTCTTTTCAATTGTGTCTGATATTCTCTTTTCATCTTTTGTGTTGCTTAACATGGCATTGCAGAAAATTAAAGACAGCCTAGGGAGATACTCAGGACAGATTGAAGTTATTCGCAATAAGAAGACTGCAGTTTTAAAAAGTGCCACACCTGGAGAAGCTGGAAGGATACAGGAAAAGCTGACACAGCTTACTTACCAGTGGGAAAAAGTTAACAAGATGTATCAGGACCGACAAACGTAAGTAACTTATTTACAGTAGTTCATTATCTTAAGAAGCCTCATTAGTATTTGGCTTACATTGTGTAGTGGCACCTTTGAATATTCTCTGTGGAAAATATTTTGCTGATTTCGGATTGAATCTGTCTTAATATGTGGATAGTCTTGGTATTTCTCTATGGATAATGTATTGATACAATCATTTGACTAAAACTAGATTAATGCACCTCATTTGCAACCAAGCTAATATAGATATCTTCCTCAATAAAGAGGCTATTGTTTTTCTTACTTTTGGGATGATAGAATAATAAGAAAAAAAGGAGGAGTGGGTTTGGAAAAGTAGTTCGGGTCTAGCTGTCACTCTTAGGACATAGTTTCTTTTGTGATAGAAGCCACTGTGTACCTGTAATTATTTAATTATAAATGGTGCTTTTGGAAGCACTCTATAAAATATGCACAGATTGTTGCTATCATAGTGAATTTTGGTGGAAGGAGTTGGGTGAAAAGAAGGCTGTATCTTTATTGAGATTAATCATGTCTGCAAATAGTTTGGCAATGTATCATGAGGAACTTGAGAACAGTATTGAGGAAGTCCAGTGATAACTCAGGGCCAACCGCAAGGTAAAACATTGAGGCAGAAGAAAGCAGAGGCCAGTGCAGTTTGGCCATTGTTGCCTTTAAGCCACCATTGCTTTCTAAGTATAAGACTGGGAAGTGCACTAAACCTCAAGGTTTCTTCATGAAGCCCTGCCTAGTTTAGTGGATTATAGAAGTCTTTACTGGCCGCAGTAAAGGCATCAGTTGCAACATGAGAAGTACAGACGTCTGAATACAAATATCCTGCTAGTGTGCTTGCACCATGCAGACCTTGCAACCACCTTGCCCCTTCCCTTCTCCCTCCTGGTAAGCTACAGCAACACTGGTGACATGAAGTCAGTTAAGAACTGCTGCCCTGGCCTAATAACTACTCTGTCCATATATATGATGTGTGAATGGAGGTATTAATGTTGGCTTCTTTGTACTAAATGTGGTCCATGATATCATGGTACTCATGTCATGTGACACAGTATTTTCTATGGCAGACAAGATAATCTATTGATGAGAATCTAAAGTAGCCCTAAAATGTGAATACTATTAATTAAAATGTGGTTGGTGGATTTAAATTTTGTCTTTTAATTATTGTTATACTGATAACAATACAGTGGTGCCTCGCAAGACGAAATTAATTCGTTCCGCAAGTCTCTTCGTCTTGCGAGTTTTTTGTCTTGCGATGCACGGTTTTCCATAGGAATGCATTGAAAATCAATTAATGCGTTCCTATGGAAACCGCCTTCCCCCGACCTCTTCTGGCGGGCGGCATTTTAAAATCGCCCGGGACAGCGGAGGACTTCTCCGCTGTCCGGGTGATTTAAAAGCCCCTGGGAAGGCAAGCAGGGGGGACAAAGACTTTTGCCCCCCGCCTGCCTTCAGAAGAGGTCCAGGACAGGCTTCGCGGACCTCTCCGCAAGCAGCGGGAGCGCTCCTTGCGGAGAGTTGCCAGCGCGCCCAGGCTTCGCGGCCCCGCCGCCCGGCTTCGGGACATCGTTCCGATGCCAGGCGGCGGGGGGAGGCGTTCCCGCCTCGCTGCCCGGCATCGGGGCATCCTTCCGAAGCCCGGCGGCGGGAGGAGGTGTCCCCGCCCCGCCGCCAGGCTTCGGAGGAGGTCCGAGGACAGCGGGGAAGACGAGCTGCGCTTCCCCACTGTCCCGGAGATTTCCCTATGGGCTGTCGTCTTGCGAAGCAAGCCCATAGGGAAATTCGTCTTGCGAAGCACCTCCAAAACGGAAAACCCTTTCGTCTAGTGGGTTTTCCGTCTTGCGAGGCGTTCGTCTTGCGGGGCACCACTGTAAAAAGGGACACACTCTTAAATTTAATTGCCATTATTCAAAGGCAAAAGTCTATAGCAGCAGCAGGGACTATATTGTTTCAATACAGGAGTGGTTTTTCAGAAGTGTTTAGTGTTTGCATTTTGTTGTATGAAACTTTGATGTGCTTTTGGCAAGCAATCAGTGCAGAATATAATAATAATCAGTGTAATCAGTGTAGAATATAATAATAAGAGTATATTGTTTCACCATTGAACAATAAATATTTAACACATCTAAGAACAACTTTATATTAGATGTGTTAAAATGAACTGCAAATTATATTCCACACTGTAGACGTGCATAGAAGTGTATTTTATTAAAATGCAATCTGTATCTAGCTCTTGTTTTGGTTCATTCTTTGATATTTCTCTGCCCCTGCTTTCTCCCAGTGTGATACACTAAACAGCTAACCTTGTATTGGCTTCCTTTAGCTCATTTAGGCTGTAATCCTATAAAAACTTGCCTGAAAGTAAGTCTCAGTGAGTTTTCTTCTGACTAGACATGCATAGGAATGCATGAAATGACTACAGGACTGAGCTGAGAAGATAATTTGGAACTGGGAAAAATATGCCATTAATCCCCTATATGTCATTGCTGTTTGGCCTCCTCTTCTAAAGCGCAACTTAGAGACAGATGTATGATCTGGGAAGGTTTCCAGGTTCTCTCTTTGTGTGTGTTTCCCCCTTTTTAAATTAGACAACTTGGCATTGTCTGCATTATGCAGGATTCTTCTGTTTGTCTCTGTGCCATCTGTGGCAGTGAAAATGAGTTATATTTGCCTCACATGGTGAGGTGCTCACCAAGAGAATAACAATGCTTTCTCAAAGCTTAGCCTCAGACACATTTTTGCTCTCTGCTAAACAAAAAGGAATTCTGTGATTTATATTATTATCATCACCATCATCACCACCACCATCATCATCCCTCTTGCTAGATTCCTCGGGCAGTCTGCAGGGGGGGGGGCAGCAAATCTAGGAAGTAGGGCTTTTGGCTCAGCCTTATTTATTGAATATATATTATTTAAACCCTCTTGCCCAGATAACACAAAAACTGTAAACCCTGATTTACCCCTTCCCAAAAATACCCTACCCAAAATACCTCCAGGACACATTTTGTTGATCTAGTAGTTACTCTAGCATATCATATGGTGATCTAGCATATCATATGGATGTGTTACCACTGTCACGTGCTGACAGCTTCTAGCAGCCACAGATAAGAGTTGAGTGCAGGGTGGGGACCAAGGATGGTATAAGGTATGAGCCACTCGTGGAGGAAGGGGGTGCGGTGGGTGCGGTTCGCCCCGGGTGTCATCCCTCAGGGGGGGTAACATTGCTGTCCTCTCCCCTGGGATGCTTGCCCTGCCCCTGGGTGCACAGCATGTGTGCTACTCTGGGTGCCAGAGCAGCTAGCTCCGCCTCTGGTATGAGCAGAGCCAGTCCTGCCACTAGGCACGGAGAGGCCACTGTGTCAGGTTGCAGAAGTCCTCAAGGTGGCACCTCTGGGGGCTCCCAGTCTATCTCACCACCTCTGTCACTAGTGGAGAAGTGGAGTCAGCATCAGTGCCAATTTGGGGTAAGATCTCACCTCAAATTGCATAAGATCTTGCACTATTTTGATCTCACCCCAAGTAGGCGGTGCAGGCGGCGGCAGCAGTGGCAGGGCAGCACTCAGGTGGTGAAATAAGGCATGCCACCCCTGGGTATGAGGCAGAGATTCTGTGCTCATTTTTTAAAATTGAAAATGCATTAAATTACGTGGCGATGTTCCAAGTAAAGGTTCTTCAGACTGGAGCACAAGAATATTAATGTATGTATGGGCTCTTGCCATCAGCACTTGAAAGGGTCTTACCAAGATGCATAGCAAAAATGCAGTTTATTTCTTAGCTGACTGTTAACAAAGTAAGTACCAGAAGACACTGAAGCATAAAATGTTAAATTGCATGAACTTTCATTTTGTTTTCTGGTTTAATCTTTTTCTTGCCATAGTGTCACTTTTGCTGTCACTATTTTACTGGGCTGTTCTGGAACGTGGCCGTGTCCCTGAAGCCATCTGTGTTTTTCTGAGAATCATCTGAGCTGCACAGAAATGCTTGGGAAAACGGAGATTAAGGCAGACAATATGGCCTCTAGCACTTCGCTTCTAGTTATAAGAAGTGGAAGTATCATTACAATTCTGCCCTTGAGACATGGATCAAGAACCTTGCCAACATGCATTTTTGATGCTTAAACTTCAGGATTGGTTTTAGAAACGGTGGCGCTCTCCTCCCTTGTGCTTTCAGATTCAATTTTTGTGTTAGTCACTTTAGTGTACATATATATTTTTACATTTCAGTACAATATCTTGTGTTAAGATGTTTTTCAAAGGAGTAAGGAATTAAGCATATAGGTGATTCCATTCTAGTGAGCAAATACAATAACATCAAAATATCAATGAGTGAGTGAGACCCTTTTGTTTGCTTCTGCTGTTTGTTTCCTGTTAAAAAAAAAAGCATTGCTGTTTCTCTGTACTGGTCTGACTATTATTTCATAAATTATGCAAGCAAACAATGTTTTCAACATGTAGGCCAATTAGTTTATTTCTGGCAATTGCCACCATCCCATTCTACCAAAATAAACAGGCTAGTTGACAAACCATCATTTTGTTAAATAAAACAAATGCAATCTAAAGAATACTGTTGGTTTTATGCTACAGATTATTGCATTTTCAGTGCACAGCAAGACTGGCATAATGAGGTCAGAGTGGGCACCATAATTCACCAAAGGTAAATACTTAGCTTATAGTTTGTGGTCAAATAGCAGCAAAATGTGATTAACAATTAGAATTGTCAACAAAATTCATTATTCCCTTGTTTGGAATACAACCTTTAGTACAAATTTATAATCTGACGCAAGAATTAGAAGCCTATATTGCTAATACTTCTCTGCTTCGGATTGTAATCTGAGATGGAAAAGAACTTTCAGATGTATTCTACCTCATAATAACTCACTCATTTCCAGTGCCTCTCCATACCTGGCTATTGTAGATGCAGCTACTGCAGGAAGTAGGCTTCTCTTTCCCCCTCCCTGGGTGCATATGGATCACTATTACAGCAGCAACCCATGTGTTGGTGCCTTTGAAAATGCATGGGCTTCTGCTGCCTTAGGAGTTAAATATTTTTCCAAGAGGGACGGTGAAGAAAGAAGGTACATAGGAAGTGGGACCAGTAACTTGAAGATGGGACCATCAGATTAAGTTCTACTTCCATGTATTTGTTCTACAGCTGGAGGGGAATGCATGCAGGAGAGACCTACCTGTGCATTCTACAGACACTATCCTTGTGTTCAAAATCACCAATCCCAACACTAATCATTAAAGGGGTTGGCTCATCTTCATTGTCCTTCATTCCTTAGAGTTGTGCCCTGATCTCAAACCTACTTTGATTATCTGTTTCCTTGTAAAGCATGAATTAGCTCTCCCCTTCCAGGTGTCACCATCTTGTATCTGTTCTGTTGGCCGCTGCTTTTACACAAGTTACTTCAATGACTAAATCTTCTTCTTGTGAGTTGCTGAAGGCACTCCCTCATAACATTATTATTTTATTAATCATAATGTCAGAGAAAGATATGGAATCATTTGGCTTGATGTGAATAAGCTTTCTTTGCTATTTCTAAGTGCTTGTCATCCAGGAACAACTACTATACGAAACAGCATGATGAGATTCTTTGCGAGTTGGTGGGCTGGTGCTCTTAACTGATGCACCAGCCATAACCTATGCCAATTCCCCAAAAGGCTTCTCCTTGCCAACAGACATCATAGTAATCTTAACTGGATTGAGGCTAAGCCATGTGGCTGATTTCCAGGCCCTTCTTAACCATGCCAAAAATGGAGAAAGCATGGAAGCAGAAAAATCGGATAGTAAACAGGAAAAGATTCATTGATATGCAGTCAGATAGCAATCTTGCCCAAATCATTTATGCAGATACAAATCTGAGAATTGGTTTCTAATTGCAATGTTAGTGCTTGCTTCCACTAATTCATCTGTGACAGACTTTCCCCCTTTCTTTCTAAAAGACTTGGTGCAGGATATAATTTGTTGGACTGTCACACACCCAGCTTTCCTTATTTTCAATGTTTTGTGAATATTAAATAGTAGCAGTTATATGCCATGCTAGGCATATAATAGTTTAAGATGAAGGAATAGGAATGTCATATTCTAATTATTGAACTTATTTGTTGTAACTGATTTTGTTGTTTTGGGGACTAAGAATATTAGATCAGAAAATATGTTTATAGGTTAGTCATTGGTGATTTGGATTTTTTTCTTTTCCTTATATTAATAGCTGCATGAGTTAATCAAATCCCATGTTTTGTCTTCTTCATACTGGTGCCTCAATAAGATGCATATTGTGTTTGACTCTTGCTTACTTGGAGAAACATTATTCAAAAGTTATCTGTTTTGTCCTTATCTAAAAATTTAAATCCCTTTTTTAAAAATTTTAAAAATTGGTATATTTTGTTCAGTTGTTTGGAAACTTTACAACAAGGTTGGGGACACTGGCCCTTCAAGAATGGTGGAAATACAACTCCCAGCATCCATTATCATTGGCCATGCTGGTCATGAGGGCTAGACACCAGCAACATCCAAAAGACTACCCAGGAAAAAAACACAATCTTATACCGATGGAGCCTGTTCTAATTGTACTGTGGGTAGGTGGGAGCATTAAACTGCAATTAGGGTTGCCATACATCCAGGATTTCCCGCCATGCCCTCTTTGTGGGGCCAGCACCCCCATCCACACAGATTTTTGCATTTTGGATTAAATGTCCACAAGGACTAAGCCCTGTTGAACTCAATGGAACTTGCTTCTTAATAGACATGTATGGGATTGCAGTGTTAGTCATTGAATCAGAACAGCAGTAGGGTTCCCCCCCCCCAGCCTGTGGGTCTCATTCTCTATGAGCAACCTTCCGAGGGGGGGTGTGGCATGCCAGAGATGGATGGGGTGAGAGGCAAAGGTAGACAGAGCAATGAATATGAAATTTACCTTTGTACATTAGTCTGGTGCCCCTTGCCCCCACCCCCATCACCCTCTATCTATCTATCTATCTATCTATCTACCTGCACATACAACCTCTGTTTTCTATCCATACATGCAAAAAACATTATCGGACTTCAAGAACAGAAACCAGACAATAACACCCAAGAAGGGTATAAACCAGGACCAGTGCGGCCTGGAGAGAGTAGGTGTGGCAAAGGAGGGGGGGTATGGCCTTGGAAGAGATCCAAGGAGCAGATGGAGAGTAATGAAGGGTCATATTTGACCCCTGGGCTTGAGGTTATCCATCACAGTGGTGGACTAATGTTCAGCTAGACATTGCAGAATGAGTGGGTTGTTATTGTCAACAATGGGGCTGTAAATTGTTTAGACAATACAACTGTAAATAATACTGCTTCCCCTGTGGATAAACTTTGCAAAAAGATGCAGTGATTTTGTAACCTTATGTTCATTTCACAATCTGCATTAATCTTTCTCAGCTCTGCCTGATGCGACTGTAAGAGACTCATAAATGTCACACCACGTTTTTAACTCTCATAGCTTCATATTTATGTCTCAAACAAAGCCAGTTATTTCTTTATCACCTAAAGAAAATATTTTATATTATTTAAGACTGTGAATTTATAAGTGGGATTAAAAAAAAAATAGAATTGCAGGGAATCCTTGGATACAATGAAAAACAATTTCTTATGTCAGACTTAATTTGCTAGTCAGGTTTTTTTTAGCAGGGTTTCATCTTCATCAGTTTTGCTGTTTTAATAAAAGTCTTGGCAGATAGTAAGCTGTTGAGTTTTCACAATATGTCACTCCACACTGGAGCCAATTCAGGGACAGGATTTCCTCTTGGTGGTATCCCATTGCCTAATGAAAAGGTTTATCTCATTATCTTAGTATCAGTGGCAGAATGGCTTAATCCCTCCAAATGTGGATTCATGATATTTAATTTGTTGTTGTGCATGCTAATAGAATGGTACAGTGGTACCTCAGGTTACATACGCTTCAGGTTACAGACTCCGCTAACCCAGAAATAGTGCTTCAGGTTAAGAACTTTGCTTAAGGATGAGAACATAAATCGTGTTCTGGCGGCGCAGCGGCAGCAGGAGGCCCCATTAGCTAAAGTGGTGCTTCAGGGTAAGAACAGTTTCAAGTTAAGTACGGACCTCCGGAATGAATTAAGTACTTAACCTGAGATACCACTGTACTTTTTGGCCTATTTGGTATCCTGTAGTTTTAATTATGTTTTAGTGAACTTCGAGATGCCATGTCCTTGGCTAGCACAATAAAAGTTTATGTTTTTATTTAGTAAACTATGGTTGGTTTTGAATAATTTCTCATCTCCCTGAACCCATTGCTCCCTGTTGCACCATTTATCACTTCGTATCACTTTTCATTCTGCCTCAGCACTAGGTGGCACACCCCTGTGAACATTAACAAAAGATCATTGTTTATCACTTGGTCTGTATATGAATGCTTGAAAACACTCATGGACACTCAGAGGAACAGACATCACTTCTGCTGCCTCTGCCACTTGGTGGAGGAGCAAAGGGAGGCAGTGGAGCAGACACTCAAGTTCTACATCAGTGTGTCCTTTCACACTGAAGAAAGGACTGAGATTACAGTATCCCCTGTGGCCAGGGCCATCTTAAGCATATCCGGCACCGTGGTGCAAATATTTCTCCACACACACCCCGTTTCCCAGAGTTGTCAACCTTCTTTGGGGGGGGGGGACACTCGGTCCAGCTCATTTACATCACCTGGTCCAACGCCTGCTCGGCGCTGCATGTAAGAGGTGCCCGGATCACAGCCCAGACAGACTCCCGTGCCCTCCTGCGAAGCCTCCCTCTAAGCAGCCGGCACCCCTTACCTCCCCCTGTCCGGGGAAGTCCGTGCGACAGGAGAGCCAGCAAGCAGGTCAGGTGGCTTGCCGGCTGTCCCATCCTTGCTCAGTGCTGGGATTGCATAGGGTGCTTCCCTGCTCCGCTCGCAGACTCTGTAGGGAGGCGTACAGGTAGTAACGTGGCCAGAGAGGGGCCGAAGAGACACGCCTGCCCCCAATTGCACCCGCCAGGCACCCAGGCAGCCCCGGTGGGAGGGGACGCAAAGGGGCTTCCCTGAGCCGGACACAGCACACTCTGATGGGCGGCTGAGAGGGGAGGAGCAGGCTGCCCCAGAACGGGGAAGGGAGCGTGCCCTGATTCTCCTTCTCGGACACTCAGCCTGTGGCACCCTCCAAATTCTGGTGCCCTGGCGCCCCGCGCCACTAACGTCTATGGGTAAGACACCCCTGCCTGTGGCAAAAAGATGCTATTCGTATTGTTTTCTGCCTTGGAGAAGGACATTTCTCCAGTGGTGAGCAGTGCCATGCTCAACTGCTTGCAGCAAGCAATGAGCAGGGTCCTGAGCTCATCTGACAAAGGTGTCTGTGGATTCAAACAGACTTTTTGGATGCTTGCAACATCCCCTATGCAACACTATAGCTTGCAGTATCTGGTTTTGTGGGGAAAGAGAGCTTAAGTAAATTAAGGATTCTACTCAGAATTCTCCATTTTTGGAAAACTTTGTAAAGTGTCACTGTAACAAAGCAAAGATTTCTGCTTTGTCTAGCACCTTGATCCTAACATATGCACTTGTGTGTGGCTGAACATGATTTGTAGCAGTGAATCCTGTGACTTTGGGTAGTTTCCTTGAAGTCAGTTATTTGAGAATGCTCCAGATGAAAGGAATGGGTGTTCAGTGAATGTTTGGTTTGAAAGGAACCCTTTCTCTTTCATTTCAGGATTAGACTGAGTGACAAATGTGTCTAATTATATAATTGTTCTCTTTTCACAAATCACCTGCCCTTCCTTGAAAATACATTTTCCATCCTCATTGTTAGATAGCATATATAGGAAACAAACAAACCATAAAAAGGGAGTTTAGGATGTGAAAAGCTTTACAGGATTTGCTGCTGGTTTAGTAAAGGAAGTTCTATACAGTAAGAGAAAAATGCAATTAGTTTCTAACTGCATAGTGAAATGTAATATCAATATTTTTATTATTTGGAATGCCCTGTATTCTTTACATCTATTTTACAACAAAATAATAGATTTGGTATATAACTAAGGATGATATGTTTGATTTTACAGGCTCACAGCAGTCATCAATCTAAAACGAACCCTCATCAATGTTGAATATATTCCTAAAGATAGAGGCAGATTTTAGTTTTAATTGTCTGAATTTCTTTTGCGTGTGTTCCAGTTTTTCAGAACATCAGTGGCAGTAGACGTCAGATATTGTGAACAGATTATGCACATAATAAAAAACTTACAACATGAGAGGTTTAGACAATTAATACTTTCCTGCATAGTGACTTGCTTATTTATTGCTTATTTATGTAAAGCCTTTTACCCAGCTCTTTGGTTGTAGAAGCTCCAGAGCAGTTTACATAGGGTAAATAAAAACAAATAGTTCCTGCAAGCATTCTTACAATGTAAAAGACATGTCAATGGGGGGGGGGGGGAGAGAGATGAGAAGGGAAGAAAACAACAAGCAAACTCGGGTACCAGTTAAATTTAGGGAAAGGAACAGTTGGTCTTTCAGTATGAAGGTATGACTGTTCGCTGGGGGAAACATCATAGCTCAGTAGTACAGCATCTGTGTTGCATGCAGAAGTTCCCAAACTCAATCCTCAATAGTTTCAACTACAGCTGGAGGGGTGGGGGGACTCCTGTCTGAAATCCCGGGGAGAGCTGCTGCTAGTCTGTGTAGATAATACTGAGTTAAATAGACTAATTGTCTGACTCAGTGTAAGGCAGGTTACTATGTTCCTGCGACCCTGCTGATTCATATCCTTCCTTCTGCCTCAGCCTAATATTATGGCTGCTGGCATAAAATAGGTGAGAGAAGGAGAAGCCAAGTCACTTAACAGTTATTAGTACAATTGATTTGTTAAGTTAAACATGGGTTGTGTGAAACATACTCATTTGTAGTTGTAATGGAATTAGAGACGAATAGTGTGGTGGCTAGAGGGACGCGGGTGGCACTGTGGTGTAAACCATTGAGCTTTAGGCTTGCTGATCAGAAGGTCAGCGGTTCGAATCCCCGCAACGGGGTGAGCTCCTGTTGTTCAGTCCCTGCTTCTGCCAACCTAGCAGTTTGAAAACACGTCAAAGTGCAAGTAGATAAATAGGTACCACTCCAGCGGGAAGGTAAATGGTGTTTCCATGTGCTGCTCTGGTTTTGCCAGAAGCGGCTTAGTCATGCTGGCCACATGATCTGGAAAAACTGTCTGCGGACAAACGTCTGCTTGCTTGGCCAGTAAAGTGAGATGAGAACTGCAACCCCAGAATCGTTCACGACTGCACTTGACTGTCAGGGGTTTTTTGCCTAGTGTGGTGGCTAAGTTTGCTAACAACACAAATTATTCCAGGTGGTAAAAACAAAACAGGGTTGTGCAGCACTGCTTCAAAAGGGTTTTTTTCCAAACTGGGGAAATGGGAATTAAATTTGCAGATTCAATACAAGCAAGAAGAAAGTGATGCATATTGGGGCAAAATAAATACATCCTAATTTCACATGTGATCTAGACTGGAAGTGGTCTGGTTCACACATCATAGTAAGTCAAACTGTGGCCTACCAAGGCCACACAAATGTGGCTTACAGAAAGCAGCATGCAACTTCTTTGTATAAGCTAAGTCAAGCTTTGGCTCAGTGTGTCGTCTGAACCTGGGCTCATAGTTAAACTTTTTCCTTCTTAACCATGATCTGCTCTGAGATTTAGCTTAGCTTTATGCGTGAACATGGCCCGTGTCTGACTAGAAAAGTGATCTTGGGGTTTCAATGAACAGTTTGATTAAAATTTGACCCATTGTGTGACAGATGTGGAAAAAAAAATCCATGACAGGGATCAAAAATAAAACTGCCAACATCATAATGCATTTATATAAATCCATAATGTGACCGTGCTTGGAATACTGTGTAGTCATGTGTTTTGGTTGCTTCACTTCACAAAGGATATTGCATGGCTAGAAAACATTCAGAGAAATACACACAAAATTATCAAGGGGCTGGAGCTACTACCATATGTGGAATGGTTGCAACATTTGTGACTTTATAGTTTAGTAATAGGGAGTCTGAAATAGGTATATAAAACAGTGCAAAGTCCAGAGAAATAGGGGTTTTTTGAAATTAAATTGTGGGATATTCAGGACAGACAAAAGAAAACATTTATTCACACTATGTATAGTTAAACTGTGGGATTCATTACCACCAGAGGTGGTGATGGCTGCCAACTTGGACAGTACTCACTAAAGCATCCTGCATTCAGACAACAAGTCTTGGATGACAGAACTCCTTTATGAGCTAAACAGGTTCCCCGCTCCCGGAGAAACATTTATGTGGTGTTCCCTATTCCATAGCAATTCATCTCATTCTTCATATGTTTGAATCAAAACATATGGCTCAGTGTTTGGACCTGCTTTATGATTTTGGTTAGAAGGATAAATTACCTAGCTGCTTCTGTAGAAATGAAGGAGATCCAGTTCAATTGCTTGCCTCATCATGCACAAATCTTGTGGCTTCAAGCTTAATTCCAGAAGGAGCCCTTCTAAAACTACTTTCATTCAAAGTGAGATCAAAGCATAGCTGGGAAGATTAATTACTATATCTTGGAGCTTTTAGCACCCTAAAACCCAATGCATATTTTTTTGTGCTGAAGTTGAACAAAGTTTGAAGGTCACTTTTAAGAAGAAAGAATGATACATTGTTCCTATTGTCACTGCCAGTCCTTTGGTTTGAACCATCATTTTAGTTTTAAAGAAAACTAATGTGAAATAGAAAAAAGTCATAGGCTGGAACTGTTTAAAATGCATATCTTTCTAGGGGTGTGAAAAGAAACTGTTCCTGAAAATTGGTGAGAGGAAGGATAATAGGAAGAGTGTGACACATACCACACTTAATGACTATACAAAGTGGCAAGGGGGTTTGATTTTGGCTTCATCCTTTAATTTTTTTTAAGAGCAGTCTGGAACCACTCACTGGAGTGTGAGGAGCTCTACTACCACCTGATTGCTGCACAGGATGGTACATCATGTTGTCCTCCCTTGGGCATGCCAGGAAGTGTGACCAGCTAGTGGGGTTATGGAAATATCAGAAAGCTTCCATAACAACAATAATAATAACAACAGCTATGATAGACTGTGTGCAGGAGTACTACTTTAAGGAACAGTCCTTTCCCCGTTTATTTTAAATTTATTTTATATAAGAGGATTTATGTATTACTTAATTATGTACAGCCTCTAAGTGGTTTTCATGGAATATATACTGTTACTTTAAAACCCTGGATAAAACCAAATACTGAGCCCCCTTCCTTGATTACTTGAGTGTGGTGCCTTTTTGTAATTTTGGTTGCTGCTGTGGAGTGAGGATCCCTTCTGGATGTTTGTCTTCTGAGACATGTTACTTATTTGACTGTCATTCATTCTCTCTCTCCCTCTCTCACACACCCACACACAAAACAATATTCAGCTATTTATTGCTTGTACAGTGAGCCTGCTTTGCCCTACATTCTCCTTTTCACCAGAGTTCCCTTGACCAAGATTCCTCCCTATGTGTTCTCACTTCCATAGGGTGATGTAGTAGCCCATGATGAACATCTTGAACTAGGATATGTGTTGTATTTCTAGGGTACGTACCCGGTATATTAGTTGTGATGGAACATGGGTGGCGCTGTGGTCTAAACCACTGAGCCTCTTGGGCTTGTCGATCAGGAGGTCGGCGGTATGAATTCCCATGACGGGGTGAGCTCCCGTTGCTCTGTCCCAGCTCCTGCCAACCTAGCAATTCGAAAGCACGCCAGTACAAGTAGATGAATAGGTACCGCTGTGGCAGGAAGGCAAACAGCGTTTCCGTGCACTCTGGTTTCCGTCACGGTGTTCTGTTGCGCCAGAAGAGGTTTAGTCATGCTAACCACATAATCTGGAAAGCTGTCTGTGGACAAATGCTGACGCCCTCGGCCTGAAAGCAAGATGAGCTCCGCAACCCTGTAGTCACCTTTGACTGGACTTAACCATCCAGGGGTCTTTTGCCTTTTTTACCTACTGGTATATTTGTTGTGGTATGCTCTGAATCTTCTTACCTGACATGACTTCAGAAAAGAGCTGGTGGGAGCAATCATCTGGCACTTTCCATTGAATCCAATCTATGTGTTGTAACTTTTGCCACTTCTTTTACAGGGATGTTACGTGTAATCAGGGTAAAGGAAAAGTGACCCAAACCTAACATAGGATTCCACAGAAGTTCAGCTTTTCTCCTAAAACACTTCCAGTTCTGCATACTATAAATGCAATAGTAACAATATATTGGAGTAAATCCATTATGCTTGTGTAATGTTGTGAAATGAATCAGCAAATTCAGCAGTATTCCTATTCCCACCTACGTGACTCAAGAGGTGTTCAGTACAAACCGTATTGTTCTGTAATTATGCAAGTGTGCCAAGTATGGAACTATTATGTCTATAATGATACGTGAACTTTTTTTTTTAACGTGAACAATATAAGAGCCTAGATTTGTAAAAGCTGATTGTGTCTCTGTTTTGCAATTTAGATTAGAATATTAAAAAGTAGCAGCTTGCCATATTGTTGTATGAGTGCACAATAATCTGTCTTCTATGTACAGTATGTTTCTTCATTCTCACTTTCTCTTTTGAAAATATGGGAAGAGGAGGAAATGAATCTATAATATATACATATGCAAATTTCCAGATTTTTATATGCAAATCTCCAAGGGTTTTCTAGAGTTCCCATATTTTACTTGCACATTTATAGTAAGTAGAATAAATTAGTTACAGTGTAATGTAGTAGAAGAGCATAATCCCATCAATGTGTTCTGGCAGTTCTATAAAGCCCCCAGGAGTGGAAGTGGAGTAGTTTGTCATGTAAGGAAGGGAAAGCATTCAATCTTGACCCAAGAGACAATGTTCAAAAGTAAGAAAGCATTTTAAATTTTTTTAAAAAAATGCTTTCCCTGCTTTTTACTGAGTATTTTCCTGGATGCTATAGCAGAACTAGTTTTTCTGTTACTGCTCACACCAATCATGCTGTATATTTTGACCACCACATTTACTATAACATGATAGATAAGGCCTATGGGCAGGGCATTTTTTTCATCTTGACCTCACCAGAACTCAGTTCCTGCACCTCCCAGGTGGGCACTACTGCCATTATAAGAGAACAAGGGAGGTGTTCAGGGTGAGTTCTGGCACCTCTTTTTCTAGAAAAACCTCACTGCCTATGGGTGTTATTATTCATGCATATTTGGTAAATTAAAATAGTTTGTATTATTTGTCTTTCAAAGTTCAAACCATGATTTAAACTCCAGTCTGTCATGGCACAGTACTGTGCATGAAAAACTAGAAATGTACCACATGAATCTTTTTGACAAAACCAGCATTTAGTTCTATCTCTTTGTTTCTCTCTTGCCCATTTTATTTTTTATTTTAAAAGTGTCTGAATGTGTGGCTTTTCAATGACTATGATGTTTTGTTTGTCTTGTGTGTGCAAAACAGATCTAGGGCACACATCTAGTACAGTTTCTAGTTTTTCCTGTATAGTTAGTGAATGCAACTCACAATACAGTTTGACAATGTTGATGGACGTAAAATGTTTCTGATTATAAGCTATTTTTCCTGAGATAAAAACTCCCCCAGACTTTACGTTAACACAATCTAATCTGGAATAGTTGGTATTATGCAGACAAAGGATCTTGAGTGCATTCAAAACTGTAAAACCCTCTTTACGCAAGCTCTTTCACAATCTTTCTGAAGTTGTGTATCTTCTTTATCTGAAGTTTCTGAACTACACTGCTGTAACTACATTACTGCAATGTATCCAAAGGTTTCAGTAATTTGCTTAAATGTGTGTTTTACAAATGTCAGTTCTCTAATTTTATATTCCATCAAATTTAAGTATATAAATCTGATTTAAGCAGAACAGGATAATTTGATATCCAGTTAAGTATCAAGCAGTATGATATTCTATGTTTGTTTGTTTGTTTGGTTGGTTGGTTGGTTGGTTGGTTTTTTGTAAAAACAAAAACAATGTGTTGTTGCTGCTGTTGCTGTTGCACCTGCCGTACGTCTAGAGGGCAGTACATTGGCTACCTCTTTGTGTCTCTGCAGAAGTGGAGGGGATAATTATGTATTGGTTCCCAATAAACTTATGAGATTCTAAACTACTAGGCACTGTTAGCTACTGAGAATGCACAAGTATCCTACTATTGTACTTGCCTTGAAATAGATGGAGCTGCTATGAGAACTTGAATCAAAAGAGCACTGAGGCTCAGCTTGTTGGAAGTATTTGTAAAAGGCTTGGAGTGTATTCATAAAGCACCCTTCATATTTGGCTTGTCCTGCCCCAAGTCCCCGAAATTTACCTTGAGGCAGGTAGTCGTATGTTGTTGTTGTTGTTGTTCCCACTTCAAATACTAATATCTCCTTTTATTCGACATTACATTACTTCAATGAGTTCTACTTATTGTATATGTTGGGAAAGTGGGACAAGTCTCTTCTGTACTTCTACTGGAGAGAAAGCAGGATACAAATATTTATAGGGTTTCATATAGAAATGGAGATCTTCTGTTAGGGGCAGTGATCAGTATTTATTGTGTCAACAATGTCAGCAATTTGCCATGGTATCTGCTGTTTTGACCCTGTGTGTTTTATGTATACCCTGCATAGAGAGTAAGCAATATCTTTAAGATTGTAGAGATCGGTGCACTTTCAAACAATATATGGTGCCAATGGTACAATTATATGCTGTTAAAAATTGCCATTTATTATTCATGAAATAAGAACTTCTAGCTATGATAAGCTATAATTAAGACTGGCTGGGGTCTTTTATTATGCACTACTGGAGCACCTAGGGATTTTTTGTAAGACAGTCAATTAAATATTTAAACACGGATAGAAAGCCCTTGTAATTTTGGATCCCCAGCATTGAAATTTGGATGGGGGGGTATGTGTATGATAATTTACATTTCTGAGTTTTATCCAGAATAGATACTCCCATTTTTTAAAAAGCATGAATGAAACTGCACTTCCTCTTTATACATAAAATATATCCCAATTTCTGTAAGACATACTAGGGAGAGAGAGACTTCACTCCTGTTGCTTAATTTCTCTTTTGTTTTTGATACCATGGATCATGGTATTCTCCTGTATCAGCTCCATGAAATAGGAATTGGGAGCACCATATTACAGTGGTTCCAATCCTACTGTCGGGACCAAGTCCAGAGAGTAGCATTGGGGAAAGTGCTTTTTAACCCCCTGGCAATTATGCTTTGGAGAGCTACAGGGCATTATCTTATTTCCAATATCTATATGAAGCTTCTGGAAGCAGCCATTAGGAGATTTGGGGCAAGGTGCCATTGATATACTAATGACAGTCCATAGTTTCTCCATAGTATCTGAAGCTCAAGATACACATTGATCTACCCACATGTAGTTGTTATCCCTGAGAAACGTAGAAAATAACAGGATATATTTATCTGAAAGTCTTCAAACTTACACGACCCTTTAAAAATTAGCTGATGAAGGTGACTACATCGAAATAGGGCCCTGTCCTAGCTTCTAATCCATAACTGACTTCTGACTTCTGCTCTATGATTGAAACTAAGACCCTCACGTCAAATCTGACTATGGACTAATATGAACCTACCGGTTTCTGTTCCCTAATTCTGTAACGAATTATTGTGTTATACATATCTTTATGAGTTTGAGTTTGTAATCCCTGTTAGTTTGCAATCTCTATTTGAGTTTGTAATCCTTGTCAGAATACATACTTTTGAATGGATCAGTTTTTGTTACTATTGACTGTTGAATAGTGAGTAGGGACCACTCCCACTATTGAAACTTACATTGGCCTGAGTTCTTGGTGTGCTTTTTTCTTGGTATATTTAATAACAAGAACTCCAACTTATTTAACATTAGCATCCATATTATGGCACTTCCTGACTTTGCTGCACTTTTCAGTGCATGCTAAAAACATTTTTGTTTAGGCAAACCTATCCAGACATGTAGGAACTGTCATTTGTTTTCATCTGGTTTTAGCTTACTGTTTATTTTAATCATTTTTAATGTTTTAAATACTTGGGTTTTTTGCTGCTAATTTTATTGTTTTATTCTGTTTGTAAAGAGCCTTGGGGTTTTATTTCAATCAGGCAGTATATAAATGTTCTGACATAAAATAAAAATAGAATAGCAAATGGTGGGTTATCCCCAATAGATCCAAAATTCTGGAAAACATATTCCTAAAATCATATTTGGAGATTCAAGTTATATATTTTTATCAGTATGGTTACCTTGATTTAGTAGTGGTAATCCTTAGGTAATAAATCACCAGTCACATTATAAATAGATTCAGCATTGGAGATTCTACAAAATTGTTGATCCAGTTGCTCTAACATTGTCTAGTTGGAAACAGTTTTATTACCTATTTTTGCTGCAGTTTGAGCTCGTAGTTTCCTCTTGCTTGGCACAAAGGGTCTGAGAACAATGCTTTATTGCCAGATCAGGCTGTTAGTCCCCATGCACCATGGGATATAAAACTCAGGCAGGATCAGGAGCTGGACATTAATAAGGGATGATCAGCTAAAGTCAGGAACAGAGACAGGAAACCAGTTATGTCTGCAGTAATTCATCAAATGGCTAGGCAATTCTCAGGTATGTGACATAGATCTAGCTGTGATCTAAGCTAGTGAATGAGTGAGGCAGTGCAGTAGAAGTGACAAGTGAACTCCCCTCAGCTTAATCCAGAATTGCCTCAGTATTTACCAGCTTTGTCAGCAAGCATTAGGAAAAAATCTTGCCTATTTCCCAATACTCTTTGTCGTGACTCATGATGGTGCCATGTACATACTCCACACTGTATTGCCTCCTGGGCTGTAATGTTTCAAACCAGGCAATAACCGAAAGCCATTTAAATATATATCACTTGTCTCCTCTATGCCCCTCTCTCAGTGTACTGTACCAAGTTATAAATACACATTTTAATACCCACAGACTATTACATAGCTGTGTACAAAAGACTCTCCCAATGATGTAGACGCCACTATTTTATTTTTAGGGGATAAGGGATAAGTATGACCTTTCAGAGCTGGCACTATAATGAACCAAGCTGAGACTATGGTCTCAGGTGGCAGGCTCAGGCAGTGACAAATTGGTGGCCCTTGGGCTCCTGTCTCATTCTTCCTAGCTTTCATTATTTCTAGTACCACCAGCTGCCCATCCAACCAGCCCCCTGCAGCTTGTCCCAGCCTTGCTGTAGCCTCTTAGGAAGGGCTGAATGAGTTCTTCCTCAGAACAAAGAATTTGGGGTGTGGTAGCCAAGAGAGGGCCTGCAGCACTGGAAAGATTGTGTAAGCTTAGAAACTTACTTTAAAGTACTTCATCTTTTTCCTGAGTTTTAAAAACATTTATTTATTGTTTAAAATGTTATGAATTGTCCGTAATCATCTATTTCAAGGCAATTTACAGCAAAATAAAATACAGAATAGTCGAAAGCATTAATAAAATAGAGTATTAAAAGTGATGAGATAAATTTTACATTCCAGAAGTGTTTTCTGAAATAAAAGCACACTGAAATCCATACAATGTCAGTATCTGCCTCACATCCACTGGATGGCTATGCAGGCAGTCTCTTAGCCACCTCACCCAGAATGCCTCACTCTGAGGATGCAAATGCAATAGCAAAACAATGAAAAAAGTTAAATGGAGTGGGGCAGCGGCGGAGGGAGTAGAGTTTGGGGGCAGCAGCGGTAAGAGTGGGAGTGGTGACATAATCTATTGCACAAAGCCTCTGTACTCTGTGGCTCTCAAAGGACAGTTTTCAGTTAGTGTAAGCTCATTCTGAAATACTGAAAACTGTCCTTTGAGAGCCACAGAGTACAGTTACTGGTAAAGCATATATTGTGTCATATCAATAGATGCAAACCATTGTACTTATGAGTGGAATGGTGGGTTATATTTTGCTTACTAAATGGCCTATGTGGACGGCACATTCAAGTCTGGTAAAACAGAGTTCAAAATAAGTGAAAATAATTATAAAAGATGAAATATATAAATAGAAACCATCTCTCACTTGCATACATACCTCAGGATTGTATTGGTAACCCCAACCAATAGATTGGATTATAACAACAAACAGCAAATTTATTACTTATACCCCGCCCATCCAACTGGGTTGCCCCAGCTACTCTGGGCAACTTCCAATATAATATAAAAAGACAGTGAGACATCAAACATTAAAAACTTCCTGATACACATGTCTTCAGAAAGTTGTTTATATGTTTGACATCTGATGAGATGTTCCCTGAAGATTCTTAGACTTATTCTCAAGCTTAGAATAATAGTGCATTGTTCTCAATATTTTTCTTGATATAGAACCGTCTGCACATATACTGAGCCAGTATATTTTAAGTAAGTCACCTTTTCCCAAGATTGTGGAAATTAAGAAAGTGGAACTTTCTACCCCCAAAGACAGCTATCCCTAATCTTCAGATAAATAGTGTATGCAGTGAGCAGAAATGGATGTGAAAAAATGTTAAAGCTGTAACCAGCATAAAAAATATGGTGGGTATTTCAATATTATTATTTTTTTTATTTCCTGTTAAAATTGGGTTTTAAGTATTTAACACTGCTGGCTTACCTTTTGCAGCTGTTGAGTATGCAGACTTGGCTAAGGAGCAGAAAAGCAATAGAGAAAATGCAGGCTACTCTTTTAAGCTTCTAATAATCACATAAATTCTGATATGAAAGTGATCTTAGTATCGTTCCCCAGATTCTGATCTCTTGATGGCAGGTCATTATTTGTTCTCTGATGCTTACACTATTGTCATGGCAACTGATAATCTTCAGGCCCATGATGTTCTTTAAACACAAAAATGATTGCAGTCAAACGGATTTTGTGAAAGAATATCTATTTTGTTTTTGTTTTTTAACCATCTGATGAAGTGCACTCTGCCCCATGAAAGGTTATACAAAAATAAATGTGTTCGACTTAGGGTGCCGCAGGATGTTTTATTCTTGCGAGAAACTGGCATGGCTTAACCCTCAAGAATTAAAACAAAAATTATGACTTGTGAAACTGCATGGTTCATATTATTTTCATTGCCTTTTTTATTTTAAAAAATGAGAATTATATAAATGAGTATTACATAAATGATATGATCCTATAACGGTCCTCTGTGTTTATTGCAGAAATGTCCAAAAAAGAAGAGTGTGATCCAACCAGTTAAGCATTTTAAAGTCCCATTATTTCAATGGTACATACTTCACAGTTTCACTGAAACTGATAGAATGTTCGATTGGATCATGCTTATAATGTGTAGGGTTTAGGCTGCAACCTGATTCATTCTTATCTGGAGTAAATCCAGTTAAACTCTGGGGCTTGCTTCTGAGCAGTCACATACATACTGTATGGCAGAGCTTTCCAAACTTTTCATGTTGGTGACACATTTTTTAGACATGCATCATTTTCGCGGCACAGTAATTCAGTTTTACTAGCAAACCACAGGTTAAACTAACCCCTTTCCAGCCCTGGGAGGAGTGTGGGAAGCATTCGTGCGGCACACATACACACTGCAGCCGACACACAGCTTGGAAAGCTCTGCTGTACAGTATTGCACTGTTAAGAACGTTATGGGTGTAAGAATTCTAAGGGCGACTTCACACATGACTGTTGCTGGAAACCAAAGTTCTATTGCCATGGCTAAATTTGCGTGGACAAAAGAGGAGCCTCATCTACTAGTCAGCTAATGTGGGTTGCACTGTGATTGTTAATGCAAAACATTCCTCCTATTTAATCTAATAAAAACCACACTATTACTACCACATTGATTGGCCATAGGGAACCCTGAGATTGTAAGGGACTTTTCTAAGAAAGTACATTGAAGACAGCCACCTCAGAACTGACCTATCTAGGACCACTCTGCTGCTCAACAAGCCAGCCAACTCTATAACTGCCTTGGCCTACCAGAATTTCCCCGAGTCTGTCTTTCCTTTCTCAGGATTTTGTGCTTGGCTGCCATTCAATTCTCTTTTTCCTGCCAGCCTTTATGGAGGCTTGCTCCATATTCCTGAGCATCTCCTTACTCCCCCCCCCCCCCCATTTGTGAGTACTGTTTTCTGAGCTTCCAGCTGGGTGTCTGTTAATGCACCACTGGATCTATGATTTTTCAACATAGCTTAAAGGAATGATAGGTAAATTTCGCTCCCTCTTTGGCTCTTTATTCTCTTTGACTGTTTTTCAAACAACAATCTCTCTATTTTCTCTGCCTCCTTTGAAGCTGAGGTCACCTTGCACAGCCACTCACTCCACAACCCCGCCTCTGAAAACTTCACCAGCCCACTGTTCCATTGCTGATTTGTGACGTTTTCTCAGTAAAACCTCATTTCTGGAACAACTAAAGCAGAAACAAAGTAATGATTAGTATTGCTAACAATTAGTACTTCCACACAAATAAACCAGCAAGTCCACTCTGTATATTCTGTCGAATGTCTGTTTGCATTTATTAGGCAAAATCCTAAAAGATCCATACACTTTTAAAGATTTTTTAAAGGCATAAAGCATGCTTTATAATTCTACAGAGAAGGTCCAAGGGCTTCTCTGGCTCTTTTTTATCTTTGGAGAAGCTAGAAAGCATAGTGCTTGATATACTCACTGAAAATTTTCCAGTTCAGGAAGGAGCAGACACATAACTTTGAAGTTGCTGTACTGTAGCCTTATGAGGCTTTGCCCTCGGGTGGGAAAAATATTGCGCCTGGGAAAGGGAAGTGGGAGTCAACAGACACTCAAGGAATAGTTTCGGAGAAAAGGCTTTTATTTCTACCATCCATGAACTGGTAGAAGGAGCAAGTGTGATAGTTCACAAAAGCATGCACGAGTTCACAATCATGTGAACAAGCATATATACCCCTTTCCAGTTCCCTCCACCTTTCACCTCCTTCCAGAGTCCTGCCCCATGAGTTCCTCTGAGCATGAACAGAAAGCTGTCTTGGGACTATTGGACTCTTGGCACCCTTCCCAGGAAAGGGGTTTCAAAGTGTTCAGATATGTTTCAATCTCTTGTTCTGGCATGGTTCCCGGACAGAAAGTAAGTTGCAATGTGGTTCTTTAGCAAGGCCAGAAGGCATCAGAAAGGCCTGAGAAACAATGGACTGTGTTCCCTACCTTTGTTGCAATCTTTTTAGTTACAGCAAGCGGAATGTTTCTGATGCTTAGCTTAATGCCTTTTAGCTGCTGAGAAAAATGATTTTGAAAAGCTCTGAGAAGCTTTGAGCCTGCTTTGGTGGGGGGTGACTTCGGGCCTAGGTGAGGTCACCTGTCCTCACCTTCCTTCAGTACAACAAAAAACTTTACTTGGTTTGGTAAATTTTACATAGCTCTGTTATTGCTAGTGCGAACTAATGACATTAACTTAACAGCACTTATTTTAGAACTACCAGATTGTATGTAGTAAATTACTTGTGGACTCAGATGGATATCTATGTTGCACATAATCTTGAATATGCATATGTCATTGGTAATCAAAATTGGTTGTACTGCTAAGTGCATTCAGATTCATAGTGGGGAAATGGATAAAAATTTAATGATGCATCAGCTTTTTGTCTAATGTTGATGTTACTCATGTGTAGGTGGATAATGTTACCATATATTTAGCACGATCCAGTTTGCCTTCATCTAATAATGCAAATGTTAGGAATACAATTCAATTCAACTGAAAAGTGTGCTCAGGATAGCTGAAAAAACATATGTGAATTATTGATACGTTAGCAACTACTAAGACATAATCTAAGGATCTAATCAAGAAACTCCCTTTTCAAGGCCCTTGTTTTTAGCATACAGGCATTAAAGCAGTCAGATGAATGCTCTAATTAGTGCTCTGTTATATATACTTCCATAGAATCAATTGAGTGCTGTCCCTAATCATGATCACATCTCTGGCAACCATTTAACAATCAAACTAGACTGATAACAAAAAAGGAACAGAACTGAAAATAAGCCTCCATGGGAAGTGGTGTGATTGAGAACCAGATACTTCTATATAATGTGTATGTTAAAGTGATAATATCACCTGATTATATTATCTAACCTAATGTAAATGATGCCATTTCCACTGACCCAATATTTGTGTCACAAATTATCAGAGTTCATGTCAGCTAGATAGAGTAGGATGAATTCCAGGTGATTCATACTTTAATCAACTACTTTTTATAATATCATGAATGCCCCCTGGCTCACCACACACTATTCCACCATGCAGCACAAAATATCCAGATAAAAACCTGGCAAGCCAAAGGCCTATATCATCTAGCAGACTTCTACAAAAATAACAAACCCATATCGGCACAAGAAATAAAGCAAACTAGGGAACACCCAAATACCCTAGCTAACACACTACCAACTACACGCCCTCTTAAACAATCCAGTAGTAACATCAACAACCACTAGGCCCTTGACTACCTTTGAAAACCTTCTCCTGACAACAGCGGGACATGGCAAGGGAATGGTATCCACAATAAACAAACTCACAGATGGTACCTAACACCATGGAAACTGGTTCTGATAAGCCCAGGAATCTCACCAAAATGCTGGAGAGGCTGCACTTCCACAGTCACATACCCCCACATGTGGTGGGAAGGCCCCCAAACCCAACTCTTCTGGACAACAGTCATACAAGAAATAAGCAAAATAACTAAACAGGTACTAGAAGTCACCCCAGAACTGGCTCTACTGAAAGTCTTCCAAGATAACAATGCCCACTCACACAATAAAAAGCTCACAACATACTACTCACAGCAGCCAGAGACATCAAAGCCAGACACTGGAGGGACCTGATAGGAATAAACATGGTATGGGAAACAACCTTACTAGAAAAGCTAACCAATAGACTGAAACTGACACAGGGAGAAGTAGAAGAGAACGCCTTCAGTCCAGTATAGCTCCCCTTTATCACATACACAGACCAACAAGACAACAAGACAAACCAACCTAGCCATAATACTCAGTAGAGACCTGAACTTCACTGCCACAACAGTCCTCAAGGACAAAAAAGGCAGATTCATTTTCGCTAAAGGGACACTAGATGGCAAAATCAAACTGACAATCGGCTCCATATATGCCCCAAACACCAAACAATTAGAATTCTTCCAGAAGACACTAAACAAATTCCTCTCCTTCTCTGAAGGGGAAGCAATCCTAGGAGGGGACCTCAATCTAAATATGAAAGGTTTATCCCTGAAAGATATCCACCCCACAACCCCATGGGCAACCTTCCTCCGAAGGAAACCCCCAACAACTAGGAACTCTTACAAGTTACTAAAAATGCTAAAAAACAGGGGTCTCTACGACATTTGGGGTGAGCAAAACCCGGGAGACATCAGCCATACATTCCAATCAGGACGCCATGATACAGTGTCCAGACTGGACAGCATTTTACTCACACAGGGTCTGATCCCCTCAGTGGAATCAACAAACATAGGTAACATTAAAATCACAGATCACGCCCCAGTAGAAGTCATCGTTAAAATAGGAGAAGGAACACAAACCACCCCATCATGGTCCTTCAGTCCCATCCTAACTACAAACAAACAAATTAGAGAGAGTCTCACAAAAACCCTCCAAAACTACTTCAAGGAAAATGATGTAAACAATATAACAACCCCCCTCCTATGGGACGCAATGAAAGCGGTCACCAGAGGAGCTTGCATAAAAGAGAAAACATTCCTTAAAAAACAAACCTCCTCAAAAATTAGCAAAATAGAACAAGACATCACAGCCCTCTCATCACGCTACAAACAAACAGGATCTAAAAAACTCCTCAAACTTATAGAACAAAAAAGGAGAGAACTAGACTCCCTAGAAATTAACAAAACAATGATCAACATTCTATACTCTAAACAACGTTTCTACGAATATGGAGGGAAAAACTCCAGATTACTAGCAAATAGATGTAGGAAAAAAGCACTCAAAACAAGAATACACTGCATCACCAAAAAAGACGGCAACATAACATTCTCCCCCGAAGAAATAACCTCAGAATTTGCAGAATTCTACGCCAACCTATACACCTCCCATAACCCACCAGAGAAGGAAATCAGAACATTTCTAGCAGGACTGACCATGCCTACCCTAACTGATGAGGAACAGGAATTCATGGACAGCCCTATCACCCCAGAGGAAATAGACGCGGTCCTCAAAAACCTGAAACCACACAAAGCCCCAGGCCCAGATGGCTTCACAGCAGAATTCTATAGGAAATTCAAAGAACC
The DNA here is from genome assembly GCF_964252035.2 of Podarcis erhardii. Classification (NCBI taxonomy): domain Eukaryota; kingdom Metazoa; phylum Chordata; class Lepidosauria; order Squamata; family Lacertidae; genus Podarcis; species Podarcis erhardii. Next base: position 62,520,935 of record NC_138508.1, read on the forward strand.
CTTGATGCCCTACATGACCCGCCTATTCAACGACATCATAAAAGGGGCCCCCATCCCCAAAACCTGGACCCACTCCAAAATAGTCTCCATCCCAAAACCACTAAAAGACAGCCTCAAAGTAGAATCATACCGCCCAATCTCATTAATAAACCAAGACTACAAGATATTCACATCAATCTTGGCCAACCGCCTAAAAATCTTCCTACACAAGTTAATAGCCCCAGACCAGACTGGCTTTGTCCCTGGCCGCAATATAACAGACCCCATCAGGAAACTACTGAACCTGATCGAACACAGCAAGGCAACGAAACTCCCATTGACAATCATGTCCCTAGACATCCTCAAAGCCTTTGATTGCTTGGAGTGGAAATACATATTAGCAGTACTAACTAACATGAAATTTGGCCCCAACTTCCTACAAATCCTCAAACAAATATACTCCCAAGCCTCAGCAAAATGCAGAACTAACAATATGGATTCTAATACTATAGCTATCCAAAGAGGCACAAAACAAGGATGCCCACTGTCTCCCTTCTTATTTATCCTGGCTCTGGAACCCTTAGCAATCCGCATCCGAGCAGCCACAGAAATCAAGGGAGTGGAAATAAAAGGCAGAACCTATAAATTAGGGCTCTTTGCAGATGACCTAATGGTCACAACACCAGACCCCATAAGCACAGCAACCTCCCTAATCAGAGAACTCAACACATTTGCAATGGTGTCGGGCCTACAGGTAAATTTTACAAAGTCAGAAGCTATGTGCTTCAACACCCCTCCTCACACCCAAAAAGAACTCACGAAGGTCACCAAAATAAAACTTTGCCACACCAAGTTCAGATACCTAGGGGTACAAATAACCAGAAACCTCAATAAACTGTACCTCCACAACTACAAGCCCCTGTGGCGACAAATTAACAAAGACCTAAAGAGATGGAATAACACGAATTTCACTCTCTCAGACAAAATAGCCATGATCAAAATGATCACACTCCCAAAACTAACTTACCTATTCCAAACCCTCCCAATCTGGATCCCCTCAACACAACTTCGCAGTTGGCAGAGAAAACTACACTCCTTCATCTTCTCACATAAAAAACCAAGAATAAGCCCCAAATACCTGCACCTCCCCACCTCAGAAGGAGGATGGGGAATCCCCAACATAGAAGCATATTACAATGCCAACCAAATACGCCATATAATCCCATATATACTAGAAGATGAGACAAAACAATGGGTACACCTAGAGAGAGACACAATTGAAAACACCTGCACCACAACATACCCACTCCTCCCAAACAAACTAAAGAAAATTCCCACAACACTTAACAGGTACACACAGACCATGCTCAAAGCATGGAAAACACAAATAGGCAAACTCTCCCCAACCCCATCCCCACTAATCCCCCTGGCGTACCACCCATTATTCCACCATGCAGCACAAAACCTCCAGATAAAAACCTGGCGAACCAAAGGCTTATATCGCCTAATAGACTTTTATAAAAATAACAAACCCTTGTCAACACAAGAAATACAAGACAAACTAGAAGACACCCAAATGACCTGGTTAACACAACACCAACTACATGCCTTCTTAAACAACCCAACAGTAAAATCAGCAGCAACTAGGCCCCTGACAGCCTTCGAAAACCTCCTCCTAACAACAAAGGGAAACGGTAAAGGGACGGTATCCGCAATATACAAAATACTACTCCAAAATCCCGCAAATCCCCTAGACACAATCAAAAAACAATGGGAGAATGACATAGGCTATGAGATTAACCCCACTCAATGGACCAGAATGTGGTCTAAACCCCCCTTTAAATCCATATCAACAAAAAGAAAAGAACTCACACTGAAACTCACCTACAGGTGGTACCTAACACCAAGGAAACTAGCGCTAATACACCCAGGAACCTCACCAAAATGCTGGAGAGGGTGCACCTCCTCAGGCACATACCTCCACATGTGGTGGGAGTGTCCCAAAATTCAACTATTCTGGACAACAGCCATACGAGAAATATGTAAAATAACTAAGCAAGTAATAGACATCACCCCAGAATTGGCCCTACTAAACATCTTCCAAGACAACAATGCCCATTTACACCACAAAGAACTCATAACCCACCTGCTCTCAGCAGCCAGAAGCATCATAACCAGACACTGGAGAGACCTGTCAGGAGTAAGCATGGACCAATGGTACCAAATAGTATGGGAAACAGCCCTACTAGAAAAATTAACTAATAAACTGAAACTGACACGGGGACAAACAGAAGAAGACGCCTTCACCCCGGTATGGCTCCCCTTTATCACATACACAGCCCAACAGGACAATGACAATAATCCACCAACAGCATACAAATCAATATGGCTAACCTGATCCAAAACACCCACCCACCTCACTCACACACGAAAACAAAGATCACCACAGCCAATCACAAGCAAACAATCACACCCTAAGCCAACCCCAACCTCTCTCACCACCAAAGGAACACAAGTGAACAACACAAGCAACGCTGACACCAAACTCTACATACATTAAACATAATAGAAACACCGCCACCCGACCCCACCCCCATCCATCCCCCCCTCTCCCCACCCCCCCTTTCTTTTTTATTTCTGTTTTCTTCTCCCCCTAATGCCTCAACAAATGAAACGGATTTGTAAAAACGTTACATGGAAGAAGAAGAAGAAAAAAAAATACGAGGCACTACCCTTCTGTAAAACAAGAAAATCCTTAATAATAATAATAATAATAAAAAAAACAAGACAAACCAACCGACAGCATATGATTCAATATGGCTAACCCAACAATGCTCCCACACAAACAAATCCCACTGCAGCCAACCAAAGACAATCAGTCACACCCTAGACCACTTCAACCTCTCTCACCACCAAGGAAACATAACAAGGGAATAGAAAGAGAACCTACCCGAGCTGACACAAAACCTCCACACATACACTAAGTAAAAGAACATAAGCTTTACCACCCCCACCCCTCTTTTCTTCCCAGCCCTATACTGCACATACCACCAATGTCTCATGACAAATGTAACTGATGTGTCGAAAACACAACCTGAAGAAAGAGGCAATGCATGTGCTTTTATAAAAGAGGAAAATCTTTAAATAAATAAATAAATAAAAATTCATGAATGTGCATTACTGTCTGTCTAACTGAGCAAAATGTGTGATGTATACCACCTCTTGCTCACATGAAAAAGGGAAAGAACTGAGTTCTTGGAGCCATTTTGCTCTATATACACCTCTCACAGGAGTTGGTACTCTCAAAATCTTAAATTTCTTTCAGTGAAACAAAAGTTAATTCTTCACAGATTTTGTTTTGTAGCAAAATGAAAGCAATAGATAAGGAAGTGGTTATAAATTAATATTTCCTGTAATGTTGTCTACGTACTAATGCTTGGAATGTTCATATCCCAAGGGAGTAAATTTTGTGGAAATGCACATTTGATAGTCAAGGGAAATGACAATAACAGTCATTTGTCACCACATTACTATCACAATGGTATATATTGGCTTTGTGCATTTGTGACTTCTGAATATTAGTACTGTATAACACACATCATCAGAATTCAGCATGAGTTATGAACCTTTTGTCCTCTATGTCCTAGAAATATTAATTAAGCCCATCATAAACTAGGTCTATGTGATTTTCATGTAAAGTATATGATTTGGAACTTGCTTTATTATAGGATTTTTAATAATTAATTTTTGACAAGTTGAGAAATTTAAAAGTTTATTGCCAATGACATTTATGCCTGTTTAGGACTAGGGAGTTGTGCTGTGTTGCATTCTTCCATATAATGTATTTAATTAGTTGTGTTCGCTTCATTTTCTCTAGGGAAATGATAACGGATGCTTTTAATTCTAGCATTCAGACTAAATGCTTTCAAGCACATCTCTTTATCATTGTTCTGAAATGGGAAAAAAGCTTGCTGGGAAATTTGAAATCTGGTGTGTTGCTATTGAGGTTATTGAAGGCAAAAGTATGAACTATGTTTAGTTTACAAATTAATTCAGACCTGATCACTCCAACTATGACTTGGATGTAACAATGAAAACGGAGTAAACAGCTTATCATTTGAGCTTTATTTAGGTGTTAATCCACTTTCTGACGTTTGAATTAGAGTATTCAACACCCACATGTATTTGAATTTGTATATGAGAAACAACTTTGGTCTTTCCCTATGTGTTTCCTTTTGTGTTTACCCCCACCTTCTAAAATTAGTTGATTCTGTTGTGCCAATTAAGTACTGACAATGCATGTGTACAGATAGCTGCATGCACATCATCTTTTAAAATTAAAAAATGCCCTGCCCATGAAGTGTGCGAAACACACAGGCAGGCAATTTTACATTCTCAGTACATAATTGTTAACGTGGTTTACATATACAGATTTCTGGTTTTCTTCAAAGCTGAGGGATCAAAAACAACAAACTGTATACAAGGCTACATTCTGTTCAGAAGCATACCAGAAATAGTTACAAGCATGGCTGGAAAAGGAACAAAAACATTGAGGAAGTAGTGGGGGGTGGAAAGGGGAGTAGCAGAAAGTGGTGATTGAACCCCCCCCCCCACACACACATCCAAACACCAACACAAATCATTTGTGAGCCTGAGTGGAGTAGTTTGGAGCCTAATTATCCTCATATCGGGTAAATCCAAGTGTACTCAGGGGAGGAATGAGGTTGGTATTGTTTGAGAATAACATCATGTGGACCATACAAATTAAATTAGAATACTAACAGCTGCAGACACACAATAAGCTCCGGTGTGCACACGGCCACACATTGGATGTATCAAAAAGCACAGACATGTCCTTATCTTACATGTTATATCTCTGGGTGACTTGCAGTGCCTTGTAAGTGGACCTCCACTTCCTTTTTATTTCTTATCTACTGCCCCCACCATCTATTCCAGATGCTTTGGGGCCCCTCAAGGCCACATTTTGAGGTACATGGGGGGCTACAAGGGGAGAAGTCCAATTGTGCAAGACAGAATTTTTTCTGCTATCAGGTGGGCATAAATGGAACCATCACCCTATATTTCCTCTAACGCAAGAATTAGCACTATGCTTTTATCAAGTTTGTCAATGTATGACCTATGTTGTAGGATGGAAGCCTGCATAAACATTGTCTGACAGCAAGAAAGCTCATGCTTTCCCCACTAGCTAAACCACTTTTTTTAACCCTGTTACCTGATTCTGTTCTGAAGTCTTGCACTCTACCTTTTATCACCATCCTCTCTGCCTTAATTACAGGTCTTCCAGATGGAGTTGCTTCCCTAGGGTAATTGTAGTCCAACAGCATCTGCAGGGCCAGCGGCTCTTGAATTGTGCCATACATGATTTTATATAAAATCAACTAATGTTTCTTAGTCTATGGAACTAAATGATTGATAATACTCAAACAAACAGAGCTTGGGGTGTTGTAAGGCTGTAAGCATTTCGTCCCATAGAATCAGAGACAGAGTAAATGTAGGTGACCTATGTTGAAGATAGGAGTGGACCCAGAATTCAAGCCAGGGTTGCTCAATTCTGCAAACAGCCCCTGGCCATGGGTTAGCAGGTGGCTGAGGGTTCCAGTGGGAAATAATGCTCTGAGAAGTGGATGATCTAATTCTTAAGAGAAACTTTGAATAGTCCGTTCCATTGATTTACATAAGCAAAAATGAGCATGCTTATTAAAAAGAATACATCAGGGAAAGACCAGCACAACATAAGAAAGAAAATTGCTGCAGGTTAAATGATTGTTCCAGTAAGACAAATGTAGTTGTGGTGACTTTCGTGTATTCATTATTTATTTATATAGGCTGCTTCTGAACTATTTAATATATACAAATATGTTTAAGTGGCAGTGGCGTAGCGTGGGGGGTGCAGGGGAGGCCGGCCGCACCGGGCGCAACTTCTGGGGTTAGGGCAAATCCACGGGTTAGGGGGCGCAAATCCACGGGTTAGGGGGCGCAAATCACTTGCCTTGCCCCGGGTGCTGACAACCCACGCTACGCCACTGTTAAGTGGTATGCAGGAAACTAGAGCAACTAACAATTTTAGCATATGTTACAAAACTACAGAGTCGCATATGCAAGCATTGCATTATAAAATTACTAAGAAATGCAGACAGATATAAATTCCTTCCCCTTCTGATACTCCTCTCCTCTCAGTCTCCTGTCTGTCACCCACACACGCACCTTGTTTCTCACTCAGAGAGCGCAACACTAAATCTCACAGTTTAGAGGGCACCTTACATCATAACCCTGTTTTTTATGGGCAGCCACCAAGGGAGATGGAGTTTCCTCAGGATCCCCACAGCTGTGTATTATTCAGCAGTCAGCTGCACTATACACACCATGTTCCAGACTATAACTGGTTTGATTTAGTTTCCCAGCGGTCTGGTTTGTTAATAATACTACATAATGTTGCTTATGCTGCATATTCCTGCTTTATAAGTATCTCTCTATCTCTAAATGTGAAGTGCCATTCTGAGTCAAGTCTACTTGAAGTGGTGAACAAAATTTCAAGCATAAAAATAATATAATAATAAAACTTTTAAATGCAAAAAACCTCTAAATATATTAAAATACAGTTCAACCAGCCTATATCAAACTCTTCTTATCTCCTGATGATCACTTCGGGAATAAATATTAAACCAATGCCTAGCCGCAGTGAATTCTAACTTTGTTGTGTCTCTCTAGTCCAACTATAGAGATTATGTTTAAATTAAATACAAACAGATTGTGGAAAGAAGAAGAAAAATCAGATTAATTGAAACAGGTTAACAATTTTTTTTGCAACAAAAGATTAATTTGGCAAGATAACCCTGTAAAAACAAGTTTCCATAGATTATCTGTTAGAATGACCTTAAATATTACATTTCAATGCACATAAATAGAATTTTTTAATATTACTTTGAAGTTTTGTATATTTCTTACAAGGTGCTAATTGTGCTGAATCAAGTTGACAACACTGCATAATTTTTAGGTTAATATTAGCATAATCCTTCAGGACACTGTTTAGAGGAAGTATAGAAATGTAATGTACACAATATTTTGTAGAACGTGAAAAAAGGCTATATTTTTGTCAGCTACAAGTTCTATAATAAAAGTCATGAATTTTAAATGTATTTTGATAATCAAACATACTCTTTTTGCACTTAACCTGCTCCCTTTAAAAAGACCTCATTTTGAATACTTATTAGTCTAATTCTGAATGCTAAGTAGATAACAGAATCTGAGTAATTTGTGATTTCAACATTTTTAGACTCCTAAGTGACATTTTTATAGTTTTCAAATTTAAAACTATACAGAACCATTATAGGAAATTATTGGCATAGATTTAAAATATATTGTTGCATGCCACCCCAATCTCTGAGTGGTATATTGTTGCATGCCACCCCAATCTCTGAGTGGTGCAGGATTCCAGGGGTTCAACGTGCTTACCCAGAGTCTGTTTTTCCTTTGGGAATGAGGCATAGTGAAGACTATGGTGTCTTTATGATATATGGTTTATTTACACATATGTATAACCTGAGCCTGCAATGGTGGGATTCAGAGCATCAACACTCCAAATGGGTCTTACTTCTCCCATAGCCGCTGCCTTGAATCCAAACAGAAATCAAACATTGTTCTCATACCTCACTTCTCTCTAGTTTGCTGCTTTACTTCTAGGTCACATCACTGCTCCTTTTAACTCTCTACTCTAAAATCTGACTTTATACGTTGAGGGAGGGGACCCCACCCACACTTGCTGGATCTGGGTTTTAGAGGGGACTGGCACACATCTCAACACCCCAAAACTCGTAGCAAAATATTTTGAGTTTCTATCTTTACATGATTTACTTGGAAATGGTTTTTGATCTACTGTATGCCTCTGCAATAAGTAGTTACAAGAACCATGTATTCTTTCTGTGTATTTTTGAGGTTGCTTTCATTTAAAACAAAAGTTGCATTTTCTGCTGCATTGCATCTATACTTTGTACCGAACTAAGGTGGACTGTGCATAATCTGAGCACTACACTGTCTAGTCCAGTTGTATGGGTTCAATATCATTGTTTATTTTATCTATGTACAGTTGAATACACAAAGAAATCTCATAAGTGGTTTACAGTGTTGTGGCCTGACAACGTAGACAAGGTACTTTGAAGAGCTCACAAGCTCACAGCCAATCACTTGCATAGGGTGGTATGAGGGACAATAAACAACTTGAATGCTGACAAGACGAAAGTACTATAGCTAGATGTTTCTTGTTTACCACCCATCCTGAATGAAATTGCTATCTTAAGACAGCAGGTTCATAGCTGGGGGTATTCCTAGATCTAGCACTGCCACTGGAAACCCAGGTGTCCTTTGTGGCATGTAGTGCCTTTTCCAGCTAAGGCTGGTTTGTCACTTGTAACCACTTCTGGCCAGAAATAGTCTTGTAGTATATTACAATGTAATATAATTTTCAAGGATAGAGGCTTATGATCTTGATTCAAGATGAAATTTTAGAAATGGCGGAATTGATGATGATGATGATGATGATTAATTGAATTTATATACCGCCCTATACCCGGAGGTCTCAGGACGGTTTTGAAACTAAATTGAATTTGCATGCTTCATCTGGCTTTAAATGTGAAACACAAAGCAAAACTTCAAGATAGCATTACCTTTGGGAAAATGCACATCATTTGTTAGAAAGGAATGAGCTGTATATTTAAAAATTATAATGAAATCTGATTATGTAATAACTAAGACACAATTCTGTAGTCAGATGAAAGAAATCTTCCTATGACTTCTGATCAATAACATAGTGGGATTTTGTTAAAAATGATCTCTCAATAGATGGTCTCTTTTGCCTTGGAATGGCTTATTTCATGAAAAAGAAAAGACTGCTGGTTTTGTGTTGTTGAGTACCTGTCTCTTCAGGAACTTAGCGGTATTGATAATAGGATCGTTTTTCACCTCAGAAAGGCACTTCAGACCATTCTAGTTCTTTTTACTCTAATTGGTGATGTAGAGTCTGACCAACAGAATCCTATTCCACTGTAATTGTTCTCAAAAAGCGTCAGACTCAAGTATCAGAACTACAGGAGATACAAAACAGTAATGGTAATATGTATGATTACTCTGTTTGATTTTTTTTTAGTAGAGTTTGTTGAACTCTGTTTTTTTTAATCAAGAGAGTTAACTTGCTTCAGGTTCATTAATAATTATATATTCTTATTCAATACATGTATATCCAACCTTTCTTCCACAAACAAACTCAAGGCAATACACACAGGGTTTCCAGGTGGTTTCCTCCAGCATCAAAGATGACCTGGGCTGCTCTCAGCTCCAGCTCCTAACCTCTGGGCTAGACCTAGATATACTTACTTTCGGCAAGGTTACTCCCTATATCTGGCTTCAGACCATGTCTTGGTACCAATAATACATAAAATATGCCAGTCAGTGGGAGACATCCAGTGATGTCCGTCCACTTGCAAAATGGAAATCTGCTTCTGTGATGGGAATTCCAGATTGTTTCTTCCTGTCTCCAGCTCCCCTCCCCATGAACACCAAAATCTGCTCTGGAGAATCCCCCAACCCTTGGAGCAGATCTTTGGGGTACACATGAGGCTGCGGCAGGAAGAAAGGAAAGAGAAGTCTTGTTGCATGAGCAGATGCCCTCTTGCACTGTGTTGGAGTTCACCCCAAAATGAATTTGTGTCTAACGCTTGGAGGATTTTATAAATTATGAAATCATTCTTATGCAATAAGAGGGTATATTTACTTTTAAAATTGTAATACTCCTTACTTTAAATATTCTGTTTTTTAACTTGCTGCCTCACAGCGGTTCTGGATGTTTTCTTATCTTCTGCGGGAAATGTTTGCGAGAGACTTTGGTTTCCTGCAGTCTTATGAGGAAGCACTACTGTTCCTGCCATCACACTTCAGTGGTGTAGGCAATATATTAGAACTTCACAGTTATATGTATAAATTATATGTATTAGCTTTTGCACATTGTTGGGGAAAGTAAATTTAAACAGTGAATTTAAATTTAGCCAGATAAGTTGTTTGTTTGTGTGTTCAACATGATATTTTATTTTCCCATTCTGCCACGCAAATAGATTTTAGAAACATAGAATTAACTATCTATGCAATTCACACACAGGCTTGGATACAAGGGCATCTTTCTGCGAGCAGAGAACCTCTTCTGCTCACAGTAGGGCTATTTCTGGCATAGCCAGAGTACTGCATGTTTTTCTGTTGTGCAATTTCCGAGTGGTCCATGGGGAGAAAGGTGGGAAGCCACAGCTATAAAGGCATCACAGTCATATCCTGCATTAATATTTTAAATGCGTTTTAAACATTTGACCTACTACTTTTAATCATATAATGTCCTAAATTATAGTGTCGTGGTTTTTATTTCCTTCTACAGAAGATTTGACAGATCCGTGGAGAAATGGAGGAATTTCCATCATGATATGAAAAACTTTAACCACTGGTTAACTGAGGCAGAACAAAATTTAACTAAAATATGGATAGAGTCCGAGGATCCGGAAGTTTCCACAACCAAGCAATATATCAAGGTAGGACTCAAATATAACATATTTTTACTTCAAGATTTTCTTACCTGTATGTGTATTTGTTGCAAATTGGTTTCCCATAGGCTCTCCTCTAGAGTGCAGATATTATCACCACTTGGAGGTATTTAACTGCATGTTTATACACTGGGGGATTATTGTAAACTGATATGATTTACAGCATAACCCTAACCTTATCTACTCAGAACTAAATCCTGTTGAATTCAGTGGGGTTTGTTCCTAGGTAAATGGGATTAGGATTGTAGACTTAATGATTCCTCAATTTGTATAGGTTAAAATAATTAACAATAATAAAATTGCTTGTTCACACAAGTAAAAAAGATACTGCAGTACAGCTAATCAACATTTGTTTCCTTCTTGTTTTGTGGGTCTTTATTTGACAATAGCTTTTAAAGCATCACTTATTTCTGACAATAAAAGAAAATACATTTAAATTAGTGATGCCTGGCTTCTCACCCTTTCCTCCAAGGCATGTGCCAGCTAATCTGTCATCCCCAGGCCATTAATTTCAAGTCACAATATACTTTTAAGCAGTAATTGTTTAGGATGCAACAATAGCGTAAGCTTATCATAGCCACACTTACCTGGGTGGAGGCCCATTGAATTCAGTAAGACTTACTATGAGTCAACATGATTAGGATCACCACCTTAATTGCAAATTTTGTGTTACTAATGCTATGTTATTCCGTTTATTAAAGTTGGTAGCAGCATCATATATATATATATATATATATATATATATATATATATATATATATATGCTTTCGTAGATTTTCACGGGTACAGGTCCTCTCTGCCCAGAACATTGGAGGCTATACACCACACCCCCTCTACAGTATTTATAGGAACTCAAACACTGAGATCCTGCTCTGTTCCAGTAACAAGAAGCCGAAAGCACCAGCCTGAAGATGACGAGTGAGACCTCGTCGAAACGTCGCCTAGACACCCCAACTTTTACACGGGAAGACACCCGAGGACACCAAAACCTGCATATATATATATATATATATATAGGGTGGATATTAAAATATATTCTAAAGAGTAACCCTAACCTCTTTCCCCTGATGTGCTAGTTTACTACTTGCATGGAACTTTGATCATAGAGGAGGAGAATTCAAAAAAAAGATGACTGTCCAACCTGCAGTATGAAGCAGTATAGAATACAGAACAAAGGGGAAATTGGGACTGCTTTGCCTTTTCTGTATGGTTTATTTAGCCTTCCTCAGCAGGGATCAGAGTGGAGAGTTTCCTGTTCTTACTACATCCCTTTCCTACTTTTCTTCATTTAGCAAAAACAAACTATACTTCAGTATTTCTTTATCAGAATAAACATTGCACCAAATATCCTTCTCATCTCACCCTACTCCCAGTGTTATATATTCTGCTTCCTTAAGCAGTACAGCTAATTCATTGAAGAATTATGTGTTGCCTGCGTGTAAGTCATCCATACTTATGTCATCATTAAATTTATTTTTAATTTGATGGATCTAATTTTAATGCAGCATGAAGGAACGAATTCTTCTGGGGCAACACAAGATGCAGTGTCCATGGCAGCATATTGCTTAGCTGTCTGTTTTGGTCAGTGAATCAGAATATGCTCACACATATTATATCCATAGTTCTCATTAGTCTTTATGTCACAGAAATGTGGTTGATATCTTTTTTTTTTTTAGTGATCAGGTGTTAGATTTATTAAATAAAGTCAGCCTTCTCATCATGTTGATCTACTGGAATTTTCATCCAAATTTGTGAAATACAAAGCTTAAGTCTATATACTATATTGTCTTCATGGTGTTTAAGCCTCTGACACCGATTGGTTGACTTGGGTTTGGTGGCAAGGGCTATTCAGGAAGCTAAACAGTTTGCAGTCTAACTTATTTGAGAGGAAGCTGTTGATTTGACTCAAACTAAAATGGAAAAGCACCTGAGGTTTTTGATCACCTAAGGCAGGCATGGCCAAACCTGGCCCTCCAGCTGTTTTGGGACTACAACTCCCATCATCCCTAGCTAACAGGACCAGTGGTCAGGGATAATGGGAATAGTAGTCCCAAAACAACTGGAGGGCCACATTTGGCCATGCCTGGCCTAAGGAGTAAAGGAAACTAAAAGAAGAGTGTAGCAAAGTTGACTATAGACTGAGGGCCAAACTAGATGCACGATAAGCGGTTGGAGATCTGTGATGGATCTCCTGTCTCCCTCCCTCTCTCCCTCTCCCTCCCTCTCTCCCTCTCCCTCTCCCTCTCCCTCTCCCTCCTTAAGCAGCTATGAAGAATGTTTCAAATCAGAAAAACAGTGTTGCAGCATTTCCCCCATATAAATTCCTATCCTAAAGCATTTTGTTTCAGGTACCCAAAATGTTCCCTAATCAAACAAATAACACCACAAAGAGCAATTTACATTGGTTAACCCCTCCTCCCTCTTTTGGTATCTCTGAGCACCAAAAATTCTTAGATGAAAAGTTGCAAAACTGCCAGTTCTGGTTGCAGTATCAACAGTATTGTTAAAAGGGTATTAGAATAGAATGTTACTGCTTTGTTTGGCACCCCATTTTACTTTGAATAATGTGTTTTGGTTACCACATTTTATGAAGAATATAAAGCAGTTACTTAGCATTCAGAGTGAAGCTCCCCATGTTTAATCTTAAACTAAAAGTCTAAAGCTAAGTTCATCCCAAATTATTCCCTGTTTAGTTTTCATACTTCATTCAATGATGTATAATTTATTTTGTACAACTGTGTATGTAGCTGCTGTACTTGTCAGGAGTGATCCTTCACATCTGTGAGAGATAAAGCTTTTCAGTTTCATGCTGTTGTGCAGCTGCTGCACACGTGAATCAAGTAAATAATAATGTTTAATTTTATATGCTCTGTAACTCAGACATGGTCAAATGAGGCCTTCATCCTCTGAAGTGTTTCCCAGTTGGTTTCAGTAGAGATATCAAACTTAGTGGACAAAATATAAACCATTTTAATGCATTTCAGCAGGAACTCTCGGGTGTTCTCATTATGTAGTTGCAAGTGTTTTGATGGCTGAATGGCTGTCACCTCCAAAAACAAAAGGTTGTTTTAAAATATACAGCAGTGTTTTCATCACCTTTTAAAATTTTAGAGGGCATCATTATTAAAGTTTCATGTTTTTCTCTGCATCGGTAAAGGGTAGAGAGTTTGCATTCAGTTGATTAGCTTACAGGACAGGGAAGAACATATATTTGACAACTTTGTTGTATTGCAGTGTTCTAAGTATTCCATCAGCCATCCTGACTATGATTAACATGAATGAACACATGTGTAGGCACTCAGAGAAATGATCTCTGCTGCTTTACTCTTCCCTGCTTGTTCAGCTGCAGTGCTGATCAAGGCCATGGTTTGACTTTGGATGATGTTCAAACCGGGACTCTTTGTTTAACTTTCGGCAGGCAAACCATGAGCTACAACTAACATTTGTCCTGTGGTTTACAACTCAATGAGCACTAAATCATGGGCCTGGGTTCAGACAACATAGCTAAGCCAAATAATAGCTTCCCTCAGCACAGTAGCACAGCAACAAAGCAGCTGTTGAGGAGCAAAACAACTGTGATCTCCTCTCCAGAAGCTTTTGCATTTGCTCATTTGTGCTAAACTATGGTATGACTTTGTGTCACATGCAAAAGAGGGCATTGCCTTTCATTTCTTCTTTGCATCTTTTGAAAATCACACTTCAAAGCACATATGGGTGTATCACGCTAATATGTGAATGTGTGGACTATATGGTTCAATGAAGTTGATGATACACAGGTTTTGAGTTCCTGTCTTCAGTCCCTAACAAAAATGGATGCTACTGTATGTTTAGACTATATTTGTAGCATAAGGCAATGACAGATGTGCAGGCAGTGGTTAAGACTTCACCTGAACACCTCACTAAAAATAAGAGAACTATGGAGTAAAATCAACTTCTTACTTCACCCCATATTTCTTTCACATTGAGGACAGACAAAACAAAACAAATAAAAACTTCATCTAATGATATGGTTTAATATATGACAGGGCACCATTCCAAATGGTCTCAACCTGGAAGGAGATTTTAGGGGGGTGCTACTTGTAGGGGGAACTTAAAAGCCTTCATTCATGAGTAGATCAACTTCACATACCTATCTTTTAATTAGCAGATAAAGTACATAATATATCCTTTCTCTGGACTGTTTCTTCCTTTTTGTATCAAATGCCAAGCTAATGTAGCTATGTAGCATATGTGCATGTATGTGCAGAGGATGCAGTGGATCTGGGAAGAAGGCATGCACACACTTAAGAGATGTTGCTTCAATTTGTGTAAGCTGTGTGGAGTGGAGTCCCTGTCTCAGAAAATTTGGGAAATAAATAAAAATGATAAGAAAATTATGAAAAGAGCTGTCATATCCCTGCAGAACCATGGCAATTTGGGGGGGGGGGTTCTTGGCTTATGTGAAGCAGGGGTGCAATTTCTAATTAATCAGGAGGATTAATAGGTAAAATAAAAAGCAGAAGTAATTTGATTGACTAAAAAAAATGACCTCTGAAATCAGTCGGTCAGTAGATTTGTATTTCTAATGCAAATATTTATAAAAGCACCATAAAGGAGAAGGTATTCCCATTCTTTTTCTCAAATGGGTAGGGCTGCCTTTGAAACGATGCTGAATAAATAAAACAAAGGGTGGTGCCCAGCACTGCAGTTATGTTCATGCCACGGACTTATGCACAAGTGACACGAGTTTCCCTTTCTCTCTAGCTTCCTGCAGTAACCCCTCCCGCAAAATCTGCTCCAGAGGTTTGGCAGATTCTCCAGAGCAGATGGCTGGGCATGTAGGGAGGGAGGAGAGAAAGAGGAAGCCCCACTGTATGAGCAGAAAACACTGCTTGTGTTGAATATAACCCAAAGTACACTTTATTTAGAACTTTTTTTTCTTATGCACAGATTTATGGAGGTGTATTCTATCTGTTAACCCATACAATTAATTAGGATTTATCTAACCAGATAACAGTAACAATAAGAATAGATATAGTATCATGCCCACTTTAAATTAACATCTCAGCTCCTTAGATTTGATTGGGTTCCCATATGAACCGTATTGCTGTAATTACAGTACAACCAATACTCAGTGGCGTAGCGTGGGTTGTCAGCACCCG
Source organism: Podarcis erhardii (assembly GCF_964252035.2). Classification (NCBI taxonomy): domain Eukaryota; kingdom Metazoa; phylum Chordata; class Lepidosauria; order Squamata; family Lacertidae; genus Podarcis; species Podarcis erhardii. Next base: position 62,536,650 of record NC_138508.1, read on the forward strand.
GGGCAAGGCAAGTAATTTGCGCCCCCTAACCCGTGGATTTGCGCCCCCTAACCCGTGGATTTGCGCCCCGTAACCCTAACCCCCAGATGTTGCGCCCGGTGCGGCTGGCCCCCCCTGCACCCCCCACGCTACGCCACTGCCAATACTGTACTTGGGCCCCAAATGTTCCCTTCCCCTGTGATAAGGAACACTCCTCCATCAGAGAAAACTGCTTCTCTTGGAGGAAGTTCCCTTTGGGTTTGATTCATTCTTTACAAAGGAGAACATTATATAATAACATTGTTCCGTTCTCTGGGTGATACAGTTATGGGATATTTTAGCCTCATGTGGAAAAAACAACAACTAAGACTTTACTAGTGAAATATTGAGCTATCACTTGCAATCTCCCAGTGGAAATACAGCACTTTAATGACTAAAAACGAGCACAGAAGTAATCAGCTGTGATATTTCTCTAGGCAGCCAACCAAGAGGCACTTTGGAAAAATGTGGGTCAGTAAGAAGATAACTAACTAAATCTGGTATCAAATAAGAATCCCCAAGTCTAAATCACAATAATTGCAGCGAGGGGAATAGAAAAGGCAGCCAAATAAATGTAGCTGTAGTTAAATGTGATACCTGATATCAAGAACTGACACCTACTCCAATAAGAAATATTAATATATACAGCCTGAATCCTTATTTTAATTTCCTCTTAATATGCCTGTTTTGTTTTTGTTGTGTGTGTTTTTTTTTATAAAAAAAACAACAACTTCATGCATATAAAAAGAAGAGAATGATGCTTATCAAGAAAAAATAGGCAACACATTTCAGGATTGTTCAAATGGCTAACATTTTTAAGAGGCGATGGCATAAGAGGCTCACTGAATGTGTGAGAGAGAAAGAGAGAGAAGTGGCAGACCATTATTGTGATGCACATAGGTTCAGCTATCTGCCTGCTCGCTATGCAAAAAATTACTTATCTGCGCATAAAGAATTATGCCCATACCTCACAATCAACAGATATCCAGACATTGGGAGTTTGCCCACTTCCTTATTCCCTTGCTTGTTTCTGCTTTGCTGATCAGAGGCAGCCATTTGGGGGCAGAAACTATGCAGGGAGGGGCAACTAAGACAGCAGACAAATCAGTTCTCCCCTTTTCCTTTCTTTTGCTGATTGGGCAGCCATTTCAGGAAGAAATCTCTGAAAGATTGGAGCGAGAAATTGGAAAAATCCTGGATTAGAAATATTTACATAGGAAATAATGGAAATGGTGGACTCGTTATGCAAACGCTTGCCTAACTAATGATTTCCATTGTGTTCTGTAAGCCAGACCTGTGTGTAATTATGACAATGGAAGTGAAAACCATTTGCTTACCTGTAACTGATATTCTTGAACATCATTAACTGCATTAGCCCTTGCAATTAGCCTTTGTAAGAAAGCAAGGAGACAAAGTAGAACCATCACTTGGGGCAAAGTGTTAAATAATCCACACACCATGATTCTAGTCCTCACCCCAGCAGTTAACAAAATAATAATCACACCAAAGACCCTTATACAACTAGTTTCACCCTGTGCAATCAAACGTGCAAATGCTGTGCATCTCCAATAACATTTTAGAGTTCTGTTATAGAATATGGCAAACAATCCCTGCTCCTCCTTTCTGGTGTTGATTTTGATGATCTGCAAATGCCAACCTGGTGCCCTCCAAATGGTATAGGACCCCAACTTCCACCAGAACCCAGCCAGCATAGTCCATGGCTGGTGAATGATGGGAGTTGTATTCCAACAACAAATTCTAATGTTTGAATAGATTTTGTAGTTTTCAAAAAGGAAAAAGGTACTCAGCTCCTCCAACATGACCATTAAGGTTATCTCTAGCAGTCCCAGCTAGTTCAACCAGTTCTTACAATTGACAGCTCTCTTACAATCCAGCATGACATGCTGCAAAGAAACTATTAAGTAGACTTCTTTTGTGCTCCTTTTCTGGTTATGTATAAGCCACCTTTCCTTGCAGTAGCCATACATCTATGTTTTCACGGTAGGGTGGTCACGTATATGACACCAAGACTTGTGGTTCTTTATATGTAAGACAGACATGGACAAGACAGTCTTTTAATTATATTATATTATATTAATATATTAAATATATTAATTATATAATAGAACACTGCCCCTTCAATTGGGGTGTGCCCTCTGTCAAATAGAACATATGACCACCGTATTTCATAGCCATTACCAATGCAGCTGATCTATAGGATTTTGAAACTTTGGGCAAACTAACTTGCACACGTTTCTGGAGTTCCTGAACTTGTCAGCTCCTGTTTGCCCAGCCTGTTTCATCTGAAGTTTCTGAAACCTTGATGGAGTTTCCTTCAAAAACACAATTTAAAATCTAAACGATAGCAACTATTTCTGTTTGACGTTGTGACTTTGAACGTGAACCAGTCACAGCTCTTTTGAGGGGACTGATTTCAGAGACAGAGCTAAACAGAGCTAAACATACTTAAATGGGTCTCACTGACATCAACAGGATTAAAAGTACTTTGCTTTCACTGGATCATGCCCCAAATGTGTATTAAGAGTAATATTAGTAGAAGTCCTAAATTAATGACTCTGTAAACAAGACTCAGGATAAAATTAAGCGCTTGCTGCTTACTGATAGTTATGAATTAAATCAATGGACTTCCAGTTACAATGCAAAAGTATTCATTTGTTTCTCTTAGGAATATGATGGTGCTTAATTGAAAGCTGAACAACATCTGCTTCAATGTTCTTTTGTTTGTGTGCTAAAAGTTTAAATTGACTTTTAGGAACAAGCCAATGTTGGTTTTTCCAGTGAGACTTGAGACAAAATGGATTTTTAATTCCAAGACAGCATATTGCGATTAAATATCCCTATGAGGTTCATATTTCTGTTTTCGTAGCAGAAAGTGAACTCTGATCTGTTTATGGCTCCTGAGAGAACACTATTCCAGCATAATTCTCATGTATGAGTATAACACTTTTAAAATATCATTTATAAATCATTTGTTAAGAAAGTTTTTCACAGCTGGATTCTGAAACAAAAGCCTTAAAAAACACAGAGCTTTCTTTCACTTAGCAGAAGTAATTCTTAAAGGATGCTGTGATAGGCAGTTAAAATGGCCAGAAATTAGACTCAAGCCACAGTCGGTTCCAGACCTGGAGACTGATGATGGATTGGTTTAATATAGTATACAGTAGAAACAATCCAGCCACGGTTTAACCTTTTAAAAACCCATTGAATTCAGTGGGAAAGTTGAATATCTGCCTTAACTTAATATCAACACCAATGAAACAAGTGTTTTACTTAAGAACATATAAACGTGACAAGAGCCCTACTGGTTCAGACCAAAGACCCATATTGTCCAGCATCCTATTCTCACAGTGGCCAACCAGATGCCAATGGAAAGCCTGCAAGCAGGACCTGAGTACAACAACACTCTTCTTGCTTTTGCTTTCCAGCAACTGATATTCAGAGGCTTACTGCCTCTGACACTGGTAGCAGAGTATAGCCATCATCACTGATAGCTGAACTGTACCAGTATTGCATGTGTGCACAATGAGCTGTCCAGTCATTGCCCACCCTTTCTGCTCACAACCATTCTTCAGTTGTGGAAGGGACAGCTAGCAGCTGAATTAATTGAGTGAGCCAGTCAGGTTCCTGCTCATGTCTGCTTGGACAAAGGCCACTGTTTTGAATGGTTTGTGCACACACAGAACTCACTGCCTGGTGTTAATGAACAATCAGAGGGAAACTGGTGCAGAGACAACTCCCTAGATTTCCACTTTAGTGAGCCCCCTGTCATCATCTGGCATGTGGTTCAGTTACCCCATATACTAGCAAGGCCCATCAAAATGGAACGTTACTGAAACAGGAGGTAGAATGTGTATTATGCCTTGATTAAAATTGGTAAGGTTGCTGAGAGTCACATAAAATTGCTTAGTCACTCCTGTCCCAGTCAATTTAGCTTTTTAATATAAATTATTAATGTAGAAAATAAAAGGTAAAGATCACTTGAATATAGCTCCATTATCCATTCTATTAAATTCTGCACCTGGCTTTACCAGGTTTTGGTGGGACTTTTATTACTCTCTTAAGACATTGTCTGTGAGTATTTCTGGGTCTAGCCTAATGCTTTGGAATCAGAAAGCTGTCGTGGATATGAATGTTTCTTATCTGCTACTCTGGGTGGCCGCACTCATTTCTTGGAAACTAGGATCTAGCCACTGATGTCTTTGTAATGTTGATAACTGAGTCTTGAAATGCACTGTGACCACTGTTGATGGTGAACTGAAAGCTTAATATGGTACTGAATGGCACTCATAAGGATGGGGAGTCTGAAACCTACTACTGGCTTCGCAGCAGTTGACACTACTTTCAAGTAGTGTAAACCAGAGATTGAAGTCTGTGTCTCAAGTCTGTTTGTTTTTAAATTAATTTATATGAGCTATTTTGGGAGACAAACTTTAGTCTTAAAAGTGGGATAAAAATAAACAATGACAACAAAATAGAACAGAGCAG